>NC_054839.1:2127153-2752153 GCF_018345385.1 Vulpes lagopus | reverse complement strand
AGACTCTAAGGACAAAGCATCCCATCTCTTGCAGTAGTGCAGATAAGATGATCCCAAGAACAGAGCATGCCTGCCCCAGCAGCTCACTTGTATAAAGGAAAAGAAAATTAGAAAACCATGTAAAAGGGGCCAGGTTGCCCTGCAAACATGCAAATTAGGTGAAACACATAAGGAACAAGGAGTACAAGGAAGGCAGGGCATCAGGAGGATCCTGGGAACAGCGAATTGTTGACAATTCACCTGTTCTCAACTCCATCCGGGAGTTTGGCCACCTTAGTAAGACAAGGGAGACACAGGGATGAGCTTTTGGCAAGACCCCAGTTCCGTGATTTTATGTGTCAGGATACGTCCTTTGTCCTCAGGGACTTTTATCGGCAACCTCACCCCTTGAGAGGTGGCCAGATGCCAGTGTTCTCAGGTGGTGCCTGAGATCATCACTTACTCCTCCAGCAAGGTCACCTGCCAGCTGGAGGCTGGGGATTCAGGGAATCAGAAGTTACTTCTGATTTCCCTGATCACTTCCCAAACGGCTTCCTCCTGCCACCCTCCCTCCCTGACCATCTCCAACCCATGCTTAAAGACTTGGCCCCATTTCACCTTCTTGAGTGTGCCGCCTTAAGAAGTGGCTTGACCAGCTGCCTGCCCCGCCAAGCTAGATGCCCACCTCGTGTCCCAGAGGCCTCTGTGGTTAGTCACCAACTCCCGCGCCCCCGCAGGACCTGGGTTCCCAGGCACAAAGTGGGTGCTTAGCACTGGTCTTCAAGGAGGGCGAGATGCCAGACGACCAAGGCAGGCTTAGTTATCCATTTCCCCAGCAAACATGAGATTAGAAGGAATTAAGAAGAAAGGAGGAGATGGAATGTCTCTGGAGGGAAGCAAGAAGTAATACTTACAACATGATAGCAAAGAACAAAAAAGATAAATATTTTTTAAAAGCAAAGAACTAAAAGGGCTTAGAAATCGGGGCCCATCTATCTCATGGAGGGGAGGCCCACAGTGTTGTAGACTCAGTATTCACTGAGTAAAGCAGGGCCATGCTGGTAACGGGTGGTCATGGTTAAGTGCAGTGCTGAGAACTGTGGAGCTACGTTCAGTATTCATTCAGGTCTCATCCTGGGACCAGCTGGGTCTGAAACCCTGCATGCTCTCGTGAGAACAACGCCAGTATTCACTTTCCAAGAAGACTGCAGTGTGTTGCTTTGTGTGAAACAGTACAGTGGATGAAGAACGGGTTCTAGGGACAGCCACACTCAAATCTCAGCACCGTCATTTCTACCCACGTGATCTGGGTAGCTTTGAGCCCTTCTTCATCTGTAAAAGTGGATTTTAAAATAATTACCCTGGAAGGTTTGATACAGAGATTAGAAATGAAGTTTATAAGGCAACCAGCGTGCCATGTGGGGTGGCTAAGTGTTGTAGTATTTGTCTGCTTTTTCATCCAGCCCGCAAACATGAACTGAGCACCTTCTGTGTAGAGGACCCCAAGCAAAAGAGATGGGTAGGATTCTCACCCTCAAGATCACTGTCTAGGGAAGAGATGGAAAGGAGAACAGATCATATAAATAATCAGAAAAGATTGACGCCTGGAGGCTCAGTGGTTGAGCATCTGCCTTCAGCTCAGGTTGTGATCCTGGGGTCCTAGGATCGAGTCCCACATTGGGCTTCCTGCATGGAGCCTGCTTTTCCCTCTGCCTGTGTCTCTGCCTCTGTGTGTGTGTGTGTGTGTCTTATGAATAAATACATAAACTCTTTTTTAAAATAAATAAATAAATAATCAGAAAAGAATGACCAATACCCTCCATGCAGGCCATCTGGATCGAGGGCCTTCAGAAAGGAAGGTCTAGTGAAGTCAGCCCAAGGTCGAGGGTTAAATAGACAAATGTTCCTCCAGAAAACTCACTGAAATAAGCCTTCTTAATACTCATGGATAACAGGTGCACAACTATAATGAGTATTTTTTAAACTTCGGAAGCCAGGCTCCTTGGTAGCCAAGACCAAGCTGCCTCCAGTCCTGACAATTGCCCCTAAAATCCATTTGATAAGAGAAACAACGTATTGGCAGGCTTTGTGCTTTTGTTATGGCTGTTCCTCGACATCAGGAGAGCCTCTCAGATCTGGGCAGGGGAACAGCACCCTTGCAGGCAAGCCGATTATCAGCCAAACTCTCCACCTGTCCACCAGCAGTCCCACACCGGCCCAGAGGATGCTGCTGGCCATTTAGTGGCTTCGAGCTACAAAGAGCAGCTCCCGGCCAGCCAAAGCCCAGACAGAGCCCTGCACTTGTTTCTAAGAATAGATGCCTTCTGGGACTTCAGCTTTGTTTTTTCAAACACATCTCAGCCCATGAGGCTCAGGGGCAAGTAATGGAGCCAAATAACTAGCCTCGTGGCGGTGAACTCACAATGTCTTCTTCTAAGGCACGGTCCTGAGGCTTTGTCCTTCCTGGGCCCTGGCTTTGAAAGTGCAGCCAGCACGCTGTGCATGCAGAGCCAGCACGCCATGCTCTCTGCAGGCCCCTAAGCTCACTCCTTGCTTGGTTCTGGGCTCAGTTCAGTGTTGTTTGATGTTTATTCAAGAAGCAGTGCTTTCTGTTGCAAAGAGTTACCTGCAATTAAAATATATGCACCTCAGGAACGTTTATAAAGCTTCCATGTTGATTGCATGACCAGAAATAGACTTTTTGGGTATTCCTTGATTTATGTTAAGGAAACCTGATGGTACCAGCTTTATAGTAAAATACCAAAAATGGTTAAGGAGAAAACCCAGGACCAGGTCCTATGTAAGCTGGACTTGAATAAAATTGCTCAGACTGTGCCCTAGGAGGCCAGATATAGGCCGTAAGTGAAGATTGATAGACAGTGTGAAACCTGGGAGTGGGACTTGATAACAGACAAGATGGCCCGCCAGTGCTCTGTGCCTTGGGTCAGTGCTCCTGACTTCAGGTCTGTGCTCCTACAGCTACAGCCAGTGCTCCTTACCTCCAGCCAGCGCTCCTGATCTCAGGCCAGTGCTCCTGACCTCCGGCTGGTGCTCCTGCGCCTCAGGCAGCCGGGAAGCACTGGCGGCCGCCACCCCTTAGGGAGGAGGGGGAGTGCCGACACTGGACTTTTCCTGGCTCCCGAGTGCCGGGCGTGTCTCAGGGCTCCAGACACTACTTGAAAAGGGAAGGTTTCTACTCCTGGCACAGTGGCCTTTCCTCTGCCCAAAATCCAGTTTATTTTTACTCGTTGAATGAGAAGGAGAGCAAGCCCTGTGCTCTGTCATGCTCCCTGCCACTGCCACACAGGAGGCCATAGATCAAGATGAATGCTGTCGGAAGGAATGTGTTTATTGAAGGGGCAGTTTTATCCCTAAGAGAGCAGGGCTTTTTGACTTTAAACATGGCATAAAGCTTCTATGTGGTAAGTCAGCAAAAAAAAAAAAAAAAAATGCTCTCTTTCATACAAATGAGGGTTAGATTGGCTCATTTGTTGTAGTGGGCTCTCCCCTGACTTCAGACTTGGTGCCTGATAAAGCATGTCGCTCCAGCTTGAGGCCTGGTCTCCGTGGCTCCTGGGACCTCCTGTGGCCTCCCTGTGGGTCTTTCCGGCCAGCTCTCCCACACTTCCTTCATCCTGGGCCCTCTGGCCTGCGTGCTCCTGCCTCCCCTTTCCAGGTGCGTGCTCAGCCCACCTGCAGATGAGGTGCAAGCCTCATGACCAGGGACTCCTGCCGCCCTGCCTTCCCAGCTCCCCATGTTCTGGGGCATGGGAGCCTGGGCACTCCCCCCACTGCCCCCAGTCTTGACATCTCCAGCCTGTTGCACAGGCAGGACACTGCCCCCAGATGGTTCCCTGCTGATCAGCATCTTCAGGAAGGTGTGGCTAAGTCCAAGAATGAGACCAATGCCCCTGGCCAGCATGAGAGGCACAGTGGACACCACCACCCCCTAATGTCCAAATTAGGAGATCCTATCACTTGTTTCCTGTAAAGCAGTATGTCATCTGGGAGGCGTTCACCATCTCTAAAACACCACCAGCCTTTAGCAGACGTCATGCTGTATCACTGGCACCCACACGTACATCTACTCACAGACTTGCACATGGTTTGGAGTGAGGCCACCCGTCCTAACTTCACTGAGTCATACCACAGGGAGCAGCAGCATCAAAGCTGGGCATCAGAGCCACACTGAGAGCTGGTGGCATGGGCGGCATCGCCTCACACATACACCCATCTCAGGGAGCATGACGTGTGGTTGCCCAGAGTTCCAGGAATCAAGCCCGACCCCAGCTAACAGGCTTCTGCTCTGGGATACTGCTTCTTCACCCAGTACCTTTCATGCCAGCCCACCGAAATGAGGATTCAGGTAACATGTGGGTCACACTCCCTACCTTCTTTTTGCCCTAAACATCCTTTAAAAAAAATTTTTAATAGCTCACCTCCTACTGATGCAATCCCCTCGTAAAAAAAAAAAGTTTGATAAATGCATTTATTGGGGCACCTGGGTGGTTCAGCGATTGAGCCTCTGCCTTCAGCCCAGGGCGTGATCCTGGGGTCCTGGGATCAAGTCCTGCATAGGGCTCCTTACGGGGAGCCTGCTTCTCCATCTGCCTGTGTCTCTGCCTCTCTCTGTGTATCTCTCATGAATAAATAAATGAAATCTTTTAATAAAATAAATAAAAGCATTTAGTCAACTATACTATGTACTTTGTCAAACCAACTCCATTTTATTAAATGCCTATTTTACTTGGCACAGAGTAATTTGAAGACAACTTTGTCAGGTTACAATCTCTTCCATTTATTCACAGTGCATACTAAGTATGTACTAAGTCCCCAGCATGCGTGAGGTGGAAGGATGCCAGTGTTCATAAGACACAACCCTGGAGACTCATACAGTCTGCTTGAACTTGGGGGAATCCCAGGGAGACATTCCCAAAGGTTACATAATAACCTCGGACAAGAACCTTGAAACCTTGGACGTCAGAGCCAGGGGGACCCCTTACCAACCTTCTAGCCGGCACTGAGGCTCCACGAGCCAGTGCCTGGCAGCCACATGCTGCCCCCATGCTGGTGCCACAGGTAAGACACAGAGCCTGGTCCAGACTCACAGCCGCAGACCAATGCCCCACGAAGTCACGTTTCAAAACTTTCACATTCAGATTTCCAGTTTTACACTAAGTCCCCTTATAAACTCAGAGGCTGCTATTCCATAGGGTGGTTGCAAACCATTCTTTAGGGATTGGAAAGCCTATTTTCATGCCCTTTGATTGCATTGATGTTCATTCCGGATGACACATTCTCGGGATGCTTTCACCAGAGGCATCCTATATGGCAGGGCTGGGTGTGGGGGCCTGAGAAACCACAGAGCAGCCTGTCGTTGGACCTGAGTGAGTAATCCCCTTGCTGGAGGGCCTGGTGCACAAGTCCTGTTCCCATGGCATCCTAGACGTTGCAATTATTGCCAAATCCAAGTGAAACTCTTAGTTCTTATACCGATATCTGTTTTCTAAACTGATAGTTAATCAAGTAGAAGCTACTTTATTTGTATCTGATAGTATCTTTTCAAACTCTTTATTCAATCATTTGGGTCACAATTGAATTAGGAATTGACCAATTTAGGCAAGAAAATGTGGAGTTAAGACTTCTTTCTGTGATTCTTCCTCGTTCACAAAAAAAAAAAAAAAGTATTCGTTTTTAGTAGTGCTTTGGGATTGTTTTTGTTGCTTTTGTTTTGTTTTGTTAGCATTTTGAAGAGTCTTGTTGGAAACTCGGCTTCCAGAATGCTGGCTTGGCTGCCTTCTGTGCTATAATGCTCCTACTTTATGAAAATAGTTACAATATCTGCAGAGCCTCTGAGAGCCCCTCCTGCCACTGAGCAGCAGTGTGACCTTGGTAACAAAAGAACTAGAGGCATACATTTCCAAATCAGCACCGTGGTGACAATTAGAAAACCTTACCAGGTAGAGGTCAGCAGACCTGGTCATTCTTGAGGTGCCTTGATGTTATTGGTGCAAACTGTTTAATAAAATGCTGATGATCCACTGAGTTAAAAGAATTTCCAGAGACCTAATGTGTCCCTTGTCTGCATCACTCAGAATGCTTATGAAGGAGAAACTGGCTGTACCACTCACTGGCTCAGTGGCCTTGAGGAACTCCTCCACCTCTGTCAACCCCACATTTTTGTTCTGCAGAATGGAATAATAATGTTGTTATAGGTGTTAGAAGTAGATGGCCTCGTCTCCAGTATCTGGCAAATAATAGCTGTGGCCGGCACTTGTAATGCATGACCTCCGCCATCCCCATTGTGGCCCATTTTACCCTCCATGGACAGTGTTCATGGGTGTGATGTGGTGGTTCTTTCTCTGGGGTGGTCTCATTTAGCTATTCCTCCATATTTTACCTGTGTTTCTCAGGGCTCCTGATACCTCCTTATGTGGTGCGCATTCTTGTGTGCGTTTCTTCAAGAAGCTTCTCTGTTCTGGCCACCACCATTCCACTCCCTCCCAGGGTCAATTTGAAGGGGATGGAAACAAACATTTGAGTTTTCCATAGTTAAGCGTGGGAGGTGAAGACCTTCAGGTTTGGGATTCTAGAATGTGGAAGAGGTTGAACTCAGCACTGAAAATCAGGATCAAAAATTGTAAGAATTTGCATAAAAAGAATCAGGAAGAAAACAAGTCAGCCAGCACCTCAGCGAAGAAGGAGCACTCCTAGAAGCCAAGTGGAAGAGCCCAAAGAATGAGCCTATTCATGCTCCCAGCCATGTTCCAAACCCCAGTAAACAAAGTATGGCGCTTCCGATGAAGGATAAACATGTCTGGGCCGGCCCTCATTTCCCAGGTGTAGGGGAGGTGGGTTCTGGCGGGAGGTGGGCCAGGGCTAGGAATTCAGGGTCCGAGAGAATGGGGAATGAAGAGTAACTCAGGGGACAGGAGCAGAGGGGCCACTGGCAAGGCCCTGGATCTGCAGGGCTGGGAGCCATCTGCGCCTGCATCGCCTCGTATGTGAGAAGTACTCGTGACGCTTCCCCACAGACATGAATTGTGCGGCAGATGTCTCCCACCCCGTGCAGAGGAAAGACCAAGCTACACATTCCTGTTTCCTCGTGGGATGCCTGAGAATCCCTCACCACAGCGTGTCCTCTCCCCCTCCCTTGTCTCATTGTGGTCAGAGATAATTATTGGATATTTCCTGCCCTGCAAGCCATCTGGTCTTCTGTGGTGTCCTTCGTACTCTCTGTTTCTCTGACTACGATTGAAGGCCTAGAATATACAAGTGGAGGCGCTGAGACAGTTTAGCACCAAGAAAGTCAAGCCGAGGAGTGATCGTGTGTGTCCACGAGTCCTGGAGGGGCTGTAAGCACAGGCTCCATGCTGATCGTCACCCCACCTGCACCCCATGTAGAGAATGAGGGGAGAAGAATCCCCATCAGAGTAAGGGAAGGATGCCGTGAACCCCCTCGTCCCAGCCTGGTCCCCGCCTGGAGACAGGTGGGGCTGCAGGCACCCTCAGTATAAGTTCATGAGAAACAGGGAATAAAGTTCATCTCCCATGATTCTCTTTGGTAATGTAAAATTAAACTTTCTCATTTCTCCAAGGAGCTCATTTAAAATACCACTCAAAGGAAAAGGAAAATTAAAATCTCACACACACCTTCCACTGGCTTAGCTTCTTCATGGTCAGTCGCTGTCCCAGCCAAGAGTGATTTCCAAAAATGTAGAGTTTCTAAATGGCAATACAAGGATGTGGAAATTATGTTAGGATTATAACTTTATGACGGTAATGCCATATGACGCAAGCCTTATGTAAAAATGAAATGATATTTCTATTGAAATGCATTTCAGTTCTCTGGGAAACAAGGTTTTTAAGACCGGATTTTAATTACTGCATTTCAGCTAGGCTTCATGCCATAGTTCTAGACAATTTCAAGACAATCTTGCTATTAAAAGTTTTTAGAAAATAAACCCTGACTGCATGACTCAGATATAATGAGAGTCAAAATGTCTTTTCTGAAAACATGACTACAGGACCCATGGTGGGTGAAGACCTTCCTGCAGAACGCAGTGCTGGGTGAGCCCCATGCTCCCGCGTTCAGGGTGTCCTCCCTGCCTTTATCCACAACAGTTCAAGCAGGCATTGAAAGCATGAGGGAGGAATTAACACTAGAATTGCCTATGCTTTATGTTGATTCATTTATCTTGTTAACTTGGATTTCTTGCGTACCTCCAGTTGAGGATCTTATAACCCCCTTGACAAGGTGGCATGTGGGTATTATCTCACAGTCATCACAAAACAACAAGCCTACAGTGTGTGCTTTGTACCAGGCACTGTTTCACACTTTATGTATATTTGCTCCACTGTTACAATAACCCAATGAGGCAGGTCGCTCTATTCTCCTTTCTAGACGAGGAAGGTAAAGCACAGAGAGGTCCACTTGCCTGGTCAACCAGTTCTGACCCAGGCATTCCAACTCCAGAATCCATGCTGCGGACTGTTGTCTTCTGCTGCTGCTAAGCTAACCAACTGTCAACTACATACTCACTTTCTCCTCCCACCCTATCTCCAGCCATATCAGGCACCACAGAGAAATGCAAATGCAAGAAATAGGTTTCCTGCTCCTCAAAACATTCAACATACAATCATGATAGGACCCAGCAATCCCACTCCCATGTGAGTACCCAAGTGAATTAAAAACAGACATGCAGCAGCTGTTCGTAAAACCATATTCCTGGCAGCACCCTTCACAATCCTCAAAAGGTGGGAGCAACCTGGGTGTCTGTCAGCATGAACAGGAAGCAGAACGTGGTGTGGCCACACATTGGAAGAGTATTCAGCTCTGCAAAGGAGCGAAGTGCTGGCACACGCTACGGCGAGGGTGCACGGTGAAAACGGTATGCTCAGCAGACGCCAGTCACAGGGGGGCATTGAGTGTGTGTCTTACAGGAAATGTCTAGAACAGACCCATTCTCGAGGGAGAAAGCAAATTCCAGGTTACAGGGCCTGAAAGAGGGAAGAAATGAGAGGTATTGCCTAACGGGGCCTGTTTCAGTTTAGGATGATGACAGTGTTGGTACAACATTGTGAATGTGCTTAATACCAGTCAGTGGTATCCTTAAAACAGTTGAAAGGGTACATTTTTTAGAACACGTATTTTGCTATGATAAAAAATAATAATAATAAAGCTAAAGGAAGCAACTAAAGAGGGGCTGGGAGGCTCAATTGGTGAAGCATCTGACTTTTTTAAGATTTTTTATTTATTTATTCATGAGAGACACAGAATGAGAGAAGCAGAGGGAGAAGTAGGCTCCATGCAGGAAGCCCAATGTGGGACTCGATCCCAGGACCCCAGGATCATGCCCTGGGCCGAAGGCAGGCTCTAAACCGCTGAGCCACCCAGGTGTCTGCAGTGTCCGATTCTTGATTTCAGCTCACGTCATGATCTCAGGGTCATGGGATCAAGCCCCATGTCGGGCTCCATGCTGCATATGGAGTCTGCTGGAGATTCTCTTGCTCTTTAAAATAAATAGATCTTTTTTTTAAATTTTTTTTTAATTTTTATTTATTTATGATAGTCACAGAGAGAGAGAGAGAGGCAGAGACACAGGCAGAGGGAGAAGCAGGCTCCATGCACCGGGAGCCCGACGTGGGATTCGATCCCGGGTCTCCAGGATCGCGCCCTGGGCCAAAGGCAGGCGCCAAACTGCTGCGCCACCCAGGGATCCCTAAAATAAATAGATCTTAGGAAGAGAGAGAGAGAGAGGGAGAGAAAGGGAGGGGGGGAGGAAGGAAGGGAGGAAGGAAGGAAAGGAAGGAAGGAAGGAAAAATTTATTCCTGTCCTGAGGAGCTTATACTCCAGTTAAATACAGAAAGTTAACACGTAAAAAATGAGTGAGGACACAGTTATCTGCAAAGCTGAGCAACACGAATGGCAGAGCAGCAGACGTGAGAGTGCTCCGTGCGGCCACAGCACTGCGGGGCTGGGCCTCGAGCAGCAGAATACACTCCCGCAGTGATGCATCCTGAGCAAAAGGCCAGCGGCCGGACAGAGAGCAGGCCACGTCCAGATAGAGCACTTTCCCGCCGTCGGGTGGGCCCCACCACACAGGGCAGTTGGGGCCGCGGCGGGCCTGGAGCCCCGCTGGACGTGCTGGAAACAGCGTGAGAAAGCCAGTGCGGCCATGGGAAGGCTGGTGGCAGAGGCTGAAACAGGGCAGGGAAGCGTCAGCCAGCCAGCCAGGAGAGCTGGCCTGGACAGTATGGGCCGTTGCCCGAAGGCAAGGAAGAGGAACCAAGGAGGCTGGTGGCAGGAAGGCAGGAGAAGTGGGGTGGGGAGTCGGCCAAACAAGAGGAATGTCGCGCATCACAAAAAAGCAGTGGTCTGGATGAGGTGGTGGCTGATGACCTGTGTGCCGGACAGTTTGAACTCTGGGGCAAAAAGCAGGCGGAGGGGGGCTGGCTGCACAGGCGGAGTGGAGTCCTCTTGTTTTCTAGATGCTTCTAAGGGCCAGCGGGCATGTGAGGTGGCCTGGGGGCTTGCTGGCTGCTGGTAGTGGGAAGCAGAGCCCTGGCTGTGGAGGCTCTTTCTCTCTCCTTCGCTCTCCCTCTCTCTCCCCCCCATCTTTCTCTCTCTCACTATCTCTTCCGCTCTCCCTCTCTCCATCACCCTCCCCTTCTCCCTCACTCTCTCCCTCTCTCCTCTCTCCATCTCTCTCCCTCTCTCCTGTCTCTCTCCATCCCTCTCCCTGTTTCCTTCTGTCTCTCTCCATCTCTCTCCCTCTCTCCTTCTCTCTCTCTCCATCTCCATCTCCCTCTCTCTTTCTCTCTCTGTCTCCCTCCCACCTCATCGCCAGCCCTCAGTCTGCAAAGTTACATGACAATGTGACACATTTCTCCGGTAATTCTTACAGTCACCTTTCTAGACATGGTCATCTTATCAACTAAATATAAAACTGTTTCTAATTAAAATGTTTCCCCAACAGAATGTTTCACTACTGATGCCTTAGATCCAAATCTTTAGTTCCACTTGAGGGATATAGAATAAAATAGATAATAAGTAAGAACCCAGAAAAAGTAAAAGGCCTGAATGAAAATGAGACTAAAATAAATGAGATGTGCTCTTTTCTACTATTTTAAATAGACATTAGCAGGGTAGTTTTAGATTTACAGAAAAACTGCTCAGAAGGTAGAGAGACTTCCCACATCCTTGCCCCTTCTCACTCCCTGCTCCCCCAGTCGCTAACATCTTTCATTCAGGCAGTACATTTATTACAAGTGATGAACCAATATGGACCCTCCAATATTCTTTTTTTTCATGGGAATCTGTCTTTGGGGATTTGTGCAATTGAATAATGCGGATTGAAAGGAATTTTTAGAAACCAACCCAGGACTTGTGACAACGCGTGTGAGTTTCTCTCACTCTGTAAATGGAGGATCAGATGGTTCTTCCACAAGCAGGGATCCCCAGAGTATCTGTCTATAAGGAATTACCCTTGACTTCAGTGGGTGAGCTCTGTGCTTGGACAGGCTCCAAGAGTGATGGGATTTAGCCAGCAAGAAGTTCTAGAAAATGGAATCATTCTGTTTTCTCTGGAACATGCCTTCATGACTCCAGTTTGCATTAACAAACCATCAGACACACTCACCCACCCTTTTTCCTTTTAAAGGAAAGTGATCTCCAAAAGATAAAGACTGGACAATTTGTAATTAAACTCCATGACTATCTAAAACTAAGCCATTCGAATTTTTAATAGAAAGGACAAGGTTGACCCTTCTATCCTGTAAGGAAGGAAGGAATTAAACATGATTGCCAATCCCTAATGATAAAATAAAATCAACATTGATATTTAAGTAGTTATGGCTTCTTTATTCCAAACAGCAAACATTTGTCTTCCATCCTATGTTTAAACCATTGAACGTGTCAAACTGTATGCATGGAGAGGTTTTAGGGAAAAGGTCTAGGAAGTATGCAAATGTTCTGTGATTTTATTTCATGTTTCAGCTGGAGCACAGAATTCTACAGGTCCTGAGCCTGCACTCCCCTCTGAGAGCCCGGCTTCCTGGGACATGACTAATGCAGGGTTATTCACAGCCTTACCATCCTTGGTCATAACGTTGCTCAGGGCCAGAGTGGGGCTGCCAGGACCACAATGCAGCCCTGTTAATATTACATGACAGTCGGAGATTTTTTGGAAAACTTCCTCTGGTCCACTGTTTATACACCCCATTGATATTTGTCCGAAGATAATTTTACAGTCCGTTTACTTACAAATGCGTCAGAAGAGTCTTGGGCTGCTTCTTCCAGAGTGTCTGCCAAATACAACTGTAACAGGAAGTGGGCTGTGTAGACCTAGAACCCAACAGCCCCTGCTAGCATCCCAGACCACCACGTGGTCTCCCTGGCCTGTGCCCATCATCCAAATGTTCAGGTTATCAACATTTAGGAGCTTGATTAGGAGGAAGAAAACACCAGAAGAGAACTTTACACAATGAATTTCTCCTTTCTCATTTCCAATTGGTTATGGGTATGTATTTTTATAGTAGGAGAGGGGTGAACTACTTGCCTCTGTAACTACAGAAACCTGCTGTGGGTGGCATGTCCCACCACCTTTGGTAATCACCACAAGGAAAGCAGACATTTTTGGAGTAAATAACTGGAAATATTGTCTCTGCATGGGACTGCCACATACAAAGTGATGTTGCACAAGGCATGGTGGATCATGTGGCCTGAGACCCCAAATCCTTATACCAACACCGAGTCCTTCGTGGACACAGAGGAGACATACTCAGTTCTGTCCTCAGGGGTGCATGGCACTCAAAAGGAGGCTCACACACCAGGTTTTCGTATGTGACAATTTGTTCTTTTGAGTCCCATGAAAGATTTCCTAAGGTCACATGTTAACAGCCCTTCAGTTTGAAAAGATGGGCTGGTATTTACTGAAAGCAACCAGGTGGGAACTGGGAAAATACAGAGCAAAGGCGGACCCCCACGGGAGACTGCTTACCCAGGCTATATGCATTCTGAGGGCTTTGATGTTATTTTTAGGAAAGCACAAAAATCAGCTTTCTTTCTCCACTCCTGCTTCCTTTTCCTTTTCTCGTCCCTCCTCCATGGTGGCTGTTTCCATGACTGTTTTTATATGCCACGTTAGGGTGAAAAAAGGCAGTATGAAGTATATTTCTTTTTTTTTTTTTTTAAAGGCATTGGCTCCTTTATTTTATTTATTTTTTTTAAATTTTTTTTATTTATTTATGATAGTCACACAGAGAGAGAGAGAGGCAGAGATGCAGGCAGAGGGAGAAGCAGGCTCCATGCACCGGGAGCCCGATGTGGGACTCGATCCCGGGTCTCCAGGATCGCTCCCTGGGCCAAAGGCAGGCGCTAAACCGCTGCGCCACCCAGGGATCCCCTGAAGTATATTTCTTTAAGTGCAACTGAAAATCATAAAATGCACCTCTGTTATGAGAATTCATAGCTAGAATTCATAGCCCATTGAAAGAATAGCAGCAAATACAAATCAGCCAAAGATGAGACACACAATTTAGAGCCATCACTGGCCTCAGAAATTGAGTCAGGAAGAGCACAGTCCACTTGGTATCACACTGCCTGTCCCAGCCCAGATGCAGGTCAGAGTGGGAAATCATCCAGCTGGTTGGGGGGCCACCAACCAAATTCATTTAGATTGATTTTTTAAAATCACTTTATTTGGGCCAAATCCATTTAAAAAGTTTTTTTTTTTCTTCCTTGACTGTCTAACTGTATTTGTCTTGGCTTGCTCAGGCCATTTTATCAAAAGAGATCAACTGCAAATTCCTGCCAGTTTTTAGTTGAAAGAACCTTCCTCATTGGCAGGAAAATCAAGAGAACACATACGTTGTAAAGCAGCCACTGTACACGAGTATTCTGGTAGCTCTTGCAAAGAGTGTTGTAGAAACAGGTGGAAGGAAAGAGAAGTGGGAGAGAGAAGCCATGAATATCACACGCTCACACTCACAGAACAGCCAGAAGATCCTGCCAGTCATTTTAGGTCAGTGACAAACTGATGCTGGCATTTGGGACAAACCTGAACTGTCCCAGCTCAGCATGGCTGGGAGTGAAGGAAGTAATCTAGCTTCAACCAGAATGGGTTTTAAAGTGACTCTGCGAGTGTTTTGGGCCCCCAGACCTGAAGTCTTGGATATCTGACCCATTTTACTCATTTTCTTTCCCACAAATTGACAAATAACAAGTGCCGGTTTCAGCTTAGGTCTTTTGAAACCTTTCATTCTCCAGATGCCTGTCATTCCCCGGGCGATGCAATCTACTCTTGTGAAATATATGGAAATATTGGAACTTTTGGAAAATGGTTTAAATTGGGAGGGATTTGTCATGACAATGTTTTAAACTGTAAATTCCCACACAACTCTTCTAATTTGCTTTAATCTAATTATATTTGCAATCCGTGGTCCCCCTGGCAGGAAGAAGAGAGGCCACCTGCTCCCTTCAGAGGGAAAAACAGTGCTTCCAGGCTTAGGCAGGAGGGCTGGAGTGAGGCTTGCTTCGGTCATGGCTTCTGTAGTTGATAATTGCGCAAGTTCCTTCTGTAAGATGCTTGATTAAAATTCTTGATGACTTTGGTAATCACCACAAGGCTAAGAGAATCTAGTGTTCTTTAATTTGTTCCGTATTTATAATATATCCAGTAACTATGTGTAGTAACCAGACAAACTCTCCCAAACACGCGGCCAGCTGCGGTTTTAACCTCTACTCGGGTTTGCATGCTGGCTGTTCCTACAGCCTCATTAACCAGCCAGCCAGGATAGGGACTTCCATTTTAATTCATTCAGTTAGTACAAGTTCCTTGTATAACCTGATCATTTATAAACACTTGGGAGACCAATTCATATGAGCAAGAAATGTGGAAGAGTTTCTGAGCTGACAAAATACTGAAATAAGACATTAGATGTTTGGGGGATGTTAATTCACTCTGTGAATTTTGAAACTTTGGTCAAAAGGAAACTCCTATCACTTTCCTGCTGATATCAGACAAAATGGAACTGGGTGAAGAGGCACAGAGCAGCTTTTCTAGCCCAAAGTCAAGGACAAAACAGTGACAATAAGAGAATTATCATTTCATAGGTATTCAAACATACATTCAAAATTATAACTAGAGAGCAAAAGTCTCAGTGTTTTAGATATTCTTCACTAATTTGATTTCTGGGTCCTTGAATGTGATCCCCATTTATCAATGTTTCTATCACAAACACACACACACAAACAGTACAATTTTATGATCTATTCTCTCGTCTTCCAAAGGAGGAAAATATGGTCACCTCTCAACCTGCACAATACTACTTATGATAGGTTAGATTTTTAAAAATGCCCTAATCTGCTTCAGTAAATAAGTACAAAGGGCTAATCAGAAAATGAAGTGTTTAAGATGATTGACCTAGATTTCTGACTCCTGTAAGGATTCTCACATTCATATGCACACATTCTGAGTTGCTCCCTAAAGCCTGATGAGTTCAACACATTGGCCAGCGTTCCATTTTGTAAGTTTTGCAGAGAACTATTTAAAAGGAAAAACCTAGCCTCACAAATAAACTTATATTTTAAGAAAAAAAAAAAAAAGATGTAGCTCTTGGGGCTTCCAATGCCTCTTAACAGAAAACATCTGCTGGACTTCCTGAATTTTTCTAAGACCTTGAGAACACACCCACACATTTCCAACTTCTGTCCTAACCATTGGGTTGGTTCAGCAACACTCAGTTTTGTAACCGACTGTTCCATCCACAGTTGTTTGGTTTTGCTCTTTATTATATATTTGTACCCATTTGTTTATTCCATCAATACAGTACTGATTAGCTCATTAGTCTGGGAAGAGAACAAGTTTACCTAGGCTCTACACGAGGGTGGGTTGGGTGGTGTTTAGTGCTGGTTTTGGCTTTGCTCAAAGGAACCCACCAACTCATTTTGGTATGATCCGTGTCCTTTATAATGAAAAACAAAGTAAACTAACCGGAACTATACAGCATATGCCATTCCACGAAGGCATAAACTCAAGGGGACCTAATGTGATGTGTTGAGAAAAGGGAGCAGGGTTTTGTTGGCAGGTTTGCCTACCTGGGGAGCTAAAAGAAACAAAACTTTTTTTCTAAAAAAGCTTCTTCAAAGTCCACCTTTTGTTTTAGGAAAACGTTCAGCTCTGTTACATTCTAAGCAGCTCTGTTTCAGAGCGGACTGGACTTTGACTTCTCGTCTCACTGACCTGATATTACTTCACCCCGTTCATAGCCACTCACACTGTGAGAGCTTCTTGGTCTAAAAGCTCTTAAACTGAGTTTCTGTGAATCAGTTACTGTTCAAAGCAAAAAAAGTAAAAGGTAGCAAAACATATAATGATGTATTTTGATTCCTCTTATTTCATTTAACTGCATTTTTAAGGTAAACTTTCTGGGTCAATGGATCTCTTCAGGTCTGACACATATTTGAAGGTTCTGTTCTTCCTGCAAAATGGAAGACTCATGAAACTCAATTTATTATAATTGTTCACATATTCAACAAGCCCACGTCTAGGACTCCCATGTAAGTAGGAGATGCAGATTTGCAGAGGCATGGCAGCCGCCCCTCACCGGTGCACCTCTCATGGGAGAGGACGGGATGCTCTCCTAGCCCAGAAGTGAGGTATCACTAGGCATGCCCTGGGTGGGGGGTGATACTCAGAGTGACATCACATGGACAGATCCCAGATGGACTCACCAGTGGAAAAAAAAGCGGGCACCAAGGGTGGAGGTCTGAAAGGCAGTTCCTTGTAAGGAGCAGAGAAAGAAACTCCTGGAAAGAAAGTGGAAAACAAGCAGCAGAGAAGAGGGGCAGTCAGCAAGGATGACTGGCCAATGGTGTCACATGCCTCAGGGAGGAAGGATGGAATGAAGACCATCTTTAAAGCAAGGGGCCAAGAAGAGAAAGGGGGAGGAGGGTGGGAGCTGGTGGACTGGAGGAATTAAACAATTCCTATAAAATCCAAACACCGCAGATCATTTCAGAGACCAAGCAGGTGGGCTGTGGTTAGAAAATGGGCTTTGCCCTCTGTCTGTGTCTCTGCCTCTCTCTATCTCTCTCTGTCTCTCATGAATAAATAAATAAAATATTTTTTTAAAAATGGGCTTTGCTCAGAGGGCCGGCAGGGCATCAATGCTGCCAGGTGCACTGGAGGTGCTCAGGAGGGTAGGCTGGGTGCTGGAGCCTCTCGAGGACCAGGCACTGTGGATGCCTGGGTCTCGTGTGTGTGTGTCGGGAAACACCTGCTCGCTGGGGCAGGGCGGGATTGGGATTCCCAGCCCTCCGCACTGCCCGGCCTGCATGCTGCAGCCCCAGCATGTACCCCTGCTCCACGCCCTCCACAGGCGGGAGAATTTAGCAAGTTCCAGTTGAATTATTTTAGACCATTTGAAATCACCTCATTTTACCCCTTGGTTTTTGGTTTCTGGGTATTGTTAAGAGGGAGAGAGACTGATGTCTCTGCCCATCAGCCAGTGGCCTTTGGCTTTTCATGCCAATCAGTGTGTCCCCAGGAAACTCCCCAGGGACAAGCAAGTGTCGGGTCCATGCCTTGTTGTGGGTGTGAGCTTGGGAGGATGAGCTGAAAAGCCATTAAGAAATGGAAGTCCATTCATAGTTGGAAATCATTTTCCAGTGAATCACTGTCAGAGAGAGAAGCCATGCCAGCCTCTGCCTCCTTGACCCTTCCTGCATGTCAGATGGTGGCTTCCAAGAATGTGCTGTTGCTTCAGTTGACAAAGAAATCACTGCTGGTGACTCTGTAACAGCGCTGACCACAAGTCCCAGATGTGAAGCAGGTAGTGAATGTGTTTATCACCAGCAGCGTGTCTGAAATCAGAGAAATGGGGGAGAGGCGGGCAGAAGCTCTGCCTGGTCCACGCAGGTGCTGTGGCTTCCCCCACCTGCGCACAGGTAGGGAAAAGTGGTGTGGTCACTGGGCCTTCAGCAACAGCAGGACACCGCCCACCTGGAAATGCATGTCGAGAGTGGCCCTACGCTCGCTCGGTCTTCAGGAAGTGCTGCTGCCACCAGAGCATGCCAGTAAATGAGCAGAGGTGGTCTGCATACAACCCCACTGTCGCACAACCTGCTCTAACAGGAATCCAGGCCCATCTCGGGGCACGTTCCAGGCAGGGTTAAGTTCCAGGGGGGCGAGCGCGTGAGGTTATCACAGCCTAGTTACAGACTGAGACATGCATAGTTGTTCATTAATGTATTAATAAGCCAAGCTGATTTATTTCCCTCCTGTGCTGCTAGAAGATGACTTCTCATAGCCAATATCCCGTTTACTCTGGTGTGTTCTTTTCCTTTCTGTATTTTTCTATCTTTCTGTGTGTATATATATGCTTTTCTCACCTCAGCAGTACTTCTAGCTCTGTTTAGGATCGATGCACACACGGGGGTCAGCAAACTGCTTCATTAAGACCTGCTCCCTGAAAGGTGCAGGAGCTGGCAGGGCTCCTGCCGCTGGCGCTGGTCAGAGACATTGGTCCCATGAGGCTGCTGTGGCCCACACGCACCCGGCGGCCCATCTCCCTCTGCCCGGAGATAGGCTGCGTGGAGGGCAGAGCCTCTCCAGGACACAGGGACCCTCTTCCTGGAAACCAGATGGGGATGGACAGGGCCCCCTCCCTGGCCCACATGCAGCTTGGGACTTGGAGACAGGCTAGATGCACACACAAGTGACAACCACAGGTGAAGGGCGGTGTGACCACAAAGGAGTGGCATTGGGTTTCACCAGAAGAAAGGAGCAAAGGCCATTCCAGAGAGAAGGAGAACGCCAGCCAGTCCTGGAGATGTGAAGGAACCCAGTTTAGACTGAGGAGAAGGGAGACCCAGCCACTGCAAGGCGGGGTTAGGAGATGACCCCAGACAGACAGGCAGAGGCCAGAGCGCCATGCTCCCACACTCATCGTGGGCAGACGGGACTGTTGGGAAGACAGACGCCAGCAGTGTCCCCACCATGGTAGGTGTGGTGGCGTCTAGATTGATGTGCTGCTCTGAGCTGAGTGACGGACAGAAGGAGAAGGATACTCGCTGTTCCTGAGTTCTTGCCGGGAGCAGGACTGTAGGAAACTAAGTAGCAAGTTCACTTGTAGGTCTAGAGTGTCTGTGGGTCCAGAGACAGAGGCGCCAGCAGCAGGGTGGGAGCCGCCTCCTCCAGGCTGCCCTGGCGCAGGGAGAGTGGACCAGGGTCCTCACCTGGAGCAAAAGGAAAGGAAGGGTCGTGGCAGAGCCCAGTCCTTTACAGAATGGAAACCAGGAAAGGGGAGCAAACAAGAAAGGTCAAGGGCACAGAGAAAGCCCAACATGAGCTGATGTCCACAGTAGGTGCTCCAAGGATCCAGAAGGCTGAGAAAGGCCTGCGGCAGCCATCACACCAGTGTGTCCCTTCCAGGAGAGTGTGTCTAGTGGCTGCCTCTGGCTGGGCAGAAAGCAGCTCGCACGGGTTCGAGGTGTGGATGGGAGACAGGAACGTGTTGGTTCCGTCTGAATTCAGGAAAGCCGCTTGCAATCCTGATCCTTCCCAGAGTGAAGCCACACTCTGAGGGGTGAGGTCAGGGCAGCCAGAGGCTCACCCCAAGGGGTCTCCTGAGTCCCACCAGAGGGCCTCCACGTGGTTCAGACAGCAGCAGCCTGGCCAGGTGCCATCTCCGTCCGGCCACTGTCGGACCACATGCACACTCTGAAAGGCCATGCACAGGTGCAGAGAGAGACTTCAGCCCCACCCAGTGCTGCCACAACCTGCTGCACACCACACGTCTGGCAGGGCCAACTCAGCGGCTATGCTGATGATGGACAGACAACACAGAAGGGACATCTCCCTAAGACATAAGAACCAGGCCTTTCTGGGGGCATCTCATGAAGATGCTGCACTCCAGTGGTGTGGTGGTTAAACTACCAGGACACCAGGTGTCTGCCTTGGAAATGGAGCTGTATTGCATTGTCACCTTCCATTTTTACGGATGAAAATTGCTTCTTCTTTTTTTCGAACAAATGCCTTTGAGAAGAGTGAATGTTCTGGAGGTTGTTTTTGCTCTGTGTTATGAGAACAGTGCACCAGCTGAGTCACTTCTCTGGAATGGATGTTAATGTCATTTGGTTTCCTCCCGCCCAGGACCCCGGGTTTCATGTCTGGACAAATGAGCCATCCATTATCTTTCCACCAGACTGAAAAAAGATCAATTTCTCGTGGTTTGTTGTTCTTTTTTTAATTGCGGATGTGTGTTCAGTGTCCGTCCAAATAATCACTCTAGACCGGGGAGTCTTCGGAGGGAAGTCCAGGAAGGCCAGGATGTCCAGATAACCATCTGCAGTGTCAGATGCGATCGTGAGCGCCAGCCCTTGGTTGGCAGGATGGAACCCTGATGGCAGGCTCAGATCTTCAGCTCCCTCACTCACCCTGCGGCCAATGACCATTGTCGTCATGTGGCCCTGACTGGCCAGCAGCTCCGGGGCCTCCACTACGGCACAAACGTGTTATCACTGATAACATCTTTCTAAAAACTTTGCGGCACTATTTCCAAAATATTTGACACTTTTAAAGATGTAAATAAGGAAGACTGAACTTTGAGCTGGCTTACTGTCTGCCATCAAAACTTCCCCGACACCAAATTTCAAGGACAGTGTGGAATGTGAAAAATTAGCGGATGAGAAGGTGGCAGGCCACTCCCCCACCAACCAGCCGTTTACCTGGTCCAGACCACTTGGGGCCCAAAGTTAGGTAACGAGTTTCTCTAGGAGATGTTTGTAAGCTTGTAATTCCACGTGTCCATGGATAAACATGTGTGGAGGTGCCCTAACGTGCTCCTGACATCCTGGGCATCCTCCAGCTCTCACACATATAACCTGGCCAGTTGATAGACTACCTCCTGCCTGGACAGCCCCTCATGGTTAGGGACCATGGAAGCTCCCACACACTTGATGCATAGACTTCTGCCTCTGGTGCTGACATCCGGTCCTCCTGTTTCCAGAAGCCTGCCTCCGGTCGTGAGTCTCTGCCCATGTCTCCCTGTGTCTCCTTCAGCACCTCTCCCATCTTTCAGGGGTTCCTTCCTCTCACGCTTGCTCTTAGAAACAGTTACCATTCTCTCTGCAACATCCGATTAGAAGTCACTTTCATACCTTTTTATTTTGTAGCCACCAGCTGTGATGTGGTCTCCTCCTCCATCCAGAGGAGCCTGCCACCCATCAGAAACAGTGGTGGCAGTGCATGGCCTGGTTTTCCTGGTTTGGGTTCCGTGAAGTCACCCAGTCTTTGTGGCCATGACAGCCTTCTCCTCAAGGAAACTGCTCTTGCAAGAGGAGTACACTTGATTTTCCAGCAACTTCACTGTATCTGAAAACTCATTCTCAAAGGTCCAGCTAACCCTTTATCTGGGAAATGCTTAATGATTTAGTCTTCTTACCATAAGAAAACCTCCTCATCCATTGAGAAGCCCACTGGCATGGTCTTCCCCCAATAGCAGATCTGTCCAAGGACGCTGAAGAGAGTACGGTCTTGAGATCCATCCACCTGCCCCACTCAGGGGTCCTGATGTCCTGACATTGCCACCCAGCATCCTGCAGTCCCCAGCCCCCCTTGCATACCTTTTGACCAGAGTTGCTAAAAAGTAACAGAAGTGATTTGTTTGAGTTTCACCTTCTCTTTCTGCCCAGGTCACTTTCTAGCAGGAGGGGGATTAATGAGCCATGAAATGGCCACAATTGAGCAGCATTGGGTTACAGAGAGGAGCAGGTTCTTAGATCATCACCCCAGGCTTGTGACTGGCTCTGTTTTGTTGGGTCGGCATGAACCCCAGGCACCCATCTGCTTATTTCTATCAATTTGTCCGTTGCCTTTGGCTTAACTGTAGTCTCGTGCAGATCCATGAAAGAGACGTGTTCAGAGTCCAAAGTCATATCTGTTACTCCAGGGGAGTTCATAGGTGCAGCTATAGGCCCGGTCCCTCCTCAAGCCAGCCGAGCGGCCCGCCCACCCCTTGCCTCACCCTCACCCTCAAGACTGCCATGGGAGCACTACCTGCCCCACTGAGGGTTTGTGGGCATGCAGTCCCTTTGCTGTGGGAGGATGCTCCACGCTGTGAACACTCTCAGGTCTAAAAGTGTCAGGATCCACCTCTTGGAACTCTGCCCTGGGTCTGGGTCTGTTGGGTCCTCCAGAATCTCTATCTTCTTAGGATACCTTCCTCTGGGCAAGTCAAAAGGGAAGGGAATTATGAAACAATTAATTGCTGTTAGCTCAGCTACCCTGTGAAAAGAAAAACAGAATTTGATACATCTTTAGACACCATTGGAATTCTGCGATGAAAATTTTCATCAGAATTGTCCCCATAGGAAGTTCGCTCCCCGTGACAAACGAGGGACCTGCCCTTTGTTCCAAGGAGGGGGGTCATGGTAACCTAAAACAGTCACAGAATCTGGGAAGCAGCAAGTCTGAGGTCGGAAGTGGGGCGGGGTCTGGCTCCCCAGGAGCGCAAGTGAGCGCCACCCCGTGCTGGCCATGAGAACCGCAGGGGCCCCTGGCCTGCTGGTACAAAAGGCAATGAGGTGTCTCCTGCTCATGTAAAGTTAAATTTTTATTCTAAAACAGAAATGTTCAGTAAGCGTTGAAAACCTTCCTCTTACAGCTTTTCACAGACCCGCATTGGCAAACTCACCCTTTCCCCCCATAACCTTTACTAATCCTGAGTCACAGCCCTTGTGCAAAATGGTTTGAGCATATTCAGCTTATCACCCACGGCTGTCCTTAGACGGCCTGGCTCAAAAATGACCAGAGCTGAACCCCTGGAGGAGGGAGTCCTGGCATTCCAAATCCCTGGCCTGTGTCCTAGCTCTTGACTCCAACAGATGACATTCTTTATCTGTCAGATCCTGCAGTTTTGACCAGGCTGCTGCCCCTTCCCACCAGCCTGGGTGGTCTCCATTTGGGATCCATGCTAGAGGCCTGGGCAGTACCCTCCCTGACCCTGCAGACAGGTAAAACCAGA
This sequence comes from Vulpes lagopus, assembly GCF_018345385.1. NCBI lineage: Eukaryota > Metazoa > Chordata > Mammalia > Carnivora > Canidae > Vulpes > Vulpes lagopus. Next base: position 2,729,145 of record NC_054839.1, on the reverse strand, counting down.
TCACCCAGCAGGACCTGTAATCAGTGATCTGCCAAGGGCCGGTGTGGAGCAAGGCAAAGATCTAAGGCCAGAGGTGACATGCTTTGGCATGCTGGGACTCAGAACCAGACAGTGACAGCTCTCCACAGTATAACCCTCTGGTGCTGTGCTTCACAAGTGCCCCAGAAATCATGAACTCCTTATAATGACCCAAAAAGGGTCTAAAAGCAAAAGGCCAGGGCACCTGGGTGGCTCAGTGGTTGAGCATCTGCCTTTGTTTCTGTATACTCAGATCATGATCCTGGGATCCTGGGATCGAGTCCTGCATCAGACTCCCCACAGGGGAGCTTCTCCCTCTGCCTGTGTCTCTGCCTCTGTGTGTGTGTCTCTCATGACTAAATAAATAATTTTTTAAAAAAAAATAAAAACATAAAATAGAAGAAGGCCCTTTCCCAACACCCATAGGTAAAGGCCGTTGGCGTTGGGAATGTCGGTCATGCCTCTTGGCAGGCAGTATCCTACGTCACTCCTCACTCAGGCGCCCTGCCCGTGTGACTCGAGTGACGAATCAGATGAAGCAGCTGCCTTTCAGGCTTACTCAGGCCTCTGGATGGGACACTGCTCACAGCGGTGATGCAAGCCCAGCATCCAATGGTACCACTTGCAACTTCTCCTCACAAAATACACATGAAACATAGTTGCTTCTCTTAAAGCTTCTGAAGACTTAGCTCAGGTAGGTTAGCTGGGCTTTAAAAGGTGAGGGATGTCATTTTGTTAGAATGAAATGATTTTTTTTTCAGAAAAGAAACTGTGACAAGAAGTAAAAAGAAGTGGCCCAAACTGTGCCGTGCCCTGTGGAGCTGTCAGCTCTGGCACTCTCTGAGCCTAACTCCTCTGAAAGGAGCAGCAGGGCTTTCAGGACAGGATCCGAGGCGTCTCTGAGGACTGGATGTAGGAGTTCCGTCAGACCCAAAGCAACCCAAGTGAGCCTGCTGTGGGTTTTTTTAAGTCACTGGAATAAGATTCCTGGCCTTCAGGGATTTGCTTCTCTAACGACCCTGGAAGTGAAAATATAAAGGCTGAAAATACAGGAAGATTTCATCCTAAGGCACCTTGCTGGGCTGCAGTTGCCATCTACCATGAGGAGCTTCACTCAGTCCTCTTACAAGGGGGCCAGGGAGCAAGCCTTGGGTCTTAAAACTAAAGATCTTAGAAGCCTTGTACATTCAGTTGACAAACATAAGCAAGGCCTCCAAGGGTCAGTAGTGGGAGTCCCCTGGCCACAGCAGGAACCCCGAGAGCACCATCACAAGGATGCTGTGAAGCGCTACTGGGTGGAGGGTCCACAGAGCTGTGGGTAAGACCCTTCACCTCCCTGGGCTGCTACCTCTCCAGTCCTGTGTGGGAATTAGATTTGTTCCCTGGATCCCAACCCTGGCTGTGCATCTGAGTTGCTTGGGGACATTGTCAAAGATATGGATTTCCAGACTCTTCCTCCCCACCCCAAAACTGCTAGACTAGAAATGCTTGAGGTTTGAGACTTCCCTTAACTGATGCTTTGGCAGCCAGCCAAGACCGGTCCTGGGGCAGAGACCACACCCAGGGTGATTTTCTCAAGCTCCAAAGCACACCCCAATCACTGGATCCTGTGGAGATGCCAATTCAATTCAATGGGTCTGGGGCGGCCTGAGGACCCTGCGTGCTAATGAGCTCCAGGTGCCAGAATGCAGCCTCCCTGAGGACCTGCTCCAGATGCTTTCTGCGGGGCCTTCTGAATTGGATATTTTATGAAGCCTTCAGGAAAACAATAGGTGGTAATTGGTGGAGAAACAGAGATGCAAGTCTGGAAAGTGACATGTTGCTGGTCTAACCTGAAATGACTGTCGCTTCCTAGGAGAATCTTCCAAGAGAATGAGGCCAATGCTCCTGGACCCGAAAGACAGACATTTTGTACAATATCTTTTACCCAAAATAAAATGAAATCCATACCATAGGTGGGAACTTTGGAGCTGAGTTTCTCTTGCGTTTCTGTATACTCACGTTTCTGTGTTTTTACTAACTTTCTCCCTGCCTCTGCAGAGGCTCAAGCATGGGCCGGCCACATCAGATGTTACCCCTTGGAGTCCCTGCTTGTGAGCCGTGTTGGCTCCTAGTGTTCCAGCCAGTCTGGAAAACAGTTCTGCAACTTGCTGATAGAATTAAACAGACTCTTACCGTCTGACCCGGTAATCCTGTTCTTGGGTATTTACAAAAATGTGCCTGGACCAAAAAACCATACTTGAGTGTTTATAGTGGCCCAATACACATGCCCATAAACCAGAGGTAATCCAGGTGTCCTGCAGTGAGCGAATGGGTAAAGAAATCGTGGTAGTGGGCTGGGACACAACACTCGCCGGTGACCAGAAGGAGCAACTGGGTGAACAGCAGGGTGGGCGAGCCACCAATGAGACATGTGGCTGAAAGAAGCCAGATTTGCCGCAGGACATGCCACTGTGGGGTCCCACTTGCACGATCATCTGAAAGAGGCAGAAGCAAGCTGGAGGGGGAGCTGAGGCTGCCTGAGGCCAAGGAGGAATACAGGGGGCCCTGGCAAGGGGCTCTGAGTGCGTAGAACTCACACAACCTTGCACCGAAACCACGGGCTGTACTGTAAATGTATAAATAAACTTTTAAAGAAATGGAAATGGTATATCACCTCACAAAAACAAAATAACAGGCAAGTAGGTCAAAGCCAGGGAATGAGGAGGAGGTGAAAGGGGAGGTATCACCCCTTCTGAGGACAGAAAGTGTGGAGCTCTCTTTCAAACTTGTCCTATTTGGGGACATTTCAAATAAAGATTAACAGGAAATTTTTTTTTAAAAAACCGTGTGCCACACCAAGTTGAAACCCTCCCTTACTTTTAACCTCTTTCCCTTTGTTGGCCAAATTTTTTTTTTCCTAACAGACCAGCTCAGTATAATGCCAACCTCAAGAATAGTTTTCTTTCATGTGACTGTTTAGTCTAAATGCAAAGTGGATATAACTGCTGGTTCTGTTCCTGGTCTGTGCCAATGACTCCAAAAAGGCGCTGTGCACGCCTGCTGGCCTGGTTAATAACCTCAGCGGAGAGCTGGGCATCTGAAGGCCCCAGACATGTGTGTTTCCTGCGGCTCCCCCATCTTCAGGCAGCATTCCGGGGGCTGGTGGTCCATCACGGGGCAAGGACAGAAACTCACAGGGCCTACATACATCACTAGGAGTGTAATCGGAGGAGACTAGTGAGGGATTGGCAGGTGCAGATGACACACGCAGATGAGTGGCCTGCCACCAACGGGGCATGTGTGCACAGCTAACCGTTTTAATTACCTATGGTTGCATGATTTGGTAACTCCAGAATCGCCTCCTTCTCTGGCTGTCGCTTTCTGATCTGTAAGTGTAGCTGGAAGCCCTTGTGTCACAAACTCGTGAGGATAGAAAGGCCACTTGGTGAGGATACTCTGAGCATTAATATTGTATTCTGTGCCAGTTAGAAAGAGAGTTTGCTGCCTCTGGGAAGCCGATCCCCCTAGAACCTGCTCCTCCAGCCCGTCCTCGGCTGCCGTCCATGCTCCCCCGGGCCCTCGGCTCAACCACACATGCTCTGTGTCTTCTTGGAAGACCAGAGCCTTGGGAAATCATGTCCGTGTGTTGGGCAAGCAATCGCGTTTAGACAAATGAAATGTATTCATTGCTGCAAGCAGGGGAAGACTTTCCCAGAAGATCGACTTTTCCAACATATGCCAGGCAAAATCACACTCAGACCATAAAAAGCATGGCCTCACATTGGGGTAAAAGCCCTCAAGTGTGATGGCCCATGTGCTGCCTATTTTTAGAATAAGGAACAGAGTTTCCAGAAGTTTTGCTCCTATGGGTCGGGAACAAGAGATGATCCAGCGTTTCTCCACTTTAAAATGTGTATCCAAAAAAAAAATAAATAAAAATAAAATGTGTATCCGTCTAAGTCAAATCATTTCAGGTAAAACAGCACGGCAGTGTCTTACAAGTACCGGTGGGGACTCTGGTTTTGTTCTTTATGAAGACTGTGTGTTCTGGAAGCCAGGGACATCCTGGACTTGTCTTTGACTCCTGAACCTCATTTCAGCCTGACCAGCTTCTGGTTCTGCAGCTGGGTGGGCTGAGCGCTGGACGGCTCTCTTTCTGTCCACCCCGCGCTCCACAGACCAGATTCCAGACACAGACTCCAGACGAGGCCTTAGTTTCTGTGGGTTTTTTTTTTTTTTTTCATTTCCCTAGCAGACATTTTTAAATGGCATTTGGCTAAGTTTTTCTAATAAGGCATTTTAAGTGTCCACTCTTCTTCCTTTGCAAATTATCTGTCTTGTAAATTCACTTATAAGGATGTACCAGAAGGACTTGGTCAAATGCGACATGCCTGTGAACACCAGGCCTTGTCTTCTTAATCTCTGCCTTTATCAGACTCCTTTTCTGTTTGTTCATTTGTTTTTAGGTTAATATTATCATGTATTTTTTACATGGAACTCAGTGAATACTGACAAATGAGTACAGCTATGTAACAACCACCAGAATCGAGATATAAAACAGATTTGTGGCCCCCACAAAGCCTCCATCTGTCCCCTCCCTCCACCTCTACCCCTGGCCACCACTGCTCTAGGTCCCGTCCTTGGTTTTGCCTTCTCGAGAATGTTGCATAAGTCAGATAGTGTAATAGCATCCTCTCAACAGGACAGGCGGTATGTGCTTCCCTCCAGACCTGTCCTCACTATTGTGTACATGGGGTTAGGGTTGGGTATTGCTAAGTGGCGTTCCACTTTATGAACATACCAGTTTGTCCACTCATCAGCCAATGGACATTCAGATTCTTTCTGGGTTTTAGCTAAAATAAATCGAGCCATTATGAACAGTTACCTATAGGACATATGTTTAACTTTATAAAAAACGATCACGCTTTTCCAGAAGGGCTGCCCCACTCTGCATCTGCACCAGCAGACTCCTCTGAACCCCCCCGCAGGACCCCGCAGGACCCAGGGTGGTCTGCCTGTGTGACCCACCACCCCAGGGCTGCGGTTGTCTTACCTCAGACCTACCTGGTGACCAGCAGTGCAGACCAGCTTCTGTGCACTTGGTTTCCATCTGCTCACCTTCTCTGAGCAAGGGTCTCTTGAGATCTCATTTGGGTTTTCTCTCATTCTTGATTTCTAGGCATTATGTCTGTATTCTGGATAAAAATCATGTATCGGTTATGTGTTCTAGAAATATGCTCCCCAATCAGAGGCCTGCTCCTTATTTCTTGACAGTATCTTTAAGATCAAACCCTCCTGTGTTTTCAGTTTTTTTTCTTTCATGGCTCGTGATCTTTGTGTCTCATCTGGAAATGTTGGCCTAACCCAAAGTCACCAAGACTCTTCCCTGTGTTTTCCTTTAGAAACATCAGATTTTAGCTCATAGGTCCAGGCACAGGACCCATTGTGACCACACTTTTGTACCTGGAGTAAGGCAAGGGTCAAGGTTTGTTTCCTTACACATGGATGTGTTCCCTTTGCATAGATGCTGGTGCTACAGTCTATGGCAAATAATTTTGGAAAGCAGGAATTCTAAAGCCAGTATGATTCTACCCCAGATAGGTGGAACCCTTCTTTTGGAACAGTACTCGTGGCAAGGCTGATGTTATGTTATATTAAATAAGAAGCTATAGACAAAAGGTGGCAGATTTAGCAGGAGCTCTGTGTGGATTAGGCAGCTGCCCATTGCTAGCTGTGTGTTACTGTACAGGTTGGGGACTGTGAAAATAAGTCCACGTTATTATTAGCTTGGAATACAATGTCCGTTCATCCTGCCAGGCTCATCCAAAAAAAAAAAAAAATGCTCACAAATGGTAATGATTGTCCCCCTAAGAACAGTAGATTCCAAGTTTTAGTGAAGGAATTGGTTTTTTTGGATCCGAAAAAGTAGTCCTTCCCAGCTTCTGGGCCATTTTTATGTATTTTCTAACGAGCTGGGACTTGGGCTGGAATCCCCAGAGGGTCACCAAGAAGGGCAGCCTCTGGAGGGCCGAGAAGGCCTGGAATCCACTGCCAAAAGCCGAGGAAGGGAGGGGCTGCCCAGGGGACTGGAGAGGATATGGGGTGTCTGCTGGGACCCACTGCCCATAAAAGGCAAGACAGGAAGAGCAAACTTCAGAAAGAGAAGGGATTTCCTACTATTCACATGTTGGCCAGTAAGTCATGAAAGGTTTATTCTTATTTTACCAGGAAAATACTGTACTGTAAATTTAAAATCCTGATGTGCAGTGAAGCAGGTTTTATCCTTGGAAACACTTCTCTTTATCCGTCCCTGGAAAAGGAAGCTCTTCTGGCGCTCCTGCCCACCGAGAACTGTACGGATAATAAGCTCTGGATGGAAACAGGCACTCCTTGGGGTGGTGGGATGGGAGGTGACCCTTGTGGGGCCCCCACTGCTCACCAGTCCCGCTCCTTCATGTCAGTGTCTGAAGGCCCAGAGTTATCCACTGGTGCTCCCAGTTGATGCAATCCTACCTTTTCTCAGAAGTGAAACTTCCAAGTTCAGGAAAACTAGTAAGTGTGTCAGGACTTTAAGAGCATTCTGTCCACCGCTGTGGTATTTAAGCAATGTGTATTCAAGTCTGGACTCATTCTATCCGCCTTTTCAGGCTTGAGGTTCCAAAGCTGATCCTGGATCCCATACATACTTCACCAGTGATTTGAAGAAGGGAGAGACAGGGAGCAGCCATCCATCCTCACAGGGATCAAAGTTTACTCTGGCCTGTTGCAGACAGCACTGGAGCATAAGACCATGAACATTTAGTTAGGAATAGTCCTTAGCAAACATAACTATTAGATTTTCCTTTGCCTGATGCCGTAAGCTCAACCTTTCTTCTAAAATCCTCCTTCATGCTTGAGATTTTTATTAAAAGATACCAGTCCTGGGCAGCCCAGGTGGCTCAGCAGTTTAGTGCTGCTTTCGGCCCAGGGCCTGATCCTGGAGACCTGGGATCGAGTCCCACATCAGGCTTCTTGCATGGAGCCTACTTCTCCCTCTGCCCGTGTCTCTGCCTCTCTGTGTGTGTCTCTCATGAATAAACAAATAAAATCTTTAAAAAAAAAAAAAAAAAAGATACCAGTCCTGCTATGGGAACATCAGGAAGGGAAGGAGGGTGGTATGGGGCAGTGAGCCTCACACTCTGCTGCACAGAGTAACTCCTGGAGATGGTGTTCACTACACCTCGGCAGGGGTGGGTCTGGGCCAGCCTAAGACTCTGCATTTCTCATGGGCTCCCAGGTGTTGCTGACACAGCTACCGGACCTCACTCTGAACAGCAGCAGTGTAATGGCAGGTGGAAGGCTTTGGGATCACCCTATCCCAGATCTAACTGCATGACAGTTGGCTTTTTGGGGGTGATAGTCAGTCATGCATTCAGCAGGGGGTATGAAATGAGATAAGCAGTTTTTGAAAACCTGTAACAGTGCTTCATCCCAGAAGATGCACAGTTAAATGATGCTTATCTTTGTCCTGTTTCTCAGCAAGGAACACATGGATATGAATCAGATTGTCTGGTGGGTGGGGATCACATACTCTCTCCTCAGTGTCTGCTGGCTTTTAACAAATATTTTGTGGAAATACATTTATCAAGTAAATTGCAAGAATCTTAGGAGCTTTTGAGATTTGTGCAAAGTCATCCAAACTAAAATCCAACTCTGTCTGGGGTAATTTTTGTTTTCAATATCACTTCCAATAGAAGGACGGGAAGATATGGAAACAAGTTTTCCTACTGTGACTTTTCCACCAAGGATGGAAGTTGAAGGTCATTAGCACAAAGGAAGATCCTTTTCATTACCTGGTCATTCCAGCCTCTCATTACAATCACACTAGATGCCCTGGCGGACAGGATATCCTCGGGGAAATCTCAGGGCTGACTGCTGAAACACAGCCAGGTCTTAGACCTTGACGTCAATGCCCATCTAGCCCTAGCAGCGCGGGGCGTGCCCCGTGGGCAAGAGCGAGGGTCTAGTCCCTGGGGACTAAGGGCTAATTCAGAGTCTCTCCAGACTCTTCCTGGCCCTCCCCAGGGCGGAAGCTGGATGGAATTTGTGAAATGTTCCATCTGTGAGAAGCTCAAGATAATCTCTTCAGAATGACACCACCCTCACACCCACTACGAGGGCTGTAATTTTTAAAAAATGGAAAATAACAAGTGCTAGCAAGGTTGTGGAGAAATCAGGAACTCCCACACATTGCTGCTGGGAAGGCACATGGTGAGGCCACCGTGGAAACCAACATGGCGGCTCCTCAAAGAGTTAAACAGAATTGCCCAAAGAGATGGCAATTCCATTCCTAAGTTTATACCCAGGAGAGTTGAGAAGAGGTACTCAATTCAACAGGTGTGTGCGTATCCACCGTGGCACTATTCACAGCAACGCTATGGTGCAAACACCCCCAGTGTTCATTAATGGATGGATGGACAAATTGTGGTCATGCATCCACCGAATGTGGTCCAGACATGAAAGTGAATCAAGTACTGTTTGGTGCTACCACACAGGAGAACCTCAAAAATGTTGTGTGAAGTGGAAGAAGTCAGGCACCACAGGTCACATAACCTACATATGACTCCAGATGCTTGAAATACCCAGAATGGATAGATCCCATCAACACCCAGAGCAGATACCAGTCTGGTTAAGGGACCAGGGGCTAGGGCAGGGTGGTAGGGAGTGACTGCTCAGTGGGTATGGGGCGATGGAAATGTTTCAGAACCAGAGAGAGCTGGTGGATAGCACATTGTGAATGTGCTGGGAGCCACTTTAAAATGGCTGGTTTTATGGGAACTTCGCAGTGACAGCCTGCTCCAGAAAAGGAAAGACTCGTTTTATTCCCAAAGCCAGACTTCCCATCCAAGAAACAAAGACTAAAAAGAAGTCCACTGACAATGGCAGGAAAGTGAGTACATGATGTCGTGATCACTTTTCCCATCAAAGGGAATCAAGGAAAAGCTCCAGGAGGGCACAAGGAGACTGTGGGTTTCCATCACAAAGATACACACGTTCTGCTTTGATTGAAAGCAGATGCACCCTCCTCCTCGGCTGCATGCGGTAACCCCCCAGATGGAGACGCCACTTATAGACAGTAGAAATGATGGTGCTAATGAACAGCATTTATCCCCCAAAGGCTGCTCACTGTAAACACGGACAAGCTGCAGGCCTCACTACGATTAGGAGCAGTTGAAGGCTTAGGGGCTTGCCACGTTGTCACAAGACAGTGACATTCTACTAGCCACAGACAAAACTGAGTACAACCGGGGGAAATCCACAAAAGTCAGAATCAAACTCACAGCAAATGTTGCGTGCTGAGGCCCCTGAGCACTAGCCTGGGGTGAGTGGAGGATTCGTGTGTCCGAGGTCGGGCTGCCCACCTTCCGACACAGCCGTCCTGGAGGAAGAGGAGGCGAGCGAGGGGCCACAGTCCCCTTTTACCACGTTCTTCAAAGACTGCATACCATGCTTGTGCTCCGACTCAGTATTTGGTGATTTCTGCCTTGACTAGACCCTCTGGAACATGTAGAGGGTAGAGCTGGAGAAGCCAGTGACTCCAGAACTGGCCTTGGCCCAGAGGAAGCCCCAAGGGGACCTCTCAAATCTCCCCTTTGTTGGAGGACAGGGGTCCCCCGCTTCGGGGTAGATCCCATCCATCAACGGCACCTTAATCTCCATTGTGTATCTTCCACCCCAGAGAAATTCTTCACCTCTTCCCCCACATCCAAAAGTAGAGGACAACGTAAGAATGGTAACAAAGCCCAGAGGTGAGGCCCCTACGGCCCTCGGCCAGGTGAAAAATAGTCCCTGGCACAGACAGACCCTGTCTTGTTTATCCATCATCCTCCAGCGAGCACTGTGCTTCCACTCTTTGGCTGTTGGGGAAGACGCTGCAGCAAACACAGGTGTACAGACACCAGTTCATGTCTCTGCTTTCAGCTTGTTGGAGTAGGAGGACCCCCAGAATGAATTTACTGGATCATCGGGCAGTTCTCTGTCTCATTCTTGGAGGAACTGCCATATGCCCCCCCATCAGCTGCACCATCTCACGTTCCCACGCACAGGGCTCAGGGCCTCGATTTGTCAACATCCTTGCCGGTTCAGCATTTTGTCTTTTTACTTTTTAATAATAACCGTCCATGTCCAATGACTATGGGCATAGATGTTTATAGGCTGCAGAAACCTGTAATTCTCCTGTGTACGTAAGTAGTGTGTGTGGAGACAGGGGAGATCACTTAAACATCTGGGGATCATTTGATACCGGGGTGCAGTCCACATTTCTATATGTGTTACATGCATTATATTGAGATAGAGATAAAATCTTAGAAACTTGTGTGAAATTTTCTTTTTAGCTGAAAACACTTTAAAAAAAACAAAAAGCCAAATAAAGTGGATCTTTTCATCCCAGCCCAATACTAGCATTTTACAATAACATCACTTGAGTTTGGGATGACTTTTCCTCACATTTAATTTTGTTTTTTAAAAAAAACTCTAGGACTTCTTTAAGCCAGAAATCACTGTTGCAACTGTGGCAGGAGATGAAAGTTTATATGTAATGTTCTCGGAACATAGCTCTTTGAGAATGAAAAGTGTGGTTTCAAAAGCAGCGCGATGAAAAATGCTCATCTGTCGTTACCAATCGTAATTGAACTCTGTTGTTTCTGCAGGGCCAACCAGGGCCAGTGGGCCCCCAGGGATACACTGGGCCTCCGGGCCTGCAGGGATTCCCAGGACTGCAGGGCCGCAAAGGTGACAAGGGTGAAAGAGGGTCACCCGGGATCACAGGACCGAAAGGAGACGTGGTACGGTGACTGCTGGTTCTCCCTCCACTTTTGCAATGGGCAGTGGGTGTCCTGGCCTTCAGTAAGTTTGTTTGCCTTCTTTACAGGGAGCGAGAGGTGTTTCTGGATTCCCAGGTGCCGACGGCATTCCCGTAAGTGTTTTTATACAGTTAGGATTTTTAAAACAGTGTATGCATGCAAAGCAATAGGCTTATGACTTACAGAAACATCTCTAACTAGACCTCCTGTTTTGTTTATATCATGAGCCTGGTAAGGCTATATTGTGCATACTTTTGCCCCTGGAGTCCAGTCAAATATTGGACAGATTGTTTCCTTTGTAAACGTTCTTCTGGCCTTGGCTTCAGAATCCAGGCTACTTTGCTGAAGCCGGACATTGTTTTGTAATAAAAAGCTCAAGTGTTACTCAGATATGCTCAATAAGAGCTGATCTGGAAATTTCGGTGGAACCTGAATATAGAGCAGTGCAGCTGAGAACATGGATGTGACCAAGCCCTGCCAAACATTGGTGCAACTTCCCAAATTCTCTGAAGTCAACTACATGTAAATGCAAAGAAGAAAAGACAGGGTTTGTCTATGAGAAAATCTCCAAATGCAATAAAATGTGTTTTTCTAACCTAGTTTACTTTACTTCTTGTGGCATACAAAAATAAACAGAGCGCCTGACTCACAGCCTTCTTCACAAGGACCCGTGAGCAGATTTCCCAGGGTCTGCTTCCTGCAGATCCTGGCCATGGGGATAGATGTGTTTATCACACATGCGGTTGACCGTTGCTGAAGTCTGAGGAGGACATCTGCTTTAGGAACCTCACCCAAATGCACATGTCTGGGCCCTTCACATACCCATGCCCTGTGTCAGCCTGTTAGCGCACACATGGGTGTGCACACAGACACACACATACACACAGATACATTCCCAGGGCTCCATGAGCAGGACCCCTGCCTTGTAGGGGAGCGAGGGAGGGAGCGCCTGAGACCCATCACCAAGAGGCCATGATTGATCTCCAGAGCCCGTCTCTCATCCAGGAGAAGGAAGCTCTCAGCTAAAGAGAGGAAGCCACCCACAGAGACCTAAGGCCTGGGTGGCGGTGACCCCGAGCATCACCTGGATGGGGGAGGCTCACACGCACCAGTTACAACATACAGCTGTGGACGAGGGAGTCACTTTCCCATCAGTCAGGATCTCGAGAAATTGGCAGAGGTGAAGAATCCGTAGATTTCCAAGGGTAAACAAGGCAAATATTTTCCTACCAACTGCCTCAAACTAAATCGCCCGTTTTTAAACTGCTCTTTTGAGCTCTTTGGGCCATCCACTGGTTTTGTCTTCTGGAAGCTGAAATCTGAGTTTAAATGGAGTGATCTCATGGAAAAATATTGTAACTAATCTGAGTCATATTTTAATTTGTTTTTCCACTTGATACCCATTTAACAAGAGGAGCAAATATTTTGCAAGTTAGAGAGGAAGTATCATCACATGAGGGAGTGATCCTAGTGAGCATGGAACCAACAGGTTTCTGCAGAATCTCCATGCAACACAGCCTCGCTCGCTACCCACAGAGCTCTAGAACTGCACAAAAGTGAGCTAAAGTGCCACCCGCCACCTCGAAGCAGCTCAGGAATGTAAAGTTGAAGGACCAGGCTAATTTTAGCCGTTTAGAAATTGTACATAAAACGTGAAATACAGTCAGATCTTAGAGTTGTATTTAACCAGGTGTTGAGCCAAAATGAGCCATCAGCTCCATATAATTAAAATTTTTCTTTGAAGAACCATCTCAAACTAACATCAGGTTGATATATAACTTCAAATGACTTAGATCAATTCTAAGAGAGCAAGAAAGACCAGCAGCAGACAAATAATTCAGGAGAAGAGTGAAGACCTCAGTGTAAGAAAAGCATCACAGAACACCACAGATTGTGAGCAGAACATCTACTGAACATGTTTTCTCCTGCCGAATTTGAAGGATCAGCTTTCAGGACCCCTTAAAAGCAAGCCTTTACTTGCTGCTACCAGGCAGCTATCTACACTGCCGGCTGGAGTGCTTGTGCCTCATCATTTACAGGGTAGTCAGGATTTCTCTTGTCCCCTCAGAGGGCCAAATGGAAGTCTGTTGGATCTCTTCTTATCTGACAGCGCCAGTTAAAGCAATACCTTTGGATATCTAAAGCAAAGAAACATACAACAAAAGAAAAATGCTACTTTTCTCATCTTTCTTAATATTATTCAGAGTGCAGGCCCTCTGTGTAGGATTTGTTCATTTATTTTGAAATGTCCCAGATTTTTCAAAGTAAATCTGAAAGGCATCTGACATGGCCTCAGAAAATCACTCTGGAACATATGTTTGGTCTGTTGTCAACAAAATCAAAATTTTAAAGAAGCTAGTAAGATAGCCTATATCTGCACATCTGCTGTGGAAGAAATAGCACGATGAGCTGTGGTCTTATGGCACACAAACCCAGCCCCTGGATGTCTCAGGAACCAGATGAACGCAGGTGGGATGCCCACAGACTCAGCCTGACTCTGTTTATTCCAAAGACACTTGATCACAATGCCCTCCCTCCCCCAACCCCAACATCTCAGAACATCTGACCTGCTTTCTCTTTGAGTTTAAAATCTAAAAAGGAGTGTTCCCCCCCATGAAAGCAAATGAGAGGAAGTCCGTTCTTCTACATTTGGCTCAGTCACATGAAATCCTGTCAAGGGTGCGTGAATCTCTTACCGTGTAGGATATGGGTCCATCAAACCCACTTTCTAAAATTCAGTTGGGCACAAAGATAAAGGCATTCTTGTTGTCTAGTCTGCTCTTTGCAGGACCTAGCTGCTTCTAGAATGATTTCTAGAATTTTTAAGCCTACTGTGTCCTGTCCCTGCGAACAGACCCCCCAGTAGACCGACAATTTACTGCTTTACCAGAGCCCATGGGAAACACACCTTTGTCTTGAGAGCCTTTCTCCTGCTGAGGACTGTGCCCGTGTGCTTCTGTTTACTTAAATCTTTCATTCGTCTGTTGGGGGTTCTCTCTCCCCTTCGGTTCGTGCAGGGTGAGAGGGTTTAGAGCTTTTGTATCACAGTGCGCATGAGAACTGCAGTGCGTATGCTGGAAGGCTTACTTACTTGTCTCCTCTCAGGGACACCCTGGGCAAGGTGGGCCCAGAGGACCACCTGGCTACGACGGCTGCAACGGGACCAGAGGAGACGTGGGCCGGCAGGGACCCGAGGGTCCTGCGGGCTTCCTCGGCCCTCCTGTAAGTACCAGCACAGGCACAGGGCAGGCCACAGGTCCTTCTTTCCAGGCGCTAGCTGGCTGGGGCTTGTCAGCAGAGGCATGGGGGATGTCGTGTGCCTTTCGAGGGCCCATCCAGAAGGCCCTTTGAGACATGGTCGCAGAGAGACTTTCTGAGGAGGGTGGGTTGTCCCCTGTTGCCCCCACGGCCCGCCTCTCACGCTGCCCCCCATCACTCCCCTGTCCTCAGCTGGCACCCCGCCGACAGCTGCAGGCAGCTCTGCATGCCTCCCCTGGGTCCAAAGAACTTCATTTTCCTTAGCCATTCTGTAAACGAGATAGGAAATAATTGATTTGGTTGATATTGTGTAGTTTTACCAATGTCAGCACGGTCTGCCCCGTGCTGCATTTCAAGTAACAGCAAATAGTGGGAATAGCAAAACTAAACTAAAAAGGCTTAAAGCTTGACAGAATGCCCTATTAGGCACCATTTTGTTAGATTCTAAAGTCCTCTGGGACATGAGAAACATTCTACAGCTCTGACAGGTAGAAGTGAGCTCTTTTTCATGAAAGACTTTTTCGTTTTCACCAATTTTGTAGACTCCGTTTTCAAGTCCATGCGGAGAATCTTGAAGTGGTCTGCAGGACTGTATTGCTACCCTCGTACCAGCAAAATAGTGCCCCGTCAGGGTTATACCAACATCTTATTTGGTAAAACTTTTTATCTAGAAGAGCATTTTTAAGGTTGGGGAAGAGCAGTCACACCTTCCTCCCTGTGTTTCCTGCTGAAGCTAGTGGATTTCTCGCCCCCGCCTGCAGATCCTCCTCCCTCAGCTGTGTCATTTACATGTGTTTCAACTTCTCAGTGAGGACCATCACTTCCTAGTCTGCTCTAATGTCATGAAACTTTCATCATCAACAAATATATCCATTAGCTTAAAATACTGATGTCATATACAGGCATTAAAAGACACTTATATACATATGTATGTGTACACGTACCACATATATTTGTCAGGATTCCAGTTTTACAGAATTATCCGTATCTCTCCCCAAAATGGTGCTTCAATGCATGTGTGTTAATATTTGTAGCACCCTAATGCCAAAACTAGACAAAAATATTATTATGAAGAAAAATAACACGTTGATATCCTAAAGGGTTAATTTACTGAGCATTAATTTGGGTTTCTGAAGATCACATAAGTGATTAACATTTTAATTTTGAAGGAAAATATTGGGTAACTAAAAGCAAAAATCTCACCTCTGTGACTGGTACTCAGAGTAACCTAAATGAGCCATAAGGACAATAGACATTGCCCATAAGGTCAGTATTTAATCACCTCGATGGCTACAGCTGCACTGACTATTAACGGGTCTTTCTGTGTTTTCTCTGCCACGTGCATGCTACCCTAGGGGCCCCAAGGACCCAAAGGGCAGAAAGGCGAGCCATATGCGCTATCCAGTGTGGACCGCGACAAATACAGGGTACGTTTGCTAGATATGGGACTTGAGACTAAGCAATCAGTGTAAATACCTGAATAATAATGATGTTTTCCAAGTATGGTTGAGTTGTGAGGATGTGAGAATGAGGGGACGCCTGGGGTGGTGAAACAACCCAACACCACGATGTTAAAAATCATTGATTTCCCATTGGGGTGACATTCAACTATGGGTGCACACCTTTCCGGTATTCACAATGCCCCAGAGAGGAGGTAACATTACCAAGTCCCCGGGGGTGGGGGGGGGGGCTGATATAATGTATATGTTTGTTTCCAAAGTTGTGATAAAATGTAACAAAATCTAAAAATGATTAAGAACCAGAACTCTTAACATTATGTCTTCTCAACTAGGGTGAACCTGGAGAGCCTGGATTGGTTGGTTTCCAGGTAAGCTCTGTTTTTATTAGATAATGTCCCAAGCAGAACTTTAAGGACTTGGGACTCCAAATACCAGCCTGCCTTTCTTAATAGCTGACTGTGTTGCCTCTCCTTAGGGTCCTCCTGGCCGCCCTGGGCCTATAGGACAGATGGGTCCAGTTGGAGCTCCAGGAAGACCAGTAAGTACCGGGTGTGTGGGTACTTGGACCGCTATCAAGGCGGATCTAAAGATCCAGCTTCTTCAGTGCTGATGCAAGTGGAAGCTTCACAGTACAGCTAGGATGCTTGTGGTCACTCTAGAAAGTGTCCAGATGAAATAGGTCATCCTTTGCATACATTTTGCTACTATTAAGATTGAAGAATGAGGACTTGAAATTTGTGGGCACCAGATCACCACCGACTACGTCAAATTTTGACTTGGTGCTAGCTGGGTGCCCTTCCAGTCATACAGAAGCTCTCTCAGCCCCACACTCAGCCTGCTGGTGAGGGGCCTGTCATCCCTGGGCCAAGGAGATCAAAGTTCAGTAGGTGGATAAGGGGGTGGTAGACTCTGCCTGGGCATGGCCTCATGGCAGGTGTACTGCACCTGGGTGTGACTATCACCGCCAGTGAGATATTAGACATCAGTTAACAAAGTGGCCCTAGTGCCCCACCCAAGTGGCAATCTACATGTGTTCTCTACCTTTGCAACTGAATGACATGGTGAGTTGCAGCAGGACAGATGCCTGGGTGAAGGAGGGCTTTCCATGGGGAGGGAAAGGACCAGAAGGGAGAAGCCACTGCCCCCACCACCCCCACTGGGCCTCTGACTCTCATTCCCCAAAAGTATAGCAGTAAGACACACGGGCCTCAAACAACATAGGAGAGATCTGGCTCCAGGTTGAGAGAGACCGTCTTGCAGAAAACCAGTGAGATGAGGCTTATGTGATCACAGGTACTTTGCTCTCCTCTACACAGCTGCCAACTGGCTCACAGCTCACATACCAGCAATGAGGGACTTCATCTTTAAATACACAGTTCAGGAAAGTCTAGAACAACAGATTGTACCTGCCGTGTCCTGAGCTGATTAGACAGCTACAGATTCTTCTATAGGTCGTAAAATTGCCCATACTTCTTTGTACTTAAACACTAACTGTTCTTCTCAGGTGTGTTCAAAACCTCATCCTAAGCATAGTGTTGACACTGAAAGCTTTGCAGAAAGACAGTGATGTTTGCAGATGGATTTTCAACCCTGCCATTTGAGCCTGTACATTACTTGTGTCCATGCACATTTGCTGACCCACTAGCAACAAGTGCTACACAGTGTCCTGGGGGGAACCCTGCAGAGGAAGTCTCTGCAGTGACATGACCTGGGACCTTGCAGGGGATCCGAGCAAGCAGGAGTAGGACATGGGTGAAGTCAGAAGCCTGACCTCAGAAAAGCAAGCCCAGAAGAGCTATACATGGCCAGCGGGCAGGTTCGGAGAGCCAGGCCTGACCCAGCCCTCCGCCTCCAGCCCTTCCTCCCTGCCCGGACTAATGTACCAGAAACCTCTATACATACTACACAGGCTTCTAAACATACTGTGGATGGCTTTCCCAGAGCTTTCTAGCAGATGTTATCTAGGTCCTGGGATAAAGAAAACAGTTTACAAATTTCTTTGTATTTATGCAGGGCCCGCCTGGACCCCCCGGACCAAAAGGACAGCCAGTAAGTTGGTTATGGGGGCAGGAGGGGGTGCTTCCATCCTTGTATGTACCTTTCCTGACCATAGAACTACTTGGTTGACAACAGTGTTATCATTTATTTCATGATGAGAATGATTTTGTAGGCTTTTGAGACTTAATGTTGTAAATGCCAAAGATAAATCCAAAGGTATGCCTGAGGTAGCCAGCACATCAAATAAGTGAACATGTTGAATGATTCGTTGTTTGCAAATCATGTAACACCTGCCATTGTGTGAAAATCACACTGATGAGTGTTTGATTGGAAATGCAGATCTAAGAACTGCTCGTGTTTATCTGTACATGTTAATGCCCAAGAAGGGACAACATGTGGCTGTATCTGTGTTGGGGAGCCAGTGGCATCCTTCCTACTCAGACATAAGCAGGCTGTAGCAGAGGGTGACGTCAGCCTCTGGGGATCCATTAGTGATTTTCAAGTCAAGCTTGAGCCCAGAGCTGTACTGTTTCCATCAGAGAAAGGTCACTAAGTTGGATGGAGCACCAGAAGGTAGGTAGCCTGTAGACAGAGCTAGGATACAGGAGGTTGGCAAGGGGAGTCTGTGATCAAGACGTGACATGACTGAGAAGTGCTGGGCTGTGGTCACCAACATTTAAAGACCATCCCATGGCCTGCACGAGACTGAGGACATCCCTGAGCCCACACACTCACATGTCTGCTCTACAGAAATCTCATCTCTGTGACCTCCAGGGAACCCTGGCTGCCACCGCCCCCGCCCCCTTTCCCATCACCTCTGACATGGCTTCCGGCTGGGGCTGGAGCTCGTTAAGGCAGCTGCCCCCACCACTGGGCTCCCCACTGTCTTGCAGCCACGAGCAGGGTGGGAACGGCCCAGAGCCAAGAGAAGCGGATGTAGGACCGGGCGGCCGAGCCCCAGGGTCGCCTCAGATCCCCACTTGGCTGCAACACAAACAGCCCTCACCCTGCACCAGGTCACTTCCTGGGGACTTGGACGACCAGCTCAGGGGGCAGAGGGACGGCAGGGGCCTCAGCAAATCGCATTCTCATCTAGCCTGGCTGCCTTTCTGTGCTTTGATTTCAGCTCCCAGCCAGGTGGGAAAGGAGCAAAAAAGCAAAACTTAATTAAACGCTTTGTTTTTATTTTCGGAGACTCTCCGGGCATGGGAGGGGGCGGATGGTATACTGCTGAGAGAAAGACCAGATAGTGCCCCACGTGATTCTCTGTCATGGTGGGAATGTGGAGACCCTGGGGAGGAAGCAGAGTCGTTTGCAGGCCAAAGAAAAGAGCACCGTTTCTATAATATGCGTGAGCGTGGCGGGCAGCTTCTTGTCGGGCTCTTCTTGGACACTGGGGTCAGTTCAACACATGTCCACCCCACTCGTGAATCTACTGAACACTTGCTAAGTCGGCCACCCTACACCGAGGCTCACCATCCCCTACAATCATTAAAAGGGTTGGAAGTGTTTGTGAATGTAGGGTTATCTTGCCAAAATGAGAAACAGCTGAGGCAGAAGGGACACTGAATCGTGATCCTCGCTATGGGATCCCAGGGAAGACGGCTGCTTCCTGGGTCTGTCACCCGAAGACCCCCATCTCTGTAGACAGCAGTGTACTAACGAGTCCGAGGGACCCGGGAGCAGGTCTGAGCTCAGCCCCGCACCGTCGGTGAGGCCTCTGTCAGGGGACACAAGCTCCCAGAGGGTCGCGGGGTCACGGAGCGCCAGCTCAGACGGCAGGTGCAAAATTAAGGACTCAGCCAACGTCCCGATCCCCAGGATGGTGAACAACAAACTCTGAAACATTCCCAAGGGTAACAGAATAACTGCTGTTAGAATATTTTCGAGGTTTTGCTTAAAGTATAAAATACAGACTTCCTAAAAGCACATTGTATTAAAGAACAGCTCGGTGTTTTTCTCGATCCCCATGGTTTCCATCACTCAGACCTCGTCTTGGCGAATGTGCAGGAGACACTGGGAAGTGCCACTTCCAACTCCGTGTGGTCCCAGCCAGCTCCCGTTCACCTTATGTGCTACCTGGGCTCAGACTTTTATTAGGTTTATATGTGGAACTCGCAAAAGAAAGGAGGATATTAATCTTTTGTGTCCAATAGCTTTGGGGAGGAGACTCCAGAATACTCTGCAAGGATAATTGTTCAGTATGCTGCAAATAGATCTTATGTTTATTTTTCTAAAAAATATATATATTATTATTATTATTTCACTGTGATTAATGACTTTTAAAAACTTAGAAAAATTGTTTCTCTTTTCAGGGCAACAGAGGACTTGGCTTTTATGGAGAGAAAGGAGAAAAAGTGAGGAAACAATACTGGAACGTGGAGGCTTTCTTAGTTAGTGGTTAGGAAGTAAATCATTTTAACGACTGCTTTTCATGCAGTTATCTTTTGACCATTTGCATAGGAAATAATCACTGTAAAGTGCCAGGCTTTGGAAGAGGCTCCAACCATAGTGATGGCTCGCTGAGACTGTGAAAGCCAACAGTGTAGGTTAGCCCCGACCAGACCTCTGGTATAGACATGACCTTGGCTATCTGCAGCACCCACAAAGTAAAGGCATTGCCTGAGGTGTCCCAACGAGGGGAACCCCAGTGATTGAGCAGACTGAGGTGATACCCACAGGCCCACTCAGGGACCAGGCGGCCGGGCCCAGCAGGAAAACCCCGTGGGTGCCTGTAAATCACTGCGCTGCCAACACAAAAGGACTGCAGGCCCTCAAGAGCATCACTTGAGGCCATGTGTGTGAAAAGCTCAACAAGCAAAGCCTCACCAACACGTAATCCATCGTGTACACCACAAAGCCACCTGCCCACCATGAAATATGTTTGTTCTGTGGCCTCACCATTTGCCGATTCTCATTTTGTTTTCTGCTGTGCTTTTTGATCAAACAGCACACTAAGTGGAACCCAGTACTGCTCAGATCTAGAGGGAAAGACTTCTTCTTTGTGTTATTACTGTAGAAAAAAATTTTAAAAGCATGCCATTGAAAGATCCAAACACATAAAGATGTAAACACCTATATGATGAAATATGATGGAACAGTAAAATAACATAAAAAGAAGAAAAATATAGGAAGAAATCACTGGGTGGAAGGGAGATTAGACATGTCAAGCAGAATGAAAATGAAGTGAATGTCTATAATCTCCAAAGAGTTGATTCAAAATTTTTTTTAAGATTTAGTTTATTTTATTTAAATTCACTTTGCAAATAGAGTATAACACCCAGTGCTCATCTCATCATGTGCCCTCCTTGTGATTCAAATATTAATAAGAAAATATCAATGCCCTAATAGGTAAAGGGGAGGTGAGCAAGCAGTTCCAGGCATTTTTTAGATGTGATGTTAGTGGACTCTGAGAATACACCACAGAGTCCTCCTTTTTATAGCTGGTAGGTCCTGTCACTTCACCCCTGGTCATACTATGCGACATCTGGGCCCAAATTTGTAATATATAGTTTACCTATGGCAGTACCAAAGAAAAGACAGTAAGTTTCTCTTTGTGTCAATTAGTTCCTGGGAGGTGAAGCCACGTATCAGGCAGGAAACCTTGTCTAATAATGTTCCAGATTGATAGGCTCCTCTTGGTCTGTGCATCACATGGAAAGTGTTTCTTGCTAATGTTAAAAATGCAAACTTAAGATACATTTTATTGAAGATGCTACCTTTTATAATATAAAAACACCTTAACTGGTGAAACAGTGGTGAAACTGGTCTCATCTTTCATATTTTAGGCATTTCTTATACCTTAGCCCCAATCTTGGAAAGCAATAGAGTAATACGTTGATATGAAGACATTTAGCTTGTGTACAGAAATTCATCCTAAGGAGATAACACCGCAGAAGCGAAGGCAGCACAAACTTGCGAACAACTTAAACTTTTATGAATAAATTATAAATGACTATTAATGCAGAGAGGACACAAATAATTTTCCATTGTGACCATTTCATTTTACACTGTGATCATAATATTACAAAATAGATATACTTGTGGTAAATAATATGCAAAAATAGAAAGCAGTTAGTGATGATGATGAAGCTTGATATTGTCTTTCCAAGATAAAGATTACTGCTTCTCCTAAACCATTCACAGGGCGACATGGGGCTGCCAGGACCCAATGGGATTCCATCAGACACCCACCATGCCATCATAGGACCCATGAAGGAAATGTTCCACCCAGATCAATATAAGGTAAAGAAGCTTCAACAAAATTGACTATATTACTGGTAAAACTAAAATAAGGAGAAGAAAAAAAAGGAACTTTCTTCCATCTTTTAAAACAATAACAAAGTGGAAGGGTCCTCACCATCTAACTGGTACATCATGTGTGAAAACACTGCCCATGATCACATAGGTGCACTGGTCTGTTGTCTTAAAAAATTGTAACAAATTTGAGACAATACGAGAATTCATAAGACAAACTCAAATGTATCCTTAGTGTGCAGATCTCCTGTGTAGGCATAGGTCAATGGTCAGAGCATAATTCAAAGCCAGGATATGGAGCTATCTGAGCAAAATGTTGTATTTGGCAAAAATGAACCTACTTTTACTTTTTGTTAACGTGGAGCATCGGTTGTGGGTATTTTGCATCAAAGTCCATTTTCTGATTTTTATAATTTCCATGAATATTTTTGTCTGATTAAAAGTGTGTACTCTTGGAATCTAAATAAAAATTAACACTCACTTTGCCAAACTCACTCGCTCGAACGGGCCACTTAACCTTTCTAATGTCCCAGCTCCCTTGTGCTAATTGAAGATGGTAACACTCAACCTCATATTGCTGCTGAGTGGAGACCACGTGAAAACCTCAGATTAGGTCGGGCACAGGCGGTGCCTGGGAACCAAAGTAAAAACCCCAAACATAGAATCTGATTCCAGATCCCAAGTGTCTGTCCCGATGTGGTTCGGGTGGGAGAAGGCAGGCTTAGGGAGGAATCAGTCTGGGTGGCTGTGCCTGACTTCAAGGGGACAGGGTGGCATGGCCATGATGGTGTGAAGCAGAATGCAGGGGAGAGTGCAGCAGGCACAGGTGGCAGTGAGCCAGCTAGTTTAGGGCAGGACGTCGCTGGACAACCAGGCAGGGGGGCCGCCCCGTCCAGTCATCAGGTGGGATCCAGGCGGGACTCGGGCTCCTGGTGGGGCCTCAACCATCAGCCAGATGATGGAGCTCTGTCCCGTCTCAGGACAGGAGCCAGGGGCACAGTGAGGCCAGAGCAGGTTCAACCCATGCCGAGGGGTTCAAGCTTGGGCATCAGATTTCCTTCATCTTCTGCCACCAGGATGGGCTAGGGCTGGGGCCACAGGAGGCCACTGCACGCAACAGGGGTCCTGGGTGCTGTCCCAGCAGAAATGGAAAAAGAACCCAGCCAGTCACTACATTTCTTTAACCCTTTTAGACCAAAAGGAGTGGGGAAAATATACCATATAAAATTGACACTGCTTTCCAAATAAAGTCTCTTTTACCTGGGGTTTTATTTTTTTTTAAAGATTTTATTTATTTATTCATGAGAAATACACAGAGAGAGAGAGAGAGAGAGCGCAGAGATACAGGCAGAAGGAGAATCAGGCTCCATGCAGGGAGCCCGACGTGGGACTTGAACCTGGGTCTCCAGGATCAGGCCCTGGGCTGAAGGCAGGTGCTAAACCGCTGAGCCACCGGGCTTCCCTACTTAGGGTTTTAGTATATTCCAGTGTGTCTCTGCCTCAGAAGACCCTCCTAAGACTATTTTATTCAAATATTATCATCGGGGGCTCATCCCAGGGCGTGTGCTGCAGCAGAGCCTGCAGCTGGGAGACCACCCTCATGCAGAGCAGACAGGCAGCCTTGCAATTGTATGAAATGGAACACATGACTTAACTGATGATGTGAAAATCCAGAAGAAATCACACCTTTTTTCTCTTGAATTTTGAAGCTGCAAAATGTAGGACTTGTTTATTCTGATGCATTTATAATCAGTATTTACAGTTTCCATAAATACTTTTCAGCGATCACAAACCCTGCTCCATCGTTTCCGTCCTTGAGTTACTGGTCTCACATTTCATTGTCTTCACAGGGCGAAAAAGGAAGTGAGGGGGAGCCGGGAAGAAAAGTAAGTGAAGTAGTAGCGCGGTTTTTCCACTGGGCACCCCTGCAACAATGGGGCGCAGGCCTCTAGCGGCATCCACCTGTTAGACCAGGTGGCGTTCACTTGGATGCTTCTTTTCAAAAAATGGCTTTAGAGTATCTTCACTTTTGCATCACAGACACCAGCAAATCAACATTTTCTGGGGTTTGGGAATGCACCTAAGTGTGTTAAGAGAGCAAGTGTGTGGGCATAGGCTCCAGCACATTTGGCGGCAGCTTCAGTTCCAGGTCCCTGTCACACCTGCCCCGTATTCCCAGCCCTCCCAGCCATCACCGGCTGTGTGACATCAGGGGTATCCTGGATCAGTGGTAATCCAGGCCGCCTGGCCAACTTTGTGTGACCCCAGCTCACACTGGGATGGACCGGGAACCCCGGGAGGCAGGCTGGCCAGTCGAGGGGCTGGAACCCCGAGCGGGTGAAGCAGGATGGGCCAGCCACCTGACGTCTCTGCTCTCTCCTAGGGCATCTCCTTGAAGGGAGAAGAAGGAATCATGGGCTTTTCTGGCACACGGGTAAGCCATGCATGCATGCTGTAACTGCAGTTTGTTTTGTTTTGTGTTTTACATAGACTGCATTTTCCAGAGCAGTTTCAGATTCCCTGTGAGGTTGAGCTAAAGGTACAGAGATGTCCCAGATGCCGTCCCTCAGCCAGCATGCACAGCCTCCCTCACTCCTAGCGCCCCGACCAGAGCGGCCCCCCTGGCCCTTCACGCTCCCCGAGTCACTGGTGTTTGAGACTGTGAGCCTCTGTTGGAGGAGGGCAGGAGCAGACATCAATGTTTCTGTCAGGCTAACTTAACCTGCAGTGACAACAGTGTAGACTGTCTCCAACACAAGAAGTTGATTCTTGTTTCTTGGAGAATCCAACAGAAGTGTCCCTAGCAGGACAGTGAGAGGAGGGGCCAGGGGTGTCTCTCCCAAGGAGATTCAGCACCTCTGGCTCCTGTTCCCGAGTGCAGGCCTCTATCTTCAGCATGTGGCCTACAAGGACACCTGACGCTTCTGTCCTTCCTGTCAGCTGGAGCTCGGTCACCTGCCGAACCTAGCAGCAAGTGAGCTGGGAGGTGTGGCCAGAGCTCCAGGCCAGAACACACAGAAAGGGCCTGGCAGTGACTCTCTGGTAGCCACTACCACGAAAAAGACATGTTTGAATCTTCGGAAATAAGAAGAGACTCCTGAGAATGTTGGGGTGCAAGCCTTGTTAGATTTCTCCCCATTGAACCACAATGTCCTTATTCATTCTCCATATTTCTTTAAGGGCTAGATATAATGCAGTACATGAAAGTGTCGCTAAAACAATTCGCTTCTTTAGAAAATAAAAGGGGTCCTCAGATGACTTTGCTATTTCATAGTGAAGTATTCTATGTTAGCCTGTCAGGTGCCAAAACAGTGCCTTCTGGAAAGTGTTGCTGCATATCCTGAGCAGGTGCTTCTGTTTTCTCTTCCACCCAGGGTGCTCCTGGCTACGATGGTGAAAAAGGGTCACCGGGACAAAAAGTAAGTTGGGTGCATGAGACGGGATCTGCTCTGGGGCTGAAACACCTTCTGAGGGTCAACTGTGAAGGACTGTGCTCTTCCAGGAAAAGAAGTTGTCCCCAGAAAACCACATTTAAAGCCCTGCATGTGCAGTAGCATAAATCATCTTTCCTCCAACTCTTCTGCGATGCCTGAGGCGGACCACTCACCTTTTCCCTCACTTTTGCACACCAGCACATTGGCTGTGTCCTTTGGCACCCTTCTTCATCATCATGTGCCTCTCTTAGGGAAGTCGTCGGTGGAGTGGCTGAGTGGCTACCTGCATTCTTCGTATGTTGATCTCATAATTTTGATGCTTGATCTTCAGTGATGCCCCAACTAGCTATTTTTATTCTGTGTTCTGTGGACAGGTTTTTGGCAATTTTTTAAAAGGAATTATGAGAGAAATGTGTCATGAATCTGGATCAGATTTAGAATTGTCTGAGCACAGGTCATGTGACAGAGTACATGCAGAAATGGTTCTTTGAATTAGTGATTTAATTATGTTCCCTATTTATCATTTTTGGTCATTCGATCGCAGAATATCTAGCCCACTTCCTTCCCGTTGTGGACGCCGGTGCTGTCCTAGCTCTGTGGGCATCGTTTCAGTTGCCCAAGTGCACAGGGAGCAGGTGCATCTGCACGTGAATATAATTTCACAGGAAAGAGCACACCTCTTCATTCTGCCATCTGTCTTCTTTC
Source organism: Vulpes lagopus (assembly GCF_018345385.1). NCBI lineage: Eukaryota > Metazoa > Chordata > Mammalia > Carnivora > Canidae > Vulpes > Vulpes lagopus. The sequence continues at coordinate 2,703,192 of NC_054839.1, read as the reverse complement.
ACCACCATGCCTTGGAGATGACTCCATGTTAGCATGGACACACCCATGTGGTTCTGTCAACAAGCTGTCCAGAACTGCAGGCCAGAGAAGATGTCACGTAGGTGCCTACAACCCCTCGCGGAGATTCCCAGCTGCATGCTGTGTACCACCATTACACAGTCAGCATTATGGCTCCTGCCTGTTGGGCCCATGGCCTGCTATTTTTATCATTAAGTCCTAGTAGGTGCCTAGAAATAGACTTTTCAAAAATCAATTCAGCCTCTGAATCGGGACTCCATTGAATCGTGCTCATGGCTCCATCGGGGATTGATGGTGGGGCATCAGGAGAACCAGAAGGACGTGGGCTCATCAGTGTCCCGTGGAGGCTCCCCCTTGTTTGCTTGGAGTCTGCAGATAGACTTGGCCTTCCAGGCTCAGTGTCCAACCTCCACAGGCAGAGCCCTGAGCCCAGGCTCTGGCCACTCCCAATAGGACCAGCCTTGACTCCTTCCTGCAACCTTGGCGGCTCCTACTCTTCCCGTTCCTGTCCTTTTATCCCAGGGATAAACAGGGATAGCCAGGGAGCTAACACCAGGGTTTCCCCAATGACATCAATCTTCTCATGACATTACTAACTGAGGGGTGTCCCCAAAGGCATCATACCTAGAGGACAGCTGTCCAGGCTCTACTCCAACCAAAGGCCAAAAGGCCAAATTCCAGTTCAAGGATTTCAGTAATCAAGTGAAGAGACAGGCATGAGGCCGACACGAACATCTCCAAGTACTCCATCCCCACCTGCCCACGTAACCCAAGTGCTGTTGTTAATATTTTCATTGTTAGCCATGTGCTAGTGAAATGACGATTATGATTTTTTTCTACACCCATCACTAATGAGTTATAGGCTTTTGAAATACAGTTGGACACAGCTGCCCCCTGGACTCCTTGTTTATGTGAGACAAGATGCTCGCAGACGCCACCTGGGGCCTCTCATTGCCGTGGCCAGATGTTGGGACCGAAGGCCCACATTGTCCAGGGGAAGACAGGGATGCTTCCGGCCAGCCAGGCATCTCTGTGGGGAGACAGTTTACTCAACTCTCCAAATAGGAAATGCCCGGGACACACACAAAGGACGGAGTCACCTGCTTGCTAGACTGCACTACACCTTGGACATGACAGCTGACTGTAATCATATGGGACAAACTGGCACCATTCCTGACTGACAGTCCAGTTACTAATCTAGTCCCCAGATAACTCCTCCTTGACCACACATCCCTGGCTTCCCCTGCCCCTGTTGTCATGCCTGCACCTAGAAACACAAAGAGAAGCCTTGAAATGGCTGTGTTGATTCTTGCTGTGCCAAATTATTGGGCTTCCAGCTGCCAGAGATCTCAGATGAACTGCGAGTGCAAATTCTTCCCTTTACTCTGCAGACTTCTACATAATACCTGGCCCACCCCTACCCTCAGTCAATCCACCTGCAGATGAGAATGCACAGGGAAACTTTTAGGTCATTATTTTGGCTTTGGGGGGTTCCAACTGTTAAAAGTCTCAGCGAGAGAAATCCTGCGTGCTCTTTCATTTGTGTCGTGGGTTTTCTGTAATACCTGCTTCATTGCAAAGCACTCAGACATAGTTCAGAAGTGTTGGTGGTGTTTTGGCTTATTCAACATGGGTGGTGAGCATGTAGTCCTGGGGGTGCTGGCTACTGCTCGGTGATGACATCCTGCCCAGTGGACAATGCTCAGGCGCTCAGGCCCACGGGCACGTTTCGCAGCGTCCAGTGCTTTATCGGGGCTGGATTGTTATGCTGGGCCGCACACAACTCAGACTGAATACCTAGTTGCCGGCTCCCATCACTGGCAAGCTCTTCTAGTATTCCTGGCCTTCTCGGGAGATGGCCTCAAAGTAGATCAATTTAGCGTCAAAGGAATTTGCCTTCACTTCTGAATCTTCAGCTCCACCTAGTGTGAAAGGGAAGCTGTCTAAATCAAAGGTCCACCACGAAAAACACGACACCAACCCCGTCAGTGTTCATTCTAAACAGCAGGACTTGGAGCACACGGCTCTGGCATTTCACAAAATCTTGTAAAATAATCAGAAGGTGGCACCTGGCATTCTGAATGTGAGCCCTCACTGTCCATATTCTTTAGCAAGAGGGAATGAATTTCTAGATTTTTGTAAAGGCTTCACGTATATGTCCAGCTACAATGCAGCTCATGAGGGCAAATGTTCTCTTTCAGTGAACGCTCGAGGGAATTAGAAAGTAGCACTTTGCACTTTTTAATTGAAGAGAAAAATTCTAAAGTAAGAGGCGTTACTGCTTCTGTTTGGTGTTCACTAAAATTTTTCAAAGCCCCTCTTGCGGGAAGGTTTTAGTAGATGGATCCATCCTAATATCGCTGACATGGGGCCTCTGGGCTTCCCGAAGTAACTTAGCAGAATGGATGCAGCCCCCCTTGTGAGCAGGTGAACCTGAGCAAGCGAGCTGCTCCAGAGGAAGTGCTCAGGGCAGAGGAGCTCCAGGAGGAAGAGGTGGTTGCTGCCACCATGGGGACACCTGCTGAACCGGCAGCCCCGTGTCTTGGACGGCAACAATGGCAAAGTGATGGGGAAAGTAGAAGGCAGGACGGAACAAGTATGAATTATGACATTCAAGGGACATAGCAGCCCAATGTCGTCATGTCTGGACTTTGCATCCTGATCTGAACAAAACAACTTTTTTTTAATAAATTTATTGTTTATTGGTGTTCAATTTGCCAACATATAGAATAACACCCAGTGCTCATCCCATCAAGTGCCCCCCTCAGTGCCCGTCACCCAGTCACCCCCACCCCCTACCCACCTCCCTTTCCACCACCCCTAGTTCATTTCCCAGAGTTAGGAGGGTCTCATGTTCTGTCTCCCTTTCTGATATTTCCCACTCATTTTTTCTCTTTTCCCCTTTATTCCATTTCACTATTTTTTATATTCCCCAAGTGAATGAGACCATATAATGTTTGTCCTTCTCCGATTGACTTATTTCACTCAGCGTAATACCCTCCAGTTCCATCCACGTCGAAGCAAATGGTGGGTATTTGTCGTTTCTAATGGCTGAGGAATATTCCATTGTATACCTAGACCACAGCTTCATTATCCATTCGTCTGTCGATGGACACCGAGGCTCCTTCCACGGTTTGGCTATTGTGGACATTGCTGCTATAAACACCGGGGTGCAGGTGTCCCAGCTTTTCACTGCATCTGTATCTTTGGGGTAAATCCCCAGCAGTGCAATTGCTGGGTCTAGGGCAGGTCTATTTTTAACTCTTTGAGGAACCTCCACACAGTTTTTCAGAGTGGCTGCACCAGTTCACATTCCCACCAACAGTGTAAGAGGGTTCCCTTTCCTCCGCATCCTCTCCAACATTTGTGGTTTCCTGCCTTGTTAATTTTCCCCATTCTCACTGGGGTGACGTGGTATCTCATTGGGGTTTTGCTTTGTATTTCCCTGATGGCCAGTGATGTGGAGCATTTTCTCATGTGCATGTTGGCCATGTCCATGTCTTCCTCTGTGAGATTTCTGTTCATGTCTTTTGCCCATTTCATGATTGGATTGTTTGTTTCTTTGGTGTTGAGTTTAATAAGTTCTTTATAGATCTTGGATACTAGCCCTTTATCTGATAGGTCATTTGCAAATATCTTCTCCCATTCTGTAGGGTGTCTTGTAGTTTTGTTGACTGCTTCTTTTGCTGTGCAAAAGCTTCTTATCTTGATGAAGTCCCAATAATTCATTTTTGCTTTTGTTTCTCTTGCCTTCATAGATGTATCTTGCAAGAAGTTACTGTGGCCAAGTTCAGAAAGGGTGTTGCCTGTGTTCTCCTCTAGGATTTTGATGGAATCTTGTCTCACATTTAGATCTTTCATCCATTTTGAGTTTATCTTTGTGTATGGTGCAAGAGAGTGGTCTAGTTTCATTCTTCTGCATGTGGATGTCCAATTTTCCCAGCACCATTCATTGAAGAGACTGTCTTTTTTCCAGTGGATAGTCTTTCCTCCTTTGAACAAAACAACTTTAAAAAAATTTTTTTTGAGACCAAAATCAGGGAACCTTGGGCACAGAGTGGATAACAGGTCATTTTAACAAATAGTGTTATTATATATAATAATGGTATTGAGGTCACTTCTTTAAATCCTGTTAGAGTACAAATAAGCACTGAGCATCTTTCCTGCAGGGGAGCAAAGGACTGGATGGCTATCAAGGCCCTGACGGACCCCCAGGACCCAAGGTGAGCTCGGTCTTCCCCTAGCTGGCATTCGGATCACCTGCCATTCACTCTGGGGGAGGAGGCATCCACCGTCCTGTGCAATACAAGATAAGCAAACACACGACACCCAGGCCTGGACAGATGAGGTGGACAGGGATTATTAGTCACAGGTGTTGGGGCCTCACACTGCTGCCCACCTTGCAGAGGCACGTGGAAGTCACACCCAGGAGCAGAGCCACCCACTGGGGCTATAGGAGCAGGCGTTGTAGTAACAAGAGGGTGGGGTACCTCTATTCCCAGGGAGAATATGATTATCTTGTTTGAATAATCTCACAGGCTGGCAGGGGGCTGCTGCCTAGTTGTTCAAGGTCAGATGATGGGGATCCAGCCAGGTGGGGAGACTTTCCTGCTGGGTGAGGGCATGCAGCTGGGGAGGACAGGGGTACTCAGTGGTTAGACCTTTGGGGTCCTGAAAGGCTCAAGAAAGTTTAGGTCTTACAATCCAGATGGTAGGATATCGGGGTACAATGGCATTGTACCCCGCCCACCTTGTGGGTAGCTCAGACACTGTCACCAGTAATGGAATAGTCTGGCACTATAGAAAGTAATAACCTGAGCACTTCTGGTGCTTGAAAAAGGGATTTCAATGTGGGATTAATACCTGCCCACTTTGTTGAGTCTTGGTGGGTCCGGCTAGTGGCTGGGACACCAGGACCACAGCACAGTGGGGGCCGTACCACAGCACAGTGGGGGCCGTACCACAGCTCATTTTCCACATTCAGCTTTATTCCCTACAAATATGCATGGTATCCAAAATCCTGAAGGCAGATCTCACATCCTTCTGTTTTCCTCTTTTCTTCGTGCAGGGAGAAGCAGGTGACCGTGGGCCTCCAGGTGCCCCTGCATACTTCCCTCATCCCTCCCAAGTTAAAGGTTCGTACATGGTTTCTCCTGCATGTCTCTATCACACATGTGTCCTCTTCTGTTTTGGACATGGTCATGAACTTGCAAGAAAGGTTTTCTAAGCAAAACAAAAAAGATGTTTAGAGCATAACCTCTGGAGAACATCGGGTTCATGGACAACTCCCCTCGTTGCTTGAATATGGTGTCACAGAGAGATCTCCATTTCATCTCTGCATTCTGGGTGCGACCCCTTCACTGGGAAATGGCTTCATTTCTGCCTGCCTGGTGCAGGTTCTGGCTTTGCCATCTGTAATATCACTAAAGAGATCTGGTCCTCCTGCACACAGTCTTCATGGCAGCCACCGAGCCACCCTCAGTGCCTTCTGCCCCAAGTGTACCGAGGTGCTTCTGCCCTCTGCTTGCCAATCCGAAACCCTGAACTGGCCACAATCCATAATCTGTAAAAGGCCACATCCTTTTAACCTTTGAGGAATCCCCACGTATCTGCCCAGATGTTCCCACCATCCCAGAGGACCCCTGACTGTAAGTGAAGGGGTCTTGCATGTGTTGTAGTGAATGCCCATCTCGTTATTTTACTCAGCCTTCCAGACTGACAGGATCATATGGAAACATTCTAATTCTGTGATAAGAGCAGTGGTCTTTGAACCTTTTTGAATGTGTATCCTTCTAGGTCAAGAAAAAAAATGTTTTCAGCACCCTCTGAACAATCGTATGCGTATTTACTTATGGAGGATCCTCATTGTACAGAGCTCCACGAGGACAGGGTTTTAGCTGCTGTGGCTCATTGCTGCATCCCTGATTTCTAGAACAGTACCAGGCAGGTAGTAGGCTACCTGAATGGACTGAAAAGTCTATGTCCTACCTCATACAAATCAGAAAGGGATTTTAAAGGGTGAGTTCGTTGGTTTTTTTTTTTTAATAAAGACAGTCTAATATTTACTTCCCTGTACCTAGTAGATGGCCTGGCTCTCCCTACCATATGTGTCCAGGGGTCATACACTTGGTGTGAACCACCTGTCCATCTAAGAACAACCTTTGCATGTGTTCACCCAACGTTAATGAGAACATAGATTAGCACAGGGCTGAGGACAAAGCCCAGTGAAGCCCCCGAGAGATTTCCCTCCAGGGTGGCCTTGAAGGAAAAACGCCATCAGGTCCCCTACACAAAGATAGCTGGGTTTCATGTGTTCTTGCAAATTAACACATACGGATAAGTGAGTATATTTGGAATCCATGCTCAAGACCTCGGATGGCCCTCCCCGGGCAGCTGGCACTCACCCTCGCCCTCCTGACTGTGGAGTCCAGATGTGCCTGCCAAGCCAGAAGCCCCAAGAAAAGGAACATGAGGTCCGCTTTCTGTTAGTGATTTGGTTGAAATTGAAAGACTGCCTTTGAGGCTTTGGGAACATAATTTTTTTTAAATTAATGTTGGCCATTTTTCAAAAACATCACTGACTGAGAGCCCAGAATTCATCTATTTCCCGTTTTCACCACCTCATATTTCTGAAACCACACTGGGAAGGTGATGGTTTTAAATTGGTGAGTTGGCAGGCGAGGGCTCCTGAGCACAACAGGCTGATAATGAGCGGATTCCCTCATGGAAGAGAATATTCGTATCTGCACAAAGTAGCCTTGTAGGAGCTTGTCAAAACCCGCACGGCTGGAGGAGACTTGTATTTTTTTTTTAATTATTACATGGTAACTAAAGCAATTAATCTTGCTCTTCTTCCTAACGAATGAGAGGATCTGTGGTTTTCACTTTTATTTTGTCTCTGCCTACCCATTCCTGAGGGCTAGCATTCACACAGTGCTCCCTGGGGCCCAGGCCCCCTTAGTTGCTCTCATCACATTGTTTTACTGGTGGAGATATTGAGGTATAGAATTTCTATGATTCACCCAAGGTCACATGTGTAATGAATGAACCCAAGGTCACTCAGGTCCCCTGTGTCCAGAGCCCAGCACCCCACGCCCGCCCCTCTCCACAGGGCATAAGCACCCATACAGCAGACTCCCCGCTTTCCACACCTTGCGTGTACAACTCAAGGATGATGCTGGCACATCCTCTCCTTAATTTAAGGACTTGCTTCTGAGATGAGAAAATTAAAGATCCCATTGAGATCCCATACAGAGTGATGGCTTTCCTAATAATTAGTAATACGTACACAGTAAAACATCATAGTGTCTTTTCTCTCATTTTTCCCAATTATAGTCCAGAAAAATGTGTCCTACAGTAAAGCTTTGCTGTTTACACTGCGAGAGAACACCTCGAAGCCACTCTCTGTTTGTTTAGGGATAAGGTCTGTAAGAGCCCCCACCTGTGTTCTTCATCCGTCACACAGCTATGGAGCTATGGAAAGCAGCTCTGGGCTGGAGTTGGGCCTGAGGAAGTGGGGCTTCAAACAGGAACCAGCCCTCCTCACCTCCCGCGCTGAGCGCCATGAACACAGGGATCCCTAGTCCTGCCATTCCCTTCGTTATTCCCATTTAGACTCAGCTGTTTATCCCACCTGATACCCACCACAGCTGTTCACCATTCCCCACACCCCCGTCTGTCTCCCACCTGCATCACAGTGTACCCGTATCCAGTGGTCAGGCTGCTGTGTCCTGAAGCCTCATGGTGCCCATGAGCACCATGCCTCACCTGTCCATAAACCTGGGGCCATGGCACCATTTGCCCCCATTTGACTTGGTGGGAATCAGATGAACATGAAGTATTAAACACTGAGCCTAGAGCACACAGCAAGAGCTCCCAAATGTTACTATCACTGTTATGTTTATGCTCTGTGTTCTCAATGTCAGATTTCTCCCCAAAATAATCTTTCCCCTTTTTGAAACCGAGGTCTGTAACTTTTTGGCATTGTCTACCTCTCCAGTCTTTTATGATATTTATGGGAATCTTTTATTGCTCCTATTTGATTAGGAATGAGCTCCCTGGGGTGCCTGGGTGGCTCAGTTGGTGAAACATACGCCTTCAGCTCAGGTCATGATCTCAGGGTCCTGGGATCGAGTCCTGCATCAGGCTCCCTGCTCAGTGGGGACTCTGCTTCTCCCTCTGCCCCCTCCCCCCCGTTCGTTCTCTCTCTCTCTTTCAAGTAAATAAATTTTTTTTAAAAAAGGAATGAGCTCCTTAAAAGTAGAGACTGCCATATATTAACCATTTAGAGCCCCACCACCCTTCACTGCATGTACAAGACATACAACAAATAAATAAATACACATTTGGTGGAAAAGTGCGCACTTCAAGTGGGTCCTGGAAGCAGTCCTGTTCTTACCATGGGGCCCTTCTCGGTTGCAGGTGCCAGAGGTGACCCAGGATTCCCAGGGACCCACGGGGATCCAGGAAGCCGAGGTGAACCAGGAGACCCGGGCCCACCAGGTCTCCCCGGCCCATCCATCAGAGATGAAGGTAATCAGCTCCATGGTATCAGAAGTGTGTCCCCCTCAACAGGTGTTTACAGAGAGCCCTGGGCCCTTACCGACCACTTGGCTCTGCAGCTGGCCTCTCATGCAGAGGAGGCTCAGCAGCTCTAACCAGTTAGGGGGCCTGTGCCACAGGTCTTCTGGGGAGCAGTTGACCTGCAATGTGCAATACACACAGGGCTGGATTGTGCCGCTGACAAGCAACGAGCATGATGCTGTCGACTGACCGGGATGAGTGTGGGCAGTGGCCAGTCCTCGTGGCCAGGGTTACAATTCTCACACCATTGTTGGGGAGTTTCCTTGAAGTGGAAATATGGTGAAGAAATCTAGTGAGAGCATCTATCCTTAAGCTACTGATTGGACTGTGAACTCATAGGTTCCTGGTGGCCTCTGGGATGGGAATGCCAACACAGATGTTAAATGTCCCAAGTCTCATGCTGCTTATGGTCACTGTTGGATTTTTCAGATGGAAAGAGAGGCTTACCGGGTGAAATGGGCCCCAAAGGGTTCATAGGAGACCCAGGCATCCCTGCACTGTACCCCGGCCCACCAGGCACTGATGGAAAGCCAGGACTCCGAGGACCCCCAGGGGCTGCTGGACCACCTGGACCGGATGGTAAGTGGAAGGATACTCAGGTGCGGACAAGAGGCCCAGCCCCTGTCAGATTCTTACCGGGGTTTTCCTGCTAAATAATTCCATGAACCAATGCAGTAGGCATTGCAGTAGGGTGTGGCAGGTGCCCTGGGACACAAACAGAAAAGCCAGTGATGAGGGAATCTGCTGAGTATCAGCAGGCCCGTGGACGTGACCCAGGGTTTGGCTGACTGTGGCTCCAGGGGTGTCAGCTCTGCAGTGGCACATCTGAGCAGTGCAGTTGGGAAGCAGGTGCAAGCTGAAATCCGTCGAGTGTCGATGTGATCTGCTCCGTCACCTTCTTCCAGGGTGGAGGCCTCCTGCCTTGGCTTGTAGCCTCTCCCCTGTTTCACAGTGATCTTTAGCAGAGTTGATCATCTGCCTTCTCAGCCCATGCCAGCAGAGCTGTGTAACTGAACAGGTGACAGCAGTCAACAGGAAGAGGTGACTGCATTGGCCGAGGCTGAGATGAGAGACAATGAGGGTCTGTAAACAAGATGAGCATGAGCTTCTGGGCCCCACGCCGCCTGGGCGGGGGGGGGGGGCAGCGTGGAGTACTAGTGCAGAGTGTATTGCCAAGGTCCCATGTTTCCTTGGCTCCTCTATCAGTGGAGAACGCTCCGAGGATGCAGGGAGACGTGCGGTCTGTCTTTGAGCTCACCACCAAAAACACTGATCTTTTCGGCTTCCACATTTAAAGGGTAGTTCTAGATTTTGTAAAATCTCCTCGTGGGAACATTTCATCCCTTCAGGAATTTGCATAAATGAAGCTTTGGAAGAAAACATGAGGTCACAATTTCTTTCTATGTGATAAGGTCCATGGTCTATCAGCCAGTATTTGAAATATTAGACTTTAACTTTCCTGGTATCCTGCCTCCCCACCCCCAGCAATCTCTTAGAGTTTCCTATCTCCAGGCGGGGAAAGCTTCCCATTGCTAACAGGTAGTGTTTGGTTTCATGTAAAGGTCAGGTTCTGGTCTGTGCTTTTGCTGCTTTGGGATGTCTGCTTCTCTCTGCCACCTTGAGAGGAATGATTGTGAGGGTAGTAGAAGCATGTGCGCACCTACTTCTTCCATTGAGAAATCAGCAATCCCTTCTCTGATTCCCTTTTGTCTTCTACAGTAAATGTCTAAGTTAACATGGCCCTACTGTTCCAATTTCCCTTCAACTGGCAAAGCCAGATTCTTAACATTCCTCTGAAAAATTTTAGGTGTAGATAACTCCTTGGAATTTACCAGAGTTTGAGCTGTGTTATCTGTCATATATTTTTATCCTGGAAGTCATATTTATTGTGATGACATCAGTGATTACGGCCAAGTTTCTATGGGCATTATGTTTCCTGACTAAATGTTATCTCATAAGTTTTCCTTTTTGGCAAAAGAACATGATGTGTTAAAAAAAATTTTTTAAAGCATAAAAATTTGCCTCTAGAGGGAGTGTGATGGAAGGCTGACCTTGCCATTATCCCAGTAACTATATTCTGCTTCGTTAAAGATACAGACACCATCTTGCTTTATAAATCTTGCTTATTAGTAAGTTTATGATTTACTAATATATCTGCAGATGGATCAGTTTCTTGTGCATATTTTATTCGTAAAATGCATGGAAGAGAATCCAATAAATTTTATCAACCTAAGGTATGAAAACCGTACAACTTAAATTCTCCTTGAAATATTTATTTTACCCCATGAACACATTGTTTCCAAATCACTTTTTCAAAAAAGCAATCTCTTAGACAAAAGGTAGCCAACCATAATGGCCTTTTAAAACATTGTTGTGCATAGTCAGAATTTAATACCAGTGACCTGGATTCCGGCAGAGTGCTTTAGCTTTTCGCCTGGAATGAAATCGTTGGATTCCTTTCTTGCTAACTGCCCTTCCTCCTGTTTTGTGTGTTGGTTACTAATGAAAACCAGAATTTTTAGTTTTTTGCAGTTCCCACAGAACCAAACTGTGAAGTCAGTTTTCTTTCTGAGCTAAATATTTTACTAACTCTTGGTTCTAGCTGAGTTAACTGAATCAAGTGTCAGGGCAGTTTCTTTTTTTTTTTTTTTTTTTTTTTTTTAGAATAAGTCAGAATCCTGCCAGCATTGTGATGGCCCTTGGCCTTTTAGGGAAAATCATCTTGAAAACGTCTGAGAGGTGCACTGCTATGCTGTAGGACTTGTCTGGAATTACTAGTTTATTAGATAAAGAAAGCACAGAGGACAGAGGAAGGATGGCCGCTGGAGTCTCCAACCACACAAGGAACACCCACAGTCTGTGTCAAACTTAAAATGCCGACATCTCTGAAATATCTGAAACCAAATGCCTACCTGTCTGCTGCACTTCTCACAACATTGGGAGAACTTGGAGGCATAAAAAAAAAAGCCCACAAAGTCCACCAGGGCCTGAATGCCCTTGACCTGGTAGCCAAGGAGCTGAGAGCACATCGCAGGGGCAACATCCCGCTCAGTGGTCACTGGTGCAGCTGGCAGCCCTCTACACTCACTGGCCTTCCGTGGTGCCCTCTCATCCCACTGCCTGTTCTCCCTGAGAGCCTTTGTTGGTACTTCCTTGTCCCTCCTGCACTATCCGGAAGTGAGTTCAAGCCCCACATTGGGCTCCATGCTGGAGTATAGAGCCTACATTTATTTTTTCTTAAAGATTTTATTTATTTATTTATGAGAGACACAGAGAGAGAGGCAGAGACACAGGCAGAGTGAGAAGCAGGCTCCAATGCAGGGATCCAGGATCCAGGATCCAGGATCATGCCCTGGACTGAAGGCAGATGCCTAACCGCTGAGCCACCCAGGGATCCCTGAAGACTACTTTTAGAAAGAAATCTCTTGAATGGCTCCCTGATGCCCTTGGGCTGAAATCCAAGCCCCTCAATGGCCCTTTTACCACTCTTCGGATTCCTGGATTTCCTCGTCTTTCAGGGGCTTTCAGACACGCTCCTGCTCTCTCTGGAACCGTCCCTGTCGCCCTCTCTCGGCTACTATCGGCTTCTTTAGGTCCTGGGCACCAGGTCTTAGAGCTTTCCTGACACCCCATTTTAAATGGCCTTCCTCTGGGGCGCCTGGGTGGCTCAGCGGTTAAGTGTCTGCCTTCAGCTCAGGGTGTGACCCCGGGTCTGGGGATCTAGTCCCACGTCGGGCTCCCTGCAGGAAGCCTGCTTCTCCCTCTGCCTGTGTCTCTGCCTCTCTCTGTGTCTCTCTTGAATAAAATCTTTTAAAATAAATAAATAAATAAATAAATAGTCTTCTTCTGTTACTCTCTCTGAAAGCCCTTGTTTGCACAGCCCTGGCTGTCGTTGAAATTCTGTGTTGGTTTGTTGACTGGTGGCCTCAGGTGTAGTAAGCAGGTGAGGATGTGCGATGTTCTCTGTATGCACAACTCTGGGTGCGCTGCTGGGCTGGCACAGGTGCACCGGTGCATAAGTGAGAGAGATTGTCGCAAATGTGGTGAAACTGAACTGCCAGCTGCCCTTCCATACATACAGTGACCTAGGAGCTTTCTGACCTTCAAATTCTGGTGTCGCTTTTCCAAACAGCAAATGCCCTTTAAGTCAGCGTTTCCTCTCCTCCCAGCTTCCTTGGTGCCTCTTTCTCGCTCCCCCCAGGTACTGTGAGGTGGGTATGGCAGCAGGTATTTCAGTGTGTTGGGGGGTTCTAGATCTGGGCTGCAAGCACCGTAGGGTTTGGCAGCAAGGACAGACTGGGGGACGTTCCCAACCTGACCCAGGGGCGCTGGGGGGTTGCTCATTCCCACCACCAGGTGGCGCTGCTGTCGAGAAGATGCGGAGAGTGTTGGCCTGAGAGCCTGGTTTTGAGGCTTCCTGGAACCCCTGCTCAGGACTATGGATGGGAGCCTGCAGCCCGGATACTTCTTTTCTTTTCTTTTCTTTTCTTTTCTTTTCTTTTCTTTTCTTTTCTTTTCTTTTCTTTTCTTTTCTTTCTTTTCTTTTCTTTTCTTTTTTTTTTTTTGTATGTTTTTTTATTGGAGTTTGATTAGCCAACATATAGCATAACACCCAGTGCTCATCCCACCAAGTGCCCCCTCAGTGCCGGTCACCCAGTCACCCCATCCCCCGCCCACCTCCCCTTCCACTACCCTTTGTTCGTCTCCCAGAGTTAGGAGTCTTTTATGTTCCGGACAGGACTTCTGAGGGGCCCTGATCCTGTCATGGGGGTGAGGGTGGAGAAAGGGGAAGTGGCGCGCTGGAGCCAGGTGGCCCCATGCTGTCTGCATGAACCATGCAAACCCGTGTGTGCACCTGCTCCAGGGGAGCCCGATGGGGAACCAAAGTCATGTCAATACCTTGGTTTGTTTTGCTTTAGTTTGGTTTTGGTTTTGGTTTGGTTTGGTTTGGTTTGGGTTTTTTTGTTTTGTTTCGTTTTTGTCTTTTGGGGAACCCAAGTTGTGTTGGTCTTAGAATATGAGTCTTACCACATAAAATATGTGGTTGATTATACAGAGATATTGTAAAGATGTCACTTGGTCACTTGTCCCCTCAATATATAAATGTCTGGTTTTTGACATGAAAATATATTTTTTAATTATTATAAAATAATTTGTTTACTATTCAGAGTTTTAGACTATATGGGAACCTAAAAACAAGAAAGCACAATTAGTAAAAATGAAATCTTAAGAGAAAAAATAGTAATAGAATAAAATATGTGGCTGAAATGTGAAAAACCTTTCTTTGGACTCCATGTTTCCTGAAAGCAAAGATTGTTATCTCTAGACTTCATTAGAAAAACCCATAATAGGTTCCTGCCTTTCCTTCCATCAATGGGTGGTGGGAGCTGTGGCCACAAAAGGGGGTCCCAGAAAGGGATTGCACACTCTGTTGGGAGACCGGGCGGTGACCCTTCCAACCCTGGGTCCGGGGAGGAGGGTCTCCAGGTTGCACTCAACAACCATCCTTGTGGATTTTCTCCTTAGGTTTCCTTTTCGGCTTGAAGGGAACAGAAGGGAGCGCAGGGTTCCCTGGACCTTCTGGCTTCCCTGGAGCTCGCGGACAGAAAGGATGGAAAGGTAAGGAGTGTCGTCGGAAATGCTGGAGGAAGGGCGGGCAGCCAGGCTCCCAGCCCTGTGTTTGCCCTCCTTTCTCCCATCTCTGTCACTGCCTTCATCACTGAACTTTCAGGGATGCAGAGCCTGGGGGGCACAAAGCAGAAGAGCTGTGACCTCTTGGGCTGAATCAGATGGTTCTGTCAAGCACTCAGCTCGAAGGCAGCAGAACTAGCACTGAGAGCTCGTCCACTGCAGAGACCCGTAGAGTAGTTGTCACAGCTGATCCTACCCATGTTCCCCTGAGTTAGGGCTTAGTCACCAGCCAGGCAGGACGGGGCAGGTCCCCAGCAGCTTCCCCCCAGGTGGTGGGAGAGATGCAGTCGAATGAGCAGGAAGAGGGAGTTTCTAGGTGAGAAATATGCTGCACCCCTTCCATTCTGGGGAAGGTAGCCCCAGGCCGTGCACCCCAACCTTTGTGGCACACGTGGGATGTGTGGGCGTGCGGGTACCCCCACAATGGACGGGGCCAACTGCAGGAGTCAGACCCCACGGAGGGCTGTGTAGCACTTGTCCCCATGAGCCACCACCAGTCACCTGTGCCACCAGCAGTGGGTTCCCTAGGCACCACTGTAGCAACACTGAGAAGGGAGGCCAAGTATTTCCTGCCTCCCACCCAGGAGCTTGGCCTCTAAGCCCGGAGTGCCAGCCAGGCCCCCTCCCCAAGTCTCCTCCTATCCCCCAGACTCTGGAACACCATCTCCCCCAAGCTGCACACCCACCTCTGTCAGTGGCCTGCTGTTCACCGTGCTGGGGAAACGTGGCAGCATTGCATTCTGCATCCCGAGCAGGTACCCCTGCTCCTCATCCAGGAAACGGTACTGGTCCCCAGCAAGCTCAGGAGTAAACAAGGCCCCAGAGTGCTTCGTTGTCACCCCAGCCCCCACTGCCCTGGACTTCTGTCCCCTGCAAAGCCAGGAGGAGTGTTCAGCACACGCTTCACAAGGAAATAACAAGTCTTTCCTCACATTGCAGGTGACGCTGGGGACTGTAAATGCGCGGAAGGCGATCAGTTCATCGGGGGTCTCCCGGGGCTGCCAGGACCCAAGGGCTTCCCGGGCATCAATGGGGAGCCAGGGAGGAAAGGGAGCCAGGGTGACCCTGGCCAGCATGGCATCCCGGGGTTCCCAGGTTTCAAGGTGAGACACCAGTTCTCTCAAAGCTGACAGGACGTCCTTGACAGCTTCTGTTTAAGCAAACATAGATTTAGACCAGCAATGCCGTGCACCCAGTGCTCCATTCAAACAACCCCATGCTCCGAGAGGAACTGTAAAACAGTTATTGGTGACAAGGTGAGCGTCACAGCTGCTCTGGAAAGTGGTTTGAGATTTCCTCAGAAAGTCAGAGGTAGAGCTGCCAGGTGTCCGGGACCCACACACCCCTGGCTGGGCACCTCGGAGGATCCAAAACACACGCCCACGCAGAACCTTGTACACAGGTGTTCAAAGCACATTGATGATAAAAGCCAAAAGGTAGAAACAACTTAAAAGTCCAAGAGGTGTCGTGTGATGCCATTCCTAGGAAGTGTCCAGGACCACCAGATCTAGAGACAGAAGACAGGTCGGGGCCTCCAGGGGCTGGCGGAGAGGGAAATGGCAGTGAGTGTGTCATGGCTGTGGGGTCTTCTCCGGGGCGGTGATGAAAATGTTCTGCAATTAGAGATTGGTGATGCTTGCACAATCTTGTGAAAAAACACCAAATCGTATGCTTCAAAATGGTGAATTTTACCGCATATGAATCAGATCTAAAAAAAACAAAAACAGAACCCGGCATCTTGAATGTAAAACATTCCACTGAATATTCATCTTTTCAAATTTAGTACAGAAATGATTAAGCATTTTATGATGTCTCCCTTAACCAGCTAAGTGAGACCTCCCAGTGAACCATGAATGTCCAGGGATATCTGAACTTCCCTGCCCGTGGATTCCCCGTGTGTATCAACTCAACAGACTTTATTTCACATCTATGAAAAGAGCATCTAGAGATCTTTCTTTGGCAAGAGGTTTTAACCAATGATTTCAAAGCCAATTTCAGATAAAGGCAAAATATGCCTTGTTATTTCTTATTTTACTCAAAAAGAGAGTTTCAAGAGATTTACAATGTGAAAAGTCTATTATTTTACTTATTCAGCAAGAGAGGAAAAAATGCTCAGGGCACCGGGCCAAGAGCGACCTGGCTCCGTGAGCTGGTACTGGGGATGAGCAGCCACACGGAGCTGCTACACCAAGGCTGTCACTCCTCACTGCTTTGTGGCACCGGAGCTTTGTAGGTGAAATGAGATCCACAGCCCCCTCCATGGCGTGCCTCAGAGATTTCTCAAGCACAAACGGTTTTATCCAACTAAAAATGGCAGGCACTATGTTTTATCATGATTCTGTCTCCAAATCATGGCCGTCTTAGCACTTGAACACATTTGTAGTGAGGGTTGTGAACTTACGAGGAGCAAAACTAGTAGGATCTTTGTTTGTTTATAAAATTATCAAATATTTCCTAGAAGCCAAATGGACCCCATTTTGTGCACCTGGAATGTCTACAATCTTCCAAGGACCCATGCTCCCTCCACCAACTGTATGACACACATGCCCACACCATCTTTGTTCACAGGCCTCTGGCATTGTGTCTGTTGTCTTGCGTATAATGATATGTTTATGTGTCTGGCAACCCTGCTCCAGTGCGAAGGCCTGGGATGGTTTTTGTTTTGTTTTGTTTTGTTTTGTTTTTTAATGTTTGTACCAATAGAGTTTGGGAGAACATTTGAAGTGTGGGAGCCAGTCAGTAAATGAATTCATCCAGCCATCAGTTTGCCCAGCACCTACGTACTGAGCCCCATCTGTGTGTGTCACTCTCCTGAGCATTGAAAGAATGTTGCCCTGTTCTGCAAAGAACTGAATCAATAAATCAAGTAGCTGTGGAATTTTTCAGAACATTCCCTGTTTAATTAGACCAACACTGAAAGTTCCCATATTCTTGCAAATAATAACAACCAAGATTTCCCGAAAATGAGCACATCACACATTAACATCCTGACCCACTAACCTGCTCATTTCTTTTTTTTTTTTTAATTTTTTTATTTATTTATGATAGTCACAGAGAGATAGAGAGAGGCAGAGACACAGGCAGAGGGAGAAGCAGGCTCCATGCACCGGGGGCCCGATGTGGGATTCGATCCCGGGTCTCCAGGATCGTGCCCTGGGCCAAAGGCAGGCGCCAAACCGCTGCGCCACCCAGGGATCCCTCATTTCTATTCATTAAAAGACCTACACTAGATTTCACAACCTAAAATATGAGTGTCCCTGCGATGAGCTTGTCTCTATAATATGAAGGTGTTTTTTTTTCCAACCTTAATTTCAGTCCAGAAGACAAGCTGTTACTCTCAATATTGAGTGGACACAAATTTCCATCCCTTGTACCTGGAGTACTTGCTCAGATTCTAAATAATGTCATTAAGAGTTGTTGATCTTGTATTTTAGATCATTGCTTCCCAAAAGTTCATGACTATGTGGCTCCCTAGGAGTTGGTTGAAATACAGATTCTAGGTCAGTGGCAGTGGGGAGGGATGGGGGACTGCTGAGATACTGCATTTCTAACAAGCTCCCTGAAGAGGCCAAGGCTGCTGGTCTATGGACCACACTGAGCAGTGAGGTTCTGGTTTTTACTATCGAGCCAAGTATGGCTACTTACATGAAACATGAAGTTTTAATTATTTGAAATTTAAAAGTCAGTTGCACAGGCCATATTCAAGGGCTCAGTGGCCATTTGTATTTGGGGACCACTGAGGTGGACAGCCGGCTACAGAGCATCTCTCCTACAGCAAAGAGTTGTTTGGGGCAGCACTGGGCTTGATGAGGGGAACAGGCTCCCAAGTTGTGTACCATGAAACTCGTCATCTTCCCAGCTGTCCTTAACAGAATGGAGGAAGACACTGTGTGTTTGTTCCCACAGGGCGCCCCTGGCACCGTTGGACCTCCCGGGCCGAAAGGAATGAAGGGGGATTCTAGAGCAATCACCACCAAAGGTCAGTCTTTGGGGGCCAGGAGTCCCTGGACCCACAGCCATTCTGTGGCTGCTCTTGTATGAGAAGCATCACACGGCAAATCCTTTCCCAGGTGAGAGAGGACAGCCAGGTGTCCCAGGTGTGCCTGGGCTGAAAGGTGATGATGGTGTCCCCGGGCGTGACGGGCTGGATGGATTCCCAGGCCTCCCAGGCCCTCCTGTGAGTAACACAAGTGTGGGGCTGGCGCGGCCCTGGTCCTGATAGGTCTCGGCCTCAATTACCCCAGGGCCCAAGTGCTGGCACTGCGCTGAATCCAGCCAGCACAGCCAGGCTGTTTGAACCAGCAGAAACCTTGTTTGTTAGGGCACGGGGCGGCGGGGTGGGGGGAGCCCCCAGAGGGCACATGGAAGATTAGAGAGTCCGCGGAGATTCCTCCTGGTGGAGCACAGAAGGCAAGCCCAGAATGGGGCCCTGAGGCAGAACCCACTGCAGGCTCTCCCCCAGGCTCTGGTGGCCTCAGATGTCCCTTGGCTTGTAGCTGGCAGTGTCCTGCCTGTGTCTTCACCTCATCTTCCCTGCATGCATGCTGCATGCAAATCTCCCCGTCTGCAGCCTCACCTTACCCTGATGGGCCCACAGACCCTGTTTCCAGAGCAGCCACATCCTCAGGTGGGGGGTCAGGACTCCAGCATCTTGTGGGGGACGTGGTTCAGCCCGCCACATGTCCCTAGCAGAGGTTTACACCACAGTTCCCCAAGCCGGCCTGCTCGCTTCATTCCAAAGCCAGGCCTCTCTGCTCCACATGGGTCCTTCCTACCACAACACAGTCAGGTTTTCAGAGCACTTCTCTTGGGCTCATGGAAAACACCTGGATTATTACTACCCTAGTATTGCTTTTTTAGTTACCACCCTGAAAATCATTTTCAAAAAGAGTTTGCTTGGCACCGCTGTCCTAGCACACCGCTGCCTCCAGCCGTGCACGAGTCTTCCAGCCTGCACACACAGGCCACTCCTGAAGCTCATCGGCATGGCATGTGGGTCCCTGTCTGCGGTCCTCAGGTCTCAGCGGGGCTGGGAGCCTCAGGAGGGTCAGAGAGGTGGGGACGCTCAGGAGCACAGATGGGCCGCAGCCTGTGCTGGAGCATCCCAGCCTCATGCGCAGCTCTCAGGAGGACACCCTGGGACTTGCCCACATGGCTGTCCCACTGGCTCGTTCAGATATGCTCAGCATGAAGCCAGCTGCATGTTTACCCCTGCCAACATCAATCCCCTGACCCGCATGCCCACAGCCCCCTCTTATCCCTTCACCACCCCACCACCTTCTGCATCTGCTGGGCAGTGTCATCCCCAGGGAGCACCCTGTTTTTTCCATACTGTCTTGTCTCCTTGTGTCCAGTGAGCATGCTGCTCTTTCTGGCCCAAACCAAAGACTCCTCTCCTTTAACAATGGATCGCCCCTGTGAATGGGGGATACGTCCCAATGCCTGCTCAGAGCAGTAGAAATGACATGTTCCTGCTCCCATTAGTCTGAGCCTGTGCCTGACTGCCCCTGTCAGAATCCTTCCCGGGAACGAAGGTTCCAACTGAGGAGGGTGGCTTGGGTGAGGACAGCAAACACTCCGATTTGTGTGCCTCCTGGGACCATCTCCCATTTGTCACTGTGATTGTTATAAAACCTGCCTTGATTCCTGTGCTTGGTTTGATGGTGACAGCAGGTGCCTGTCCATGTCTGCTCTCCTTCCGCTCTGCATCCATCACAAAGAACTTGGGGGAATGGGAAGGAGAGCTGAGCTATGGCTGCCTTTGAGGTTTATGTGTGTTTTAAGACATAAACATAATTTCCACACAGGGTGATGGTATCAAAGGCCCCCCGGGGGACTCGGGTTACCCAGGAGCACCCGGTACTAAGGGCGCTCCAGGAGAAAGGGGCCCCCCCGGACTGGGCCTGCCTGGCCCCAAAGGCGAGCGTGGTTTCCCCGGAGATGCCGGATTACCTGGACCCCCAGGCTTTCCCGGCCCCCCCGGACCCCCAGGCACTCCAGGACAAATAGGTATGGAGAAACCCCCTCTCCTATCTTTCAGTCATGGGACATGGGCTCCAACACCCTCTCTATCTTTGGCAATGTGCAAATTCCCTGGGGGCCCCGTGAGGATGCATGTTGTGCTATCAGTTCTTGGTATGTTCAAACATCCCTGACTGTGGGGCTTTCCAGGCCCACCAGACTCAGTCTCACTTGGGTGGGCCTCTCCCTCGGGTGCTGGGGTCACAGGGGCTCTGTGCAGAAGCCAGAAATGAGCCTGGGTTCCCTGCCAGCGCAGTCCCCCGCCAGCTCACAGCCATGGGGAGGTCTCTAGCTGCCAGCTAGCTGCTGCAGAGCCATCTCACTCCTGCCTGTGTCTTGTCCCCAGACTGTGACACAGGCGTGAAAAGGCCCATCGGAGGTGACGGACAGGAGGCTGTGCAGCCAGGTACTGTAATGAGGACCAGGACACTTTGGAACACGTTAAAGCTTTTGGTTTATAAAATATGTGACCAAATCAGCAATTGCTGTGAGTTCCTGCAGCATGCATGGAGCTGAGTAAGAAATGCAAATATGTGCAAAGCTTGGAGCTGGCGCCCTTCTGCTTCAGCTTGTAATCAAAGGCAAGGCAGGTGTAATAAAGCAGAGTATTGCCTGGTTCTCCCACTAATATGAAGCATCAAGCTACAATATTGGTAAGAACTCAACAGATCGGTACTGTCACACTTAAGTTCTATGCATATATTTGTCTCTCTGCCCCTACGTGTGAATTGTATGAAGAGTGGTCCAGTATCTGTCAAAAGAGAATTGGGTTTAGCCATGAATAATGCTAGAAAGAACAAGGGCTGACAGATCAGAGGGGACATGTGGTGACCCTGAGCCAAGGCCCAGAGCTAGCAAAGTGGACAGAAGACACTCCCACTAAGGCTGACACACCCGGCGCTGAGGGCAGGAGCCTCTGGATTCCACCGAGGAATCCCATTGGGAACCCAAGATGAATCCAGGGTACAAAGGGAACGCCAGCCTCCCTCGGTCTGGATTTTGAAGAGATATGCACAGAGTGTAGGGTGTCGCAGAACATGTGGATGCAGCAGGTCCCAAGTGTGGTGCAAAAGTTTGGGTGTGACTCTCAGGATCAAGGTCAGAATGGAGAAGTGGCCTCAGGATCTGTGGGTCCCCTGCATGAAGTCGGGGCAGATATTTGGGGACAGATCAAGCATGTGGGATGAGGGTGCAGAGTGGGCATCCTGCAGAGCCTTCAGAGCTGGGGAGGGGGTCCCTGAATGTGCATCTGTGCAGGCTGGAGGCTGTACCCCCCCGGAGACTCCCACTTCCTTTATCCTGATGGCCTGGGCTGGCCAGTGTGCACCCAGAGACCTGTAATGCGGCAGAGGAGGCCACATCCCAGGCAGACAGACAAAGCACAGCTCGAAGAGCTGCTGTGCCTCCAGGGTCTCTATCAGGCAGAGGCTGTGCCCACTGCCCTCTGCCATGCCAACTGGAAGTGGCTGCAGCCGGGTTTCAGTTCTCATGGCTCTAAGGAGCTCAGTGCCCTGGCTAATTCTGGAAGTATTCAGAGTCACAAAGGAGAAGTCAAAGATTTCCTATGGCATCACACGCTGTCTGCATCACCAGGAAACATCTGTCACATTGGCAGACAAGGATGAGCCCGGAGCAACTTGGCTGGGCCCCCGTGTTGCCCTTGATGGGGGGAGAACGTGTCACCAGCACGGTGCTGTTTATTGACTGGGCTGACATCACTGGCATTTATGCTAAAAACTCTGATCCATTACATGATGAAATTTAACCTTTAGTTACACTGGAATCAAGATTAAATCATTAAATTACTCTAATCATAGAATGGTGGCCAGGTTCCACCACTGCTGTTTCTACCCTTGGCAATACCCAACACCATGGGAGTGGGTGTGACAGGTTGCCCCAGCTCACCTCTTTTCCTCTCTCTTTTCAGATTGTGTCAGAGGGCCCATGGGATCGCCAGGCCTGCCAGGACCCCCAGGACCCACAGGTAAATGGGAGGGGTCTCCCAGGCTCCTCCTCTTGCATCTCTACTGTCCCCCACCCCCCTTTGCTCCACTTCCCTCTGCCCCTGCCCTCCTCTCCACCCTGGATGTCACCATGCTCCACCACCTTGGTACCTGGGTAGGGAAGCAGGCTCTTCCTCCACACTGTGGATGGCGCATGGTCACCAACCCCTCATAGAACCCCAGGCTGTAGGAGAGAATGCCCGCCACACAGAGCTCAGCCTCTGCCAGGGCACAGGCATCAGGGGACACCAATGGGGGTGGCACGCCACTCTGGGATGGGAAAGGAAGCCCCCTCGACATGCAGCTTTTCTCCCTACATGTCCCAGCATTGTGGGAAGGACCTGCGGGACACGATTGTTTCTTCTGGATTTTGATGGAGGATAACAGGAATGAACAGGGCTAGCATTGTGTCCCTACGGTCCCACCTTTGTGAGCTGGTGCAAGCGGTCACCCGCCCAAAGCACCCACATGATGGAGTCAGGTTCCAGGTGGCTGAGCCCAGTGTCGGGAGCCACCCACGCACCTGCTCACGAATGGCTTTTCAGATAAGGGGCAGGGTCTGGGCAACCTGGATGACACCCAGAGGTCTGTGTCTGTCAGCCTGGGACAGACAGACACACTTTTGCACCCTGGCCCCTGCAGGGCAAGGGAATGCACCTCGATTGCTCCCTGGCAGCTGACTTTGGGCTAAGAGTGTGTGGCAAGTGGCCAGCAGCTGGCCGTGGGATCTGCTGCTCCGCTCATTGTCCAGGAGGCCTTGGGCATCCTTCTCATTCCTTGTGGGACTTGGTCTTCTTAGCTAAATAGGAAGACTAATGCAGGCATTCTGGACTCCTCCAGCTTTGCAAATAATGCCCTTAATACTGCATGTCATATGCTGTGAGTGAGGTCCTATATAAACTGTGAAGTGCCAAGGAGGTGTGAGACAGCCCTCATGACTGGAGAAGTCCGTTGCCTTACAGTCTACATTCCAGACCATAAGGGCTCTCCCTAGGCTCAGAGTAGTCACAGGATCTGGGGACAGCAGGATGAAATGCAGAAGGATGCACATGACGCAGGGTTGTGTTCTGAGGACTCAGCATGAGTCTGTCTATCCACAGACACCACAGCCACTAACTGCAGGGCCCCAGGCACAGCAGCCAGCAGATGGTGGGTTTTCAGCAGTGACTGGGTGGAAGCAAGTCCAAAAGTACACATGAATTGAGTGCGAGGGGAGGATTTGGATCATGTTTTGACACCATGAAGCTCAGCGAGTGCATAGATTCCACATCTCTGTTGCAGACTAATTCTCCATCCAGAAGGTGATGGTGGGCTTGCAGAAATGCTCTGTGCTGCTTCCCGCACACACAGGCCCCCTGGAAGGGCCCGGGCCCCTGACCCAGAGGCAGCAGGAGAACTGGAGGCAGCATGTCCAAGGCTCTGTATCCTATCTTCATTTTGGGTGCACCTGCCCTGAGGCCCCACTGGGATTTCCTTTCAGAGACTGACAAGTTGAGCTCCTCAAATACATCTTCACTTCAGACAACTTGAAAAATTCTATCCTTAGTCTATGGAACCTTATACTCACATAGGACATCCTCCACACAAAGCCCTTTTATTCTCTTCTCTGCCACATCCACACTACAGACTCACAGACATCCTAGAATTCTGAACGAGTACATTCCTGCACCTGTGGGTCTGACTCCATCCCTGTGTCTCCATCAGAGCAACAGTGTTGAGCAGCAGGGTCGTGTGTTACTGAGAATGTCATTTGTGGGCACTTCTGGTTCCAACTGCTCCTTCCCCATCTCCACAGTCAAGTATAGGGCTTTGTTTAAAATCACTTGGTTACACTGGGGAGAGACGGTCTAAGGGCATCATTTCATCAGTGGGGAATTTTGGATAATCTGTGCATTTATGAAGAGTGAGTAGGGCTGAGCTTATGTTCCCACACTGTTTTCCCAAATCCAGCCTCCCCTCAACAGGAACCTCAGGAAATGGGGCCCTCTGGGAGAGCTGGTGGATCCCGCACAAACCCCCCCCCCCCCCCCCCGCTCTCTCCAGCCCAAGGGAAGGATCCCACCCCTCTCTGTCCCCAGCTCCAAGATGCTGGCTTTGACCCCTCCTACATGATGGCAAAGCGCCAGCCCACCCTCCTGGCCTGCAGGGACATCTTGAAGGGGACAGGAGCCCAGAAAGGCTGGGACCCACAGTGAACCTGCACCCCTGTCCACCTGTCGCCTTGCCAGCACCTGCGTGCACGCTGCCTCACACACTGTAGAGAGGAGGCTGCTGTTCTCACTGCTGGTATTTGCAGGAGGTCTCGGTGGTTCCTAAAGTGCCTAGCGCCTAGCCGCCTGCAGTAGGCAGGTGCACTGACTGGTTTCCAAGAGCCTCAGGCCAGACAGGCGTGGAGACCCCCAGAAAAAAATATCCTGAGTTTGCTTCCCATATGAAAAGGTTAAGATCAAAGATGCCCAGTGGTAAAGAATCAGTTTGTTTAGCGGGTCCGAGGTTTCATCTGCTCTTCAGTCACAGGTGTTGGTTACAAGGAATACAAGTTCAGCATTTCTCAAGTCTGGGTAGACTGGCCTGGGTGCAGGTTAGGGCCAACATCTGGAGGGAAGACTTCCTACCAGTGCATCTGGCAAGGGGTGGAGGGATACTGCTGGGTCGGTGGGTTTGCGGTAGGTGTGGCCAGCTGTCAGGAGCGCCATTTCTGGTTGACATCCCCCAGCCTCATTTCCCAGGATCATAAGGACCATGTTAGGTCGGTTCTGAACTCCCACCCTGTCATTTCGGGGGTTTGCTTGTGGGGCTCTGACGTGTGTCGTGCTTTCTTCGGGTTGTTTAGGTGCCAAGGGCCTCCAAGGAATACCAGGACTGTCAGGAGCTGACGGAACACCGGGTCTCAGGGGTCTCCCAGGAGACCCAGGTCGCGAAGGATTCCCAGGACCCCCAGGTAAGGCAGGGTTGAACCCACACACACACCCCTTATGCTCGGGAGGTGACTGCATGCAACGTTGGTGCCCCCACGCTCTTGGCTTTGGACACTCAGAAACAGGCTTGATGAGCACTTTCTTCTTGTGGTTGGGAATGTAAAAATTCTCGACCTTTCCATCATTAATGTTATGCTGGAGTTTTGCATAAGATCCCTACAGCACCTGCAGGAAAGAAAGAGACAGGTACAGAACGATTTCTCTGGTGGATGTCAGACACTCCAAAGGCCACATGATGCTGTCCTCTAATGAGGCTGTCCCCAAAGGCACAATGCCCTCAGGTCATAGATTCCAGCCTGCTGACCACTCACCAAACAGCAAAGGGCACCTGTGTTCCACTTTCCACGGCACTGCCTGCTTACTCTTTAGCTTGCACTTTTCTGAGCAAGCCGTTACCTCTGCATTCAACACAGCAAAGAATTTCCAGAAGCCATGACTGGGTAAAAGAGCGTAAGCCTTTTTCCTGGAACTGGAGGGAAATGAATGTGTCACCAGCAATGAACTGTGGGAGACCTACAGAGACATGTCGGCCTGCCCGCTGATACCTGTCTCCAAACACACTTGCCCCAGGCAGCTCCAGCTCCAGTGGCATGAGCGGTCATGGCTGTCACTTGGTGTGTAGAGGCACACACGATGCAGAATTGTGTTGTTGACACAGGACTAACAAGGTCCCTGAGGCCACCCAAGACCAAACATCCGAGTGTCCTGGTCGGTGGTTTCCCCAGCCTGTAGTGGAGTCGCTCTTGTCATCCAGCACTTGTGAAATGTTGAAACTCGTTGCTACAAAGTCCTTTGTCAGTGGGAATGAAATCTTGCTTGCGGTGAGTTCTGGCTGCCTGTCCCCTGAGCCAACTACTCTGCTTCTGCACGAGCACCCCTCACATGGGGAGCCCACGGCTGCATCACCCCCTTTGCCACAGAACGAATGGACGGAGCAGCCCCCCAGAGTGCAGATCTCCATGCTCTCGGCATCGTGACCTCTGGCTGGTCCACATTCCTTACAAACCAGGCTCCAGAAACTAAAGAGAACGCTCCTGACATCTACACTGTCACACAGATCAGAGACCCTTAGCCAGTACTTGCGGCAAAGACTGACTAAATTTTGCCTCCTGCTTGTCTCACAGTGTGGCAGCTGGTTTAACCCTAACCACAAGCCCAGGTCACCCCGGTGGACTTTCTCCCTGGAGTCAGTGCTCCAGCCCATGAGACTGCCCACAGCTTTCATCCTGTCGCCTCCAATGCCACGTATGTCTCCATGTCTTGCAAGATCTGGAGGCGTGCTCCCTGTGTATCAAGGCGCTGGCAAAAACCTGCTCTGCAGGGAAACACGGGACAGTTTTCATACCACCACCACAGTAGATACCGCCTATATCGCTTTGTTGCCCTGCTTGGAGCGCTCAGACACCTAGGAGATAAGGCTTTGTCCCTCCAGGGATGTCACACACACTAGAGCAAAGTGTGAAGTTCTTGGGAGGATAATGATCCGTTAGTACCTGCCTGCCTTGAATGGGAAGGGTACCTGGTCCTCCACTGTGGTGCCAGCCATGGGGGCGCAAACTGTCCAGACTATGCACCTGCCGTAGAGGAGTGTGGGGGGTGCCTGTCACCGGGAGACTCTGGGACAGTATTTGTAGGAAGCCTGTTCTGTACTGAAACGTGAGCCTTTACTTGAAGAGGGAGATTGGGGTAGAACAGAGGAAAGAGGTTAACAAGGAACTGGCCTATTATTCAGTTTTGGAGCATGTGTCACTTTTGATAATACGGAATATCCGGTACTACTACCACATGTGCAGAAGAAAGGAAATGCCCAGCTGCAGAGGCTATCTCTGGTGTTCATGAAAAAAACACACCACTGAAACTCTGGCATAGGGGCCAGCTCAGGAATACTCCCAAGAGGTCCAGATCCTCTGTTCTGTGTTCCAGCCATGGCCTTTGGGATCAACCTGTCTTCCAGACAGGGTGTGGCGAGCTTTGTTGTCCTAGGAAAAGCCTGGGACCCCACGCCCGCCGTCTTGTTTGTCAGGCCCACCACACAAAATGGACAGGCAGTGCCTTCCTTCCCGGCATGCCTCGGCCCAGGCAGCAGTGGCCTCGGAAAGCTGTCCTTCTGAGCTGACATGAGATGGCCCTCTCTTGGAGTTTAGTCTGAGGTCACATCAGAGGGTAAGGGCGCAGACAGGGGAAGTCACCCAGGAAAGGCTCAAGCATGTGACAGCCACCATCCTTCCGTCTGATGCAGACACCTGACAGTTCAACAGAGGGCTCTTGGTCTCCCTTTAGAGCATTTCCAAATGGCCTGACAGCCAGGGAGGTAGAGCCCAGGCTCCAAAGGATCTGATTGTTCCACCCCTGGGTTTCTGTTCTCACTTGCACACAGAGCCTGGAAGGTCCATTTGTGAACCATTTGTGGGGATCATCTATACAACAGGGAGCCCATGAATCATGAAGATCCATGTCTAAGACACAGATGGTTCTAACGCCTCCATGTTAGCTGAATTGTAGGGCTGGGGGCCAGATGGTGGGGGGGACCAGGATGCTGTGGGTCCCAAGGTGGGAGACAGTCAGGGCATGATCGGAGGCCCTCACACAAACCTTGCTGTTTCCAGCCTCTACCTGATACCTCTCTAGGACCATCATGATACTAACCTGCAGTTACGGGGATGACCTGTGTGTTCTTTCAGGGTTCGTGGGGCCCCGAGGATCCAAAGGCGCAGTGGGCCTTCCTGGCCCAGATGGACACCCAGGTCCCACTGGTCTGCCAGGCCCTGTCGGGCCCCCAGGGGACAGAGGCCTTCCTGGAGAAGTTCTGGGAGCCCAGCCCGGGCCCCGAGGAGATGCTGGACTGCCTGGACACCCCGGGCTGAAGGGCCCTCCTGGAGAGAGAGGTCCACCTGGATTCAGGGGTAAGTCCTCATGGCAGCAGGGGAGCGGGAAGCCCAGTCCCGCTGAGCAGTGGCTCCCAAGGGCACGTCCCAAGTCCCTCCTAGGAATTTGGTAAAAAGCCACAGGCTGTGTGGACAGTGTGGTTGCCTTCTGTTCCCCACACTCAGTACCAGTATTCCTTCAGAGTGTTTTAGGACAAAAATCACCATCCTGCGTTTACGTTCAGTAGCCAGGAAAGGATGGCCCTTGGAGACTTTTACAAGTAGAGACTAACCATGCGCACTCCCCCTTCTGAAGCTGGGTGTGAACTGGGGTGGGGGGCCTCACCTGAGCCTCCAGCAGAATGTGTGCCGTTGGTGTGAAGAGCAGAGACCATGCTTAGGGAGAGGGCTAGGCGAGAATGACATGAGCACAGCTTAACAGGCTGGTGTAAAACATTTCAATGTCCACAGTATCGTCAGTGTATGTGTACAAGGTAGAAAGATGGCTCACTGTTTGATGAGTGAACAGGGCGTCAGATGGCTCTGTGTTTCCAGTTCATGCAAAACTGACGTCCAAACCCCAAACATCCTCGTTCTGATGAAGACGGTGTCACTGAGGAGCAAGCGTTTACGTTCGGTGCAACACACACTGGAGAGCACCAGACCCTGAGTGTTCCCGATCAGACAGGAAGATGCAGAAAGAACTGAGACTTTAAGAAGCAGCTGCTTGTCTGTTGACGGCATGGTTGTCAGTCCCCTCCCCAAGCCCAGGCACAGGGGCCTCCTCTGTGGTGGAGGAGACAGGTGCCACTCCCTCCAGTGCCATCGGACCTTGCCCCACAGCCTTTACATGGGAGTACTCCAGCAGATGAAGCCTGGCTCTGGACAAGCTCAGGAGCGCCGGTTGGTTTTCAGATGAGCCAGTCAGTTTCCAGAAGTTCCTGCACATACATCCGCACGCTTATACATACACGCACGTGCAGCTTGTGCAAGCGTGATGGCAGACCCATGTGCATGCACACGGAGCCCCATGCGTGTGCCCACACGTTCACACTCCTGCACACACTCACATGCCCACTCTCACACACTCACGTCCACACATCCACAGTCACACTCTTAGACACACACACACACATCAACCCCATGAGGCACACAGGCCCGTGGATGCAGCCATCCAGCAGTGAAGACCCACTGCCAGGACAACTGGGTCTGTCCCTGCCAAAGTGGTTACAGCCTGGGGAGCTTCAGAGCAGCAGGCGTGGTGGTGGACAGCTGGCCGCACTGGTGGGACAGCTTCATGAGCAGCAGCTCCCCTGTGGCTATTGAAATGAGTGGTGGGCCCCATGTCCTCAACAATCAGCATTGCTATCTGGTTGCAAAAACCACCACAGGCTCTTCACAGAGGACCCTTCAGATAGATTTTTTTTTTTAAGGTTTTATTTATCTAATCATGAAAGACACACAGAGAGAGAGAGGCACAGATAGAGGGAGAAGCAGGCTCCACGCAGGGAGCCCGATGTGGGACTCGATCCCCAGTGTCCAGGATCATGCCCTGAGCCGAAGGCAGTGTTAAACCGCTGAGCCACCGGGGCTGCCCCAGATAGATTTTTTTATTTTTATTTTTTAATTTTTATTTATTTATGATAGTCACAGAGAGAGAGAGAGAGAGAGGCAGAGACACAGGCAGAGGGAGAAGGCAGGCTCCATGCACCGGGAGCCTGATGTGGGATTCGATCCCGGGTCTCCAGGATCGCGCCCTGGGCCAAAGGCAGGCGCCAAACCGCTGCGCCACCCAGGGATCCCGATTTTTTTAAATCTAACTATTCCCCGCAGACTTTTGCTGTTTGAGTAGAACAGCAAACGGCAACGGGTTGACTCTGGTGCCTGTGGAAGTTTCCCGCCATCGATGTCCCATCAGGGACCAGCTTGCTCAGGCAAACTTTTGTTCAGTAGAAGTTCTGACTTCAGAGCATCAAAGCTTTAAGAACCTGTTTCCATGTCAGTCCAGCCCAGCTGGGCAGGGGAGCCATGGGTGGGGGGAGGGGCGGGGGGGGCCTCACAAGGCCGCAGGCGCCCAGATGCAGCCTGTGTGCTGGCAAAGAGCCTCCATGTGAAGCAGGGACCCAGGTCCCCGAGTTAGAGTCATTTTGCTGAGAGAAGCAGACTTTTTGTAGGTGTTCCTTTTTAGTAGATGTTCCAAAAATGGAAATTGGCTTAAAATATTGAGTTCTAATGTCACAATAGACAGCTGAAGGAGCAAGCCTCCAATGCCTGAGGTTTTTAAGGACGCTGAAGTAGCCTTGTTCGGTTTGGACTCCGCGTGCCACCTGTCCTGCCCACCACCTGCCCCTTTGAGGGAGGTGCTCCAGAAACCGAGCTGGCAGCCTCAGCTCCCGTGACCTTCCTGGCCCAGCTCTCTCAGGTCAGCAGCCTGGAGGGCTCCTGGTGGTAAAGCTCCATCCATTCTCTTGGAGGAGCCTGGTTGGTGGCAGGAGCCTGATTCTCCAGCTAGACTTGATGCCTCCAGCACTGCCTGCTGCCCAGACTGTCAGCACCACACACACGATGCCCTCTCTGGAGCTTATAACTCCAGAGGCAGAAGCCAAGCCATAAAAATGCCCTCGTATACTGAAATAAAACTGGAGAACGTAAGGACTTGCAACCGTGCGTCTCTGAGAATCTCTTTGCAGACCTTTCTCTCCCATTCTGCCTTGCATTATATAACTGGGACACACGCTTCCAAGGCAGATTCTGGGTTGGTCCAAGACTGGCCTGGTTCCCTTTGGTGATGACCCTCCCCTCTGCCCCCCCAACTTGTCCGCCCCTCTGCTCAGGTCAGCCACACACTCCGTAGGATGGTCATGAGCTAAATGAGCAGGTGTGCTTCAGAGTCACTGGAGAGGACTGTGAAACGGGCATCACCCCTCCTATCGGTATTAACTGGAGGAACATATGAACTTTAAAGTCTAAGAAAAGAAAGACCCAGGAATTCAGTAGTAAAAAAACGAACAAACAAAAAAGCTAGAAGAAAATCTATGCTTATGTGATAGGGCAGGATGTTATAAACATAAAAGCAAGTGAAGAAATTGCATGTGCACACACATATATACAGAGTGCATAATATTTGCACATGAATACTAATCTTCCCGTCAAAAACAAAATGAAAATTTGGGCAGCAAAATAGAGTAGACCTTATAAGAGCTATGGAGGAAATTAGTCAATGTATATGAGGAACACTAACATCCATAAGAAAAATACCAAGATCCTCAAAGGAAGATAGTAGCAGGGAACAAAAATTTCATTAAAAACCAAACAGTAGGAGAAAGAAATGTAACTCACAGTCCACCCCACCTGTGACACAGCTGCTCTCCGGCACTTCCTGCCTCCCATCCCCATCCTGCCTGCCAGACTCCCAGTTCTGTGTCAGCATCAGCCCACGGCTGAGGGAGCCCCGCAGGAAGACAGGCATGTGCAGATGCTGGAGCACACGGCCATAGTGTAAACTAGCATCGCTCTGCCCCACAAAGTCAGTGTCTGGGCACCTTCCTGAAGAAACAGCCTACAATCCAGACACCGATGTGGGCACCAAACACCGCTCCCTCGGTTGCTATTTGTAAGGACAGAGACAGGTGGTGATGAATATGTCCCTGATGTGGTACTGCTACGCACAGAGCCATGTAAAGTGTAAAGTACAGGGTGCCAGTGGCTGAGTCAGTGAAGCATTTGCCTTCGGCTCAGGTCATGATCCCTGGTCCTGGGATCGAATTCCGAATTGGGCTCCCTGCTCAGTTAGGAGTCTGCTTCTCCCTTTCCTTCTGCCCCTCCTCCAACTCTTCTCTCTTTCTCAAATAAAATCTTTAAATAAAATGTAAAGAATATTTTTAAATGTAGCAAAATGCTCAAAATATAACAAATGAAGAAAAGCCAAAAACTGAACACACGGCAAGTTGTCAGGTCTGCCAATGTCTGTTCCTCAGTGCATTGTGTGACGAGAAGCCAGAAGGAAGAGTATGGGGGCATTATTGGTCATTGTCCCTGGGTGGTGGCTGGAGTCCCTGTGATCTTGTACTTCTGTGGATGCTCCAGGTTTCTCACTGCCCAGAACATAATGAAACCCCGTGTGTATAGAATGAGCCTGAGAGGTAGATGTTGGCAGTGAACTGTGTAGGGTTGGCCTCATGGCGCTTGTCTTGATCCCCACAGGAAGCCAGGGCATGCCAGGAATGCCAGGCCTGAAGGGCCAGCCAGGCTTCCCAGGACCCTCGGGCCAGCCGGGCCTGCCCGGGCCACCAGGACAGCATGGCTTCCCAGGAGCTCCCGGCCGGGAGGGGCCCTTGGGGCTGCCAGGAGCCTCAGGTCATGGAGGTAAGGATCCCTTCCCCCAGGGAGTTCTCAAACTGGGCTCCAAGGCACCCCCAAAAGCCATAGGGTTTCCAAAAGTATCCCACATGAGCAACTTAAGAGACATTTATTCTCTCACAGACATCGAGGCTGGACGTCTGCCATCAAGATGCCAGCAGGGCAGGTCTCTTCTGAGGCCTCTTTCTTTGGCTTGCAGATGGCCATCTTGTCCCCAGGGTCCTTCCCTGAGGGTGTCTAGGTCCTGATCTCTTATACAGACACCAGTCACATCTGATTAGGACCCATTTCTCTGTAATCACCCCTTTAAGGACCCAGGTACTGGGGCTTAGGATTTCCACACATGAAGGTACGGGGACGACACAGCTCAGCCTGTAACAGGTTTCACAAACAGGGCATGGATTTTGCCAAACAAGAACTCAAACCGCTGAGAAACCCATTCATCCGCTTGTATATTGAGGTTCTGGCTAGGATTTCAGTAGGAAACAAAATGAAATTTCCAACAGAACTTCAAAAACACTGCTCTGCTTCAAGGAGGAGGACCTAACTTGTTTTCTGAAAGTGGCAGATGTGAGGAAGAAAGGATGGTGCTTCCTGCTGGGGGAGGCGAGTGGGGGCAAGACACGTGGAGATGAAGCCATCCCAGAGCCCTCCACGTGGAAGCTGGTTCAGGGTGACCAGCCCCCGGAACATGTAGCTCTTCCAAGTTTGTTCATCTTTTTCTACTTTCCTCCTCCTCTGCTTTTCAGGTCTGCCTGGAGACAGAGGGGACCCAGGGGACACAGGTGTCCCTGGCCCTGTGGGCATGAAGGGTCTGTCTGGTGACAGAGGTGACCCCGGTTTGCTGGGTGAACGAGGCCCTCCAGGAAGTCCTGGATTTAAAGGAATGAGTGGAATGCCTGGTATCCCTGGGCAGAAAGGTAACGGTGGGCAGATGGGGCACTCCCTGAGGTGGGTGCCGGGTTAGTCTGGGACTCAGGATGGCCATGCCAGGAGAGCCTAGCCCCACTCAGTAGCAGGCCAGGGCCCCTGGGAGGCATCCTGCCTCAGAGAATAGGCCAGTGCTGCTAGGCTGGCTGTGGCTAGCTGTGGCTGGCATGTCCCCAAATGCCGATTTACTCATGTAATGAGAATGAGGGAGCAGGACCTTGTCTCTGCATGGGAGATTTGTAGAGAGGCCTCTCTGGACCCTGGTGTCAGATCAGGAGGCTGGTTGGTTATGACAAACCCAAAACTGAGGAAAATGCCTGGTGGCTGGGACAGATTTATTTGCACAGAAACCAAGGCCAAGTAGCTGTGGGGCCACACAGGGATCTCTCTCTCCAGTGTCCTTTCTGGGATTCCTGCACTGGGTGCAGGGTTAACCTCCACAGACACAAGTTACCATCCATCTTCCTTGCATCTTTCCTACGACCACCGTACATTTACCTCATGTCTTGTCCCCACGGCGAGTTGTCAGGCAGGCTGACTCTGCTGTGGCTCAGTCTGTTTGCAGGCAGCAGACAAACCCCTTAGGGATGGTGTCCCGAAAATCCTTATTTTAGGCTAGGGATCTGAGCATCTCCTGTGAGTCACGCTGCAAGAATGTCATGGATAAGCAAGACGAAAGACCCCGTGTGCTTATCCATGGCTAACCCAGCACTTCTTTCCTTCCCTCTGAAGGTGGGAGAGGCTCGCCCGGGATGGATGGCTTCCAAGGCATGGTAGGGCTCAAAGGAAGACCCGGGCTTCCAGGAAATAAAGGAGAGGCCGGATTTTTTGGAATTCCAGGACTGAAGGGTCTGGCTGGTGAGCCGGGTGTGAAAGGTATGTGCACCTCTTTGAATGCCTTTCTGGAGGGTGGGGACTCCCTTTTGTGGGGTGTTGCACTCCTGAAAGCGAATCCTCCAGGAACCCAAAAGCTAGGCACAATCAGAAAGAAGGAAACTAACAAAAATTAGAAGACTATCCCGGCCTCAGCCCACCAGCTGTCCTAAGGGAAGAATCCAACCAAAGGAAGTATTTGGGTTTGTATTCAACAAAAGGTTTTATCCAGGTGTCATTGAAGGCAACCCCAATTTCAAGCCCACAACATGATGGGTATTTGTATGATGTGCTGACATGGTCACCATGTAAGTCTAATTTGCGCCTGTCACCACAGAGTCACAGAACTTTTCTGTGATGACAAGGACCTTTCAGATCCACAGTTATAGCGACTCTCGGATATGCAGTTCAGTATTAACAGCTGTCGTCGCCCTGCTGTATGTCATATCCCCGTGGCCTGTTGATTTTATACAGAGGAAACTTTTAAGAACAAAATGGCAGCTCCATTAAGGACATCCTAATAGTTGTAAGAAACCTCCCACTCTGATTATTCCTGGTGGACATGAGGCCAGGGGAAGCCAAGGGAAGAGCAAGAGGTCAGTCCTATAGGAGAAGAGTGCCGTCTGACAAGCCAGGGACACGGCGTCCCAGGTTGGGACACCACAGACATGAGGCTGGGCAAGCCCTGGCGCAGGCAGGCATCTCAAGACCTGGTGGGAGACCTGCATTCAGAGGGTGTGTGGCAACAAGCCACAGTTTCACGACTTTTGTTCAAACACCCTTGCTCTGAAAGTTTCACCGTGGCCTCTAAAATCGTAACCACCGATAGCAAGTGTTGATGCAGGCGTGCTCACCTCACGCTGCTGGTGGGGATCCGGGTAGACGTCCGGAAAGTGAAAGCACACGGATGTCCATAGCCACATTATTTCTAAGAGCTGACCCCAGAAACACCGTGGATGAGCCCCATGTGGCGTCGGCATGTGATGGCACTCTGGCTGGTGGGAAGGAGGAACCCGGGTCGGACACACGCTGCACGTGCTTCAGACTTGAGAGCATTTTGCCACATGTTGTCTGCTTCCCTTTACATGAAAGATCCAGAATAGGCAAATCGAGAGAGACAGTACATGGATTCGTGGCCTCCTGGGGTGGCAGTAGGGAACAGTTGGGGCGACTGCTGGTGGGCATGGGGCTCCTTTCTGGGGTTAGGAAGATGTCCTAGAGTTCCAGAGTGGTTGGGGGCACAGTTCCTCACTTGGCTCACGAGGAGAAGGGCCTGTGGGAAAGGACAGGCATTAGCCATTGGCCTCAGCCTCTCTCAGAGACCCTTGCCCCCTCACTTGGGCCCCATCGGGGCTGGAGGGAGGGGAGAATGGGCCGCCCCAGGGCTCAGAGCCCCTTGGGACTCGCTGGCCTAGACAGCCGTGGCTAAGGGGACTCCTCCAGGCTGTTCCGCTGGGCCCAGAGGCTAGGGGACAGACGCATCCTGTTTCCCCGCAGGCAGCCGCGGGGACCCTGGGCCCCCAGGACCTCCTCCCATCATCCAGCCAGGAATGAAAGACATCAAAGGAGAGAAAGGAGACGAAGGGCCCATGGGGCTGAAAGGGTACCTGGGCCTGAAAGGTGAGCATCTCCCCCTCCCTGCCCAGCCCCCTGAGCCGGACACAGCAGCTTGGGTGCCAGATGGCCCTCCGCCCAGGACAGGCCTCGCCATGCCCCAGCTCCTTTGACCCCGACATCTCGACAAGGGGAGCCCTGGTTCTCGGTGGCCGGGAAGCCTCACTTTCCTGTTTTAAGATTTACCGCCCTCGGGGCTGCAGAGCCAGACACTGGGGGAGGGTGGTGCTGCGTCCTCCAGGGGGGCAAGGTGCTCCCACCACCACCAGTGCTGATCCACACCTGGGCTCCTCCTGCAGGTCTTCCCGGGATGCCGGGGATCCCCGGGCTGTCCGGAGTGCCTGGGCTGCCGGGGAAGCCGGGCCACATCAAAGGCGTCAAAGGAGACATCGGCGTTCCTGGCATGCCCGGTTTACCAGGATTTCCTGGCGTGCCCGGCCCCCCCGGAATCATCGGGTTTCCTGGGTTCACAGGAAGTAGGGTGAGTGGACATCTCTCATTCCACATCTTCTTGCGATTGCGCCTCTCCCCCTGCTTCTGCCCAGGGTGCTGTGCTCCAGCATTCGCTGTGCTACAAGTGGTCAAGGGCCGGCTTCAGAATTGGGGCCTGGGGCTGTCCTGGGCCCCCGCGTCAGGGTAAGGAGACGCTGTACTCACGCCACCAGCAGCGGTGATACAAGTGCCTCCCATGCCACTGCTGCCCTCCTGTTGGATGAAGCCTGGTGTCTGCACTTTTCCATGGGGGCTTCTGGAAGGCTAAACTCCAATGTCTGGCCCTCCAAATGCTGGACTTGAGTGTGTGTGACATCAGGACTGAGGACCCATTACTGGATCACAGCAAGGTTGACATCCAGCCTGCCTTTCACTCCTTCACTCGGCATACCTGCTCTGAGCACCTGCTGCGTGCAGGGCACTATATTGTCATGGTGAGGGGGATGTGCCCTGACCCCTGAGGGGGTGCCCATCCCTCCACACCAGTGGTCTCCCCTCTGCTAAATCCCATGGTTTCACAGAGTGTGCTGGACATGGTGCACAGAACACGGCACAGAGCGGCTCTCCATCAACTGTGTTTCGTGGAAGTCTTTTTATCCTCTTTTGTTTAAAAACATTATATGCTCACTGTCCTCAGCATGTGACGGATGCATTTCTGGGATTCACGCTGGGGTCAGCACACTTTGGGCCAGTCGGAAAGTCTGGCCACCCCGTGGTGGACCATTAATAGCAGCCTGGGAGGCATCCATCTGGCCCACCTTGACGATGCCCTCCACAGCCCTCAGTGTCTTCCTCCTGTCGCTCCCATCACTGCCTCCTGATGTAGTCAATGCGATCTTATGTGCAGCTTGTCGGATGACTTAAAATGGACAAAAAGACACAATGGCAGTGCTCCCAGTAGCTTTGTCTGTCATAGCCAAACACTGGGAGAGCCCGAATGCCCACCACCAGGAGGAGGAGTGTGGAGACGGGCACATTCCGGCTGTGGGCTACATGGCCGGAGAGAGAATTACTGAGAAGGACAACAGTGACTCTCACGTACTTCCTGATGAAAAAAAAAATGATGCAGAAACTAAGTACGAGTGAGGCAACCCCAACTGTAAAGATCAGGAACCAACAAGAGCCAGTGATGGGGTCAGTCAGAGAGTGGCTGTCTTGGGCAAGATTAGGAACCAGGAGAGAACTTTCTGCAATGCTGAAGTTGTTGTGTGTCTTTATGTGGCTAGTACACGAGTGAAGCTCATGGTACAGCCTCCCCGCTCTCCACAAAACAGAGCTGTGCTGTGCTGGGAGAGGTCACTTTGTGGAAGGCCCCACAGTACTGCCATGTAGACCAGCACACCACCCTCCTTCAGAGGATGAGGAAAACCGTGCTCTCCGTGGTCACAGAGCCACCCAGACACCATCCCAGCATCATCATCAGTGACCAGTCTTGATTCAGGAAGTCCAACCGTCCACAGATGGAGGGCATGGCCGTGCAACATCACAGCAAGCTTGGGAATCAGGGGTCCAACTCAGATCCCAATTCTGCCGGTTACTTGGGCAAATCACTCGGC
The DNA here is from genome assembly GCF_018345385.1 of Vulpes lagopus. Taxonomy (NCBI): domain Eukaryota; kingdom Metazoa; phylum Chordata; class Mammalia; order Carnivora; family Canidae; genus Vulpes; species Vulpes lagopus. Next base: position 2,665,210 of record NC_054839.1, on the reverse strand, counting down.
CTCTATGTGCCTCAACTTCCTCATCTGTCAAACAGGACATCACAAAATATCTATGTCATAGGGTCGTTGTGAAGTTTAAATGAAGCTTTTGAATGGGGCAAGGTGGGATGGGTCAGCCGTGAGTGTCACCACCACTGTCATGCTGGCGACATCCACCATCTGTGTTCTCAGCTTCAGTAAAGCTTCCCCGTCCAGTAAGAACGAGGAAGCAAACCATCTGCTGTTATGTGGAAAAACCTGAGGGGTTGACTACAAATTGATGAGATAAACTTTGAGTGTTGGTTTTAGCCCAAGAGCCAGGCATGTTAAACCCTTTAGAATGATAAACGTATCTTGGGAACAGCCTTCTGAGATGTTTTCGTGTCTGACCTCTAGGGTGACAAGGGAGCTCCAGGGAGAGCAGGCCTTTACGGCGAGGTGGGCCCCACAGGGGACTTTGGTGAGTATTGCTTGGATCATGACTGTAGGGCATCCACAATCCAGAGCATTCCAGCAGGTGTGGTGGTCAGACACTGAGATGCTGTTAGGAATTTCAAAGCAAATTATTTTTATTAGGAATGTAACAGAACAGGGGCACCTGAGTGTCTCAGTTGATTAGGCATCTGCCTTGGGCTCAGGTCATGATCTCAGGGTCTGGGGATCGAGTCCTATGTGGGGATCCCGGCTCAGCGAGGAGTCTGCTTCTCCCTCTCCCTCTGTACCTCCTCCCACTCATGCTCTCCTTCTCTCTCTCTCAAATTAATTAATTAATTAATTATTAAAAGAAAAAAAGAGTGTAACACAGCAAAGTTGCAAACTGACCACCTACCAGTAGGTGTCAGCTGTCTTTTCTGCCCACTGCAGGTGACAGTGGAGACATCATAAACCTGCCAGGAAGCCCAGGCCTGAAGGGTGAGCGGGGCATCGCTGGAGCACCAGGTACGTCAGTCACTCTGGCCTCATCGCCTCAGCCCTGAGCCCTGCGTGCGTCTCCCTCAGGCACCAACTTGCCAGATATATCACAACCTGTATCACTGAGTCACGTTTCAGGGAATGGTTTGAGGTCTTCAAGCCTTTGGGCAAACAGAACTCTGGAATTTCTTGTTAAATTGAACCTGAAGACAAAGTCAGGAAAGCTCTGTCTGTCTGAAACACAGCGGCTTGGGATGTCCCCAAGCAGGGACCATGTCCTAGCATGTAAGGGTGGGGAATTAGGGTGCAGGGCTGTTCCGACTCTGAGGCCACACCATCGCAGGCTGGTCTGGGGCGGGAGGGTCAGCCCCTTGCCTCTGGCAGCACTGCTGGGTGTCCCCACGGCATGGCAGCTGGCTTTCTCCAGAGGTGACAAAGGGAAAGCCATGATGCATTTTATGGCCATGCCGTGGAATGACACACCAGCATTTCCACAGTGCCCTGGGGGTCGCCTGGGTCAGCCCCACCCGTGCACAAGGGCATGGATGCCAGGACATGGGGCTACTGAATTAGGGAAAATGTTAGAGAAGGAACATGCTGAGATCCTCAGCCCGTTCACAGCAGAAGCACCGATGTGGAATGACAAGACCCTCAACTGCGTCTCCCTGAGCCCCCTGGGCTCCATGTCTGCTCTGCTCCTAGCAGGGATTCTGTGCTTACAGGTCTAAAGGGATTCTTCGGGGAAAAGGGAACAGAGGGTGAAGTTGGCTTCCCTGGGATAACAGGCGTGCCAGGCGTCCAAGGCCCTCCCGGACCTAAAGGGCAAACAGGTATGATCTCGTGCTGTCACGTAGCCCCACGTGCACCTTCCCCCGCACAGCTGAGCCCCCAAACCTCCAGGCCCCCAGCACAGGGGCAGCTGGGGGCCCATATCCTTGAGCCATGACCACACTCTACTGCATGAGGCTGGCTCTTGCATGTTGCCCATGACCCAGCTCTGTCTTAGGACCAAGGCCACCGGCCTTGAGGAGACACACAGGGGGCAGACACATGTGCATATGTGGCCCTGGGTCCATCTTCTTATAAATGCAGACTGAGTCCTGGTCCCAGGGCCCCTTCCTTGCATCTGAATGTGCAGAAACATGTTTGTGGATCCGGAGTCAAGAGGGAAAGCCAACAGGGGACTGGTTTCTAACTTTTTTCTGCCTTTGCTGTGCTTTGTGTGGGACCTGGGAACCCTGACACCAATCCTCCAGGTCTCCAGGCTCTCTCTGCACCCCTGCCTGGATGACAGTACCCGAATGGTAGAACACCAGCTGCTATCTCTGGCAAGGCTGAGCCTGAAAGTGGGGCACATTCCAGCTGGTTCTTTCCCACGAAGTTCCTCCTCCTCCAGGCAGGACCCGAACTGCAGGTGGCCAGGCCTCAGGGTTCCAGTCCCACTCATGGAGGTATTTGTCCCCCCCACCCCCAGGCTTCCCAGGACTGACAGGGCTGCAGGGGCCACAGGGAGATCCGGGCCGGGCAGGTGTGCCTGGCGACAAAGGAGACTACGGCTGGCCAGGGATTCCAGGCTCCCCAGGTAAGAGCATCTCTCCCTCTGTAGACACAAGTGCACAGATTTGCTCAGAGCCAGATGGGCCGGTGGAGGAGAGGCGGTCAGCCGGGCTGTCCTCTCTGGTCAGCGCACAGCCAGTGAGAAGGACCAGAGGGACGGAGGCCAGCGTCCCCCTTCTGTCCAGGGCTCCCGGCTGCCACTGAGCCAGGGCTGGTGGAGCTGGGGCCAGGGTACTGCCCGGCCTGGATGGGCCCTGGTCAGGGGACAGGCACCTGGAAGCTGTCCTGCTCAGAACTAAGGGGGCCCATCCCAGCCCACACTCACTGCCGCATCGGAGGGAGAGTCGCTGCCTGCCTCCCGGGTGCTACTTTAGAAATGTTTGTCCTGGGGAATCTGGAGGGACTAGAATAGTGACTGCCACAGCATCGTTGCAGAGCACAGTTCTTACAAAGCACCTGTACGTAGTGACTTCGGCATCAGGAGGAAAGACACCACTGCCAGCTCCCCCACAGCTCTAAGGAGCCTTCAGCACGGTTCCATGAGAACGGTCTTTTGTGAGCTGCTTCTCCTGGATGATGCAGACAGGATTCGTTTATAAGTCACACTGTGCAGAAGTGCTTCCTGTTTGCCGGGCTCTTGAGTAAAGTGGACAGGTGGCCGTATAATAGCAAACAAGAACAGGTTAAACTGATTTAAAAGCCGCTTTGCTCTCCAATGCACGGAATAACTATGAGTGAAATCCACACAGGCTTTCCCGGCATCCGAGGCATCAGCGGATTACACGGTTTGCCAGGCACCAAAGGCCTTCCTGGATCCCCAGGTACCTGGCACGCCCCGGCCATGTGGCCACACCCACCAATGGGGGAGGGGGTGCTGGGGGCATCCCGGAGTTGTGTGGTCATCCCCAAGGCCACGTGGACTGGGTCCCCCCGACCCAGTGGTTCTGCAGACCGAGGAGGGTTCGGCCAAGATGCGATCTGGGACACTGAAGCCACATGGCTAGCCGAAATCTCCACAGCTGAGTTCTGGCTCTATTTCCGAGTCCCACTGCACAGCGTGGCCATCCTTCTGCTTCTGAAGACCAGCCTGACGTGGGTGAGGATGCTAACATCCCTGCTGTGCGGCCCCTGCCACAGGTGCGGACATCCACGGAGACCCTGGCTTCCCCGGTCCTGCTGGGGACAGGGGCGACCCTGGAGAGGCCAACATCCGCCCAGGACCCATCGGGGCCCCAGGACAGAAAGGGGAGCGAGGAGATCCAGGTGAGGCTATGCACTGCCCAGTGGCAGCACTGCACAACCAGACCCAGGATGTCCATGAGTCCAGGAGATGAGCATGTAGTGGATCCTGGCAGCACTGGTTGCTCTGCAAAACTTCTCAGCCAGCCCCCCACCATCCTACTCTGTTATGACCCATCGGGGTTGTTACTGACCACCTCTTCTGTGGTCAGGAAAGCTCCCAGGCCCTAGGGACCACTGTCCATCTCCACTATGCCCCCGCAGCACCTGGCATGGCAGTTACCAATAACAAGCACTTAGTATTGGATGACGAGTCCATACAAACCCTACAATCACTGAGAGGAGTCCCGGGGCAGGCCTGGGATGTGGTAGGAGCAAATCAGGGAAAGGTGGTCTCACCTACTGAGGAGACCCACACCCCCAGCCCACCCACCCACCAGCACACATGCTCAAGCCTAAACCAAGATGGGAAACATTTCCACATAAAACTATAATCAATATATAGGAGTGGAGTGTGTGTGGAAAGCATTGTAGTTTCACTGAGTGTACAGCACCAGCTTTCTGATGATCCTGCCCCCACCATGCCCAACTCATCCAGTCACTGCGCCCACAACGGCAGCCTTGCACCAGAGGCTGGCTGTGCCACGGCACGTGGGCACAGGCCTGTCACACATTGGGCTTCCGTGCACTGGGGCCTGGGTGCAAGTGCTCAGGTCAAAATACCCTCCTAAGCTAGAGCCCAGAGACCCCACAAAGAAGCCAGTACCCAAGGAGGCCAGTGACTTGATCCCCCATGGTGGCCTTGGGTGTTCCAAGGCTCACAGACCACATCATCTGATTCTCCAAGGTCCGTCACTTTCTCTTTCCCCTTTCAAATAGCTGGAAACTCCAGAATTCCCTGGTATTGGAGCCCCATGTCATTGATCTGAGGCAGGAGAATGAGCAGAGGTGCAGCCAGCTGGGGTCTCACTGTGAGCCCTGAGTGGCTACAATGTGTTCACACAGCCCCAGTCAGGGCCATCCCCACTCAAGGGTGAGGATCTAGGGTCAGTCCACTAGCATGTCCCCACTCATTGCACATGAGTGGTGCTGAACAGCCCTCATCAGACCTTCATTAGTCAGGGGGTTTATTTCAGTACTGAGGAAGATCTGTGGGGGCCACAGAGAGAATGGGCTTGTTTGGATCCTGATTCCAGCACACTGAACCTGAGTCAGTGTCTCAACCATGCGGTTGGTCCCTTGCATTGTCAGGGGAATGTGGCCAATCTGGATCCTGTAACTCAGGAGTTTTTGCCACCGACACTCACAATCTGTTTGAGTTACTTTGTGACAATAGCTAGATGCAGCTCAGTGGTGTCATTTCCGATCAAGCTAGAGATGGCAGCTGGCCAATCCCCACAGGCCTGGTGAATCCACCTGCTTGTTGCCTGTAAGTAGCAGGGCAAAGACCACACCTTTCTAAATGTTTCTCTTGGTGTGTTCTTCGTACACTCAGAAGCACACACCATGACAGGTATGAGGATCCCCTGGGGTTGCCGGGGAGCCCAGGTCAGTCAGGAGGCTGCAGGGGGGGCACAGGAGGTGACTCTTAGTCTTAGGTCACCCGTGTGTGCCCCGTGCTGCCCACTCAATCCTTCCCCTGGAGCAGAGACCGCTGTCCCAGGACGCTAGGGTATCTTGGCTGCGGGCAGTGTCCTTGTACTGACCTCAGGCCTCCACACTCCAGAGAACAAGCACTAGTCTGGCAGTCAGGACAGAAACCAGCCCCTGCCCCCGACATTCAGCTCGCCCACCCAGCACGTCATGTTGGCTGAAGCTCAGGGGGGAGCAGGTAGGGAATGCCCTCCAGGGTCTGTGTGTGGGCACTGCCCGAGGAGCCAGCCTTTGACTCGGACCCGGGCCAGTCCTGTCGCCTCCCACGCACACCAAGTTCTCGGATACTGAGCCAGCATGTCTAGCAGTTCTAGTGAGCCCCTGGTCACATTCTCATCAATCGATCAATTGTAACTTGGCTTTTTGTGTGTTTCTGTCTAAAGACACCATATTTAGTATCTCTTGTTGGTACATTAACGTGGAACTCATCGGCTCTGTATCTTACCTGAAGGAAGCCTATCTAGCACATTTTCTCTGACAGTATGCCACTGCGCCTCTGAGTTCAGGAATGCCAGACAGCACCTCAGCATGGTGTGCAGGGGGCAATATAAACAGTGAACTCACCAATAAAAAGCACAGAAATGTAAAAAAAAGGGGGGGCGGAGGAGGCACTAAACAGACACAGAAAGGACCCCTGTTGACACCCTGAGCTGAAACGGGGCCCTCAGTGGGGACTCCAGGAATCCGCCCCCTCTGCCCATCCAGTGTGCTGCTAGTATTGATTTAGGGTCACCAGCAGATCATAGTGGGTAGGCGAATTGGCAAGTACAGGCTCTATGAGCAGGGAGGACCCACCGTAGAGCTGGGACCCAAGCCACCGAAGGGCAGCTGCAAGGAGTATTGAAAGCATCAGTGTGCTTGTCCTGCCAAGACAAGAACCTCCTGTCCCAACACAAGTGCTCACAAGCAACAGAGCCAACCTCTGGGGGCCAGGTGCCGTCCACAAGTACCATAGCCACATGGCCTGAGCCAGAAGCATGGCACCCCCGGACGTTCCCTGGCCTCAGGCATCTCCCATCGCTGCCTCTCCTTGGTGGCTCTGCTCCTGGACAGGAAGCGGCATAGAAGGGAAACCATAGATCAAAAAGTTGGATGCCGATCCTAAACCTGACTTCTTCTGTTTCCATCCTAAGGTGGACGAGGCCCAACTGGGAGTCCAGGACTTCAAGGCTTCCCAGGCATCACCCCCCCTTCCAACGTGTCTGGGTTACCTGGTGACAAAGGGGCACCAGGGATATTTGGCCTGGAAGGTAAGTAGGATTCACATTACTGTGCATTGGAATCTCTGGGGGCAGGAGCTGGCAGTGACGAGGTTCCTTTGGGGATGAAACAGACTTTCGTTTCCACCTCAAGGACACTGCAAAGTAACATAAGCCACACATGAAAGGACGAGCACTGTGTGATGTCCCTGGTACAAGGTCCTAAGAGCGCTCAAATCCACAGACAAGGGAGAAAAGGGGTCCAGGGACTGGGGAGGCAGTGCAGTCGTGACCAATGCAGACAGAGCTGCAGTGTGGGAAGACAAGAAAGCTCTGAGGTGCACGGTGGTGACAGCCACTCAACACTATGGATGGACTTAGCACCCCTGAAACCACACACTTAGAAATGGTTAAAACAAGAGGCACCTGGGTGGTTCAGTTGGTTAAGCACCTGCCTTCAGCTGGGGTCGTGATCCTGACCGAGCCCCGACTGAGCCCCATGTCGCGTCAGGCACACTGCTCGGCGGGGCAGGGAGACTGCTTCTCCCTCTGCCTGCTGCTCCCCCTGCTTGTGCAAGTGCATGAGCTCTCTCTTTCTCTCAAATAAATAAAATCTAAAATAAAAAATTTTAATGGTTAAAATGGTAAGTTTTAGCTTAGGTATATTTTGCCACAACATGAAAAAAGCCGTCCAGCATTAGACCTGCCAAAGACTCCCCCCAAACAGGCGACTTTTGTCTGGCCCCCTGAGCACATTCTGGCACTGTGTGGCCCTGCCCGCCCCTTCCTCCCATGTAACATCGTCCTTGTGATGCACATCGACAGGTTATCGTGGGCCCCCGGGACCACCTGGGCCTGCGGCTCTTCCTGGAAGCAAAGGAGATGAGGGGAACCCAGGAGCTCCAGGAACCCCCGGGACTAAAGGATGGGGCGGGGACCCTGGGCCCCAGGGCCGGCCTGGCGTGTTCGGTCTCCCCGGAGAAAAAGGTAATGGTGCCCGGAGGGCTCCTCTTGTCGGGGAGGCTGGCAGCTCCAGTCAGAGATGGCTGGAGCCCCCTCACCCAGACAGGCGAGGCCTCCACATCCTGCTTGTCTTGAAGGGCCCAGAGGTGAGCCCGGATTCATGGGCAACACAGGAGCCACCGGGAGTGTGGGCGACCGAGGCCCCAAGGGACCCAAGGGAGACCGAGGACTCCCAGGTAAGTGGCTACTCACACACCTGCAGAACCACGTCAGGCAGGCTGCCAGCCTTGGACGGTCCTTGCGCCTCCAGGCCTGGGGGCCCCTCTCTGGGTGCCGTTTCTCATGGAGACCTGCCAGCACCCCCACTGGGACACGCTGAATCACACTAACTGTCAAAAGGGCTGAACAACGTCTCCAGTAAGTTATTATCCATCTTGTCTTGAGAGCAAGTCAGGTCTGGGAAGCTCACAATGGGTGTCAGCAGATAGAAAAATTGAACACAGGTCAGAGCAAGAAAACCGAGGGATTCTTCTTTTCAACTGGGCTTTCTTTTCCCTTTCCAGGTGCCCCTGGCTCTGTGGGATCCCCCGGGATCGCAGGAATCCCCCAGAAGATTACCATCCAGCCAGGGCCAGTGGGACCACAGGGAAGGAGAGGCCCTCCGGGGATGCAGGGAGAGATGGGACCACAGGGACCGCCGGGGGATCCAGGTAGGAGCAAAGCCTCCTTCTCCTGTTTGCTTTCTTTTCACTGTGGTTTTCTTGCTGAAAACGCTTTGTTGAGCAGCAGTGACACTGAGCATTGTCACTAGTCAATGACAATGCTAGTCACGCTCGCTCATTTCTCGGCTCTGCAGGTTTCCGTGGAGCTCCAGGAAAGGCAGGGCCCCAGGGCAGAGGTGGTGTGTCTGCTGTTCCCGGATTCCGAGGAGACCAGGGGCCTATGGGACACCAGGGGCCAGTGGGCCAGGAAGGTGAGTGATGAACGGCAAATGGGAACAGAAGGCAAGGTGGCTCTTCTGGGTCCGCTGAGGGACTGACAGATGGATTGTGGTCCTTGGGGAGGGAAGCACACATACCAAGGTGAGCACAGATGAAAGGCTGCCCTCCTTCCAGCCTTGGGGCTGGGTGCGCTTCTAACACCTGCACCTGACTAGAGCACCTGTGCCCGGCCAGAGCACCTGTGCCCTGCGAGAGCACCTGCGCACACCTGGCACAGTGTCCCCAGGCCGGCTGGCTCCCTTCCTTCCTCTGACACATCTGCAGGTACCTCAGAGAAGGAAGCAATTAACAGACTTTGAGAAAGAGGATTTGTAAAAATCTTGATGGTCTCAGACGATGAGCTGAAAAAAAAAAAACAATTACGTTAGCAGGAGCCATTGTAAAGTCTCGTATTACTGATTTCTTGAAATCACTTGGACATGTGCAGGATGAACAGGATAGGCAGGAAATACTAGCAATTTATGCAAAGAGAAATAGATTTGTTTTAATCCCCCTGAGCACATGAGGAGCAGGAGGGGAACAGCCATGTGACAAGTTAAAGGGCTGCACAGTGTCCCAGTCACGGGGATGAGCAATCTGCTGTCCTCCCAACAGACTGACCCATGGTCTGGAGGTTAGGGGTTACCTGGGGGATGCACAGTCACGGACACACAGGGACAGAGGGGAGTCATCCAGGCCGGGAGACCCAGGCAACAGTGTGGAGGGGACATCCCATGAGGAAGTGATGACAAGTAAAAGTGTCCTGGGAGGGAAGGCGTAGGGAGAGGCAAGATCAACCAGGACAGTGAATTCCCAGTGTTTGATGGGTCATGTTGCTGGAAGTAGACTGGACATCCTGCTGTGCTCTGGGGGCAGAATCACCCCTGGGCAGACGTCATGGGAGGCAGGTTTCTGTCCCAGAAATGGCCCATGTGTGCGATGAGCTCCCTGTCCCCAAGAGATCTAGCAGAGGAGGCCCATGTGTTGGGTGGGCCCTGGACTGCAGTCCTCTGGGCTTTCCCAACTCTGAGTGTCAGAAAGATCAGGTCCTGCCCAGGAGGCTGTTGGTCTGCCAGGTGCAGAGCCCGCGAGGGCCAGGCTTCAGGGAGAAAGCAGGCAGGGGCGGCAAGAGCTGAGCGATGTCAGCCCCACACTGTGGGCTGAGGTCCACGCAGCAGCAGCTGCAAGGTGACCACTTTCTCTCGGGTTCTAGGGGAGCCGGGCCGCCCAGGGACCCCCGGGCTGCCAGGCATGCCCGGCCGCAGCGTCAGCATCGGCTACCTCCTGGTGAAGCACAGTCAGACGGATCAGGAACCCATGTGCCCCGTGGGCATGAACAAGCTCTGGAGTGGATACAGCCTGCTGTACTTCGAAGGCCAGGAGAAAGCCCACAACCAGGACCTGGGTAGGTAGGACCTGCGGAGCCAGGCCAGCTCAGCTCCTGGGCTGCTGCTGACTGAGGGCCCCGGGCCTGTCCACATCCTGGTGCTTCAGAATAGATTATAGCGGCCTGTGAAAGCTCTCAACCTCGGGTCAGGACCCCAGAGACTGCCTTCTCACCTGGCAGCGGCCTCCACAAGCTCAAGAGGCCCCTCGGGTGGCGGCCACGCTCCCTCCGAATGCGGGCTGGGGCTGGGAGGGCCTGGGCACCACACAGACGCCCCGGGAAAGCGCATGCAGACATATACACATAGACATTGAAGGAAGCCTGGGTGCCAGGAGGAACTAAAATGGCTTTAAATACACAGAAGAAATGTAGCAAGCACACACTGAAAGCAGGGGTGTGCAGGTGGGTGCCTACGTCGTGATATCCGTGGTGGGGAATCCGTCAGGCCGAACCCTGATTGTTTGTGCACGATCCCATCAATGCGGTCGACTTCCAAAATCAGTCTAACAGGAACGAACGCCGGGCAAAGGCCAACAAGGACGGGACCAACCCTGCAGCGGTGGGAACGGGCATGGGGGCAAGCCCCGGGGCTGGGCGGGCTTCCTGTAAGGGCCCTGCACAGAGGCCCTGGGCTCTGGACTCCGGCTCTGGACCTGCCACGAGATAAAATCGACCTTTGTGCCAGGAGCAGTGGAGTCATCTGGGGGTGGGCACAGCCGGCGCTCCTTCTGGGAGAGCCTCTCAGGATGTGGTAGGCCAGGCCCTCTCTGGGATCCCATCAGGGATCTTGGGGCTGGTGCTTGCAGAGCCCCCGACACTGGCCCCAGACAGGGCACAAATTCATGAAGACCCCACTCCCGCTGCTGACCCAGCCTCGTGGAAAGGGCTATGTGAGAACTTCTAGAAGGGCAGGGCTAAAATACCCCAGTGCTGTCCTCTGAAACATGGAACTGGAAAGCCTGGCTCGGTCCCCCGTGCAGGTCTGAGCCCCAGCAGGCAGCTGCTGGACGGCTCCCTGACATGGGGCCTCGGGGCTTCGCCAGGCCTCCGGGAAATCTTCCCGGCATGCTCAGTGGTGACCCTTTTCCACAGGGCTGGCCGGCTCCTGCCTGGCTCGGTTCAGCACCATGCCCTTCTTGTACTGCAACCCTGGTGATGTGTGCTACTATGCCAGCCGGAACGACAAGTCCTACTGGCTGTCCACCACTGCCCCGCTGCCCATGATGCCGGTGGCCGAGGATGACATCAAGCCCTACATTAGCCGCTGTTCCGTGTGCGAGGCCCCAGCCGTCGCCATTGCGGTCCACAGTCAAGATGTCTCCATCCCCCACTGCCCAGCTGGATGGCGGAGTCTCTGGATTGGATATTCCTTCCTCATGGTACGTGGTACTTGCCCTCTTTCTCTCTGAGCATAGAACTGAGGAAAAATCTAGTTCCTCTCCCCAACCACACCCTGCCTGGGGAAGCATGAACAGCTAGCTGCCTTTGTGAGAATAATCAGACAGGGCAGTTGTTCGGGTTGTGCACTACACAAGGGCATCTGGCCCAGGGGATGAGAGCTGGAATACAGCCTGCACTTTTGCCTGCACTTTGCTAACTGAGCCATGTTAGGCATGGGGTGACCCCACCCAGAAGAGGCCCATTAATTTGCCACCAGACCTTTGTGCAGTGGGTAATTGGGATAAACTTGGTTGCCAAACAGCAACCCTAAAGTTTTCCTGCTTCCTCTGTCACTGTAGGGAGAAAGGAAAGTCCAGCCGAGATGATGGGTCTTCTGCTGCATTTATAATTATTATAACTGTCATAACTCCAACATTGACTAGATGCCCAACATGTTAAATATTTCATGTAGTATATAAATAACCTAACATATAAATTATAGGAAGAGATAAGTAAGTAGGGTATCTTAATATTTTTAGAGGTATTAGTGCTGCAGTCATTTGAGGCACCAGAATCTTAAGTTCTGTGCAAAGGCAGGCACACTGTGTACTTTTCAGGAAGCTGACCCTGTAAGGTGACTTCTGAGGACAGACACATGGTTGCACGTGGCCATCAGGGTGCTTCTGTGGTCCCTCTTCTCTCGTAATTTCCACTGGAAATTCAAAAATAAAACTGAGCTACTCCCTTGCAAAGGGAGTGATTTGACTATGTCCCAAAATGAGGGAGGCAGTACTTCTCTTGTGAGTAGTACATCTCCCTCTTGTGTCCGTGGACAAGTACGCAGGGTGCTCTCCAGCTTCTGGGCACTGGGCGTCTGCCAAAGGCAGGGTGATGTGGGGAGCCAGGGCTTAGGGCCACCGGGCTGCACCCACGCCGGGTCTCAGAGCCACAGAAACGCCTACTGGCTTGGACAGTGGGCCAGCGAGCAAGGCCCTGCCCCCTCCATGTGCCCCATCGGCCTGTCTAGGAGGCTGGCCCAAACCCCAGGACTGGCGAGTGTCTGGTCTGCACATGACGACCCCTCTCGTCCATCCCTGTCGGCAGCAAGAAAACCATCATGCCTCACCTCTGTCATTTCTCGCGAAGCCTCTCTGGTGGCAGCTCTAAGGCCAAGGCCTTTGGTTTAGTTTTCCTTTGTGATTCAGACTATGAGGTGCTTCCCACAGGGCACTGACCCCCACCCGACAGCTCTCTCCTGCTTGTCCACTCCCAGCGTGGCCTCAGCACCTTTACACCAAGCGGGTCCCGAGGCACCTGCTTACACCAGACCGAGTGTGGTGGCTCTGGGCTGGGGAGGCTCCTGTGTTCTGTGTGAGCAGAAGACTTCAAAGCTGGTGTCTATGCCTGTGGTTTTGTGTAGAGAGGCTAACCTGGCTTCCCTGCCTCGTTCTTCGCACCCACTGTAGCTGAGCCCACTCCCGTGGCACAACCACAGCCAAGCCAAACGGCACGTTTCTGCCTGAGATCTGGGACCCAGGGCCTCCCGGGGCCCTAACAGGAGCTACAACATAAATGAGACTGACACAGGCCCACGCCCTGGGAGTAGCCACAGGATCATCTCAAGTGACTAGTTGCTCGATTAGCAGCCCTCTGATGGAAACAGTAATTGACACACAAGTTACATGTGGGTTATAGACAAACCAGCAAGTAAAGACATTCTAGACCACCCCACCCCCTCTTCATAAGCGCAGGAGGGGAGGGGTTGGAGGGGCCACCTTCTCTGGTCCTCTGACCTTTGCCTTACCAAACCTCACATACTGACCCACACATCGACTTTATTTGTCCTTTAAAAAAGGTTCACGTTTTAGTGTCTCTCATGCCAGGCAAATTCATTCTTTGAGTGGGTCATTCGGGCGGGAGACAGTATTTTTCCCCAGATGAAGTCAGCCACACCCACCAGAGATCCCCTGCTTCTGCTGTTGTTCTGGTTGTCGCTGAACCACACATCACAGACGTTGGCGCAGGTCCCTGGACCCGCACCTGCAGCATGCCCGTGCCCAAGGCTGCCCTCTGTGGGCCTGCCCTGCTTCAGTTAGCCAAGCCCCAAGCATTAAAGAGCGTGTTGCAGGCATCGTGTGTTGGCAAGGATAGATGCTCTGGGTCAGATGTTCAGTTAGGGGAAAAGCGCATCCAAGCCGCTGGCCCCGGGCTGTCCCTGGAGGGTGCGCTCACAGCCCTGCCCTGTCTCCCTCTCTGCGCAGCACACAGCAGCCGGCGATGAAGGTGGTGGCCAGTCGCTGGTGTCGCCGGGCAGCTGTCTGGAGGACTTCCGTGCCACGCCCTTCATCGAGTGCAATGGAGGCCGTGGCACTTGCCACTACTACGCCAACAAGTACAGCTTTTGGCTCACCACCATCCCCGAGCAGAGCTTCCAGGGCTCGCCCTCCGCCGACACCCTCAAGGCGGGGCTCATCCGGACGCACATCAGCCGCTGCCAGGTGTGCATGAAGAACCTGTGAGGGGATGTGCTTCCCTCTAGGTCCACACTCAGCCGGGTGGGGGGGGCCACTTTGGTGCTTACTCTTAACTTATTACCTCAGAGGACGCCCCCAAGACGGATCTCACTTCTCTCTTTCAACACCAAATGGAAAGGCTACCAAAGGAACTCAGCGCCAGCACTTATACCAAATAGCCCCTGGTCCTCCACAGGCGCTGGCCCTGTCCGTCTGCAGGGAACTGCGACGCCCCAGCACCCTACAGCCATACTAGACTATCGTGCACTAGACGTAGCTAACCTCCTAATCTGTACCCGAACAGTCACTGTGCTTCGAGTGCCGCAGACCCTGCATTCCTGAGCTTAATGGGGCGGTGTGGATAACAGAAGCCACGCAGCCCAGGGTGCTGGACTCACGTGGCAGTCCCCATGGGCGGGTCTCCCGGCTTCTGTGCTGGCAGCTCTGTTCTCTCCCTGAGACCACTGATCAAGAATTTTCACCCCCTCAGGAAAGCCAGGCGTGCGTGCCTTTTATTTTAAAAGCTTTTGATCATCCCACACGAGCTCTCTTTCCCCCGTGTCCTTGCAGACCATCGGGTTTGGCCAAAAGTGTAGAAGCAGAGACCTTTTCAGCTTCTGTTGTCAGCCACGCCTCTGGCGGCCACCTTGTAGGGTCCCCGGCCCCAGGTGGCCCGGGGATCCGCCCTCCGTTCTCAGTGACTCATACGCCTATGCCTTATCTAACCTCTGTAATGACCACAGAATAAAAGTTGGTTTTGAGCTTTTTATACCCTAAGTTATGGGCTGTCTTCATTCATATCTGTAGAGCGCCGTTTGTTGGCACGAACCCCAGGGGCTGCCTCTGGGGCCACGCACCAGCCCTGGCAGAGCTCGCCCCCCGGCCCCCCCCTCCGCGCATGAGCCCAGGTCTACGGGCGCTGCCATCCGCTTCTCAGGGAGCCGCGTTTGTTCACAGAAGACACCCCAGCGACCGCCCCTGGGAGCTGGGAGGCCGGGCCCTTCGCCCGCAATCCTCAGAGTCAGTCAGTTCTGACCTCACAGCCCAGATCAGATCTCCCTATTTCTGAGAAACACGTTTCTGGCTTGAGTTTCTCTGGAACCTGGCTGATCTCGGGGAGCCCAGCTCAATTTATCTTTATCCTTTACTATTCAATCTCACGTTAACCTTTTCTAAGAACAGTTCTCATGTAACTAAATAAGTATTTGCCTAATAATGTTGTTGGAAAGGTCCCAGCAACCACTTTGACTTGCATTCCCCCAGAAGCTGACCAGGACAGGACTCTCACAGGACGGTTATTTGGGGATGTGAGTCCCAATCAGAGAGCGGAGGGGGTCTGGCAGAGTGAGCCCAGGAAGGAGGACGCTTTCCTAAGGGGGTGACCACCCGGGCAGCTGGGGGCTCTGTGCTGTGGAAGCCCACGGAAGGAGGCCACACTCTGCGTGTGCAGCCAAGGGCAGAACAGGGACTGCTCCCTTCACCAGCAATTGCCCTGGTGGTCAGGGGTTACCTGCTACCATCACTTCCCTTGTGCTCCTTGGCATGTGGTGGCCGAGCAGCATCCCGGGTGCAGGTAGTGGAGAGGCAGCAAAGCTGATGTAAGGTGCCGTGGGTTACACCTGTACGTAGATGGTTTCCATAGCAACAGCCACAGCACCCCCGTGGGAGGCAAGGCTGTGGGGCCAGGGCTTGAAAGATGCCCAGCACAGCGCCAACCACCCCCCCACCGAAACTCATGGAGGCAGCTATTTATTCTGGACTCTACTTCCCACGATCATGGAGCAGTCTTGAATGTGTCCCAGTCCTGAAGATTGTAGCTTGACTTGGCTTAGGTGTGATGCCATGAAGGACGAGGCCATGGGGACCCACATCCTCCTTAGCGGGACATACTCCACAGTGGCCTCTGATACCCTCCCCATCTGCAGACTGACTCTTGCGAGGGGTGGGGTGGGGGGGAGTTGCAGAACACAGGCCAATTCACAGGAGCCTTGCCTCCCTTCCATAGCTCAAGTTCAAGAGCAAAGGGCAGCTGGGGTGGGGGCCCGCTCCAAAGGTGTGGGTTGTGTGATGGCATGAACTCGCCCTGATTGCAGCTATTCCCAAAGGTCACCAGAACACAGGGACCAAAGTCCAGCCTCTCCGTGGTGGGAGCGGGGTGGGGGGGAAGGGGGACCCATGCTCTTCCTGGAGCCAACTTACCCCTAATGCTACACTTAGGAGAAGGGGATTCTTGCATCCAGATTATGGGGACTCTGTGTGGGGGTCTCCCTGCACCTCCCTCCCACCTCAAGGCACAGGACTCCTGCCCCACACAGAGGTGTGAATGCACCAGTGAAGCCGCCAGAGGGCAAGGCCGAGAGAAGGGTGGGAAGTGCGCCGCCCCCCACCGCCCCCCGCCACCGCCCCCCTGAGGATGATGGTGGCCCTTCCCCAGGCCAACCACCCAGGTGATCAGCCCCCAGGCACTGCCTCTAGGCTTCCAGGACTTTCCAGTGCAAACCACCAGATGGGGGACACGCGGGGTGCTCCTCTTGTCATGGGCAGCAGGTGAACAAACCGACCCTAAAAGGGAGAACACAACAGCACCCCCAAACAAAGCAGGTGAAGCAAAGTTGAGTCTGTAGGGAGACCCGGTGCTGGAAGTGGAGGGGCCACTAGGCACCCGTGTGAGCTTTTCCTGGCACGGTGGCAGCTCTGTTTAAAACAAGTTCAGAAATGACAAAGTTGTCAGGACCCCTGGGTGGCTCAGTGGTTGAGCATCTGCCTTCAGCTCAGGTCATGATCCTAGGGTCCTGGGATCGAATCCCTCATCAGGCTCCCTACAGGGAGCCTGCTTCTCCCTCTGCCTGTGTCTCTGCCTCTCTCTCTCTCTCTCTCTCTCTCTGTGTGTGTGTGTGTGTGTGTGCGCCTCTCATGAATAAATAAATAAAATCTTTTAAAAAAAAGAGAGAGAGACAAAGTCGTACTTTAAAAAAAACCAGCCTAGCAGCCTGTGAAGTGGGGGAAATAGAGATCCCAACACACAGATTACGACTTTCCAGCCCAAAGCATCCCTGCCACCCGCTGCTGCCCAGCACGGTAGGATGTTGTTGAGAAAGAGGCTTCCGTCTGTGCGAGGACACAGTGGAGCCAGGGGTGAAAACCTGCAGTGGTGGCTCTGAGATCAGGCACAGCAGGTTGGCGGGTGGGTTAGCAGGCTGTCCGTGGCCTCCCCACCCCCGCAAAGGGCCACATTTGTACAAAGGAAAAGAGGGACCATTCGAGGTCACCAGCTAAAATCCACATCCAGCAAAGAAATCCCATGTCCATCGGCTGGCTCACCCACCCAACCAACCTGACCTTCCCAAGTGCTGACCTGGCTCCCTTGGTGCAAACCGCACCCACACAGTCAGAGCAGGAACCTGCAACAAGGCTCAGACCTCAAAACTGGACTGGCATCTGAGATCCACTTGGCTCAGAGCCCTGCATGAAGCCTATTTTTAGGGCAACAATCAAGGGTGCAATGCTTCCGTGTGGTTGATGGAGAACGTGCCATCGCTGGGCACCCCCCAAAAGAACATCTGGCCGTTCAGGGACACAAGCTGGGGGAGCTCAGGGCACATGGGCAAGAGAAACAAAGAACATTCAGGGGAGAAAGGGCCGTGGGAACTCAGCCAGCCTTCAGGCATGAACCACAGGACCCTTCCTTCTGCACAGGCTGCAGATAAACCCTAGGCCTCCCTGGGTGATGGCAGGTTTCAGGGACCAGTCACTGGTAGAGCTGTAATGAAACTTTTGATGATTCACAGATTCATTTTCACTTTCCATTGGGCTCCACTGTGGGATTCACAAGTCTAGGCCCCTGGCTGGGCTTCAGGAACGGGGTATCCTCCCAGGAGAGCCCCAGGCACAGACAGGAGGCTGCACCTCGCTTTGTCCTGTAGGCTGGCTCACACTGGCACCTGGACAACACACACCACACAGGAGCAGAGGAGGCCAGCCTGGAGGGACCCACAAGCAGGTGGTGGGCACACAACACAATCACTGACCCCCTGACCTCCACAACGTAATGACTCACAAAACACTCCGCTTTCTTGCTAGCCTCTGCCTCACTGTGCACTCCGTTATGCACTGAACGCTTGACTCTCCCCAGATCCTTCTGTCGGAGCCCAGACCCCGAGTGGGACAGTGTTTGGAGGTGGGGCCTTGGGAGGTCATGGGGCTGGGTCCTCATGATGGAATTAGTGCCTTCCAAGGAAAGACAGACCAGAGCTCACTCTGTCCACCATGTGGTATCCGCAGGCAGGAAGGGGCTGGACCGGAAATCAGATCTGCCAGCACATGAACCTCTGCTTCAGACCTCCAGAGCTGCGAGAAAAACTTGTCCCGCCTGCATTTGGTTACAGCAGCCCAAGTTGGTTGAGATACCCATGAAAGTTAAATTTCTCAGAAACAAAAACTGCTGCCTCACAGACTCCTTGTCTTATAATCTTCTCCTGACAAAGCAGCCCACCCACCAACCACCACAAAACGGGGTTTCTGAGTTAGTAACTACACGGGTGACCCCAGACAGACCTGAGCAAAGACAGACCTCCTAGGTTTCTATTACTGGAGCTCATGTCATCAAGACAACCAGACAGGGTACCTGGGGGGCTCAGTGGTTGAGCATCTGCCTTCGGCTCAGGTCATGATCCCAGGGTCCTGGGATGGAGTCCGGAGTCAGGCTCCCTGCTCAGCAGGGAACCTGCTTCTCCCTCTCCTTCTGCCCCTCTGCCCCTAGCTTGTGTGCTCTCTCTCAAATGAATAAATAGAAATCTTTAAAAAAAAAAAAAAAAAGAAAGAAAGAAAGAGAAAAAGACAAGCAGACAAATGGACCAGTCTAAATATTCTGAAATTTCTGAGGATTCAATAATAGCTTTTAAAGACAGAAGTACGTGGGCACCGGGGTGGCTCAGTCGGTGAAGCATCTGCCTTCAGCTCAGATCATGGTCTCAGGGGCCTGGGATTGAGCCTCACATCGGACTCCCTGCTCATTAGGGAGTCTGCTTCTCCCTATCACTCCCCCAGCTTGTGCTCTCTTTATCTTTTCCTCTCTTGCTCTCAAATAAATAAATAAGTAAACCTTAAAAAATAAAAAAAGAAACACATTAATCTCACAGCCACTTCCCAGGCACCCCAGCAACAAGTCCACCAGGAGTGAAAATAAGGTCTAAATCAACACAGACCCCACACCAGGAATCTCCTCATAATCCTTTTTAATAATATGCATAGCTCACATGGCTGCAACCAGTATAAAAGCAGTGATTCTGGATGTTGTATAAATTAACACACCAAGAATCATTGTGACGCATCAAGACACAGATACCAAATGGTAGGACCAGGGAGAAACCACAGTGAAGAAAATGTCTGAGAAAACAGTGGGGCAGGTACTCAGGCCAGGGGCCCACACACAGGCCAGGTGCCGAGAAAGTCCAGCCGCACACTTCGGCGAGGCCAGGATGTTAGGAAAAGGAGCGGTCCCTGGAAGTCTTGGCTCAGAAGAGTGTTTTCTGCAGGTGATTCACTTGCCCCCGCCTCCCAACACAGCCACGTGGGAACCACGCCCGTGGACCGCCCAACAGCCAGCTGTGGTTTGCACACGGACCACCTCCTGTGTGTGCAGCCCCTGTAAGAAGCCGCTGGACTCGCACGCTCCTGTGCGCAGCACACTCGGTCATTCCCTGGCCAATCGTGTACACTGGGGCTCAGGCCTCTCTGAGTCAGGCACAGCACCCGGATCTGGTCCGTCTGGGCGTCTTATAACTGGTGATGTCCACTGTCTGTGGTGGCCCCTGGGCTCTCTGCCGCAGGATCACGGGCACCACCATGTCAAACAGGGTTTCAAACAGCAGGTCCACGTTGTACCCAGTTTTTGCACTGGTCTCGAAGCACATCTGCTCAGCTGCTGGCACGTCCTTCTCGTCCAGCATCTTGTACTTCAGGATCTTTTTATAAAACGCCACCGCGTCCTCTGGCTGCACCTGCTTGGGCACTTTGGGCGATCCGCTGCTGCCGCCCCCAGCCACCCCGGGGCCAACCCCTTCCTTCTCCTGGCTGTCTGCGGTCCCGTCCTCGAGCAGGTCCACCTTGTTCCCCACAATGGCGAAGAGGCAGTCAGTGTTGGCAGTGTCTGTGAGGCCCAGGAACCGATCCTCCAGCTCCACCAGGCTCTGCGGGTGGTTCACATCGTAGGTGAGGATGACGGCAGCTGCGCCCCGGCAGTACATGGAGCCCAGGCCGTGGAACTGCTCCCGCCCTGGCCGGGAAGAGGGAAAGAAAGATGCAGGTTATCTCTCCTCCGAGGACACACCCACCGACCACACCACCTGGCAACCCCAGAGACAGCGGAACCGGCCCCCAAGTGCAGGTGTGGCTGGAGCCAGGCCTGAGGGAGACACTAGCATGCACAAAGGAGTGGCCCAGACCCCACGGGACCCACGGGCAGCACCCATCTGCTCTGGGAGACTGCATAACTGCCTGGTTTCCAGGTAAACCCTTACTGCATGTAAACCCAATATTCAGGGGCGCCTGCGGGGCTCCGTTGGTGAAGCATCTGCCTTCAGCTCAGGTCATGATCTCAGGGTCCTGGGATCCAACCCCATGTCAGGCTCCCTGCTCAGCAGGGAGTCTGCTTCTCCCTCTGCCTCTGTCTCTGTGATCTCTCTCACTGTTGCTCTCTCTCAAATAAGTTATTTAAAAAAAAAAAGTCGACCAATCCAGTATTCAGAGAAAGGGTCATGGGCTCATACTACTTGGGTAGAAAGGGATCCCTGATGAAAAAGAAATGAAGAACCTTTGGTCTGTGGATCTTAGGAGCACAGACCAAACGCATGTTACCTACACACATATATTTATTTAAAATGTGTGTCCTTTGCCAATAAACCAGTTTTCAGCCAAATGACTAAAGAAACACAAGCAATTTCTACCTCAACTCCCAATCATTCTGCAACAGCGCTGACGTAAGCCAGGCTGTGCTGCCTCTTTTTGGAGCTGGCTGGCGGCCCTCGTGCCCGGCCCTAGGGAGAGCAGTTTGCTGAGAAAGATGGCCTGATCCTACCCTGACCGCTGACTTCCCCCTTGCACGGAGCCAGACCCAAAGCCAGGGTGTGCCCTGCATGTCCAACAAAGCCCCAGGTGTTTCCCCAAACGATGTGGAGGAGAAGGGGAGCTGAGAAGGTGCCGCCTGCACCAGGTCTGGCAGGGGCTCCGCCTGCTGAGGTGCTGAACATGTAGTGCCTGAGTGCAAGTATCCGAGGGCCACCTGCTGACCAGCAGCATGCACTGTGGGGCTCAGCACCCCCAGAACGGCGATCCTGCCCTTCCACACCACCAGCAGGGCAGTCCTGGGACAAATCACTTCATTACAAGTTCACATCCAATTGCATGCGTGCCAACAGGCAGAAAGGCAGCAGTGCTCCCCCGTGGTTTCTGGACCCACCCTGGGAGGCAATGGTCAAGAAGTCTCTAAAAACAAATTTAAGAACTGGCAACAGCAAAGCATTAGCTGTGAAGAAAAGCAAGACACGTGTCCCCACCAACAGCCATGAGCTAGGCCTCTTCTGTCGGACCCTCATCTATCTCAAGCGCTCTCTCTCAAGCGAGTGATCTGGGCATCATGAGGTTTTCCAAGAGGAAACTTGCTTCCGGCCTCCCCCCGTCGCGTTCCTGAGGCAGTGAGGGCAGAAGGAGAAGCGGCATTCCAGCTATCCCCGGGGAGCACTGGCAAGGCGGCCCCACGGTTCCCTGAAGACAAACCGGCTACTGTGTGCAAGCCCATGCCCACACACTCTTCCTGTCCAGATAAAAATGTCTGATTTGCCTTTCAGAAACTAAAAAAGTACATATATTGATACAACAAGAAAAAAGTCCCAGTAACTAAGGAAGTAGGAAGTGAAGAATCCCAGCCTCAGGCGCCACACACTGACTCAAAGCCGAAGCCCCGGGAATTCTGGTCGTCTGCACTCCCTGGCCTCACTGAGGATCTCAGCAGCCTTGTGGTCCAATTCTGGGGGTGCCAGGGCACCAGGCTGACCCACACCGGGCCTCAGAGGCCCAGGAGAAAAATCATGAGCTGTTTCAAGTTTAATCAATGCATCTGAGGGTTGGCAGGTGCCAAACCGAGGCCAGGTGACCACAGCCAGGCTGCTGGGCTTGGTGTGTCCCTGCTGTGCGGCCTGCTAGTGACCCGGGGGCAGGAGTCCAGGGGAGGGACCCGGGGTCCTCCGCCTCCAGGAAGCCACCTGGGCTCCCCCCAGTCGTGGGTGGCCTGCAGGCCTGCAGATCAGAAGCATGTGTGATTGTCCAAGAATTCTAGCTTGTCCAGGAAGCAAATCAAGAAGTGACCCGTTTCACTGAGCTTTGCCCACATACTCACATTTGTAGGACCTCTTTCTTTTATAAGACTGAATAATCTCCCACTGTATGCATGTGACACACTTTCTTTATCCACTCATCTGTCAAAGGACATTTAGGGTGTTCCCATACCTTGGCCACTATGAATAATGCTTCGAGGAACACAGACGTGCCAGTAAGCCAGTCTCGGAGAACAAATCGTGCAGGATGCCACTTATCTGAGGCATCTAAAATAGCCACATCGGAGACGCAAAGACTGGAATGGTGGTAGCCGGGCCTGGGGGTAGGGGTGGGGGAGGAGAGAGGAGGAGGAGCACTTGGGCCAGTGACCGGGAGAGGCTGGGTCAGCATGAGGACAGTGGACACATGCTCATAGCCTCCCCAGCAACCACACAAAGGGGGCCTGCCCCTTCCCACATTGGACAGAGGGAGGACCTGAGACCAGAAGGCCCAGCAAGGGGCCCAGAGACACAGGAGGGATGGAGGCTAGCACTGGGACCCTGGCCCGGGCACCAGGCAGTCAGTGGTCGAACCACCAATGGGAGAGCCCTGACTCTGGGCACAGACTCTGCGTTCAAATCTCCACAGTGTGACTCGGGCAAGTAACTCTGAGACTCCATCCCAGGGGCCAAATTGTGGACCGTTCCACCAGAGGGAGGCCATGAAAGTACAAGTAACAGAGCCGGGTAAGCTTGTTACATAAGCAGTGAGTCAGACTCCTCCCCTGTCGGAGGATGAACACCTTCTCAGGACCACATGTCCTGGGCTTTCACCAGCACGTCTACACACTGTGTCCTGGGGCCTGTTGGCCACTCTTGCCACTGACCAATCCACTCCGTCTGTCTTACTTTCAGAGAATGGCCTTCTCCCCAGTTTCGGGGCACGTCTCGTAGCTGCCGCGCTGCATCAGTGGCACTGAGAACACCCGGCAGGCGGCATGGGGTGGGGGTGTGGAACACAAGGCAGCAGACCACAGCGACTCCAGGCAGCTGCCAGACGACCAGAAATAAACTGCTGGCTTGCCTCCCCCTTCATTCTCAGCCATCCTCAGCCAGAGGACCACCGACCTTTTTTTTTTTTTTTTTAATTTTTTAAAGATTTTATTTATTCATTCATGAGAGACACAGACAGAGAGAGGCAGAGACACAGGCAGAGGGAGAAGCAGCCTCCTTGCAGGGATCCTGGTCTCTAGGATCAGGCCCTGGGCCGAAGGTGCTGCTAAACCGCTGAGCCACCCAAGCTGCCCAGGACCACTGACCTTTACCCCAAGCATGGTGTCATTTCCACTTGAACAGTCTACAGTAACACACGGATGGTGTGGCCATCGGAAATCACAAGGCTGGCAGCACATTCCAAACATGTGCATGTTGTGTTTCACTATTTCCAAAATAACAGTAATGCCCAGACCCCCACCCTAGAGCACATGAACCAGGATGTGACAGGGGCATGCGTGCCAGTATCACTTGAGAAGCTTCCTGGAGAATGGACTGTGTGGCCAGGCCTGAAGGTCATCACCTCGCTTGGTGCAAGTGGGAAATAAAAAGCCACTTATTAACGTGAGAATCAGAAAACTGCTGGTTTCCATTCAGTTGAACAGTATGGTCTGCCAGGAAACATAAGACACAAACACAAAAGGAGAAACTTTGGGGGACGGGCAGAGGAAGAGAGAGAGAAACTCCAGCAGAATCCACACTGAGTGTGGAGCTGAACGTGGGACTTGATCCCAGGACTCTGAGGTCATGGCCTGAGCAGAAACCAAAAGTTGGATGCTCGACCAACTGAGCCACCAAAGGAGCTTTTCAACAGGTGCCCCAAAGGAGCTTTTAAACTCCCTGCAAGGTCTGGAACACTCACTGGACAGGACTTCACAAAAACACTGACATGACCACATGAGGAAGATAAAGAACTCTGATCACAGAACCAGAGACGGGATTGGGGAGGAAGTGAGGGCAGAGCAGAAATGGCACAGAGGAGCCCAGTCTAGGCCGAGCTGCACCACACATCCCTTGAGAGATTTTGTAGAAATAAAATCCTTTTACCACGCTCTCAAGTTCCACCATGGTGCTATAAATACAACCTCTGTGGTCTCTTTCCTAGAATTGGATGTGTTTCGACTTGAGTGTACTGTCACGGGCCAAATCTAGAACATTCCCACCTCTCTGCCTCTGAACTGATGGTGAGCCTGCTCAGAGAACAGCCCGTGGAAACAATATTCCCAGGAATGTTCAGAAAGGACAAACGTGTAAAGCTCTTTTCATGCGGTAAGAGAAAGGAAGCACCTGTCCTCCCAGCGTGATGAAAGGACTGGCTGTCCAGGGCCAGCGCTGGGTGCAGCTGCCTCTCCCAGTGTCCACACACTGCAAAGGCAAGGACAGGGCCTACGAGGATCCACTGCCCACGTGTGGTGAGTCCGCCACCTGTGTGTTGGTTACCCCACCAGGCTGTGCCCCCAGTAATGTGCTCTAGTGTTAGGATAGACATTGCCATGAAGGTTATTTTTTGAGATCCACAATCAACTGACTCTGAGGAAGTAGATCACCTTCCATGGTGTGGGTGGGCCCTATCCAATCAGTTGAAGGCCCGAAGAGCCTGAGATGTCCTGGAGAAAAGGGCAGTCTGTCTCAAGATCATAGCCTGAGTTATAAAAACTCTCAGCCTGCTGCCCTGCCGATGTGGAGCTCAAGACTGCAACACCGGCTCCCCCCGGGTCTCCAGCCTGCCAGCCTGCTCTGCAGAATTCAGACTTGGGAGTCTCGCAGTCAGGGGAGCCCACCCCTTCCCCTCCCCCCCCTTTCCTCCTTCCCTCTTTATATACCTTATATATTTATTTATTTGGAAATTCATATATTTACATGTAATAAAAATTATATATTTTATATAATTTTATGACTTTTATATATTAAAATATATTTTATATATTATTTTACATAAGTTTATCTATATTTCTACATCCTGCTGGTTCCCTGCCTCTAGGGAAGCCTGAGGGTCACACTAGGAACCACCCACCTGTTGCTCTGGGACACGTCCCCTCAGGCAAGTGGCTGCTAAAAGCCAGTGCCCCAGACGGTGGCACTGTCTCAGCGGCCCGTCTCCCCTCCCGCTGCCCCGTCTCCAGACTGTCCCCAGGGAGGCCCCGATTCCCTCCTGGAACAGAGTGTCCTGCTGGCCGCTCGCCATGGTGACCTGGGCTCCATAGCAGCACACTTTCTGTGCGGGCAGTCCACGGTGGCCCCAACTGGTTTGCACCCCCAGACCCACTGGGCTCCGCTGTCAGCAGAAGGCCACGTCTCTTAGTCACCACTGGCCACTTGTCTACAGGAAGGAGAAGTCCTGGGGGTGCTTCCAGCAGCTGCACAGATTGCCGTGACCCAGACTGGCCACGTCTTCACCGAGGACTGCCTGCCCTGCTCCCGGGACCCCCACCCCGCCCCCGGGGAAGCCTCTGGCCACAGGCTTCTGGGGACTCCCCCGAAACACACCAGCCTCCCTGCCGGGGCTCCAGCTCCTCAACAAGACACACGGGAAAGCTCAGATTTGCAAATTCGAGACCTAGAACGTTTACTATGGACGGACAAGCAGAGGGGAGGGGATGGAGCGGGAGCTAGAGGGGGCACTCTCCTGGGGTTGGAAGCAATCTCCTGCCTTCCAGCTTTCACTCTTGCTTTCTCTCGTCCAAAAGAGGGAACTGCAGGCGGAGTGGTGAGCCCCACATGCACGCAGGCCCCCAATGGCGATCCATGGCGTGCCGGGGAGGGGGCAAGTCCAGAGGCCGCCGCGCACCGAGGGACCACGACGTGGAGGCCAAGGCAGAGCCTGGGGGGGTGACGGGCCTCCTGATAAAGCGGCTGACCCCAAAGCCCACGGGCAGCACAGGGGCGGCCGCCGCCCCAGACCCTCCTGAACTGAATCATCCCTGTGGTCGGAGCGCCCCGGGTGCGGCTCCAGGGCTCACAGTCTTCAGAAGGGGCCCGAGGCCTGGCCGCCACAGACGCCAGAGGCCACAAGCCCACAAGAGCGGGTGCACGTGCAGGGGTGGCTGGTGGAGGCGCCTCTGCACGCACCCCCCCCCCCCCCCGCCCCGGCCCTCCGCCTCTCCACACGCAGGGAGCAAACCGGCCGTCTATGGCCCGCGCTGACCCACAGAACCAGAAGCTGACGGGTTCGCTCAGATGGCCCTGACCTCCAGTGCCCCAGCCCCTGGGGACAAAGTCTGTGTCGTCTCCTGAGCCAAGCCAGCAAATCTGCTAACTTCCCCAAAACTAGCGAAGTCCCTGTGGACAGCAGTGTCTAAAATTGCTTCACCGCTTCCCCTCGACCTGGCACGCCCAGAGGGAGGACTCTGCCCTCTAATCTGATCTACCCGATAAGGAACAATCCACCCAAGGCTGGTTTGCTGCCTTTCCTGAGAAATGAAAGAGGGAGGAGGTGCTAAAAAACTAACAAGTTAGCCAGCAGGGAGGCAGCAGCCCGGCGGCACCACGAGGGAAGCTGTCCCAAGACCAGGCGTAAAAAGTACAGGGGTTGGCTCGGTGACAGGGCAGGGACGGGTCGGGGGACAGAGTCCCCTTGAGTAAGGCGCTCCTCCTTGCCAAGCGGGGCGAGCAGGGAGGAGGAGCCAGTGCTGGTCTGGCCATCAGCTCTTCTGGCTCCTTTGTGAGTGTACGGGGTATTCACGCCCCCCCCCACCACCACCACCAGCAGCACTGTCACGGCACCTCCTGCTTCTGGGCACTGTGCCAGACCTGACACCTGCAGTCACCTTGGGGGTGGTGCAGGGCTGCACACAGCCAGGCATGCAGGGCAGGAGTGGACCCCGGCCACCAGAGTCCAGAGGCCCCGAGCCCAAGTGCCAGCTCCAAATCCTACTGGAGCATGCGTTAGGGGGAGACCCGGGTTCGAGACAAGAATGCCAGTATTCCAAACTCTAGACGAAATAGGAACTGGATGGTGTCTGCCCTACCTCTGTTATCAGAAATTGAACAAACCCAAGCAAGCCAGATAAGCACAACAAGCAAAAAGCCGGAGTCTAGTGGAACCAGCTCCCACACGGACAGCCACTTCCTCCCAGCAAGGCAGCAGTGTGGATGAGTCTGAATGAACCGTTCATTGTTCTCACACAGATGGGTCTACTGCTCATGGTGTGTCCGCAGCCCTATCCTGAGGCCAGGCCCTTCCCACCACACCAGCCAGGCGAAGCCCCCACATCCCACACGGGCCACCCTCCTGAACGCTGCGCAGGGCAAGACCTGAGCCAACAGCCATCAGCCAGATGGTAAAGAGCAGGAGTTTAAAAGGGAAAAAACCCTAACCCACAATATTAATGGGGTTGTTTTTCTGCCAAAAGGACGAACTAAAACCCAACAAGTAATGAACTACACCAATAAGAGAGGATCAAATAATATTTTAAAGAGATGTTAATAATTACAACCCAATAGTCCAATTTTACTGCTTGCCTTCAGAGTTCCTTACATTTTGTTCTTAAAAGCCTGACACCATTATAAAGTCTTCAAGAACATGCCCACATGGTGACACAGGAAACTTCCCATTCTTGGGGCCAAAGGAGGCCATGTGCCTCCGCAGGACAGAGGAGAGCAGGGCCGTAGGCCCCACCAGCACATCCGTCAGTGGGCAGGTGTGGGGGCTGCAGGCCTGTGATGAGGCCTGTGACAGGCCTGTGACGCCTCCTCCTGTAAGAGAAGACGTTCTCCTCGTACAAATATTGAAGCCCAAGCCCAATGGTGATTGGTGATTTCCAATTCCTGGAACCACCACCTCTGGGACCCAGAGAGAAGACTGCTTCGGGAAAATGAACTCGGTTTCACATTGAAATATACTCTGCTTTTACCCAAACCAGCACACGTGTCATTTCTACTGTTTGTTTGGTAATTTGAAGACTAAACCAAAAACAAAAGAATGTGTCATATGCCAAGTGAATCAAATAATGAGCTGCACATAAAGTAATCTCTTGCTTGTGACTCACCGGCCCAGCTTTCTGAAATAACCACTAAGGTTATATAACGCCTGGGGCTTAATTCTCAAAGTACTTTACTCTGCACAGACACGAGTGGACTAAAAATAATTCAGTAATAAAACCAAATAATTCAAATAAGTATAAGATCTCTAGCCATTTCATATTAAGAAAAAGAGGCAGATCCAAAGAAAATACACTTACATAACAGACTTAACTTTTTTAAAAAAGAAACCTCTCACATACCAGCATATTCGATGCAATCTCCTTCATCTCTAACAGATCCTCTGTTGTCCAGTGATAATTAACTTTTCGAATGAGATTATCACAGAAAACTTCAATGATTTGCTAAATGCTCTACTTTGTAAAGCCAGAAACTAAAATCATTTCAGGTTTTTTTTTGGGAGGGGGGTAAGTTTTTATTTGTTTCAAAGCTGAGACTCAATTGCAAACACCATGGGAAGAAAGCTCTTTAACTTTTTTTTAAAAATATTTTATTTATGAGAAACACAGAGACGAGAGGGAGAGAGAGAGGTGGAGACACAGGCAGAGGGAGAAGCAGGCGCCCCTGCAGGGAGCCCAACGTGGGACTCGATCCCAGGTCTCCAGGATCGCGCCCTGGGCTGCAGGCAGCGCTAAACCACTAGGGCTGCCCAAAAGCTCTCTAACTTTATAGAGAGCTTTCTCGAAATACCACGTTATCTACAATGGACTCTAATCTGGAGGACCCCATTCAGTAAATATCCCAGTTATTTCTAACAGCTTTGCTGTCCAGAGCAGCGCTTTATTCTTCTCCGTGATACAAAGTCTTCTGAGAAATATTTGGCAGAGAATAAACATTTTCCTGTTCTTTCTGTCCCGGGGGAGGCACATTAAACTTTTTCTGAACAATCCTAAGGAATCAAAGGATACCACAGATGTTGACGATGTCTAGTGATCTCTTGCTCACCAGATTGGCTATGTTCTCAGAAAATTCCCCGGAAAGGGGCACCTGGGAGGCTCAGTGGTTGAGCATCTGCCTTCAGCTCAGGGTGTGATCCCTGGGTCCCGAGATCGAGTCCCACATCAGGCTCCCTGCAGGGAGCCTACTTCTCCCTCTGCCTGTGTGTCTCTGCCTCTCTCTGTCATGAATAAAAAGGAAAGAAAGAAAGGAAAGAAAGAAAAAGAAAGAAAGAAAGAAAGAAAGAAAGAAAGAAAGAAAGAAAGAAAGAAAGAAAGAAAGAAAGAAGGGAAAGAAAGAAAGAAAGAAAGAAAGAAAGAAAGAAAGAAAGAAAGAAAGAAAAAGAAAATTCCCTGGAAAGTACTTTATCCACTGACCCTGTACAACCAGGGCTGCCTTCTGGGGATAGCAGGGGCCACAGCGATGTACTGGGGTATAATATCATCGATTTAACAGTGCAAAAATCCTTGTAAGTCAATCATTAAAGTATTTTGTTAGAACTCATTTTTCTTTAAGATCTATTTATTCATTTTGGAGAGAGAGAGAGAGAGAACAAGCGAGCCAGTGCGTGTCCCAGGAGCACGGGGGAGGGAAGGGGCAGGGGAGGGGCTGGGAAGGGGAAGGGGCAGAAAGACAGAATCTCAAGCAACACCCCACCCAACACAAAACCTGATGCGGAGCTCTGAGATCAATCCCAGGACCCTGAGAACCTGAGCAGAAATCAAGAGTCAGCTGCTTAACTGATTGAGTCACCCAGGTGCCCCTTGTTAGAACTGATTTAATCATATTTTTATTTTTTTTAATTTTTTCAAAGATTTTTAATTTATTTATTCATGAGAGGCAGAGAGAGAAGCAGAGACACAGGCAGAGGGAGAAGCAGGCTCCCTGCGGGGAGCCCGTTGTGAGACTCCATCTCTGGACCCTGGGATCACAACCTGAGCTGAAGGCAGACGCTCAACCACTGAGCCACCCAGGTGCCCCTAATTATATATTTTTTAAGTTTTTATTTTTATTTATTTGACACAGAGAGAGTGCACATACAAGCAAGGGGAGAGATAGAGGGAAAGGGACATTCAGACTCCCCGCTGAGCAGGGAGCCCAAAGTAAGATTTGATTCCAGAACCCTGTGATCATGACCTGAGTCGAAGGCAGACACTTTACCGACTGAGCCACCCAGGCATTCCTAATCATATTTAAATATAACAATATTATGCTGTGCATAAAAGTAAAATTTTAAAATAATTACTTAGAATAGTCCAATTTATCATAGAGACAGCAGAATGGCGGCCCCCAGGGCGAGGAGCCTGGGGGGTGGTGTTTAATGGTCACTGAGCCACAGCTGGGAAGGGGAGAAAGTTCTGGAGATGGTGCTGATGGTCACACGACGTGAATGTACTTAATGCCACTAAGCTGTACACTTAGAAATTATTAAAATGGTAAATTTTGTTATGTGTATTTTATCACGATAGAAAAATTATATATTTAGAAAGATGATAGGTAGAAAGGTAGCCAGGAGACGACAGATAGATGGGATAGATGGATAGAGACACAGGAAGAAACAGAACTGCATGTGGAAAACAGCATCTGCTAAGAACACCAAAAAAACCCAAAAGGCCTCACCCCTGCCCATCTCACCCCTGCCTGTCTTGCCCGTGCAGCGGCTGCAGCAGGCCCAGAGCACTGCCCATGCACCTGGCCATCTGATTCAGGAGGTCCAGGGGGGCCTGGGTTCTCCATCCCACGGAGCTCCCTTTGGGAAGTGAGGCTGTAAAGCCACAAGCAGTCTAGGGGCAGCTCTCATCAACCCGGGCTGAGACGCAGTGTGAACACGGGTAACTGCCACCCCAGCCTGGGTGTGCCGTTCTTGCCCTTCACCCCTGTCGAGCTCCTGCTGAGGCTCTGAGCCTGGTCCCGGTGCCCAGGCCGGGGTGCATGTGGCTCAGGCTGAGAGGCGCCACCTCTCTTGAGCGCAGGGACCTGTGGCTACACAGTAACCAGCCAGAGTTAATCAGATTGGAAATTAATCAGGTTTGGAATGTGCTTTTGCAGTTGCTGTAGAAAAGGTCCCTAGCTAAGCAAACAATCTGCAGACAAGCTCTGAAAAGTGGGAACAAAGTGTCCTCAGACATGATACAATTACCGAGCACCATGCTGCTGCTTCCATGCTCCGGGATGCACCAATCATACCGTCCTTATCTATCCTTATCTATTGGAAGGCAAGGTCCTCAGAGAAGAGGTCAAACGTCCTCCATTCCATGTGGCTTTTCACGTTGTAGGACACACAGCCAGTCTGAAAGGACAAACTCTGCCTCTGCTCTTGGTTACGGGCAGGTGTCCCTGGCCTCAGCTTCCTCACCACAGCCCTGGACTCCACTAACCAGTGCAGTCAGTGCTCCCTCTCAGACCTGCCCTGAGAGCCAACTCTGATTGACATCCCACTTCAGAGGCCGGGCCATACGCCAGGATAGACATGCATGCACACACCCACGAATGTGCACACACGTCCACACGTGCACCTCGCCCTCCCCCACTGTATGGGGCACATCTCAGATCTGGAAGCAGAGGTCCAGAGAGCTCACGCTGCGGCTCAAGGACCCCCAAGAAGTAAGCAGCTCCTACTTCTGTGGAAGTGGAATAGTCTGCGTAGGGAATGCCAGACTATAAGGGTTTTAGGAGCTGTGGAGGAGGGTACATGGGTGGCTCAGTCAGTTGAGCATCTGCCTTTGGCTCAGGTCATGATCTCAGGGTCCTGGGATCAAGCCCTGCACCTGGCTCCCTGCTCAGTGCGGAGTCTACTTCTGCCTTTCCCTTGCCCCGCTCATGCTCTCTCTGTCTCTCTCAAATAAGTAAACACAATCATTTAAACAAATAATAAAAATAAAAGCAATGGAGGGCCTTTAAATTCTATTAGGAAAAGAACGAGATTTGGTCAAACACTGTTTTGAGCAATTCTACTCTGAAATATGTTAAAAGGCAATTTTCAAGAGAGGGCAAAATCATGTCTCCCAAACAGATATAAAAAGTAAGTATCGAGGCACCTGGCGGCTCAATCAGTAAAGTTACCGAAAGACACAAAGGACAAGGAAGTTAATGTGGCAAAAAGAGGCAGAACTGTCTTTTCCACGGGGAAAATGAGCCACCACAACCACACCCTCAAATGCAAACAAGGCCAATCCCACCACCCACACTTTTGCTTCACAGCCCAAGGGGATCACACCAGCCCTGGGTGTGCCGTCACCTCTCCACCCGAATGAGGCCCCAGGAGGAAAGACGCTGCCTCGTTCACCGCTAGTCCCTAAGATCCGCACAGACTCTGATGCGTGGCAGGTATGCAGCGTTGACAAGTGAGCGAGTGACAGGATTCCCACCCACTGAGCGTTCGCCCTGGACACAGAACAAGAGTGAAACCAGAGGAAACATGGAGGTGGCCACACAAGACTCTGCGAGCTCAGACCCGCACAAAACTGAAGAGTTAGCACAAAGCAGGGAAGATAACAAAACCCTCACACCAAGAACAGGTACAAAGCAGAAAAGTGGAAAGGGCACAGTAAGAGACTATAGAATATGCCCTTTATTTTAGGGGGCCTCTTTATATCCAGCACTCCTCGTGGTTAAGCAATTAATGATTACCATACCTGGACTTTGGCCAACATGCTACCACTTTACTTTTAAATAGAATCTTTATTCCAGGGCACCTGGGTGGCTCAGTAGTTGAGCGTCTGCCTTCAGCTCAGGTCATGATCCTGGGGTCCTGGGATCGGGTCCCACATCAGGCTCCTTATGGGGAGCCTGCTTCTGCCTCTCTCTGTGTCTCTCATGAATAAATAAATAAATAAAATCTTTTTAAAAATAAATAAATTCTTTATTCCTATTGGATAATCTCACAAACGCTGAGGGTCCCTGCTGGGTCCCAGGGGAAGGAAGAAAGCATATGGGTGGGTCTAGTGAGTCACACAGGCCTGCCACGCCCACCATCCTAATTGAGCTTCAGAATGAATCCTGTAAATTAGGTTCCCTCTGACAATTTGAGGATGAGGTAGCTGAGACTCAGAGAGAAAGGACAAAATCCTCACAGTAAACAGTCCCAACTGATTCAGCTAAAAAATAATAACAATAATAAAAAAATTTTTTAATCCACTGACTCTCAAACTCAGCTGTGAGTTGAAAGATGGCATCGCAAAATCTGTCAGTGGCAGAAGTTACTTCAAGAAATGACCCAAGACAACAGCCTTCCACAAGACGCACAGTCACACATAAGCCTTCTATTTCTTTTTTTTTTTTTTAAGATCTTATTTAGTTATTTATGAGACACAGAGAGAGAGGCAGAGATACAGGCAGAGGGAGAAGCAGGCTCCCTGTGGGGAGCCCAACGTGGGACTCGATCCCAGGACCCTGGGATCATGATTTGAGCCAAAGGCAGGAGCTCAACTGCTGAGCCACCCAGGCACCCCAGGCTTCCGTTTCTGAGTAGAAACCCCACCTTTGGCAAGACCACAAACAACTCACAGGCCACTTGTTTACCCCACGATCTCTCTTGATGCCCATGAAGGCTACTAAACAATGAAAGTAAGACCTTTCAAAGAATAAATAGGGAAACAGATTGGCTGCATTCTTTGGGCATGACAAATTTTTTTTTATTTTGAATAATTCAAGGCAGAATAATCTTTTTTCAAATATTTATTTTCGGGAGAGACAGAGAGAGCAGAGAGAGGGCGGAGGGAGAGGGAAAGAGAATCCTCAAGCAGACTCCCTGCGAGCCCAACACGGGGCTCGATTCCAGGACCCTGAGAACATGACCTGAGATGAAATCAAGAATCAGACACTTAACCAACTCAGGCAGTCCCATCATTCTAATCTTTGAGTATTATTTGATGTACTAGCACTAGAATTAAATTAAAAAACTCTGAAGAGCTGTATTTCATTACCTATTTAATTCTACTTTGGCCACAAATCTTTCAAGAAAATGCCTTATTTTACCCAAAGCAACCTACACATTCAATGATATCCCTATCAAAATAACACCAGCATTTTTCACAGAGCTAGCACACACAATCCTAAAATTTGTATGGAACCTGAAAAGACCCCAAATAGTCAAACTAATGTTTAAAAAGAAAACCAACACTAGAGGCATCACAGTTCCAGACTTCGAGCTCTATTACAAAGCTGTGATCATTAAGACAGTGTGGTACTGGCATAAAAATAATCACACAGATCAATGAAACAGAACAGAGAATGCAGAAATAGACCCTCAACTATGTGATCAACTCATCTTAAAGCAGGAAAGAACAACCAATGGAAAATAGTCTCTTCAACAAATGGTGTTGGGAAAACTGGACAGCCACATGCAGAAGAACCTGGACTACTTTCTTACACCACACACGAAAATAAACTCAAGGGGCGCCTGGGTGGCTCAGCCCTTAAGCGTCAGCCTTCGGTTCAGGTCCTGGGATCCAGCTGTGCATCAGGCTCTGTGCTCAGTGAGGAGTCTGCTTGGGATTCTCTCTCTCCCTCTGCCCTTCCCATAAAAATAAAAAATTTAAAATAATTATTAATTTTTTAAAAGAATAAGAGAAAATGTCTTATTTGGAAATTTTTCAGGGCTTAGGATTTTTATTTATTTTTGAAGATTTTATGTTTTTCAAGGTTTTATTTATTTATTTGAGAGAGAATGTATGGGCAGGGGAGGGGCAGAGGGAGACAGAGAAGCTCCCCACTGAGCAGGGAGCCCCATGCAGGACTCAACCCCAGAACCCTGAGATCATGACCTGAGCAGAAGGCAGACACTTAACCAAATGAGCCACTCAGGGTGCCCCTAAAGATTTTATTTCTGAGAAATCTCCACACCCAATGTGGGGCTCAAGCTCACAACCCCAAGATTAAGAATCACATACTCCTCCAAAAGAGCCTGCCAGGCACCCCAGGGCTTAGAATTTTTAACAAAATTCTGACAATTTAACATTCAGTCACTGAGCATTTGGCCAAAATATGTAATAAGGAACCCTCTAATTTTTAGAAATAAAGATAAAAACAAACGTAGGGCAATTTTCCCATGTTTTCCATGTTCCCCAGCAAAATATAAATTTTGCATGTGTGCTTGAGGAGAGAAAAGCCATCGCTGAGACTAAGGAGCTCTTGGAGAGCCTGGAGTCCGACACACCAGCCCAGCCGCTACAGGACTCGTAATGCTGAGAGCTCCAGGCTCCAGGGAATCTCGCAGAACCGTCCAGCTCCTCTCCTGGATCTTCCCAGTGCTGGTGGAAAGCAGCAACCGTGGCTGACGTCCAAAGAAGGATGTTCTTTTAAGAGGACACCGGGGGATCCCTGGGTGGCGCAGCGGTTTAGCGCCTGCCTTTGGCCCAGGGCGCGATCCTGGAGACCTGGGATCGAGTCCCACGTCAGGCTCCCGGTGCATGGAGCCTGCTTCTCCCTCTGCCTATGTCTCTGCCTCTGTGTGTGTGTGTATGACTATCATAAATAAATAAAAATTTAAAAAAAAAAGAGGACGCCGGGTTTCTCGTTATAACAAAGGACATGCACAACACAGTCGTGGGAGAAGGAAGGAGAGTGTCCACAACCCAAATCCGTGCTGATGCCTCAGTGGGCAGGTGTGAGCCAGGAGGAGGCTTGCCCACCCCTGCCGCCCCCTCCCAGAGGGCCACTACTACAGGATGGTAGTTTTACAAATAAACGGAGCAGGGGATCCCTGGGTGGCTCAGTGGTTTAGTGCCTGCCTCTGGCCCAGGGCGTGATCCTGGAGTCCTGGGATCAAATCCCACATCAGGCTCCCTGCATGGAGCCTGCTTCTCCCTCTGCCTGTGTCTCTGCCTCTCTCTGTGTGTCTCTCATGAATAAATGAATAAAATCTTAAAAAAAAAAAAAAAAAAAAACCCTAGGAGCAGCTGAGAGAGAAAAGGTCTTTTGTCACCTTCCCAAAAAAAAGAGAAAAGAACAACAAAGCGCTTTCCTCCCAAGCAGCCCCCTTAGCACAGGCTGAGGCCACAGTGAGGCCGAGCTGGGTGCTCCAGGCCCAGGCGGCCTTCCCCCAGGCCTGCCCTCTGGCCTCAGCCCACACACCCCTAGGTGCACAGAGCCAGGCAAGCGTGGAGGCCAAAGAGGAAGGCGCCAATGCAGAGCCCGTACTCCCCAGCAGGGGCCCTGGAAACCACACGCGTGGGCCCAAATGCCACTCAGCCACCGTCCTAGAAGGCTCCCATCTCAGGCACCGGCCAGGCCTTACCGCAAGGCGGCCCTGTGCCTGCCCAGGGTCACGTGGCCTGGGCTGGCGAGCAGTGGCAGATGGACTCGGCTCGGCCTCGCCTCGACCTCCGCTCACTCGGCCTCCGCTCGGCCTCCCCTTGGCCTCCGCCTCCACTCAGCTTCTGCTCGGCCTCCCCTCGGCCTCCGCTCGCTTGGCCTCTGCTCACTCGGCCTCCGCTCGGCCTCCCTTCGACCTCCACTCGCTCGGCCTCCCCTCGGCCTCCGCTCGGCCTCCGATCAGCCCTGCTCGATCGTTCCTGCCGTGCGCGGACCCACGGAGCACCAGCTGCGGGCCGGAGTTGCGAGGAGACCTGTCCTTCTGATGAAAGCCGACCTCCGATCCCGCCCAGCACCCGGGGTGGCCTGAGCCAGCTCCCACCCGGCGCCCCGCAGAAGGGAGGCCTGGACGGGCCACAGCGGGAGCCCAGGCGGGCCCTGCTGCTCACACGGCTGCGGCCTCCGGGCTGCAGGGGCCGCGCCTTAGCAACCGGGCGGCCTCAGGGACCCCGCGGGGCGGCTTTCCAGGAGCAGCTCCCTGACCTCCCAGCACAGGAGGCAGCTGTGGCACAGGGCGCCTCTGAGATTGCACCAAGGGGACAGCGGGCCTCTGCTCCGCCACCCACTGGCCGAGGGACAAGCGACAGTTACTTCCAGAGTCTGTCCCTTCATCTGAAAGAGGAAGAGGCGGAGAAGGTGGTCGTCCAGAATCACCCCAGCCCCTGCCATTTCAACCTGGGCCCGTCACACAGACGGACAGTGAATGACGCCCGCCGGGCCAGGGCAGAAGACGGTCTGCAGCAGCTCCAAAGCGGAATCACGGCTTCCGCGGGGGTCAGCCAACCCACGGAGGTCAAAGCCAAGCTCCTCTGTGCCCACGGGTCCAAGGCCATCTGACCCACGTTAAAAAGGAGGGGGCAAGGGGGTGCTAGCTGAGCTGCTTTGGAAGCCCGAGCCCAGCACACCAAGAGAGGCCAGGCCAGCGTGAGGGCGGGAGCCATCCATGTACCCCAACCCCCTTCGGACCCACAGGACAGATCAACAAGCGCTTGCGAAAGGCTCCGTAGGAGATATGAGCTCAGCTTGGCTTGGACTGAAGTGCAAATACCGGAGCAGGTGCGTGCATTCCGGTCAGCTCGCGCGGAGCACAAAGCCAAAGCTCAAGGAAGGGCTGCATTTTGAATGCTGGCTGGAAATAATTTATCACTGGGAAACCAAGGGATTTGTGGCCACAGCAGCTCCCACCAAGCTCCACAAGTGAACTTCTTTCTAAGAAAAGCTCTGCTGAGACAGAGCAAACTACAAAATTTGCATTTTATGGCCAAAAAGAAAAATGAAGACTAAAGTATTCCAATACTCAGACCTCTTCTAGTCCCAGTCTGCAAACACCATGCCTCGTTCCAGCCACACATTTATACCAGCCCAGAAATACGCGAACCTGCATCAAAGAATTACCCACACACACTTGCATCAAGTCAGCCGAGAAAACCAAGAAGCAGACTATTTCCCTCATGACAGTGGCTAAGGATTAACCACCCACGTAATAAAGTCTCCAAGTCTATACGTGAAAATGGAAGTATCACAAACACGATTCAATAAATAAAGGCTAAAACAAACACTGCCTTCTTTTTTCTTAAGATTTTATTTTTTCATGAGAGACAAAGAGGCAGACATAGGCAGAGAAGCTGGCTCCCTGTGGGGAGCCCAAGGTGGGACTCAATCCCAGGACCCCAGGATCATGACCTGAGCCAAAAGCAGATGCTTAACCACTGAGCTACCCAGGCATCCTTGAAACCAAACTTTTTAAAATTCATGTAGAAAAAATCCTCCCCAGTCTCCCTAAATAGTGTATTCAGTATGAAACAGCATTCCACTATGTGTAATTTAAAGAATGGGAGTGAAAAGTCCTGAGTCCACACTGAGACACATGCAACAGGAGCATGTTTCTCGGGAGCCACATGTTGGGACTGATGATAGGCGAGAATTAGGTACCAGTGTTCTTCACCTTTGCGTTCAGTACTTGAAGAAGATGCCACTTCTTTCTGCCCACCGTCCCACCGTTCCCTGCTCTGTCTTCCCAAGCACCATTCCTCCACCTGACTGGTGAGTCCATCCACTGAGCCTTTTGTTTTTGTTATTGTACTTTTTCATCCAGAAACTTCCATCTGGGTCTTCTTTAAATCTGTTTTGGCTGAGGCTATTTTTTTTTTCATTAGTTTAAGCATTGGCAATGGTTCACTTGCTTAGGATGGCTGCTTCAAAGTCCTTGTTAGGTAATGCTACCACCTCGGTCAGCTCAGGGTTGGCATCTCAAGATTGTCTTTTTTGACTCAGTTGGAAGTATGATGAGTGGTTTTGTTTTTTTTTAATTGAAACCTGGACATTTGCATCCTGTGCTATGACGCACTGGATCTTAACCTACATCTTCCTTTTGAGCTGGCTCCTTTATCCAAGCAGGGGCTGGGGGACTGTGGCAGGTCCCTTCTCTTTCGTGACAGGTGAAGGCAGAAGTCCAGACGTCCCATGCAGCCTCCACAGACACCAGCAGGGATGAGAAGCCCAGCTCCTCCAAGACCTTGATGGTGGGATGGGGGTGCCCCAGTTTTTTCTCAGTGTTTGGCTGAAGTACAGAAGTTGTTGTCTAAAAGGTTTACCAGGGCACCTGGGTGGCTCAGACGGTTGAGCATCCAACTCTTTTTTTTTTTTAAGACTTTACTTATTTATTCACGAGAGACACAGAGAGAGAGGCAGAGACACAGGCAGAGGGAGAAGCAGGCTCCACACAGGGAGCCCAATGTGGGACTCAATCCCGGGACCCCAGGATCACGCCCTGAGCCAAAGGCGGTGCTAAACCACTGAGCCACCCGGGCTGCCCTTTGAGGATCCAATTCTTGACTTCTGCTCAGGTCATGATCTTAGAATCGTGGAATCGAGCCCGGCTCCGAGGGGAGTCTGCCTGAGATTCTTTCCCTCTGCCCGTCCCCCTCCTTCCACACAATGCTCTCTCTCTCTCTCTCTCTCTAAAAACAAAATAAATAAATCCATTAAAAAATAATAAAAATAGTAAATAAATACATACGTGCATACATACATACATACCTAAACAGTTTGTCTTACTAGGCTACCTACTTCCTGATCCTTTGGTGAAAGAAGACTTTTCATTTTGTTTTGTTTTGTCTGTACCCTTTGGCAGTTCTGGATTACTGGCTTCTTCAGCCCCAACTCTGGGATAAATGAAGCAAAAAGAAAGCCCGGGGGCTCACCACTGTCTCACTCTGTGGCAGAAATCCCCAGCTGGCCTGCCTTCTCTTCACCTTTGAAATGAGTGCTGGAACCTTCTGGGCCAGTGGGCACAGGACAGCAGGACCAGGAAAATCTGTCATCACAGTGATGAAGCCATTCCTCTAAGAACAGTCATTTCAATGTGTGCGTATGTACATGTGCATACAACTGTGTCTAAAACATTTCTTACAGAAAAGGAAATTATGTGAACTCTCAACAAAGCAAGAGGGGGCGAGTCCAAGCTGAAACTACGAAGCCTGGAATTTTCTTCCAGAGACACTGAATGGGATTCAGGCATTAGTTAACAAGTATGGTTGACCTTAATTAGTTAAATTCCCCTGAATCAGCACCACAGTGGTGAGCCCCAAATACCTCTTCCCGCCCCCAGAATCCTCCGGCCCCCTCCAGGGGCACTCTGGGCTGACCTCCCAGTGCATGCACTGTTCAGAGGCATCCTTTGTCCTCGGACGTCTCGCAGTATAATGGTGCTTTGTTTGCCCTGGCTAAACCCAGAACCTTCAGTTTCCTTCCACCTGTCTTGACACCCACACTCCTATTCAGACCACTCTTTCTGATCACGAAAGTGGAGGAATTCTGCAAATGCGGCCTAGCACCCAGAGGGCACCCACTCAAAGTCCACAGTAGCGATTCAGACCGGGGACCCACCTCCAAAGATGTGGGTTCACCTAAAACACAGGCTCTGCAGGTTTAGCTTCCAGATCTTAAGTGTAAAATGAGATTTTTTTTCCCAAGGTCTTTTTTTAATGGGGGCTCACGTGAATGTTAAGTCCAAGCCGCACCCTCACCCCAGTCCTGCCCAGAGTGAACCCACACAGCAGGAGCTCCCGCACACTTGTTGACTGTAACCGATCATGGGCTCCTGCAATCACTGGATGCTGGACTCCCTGGAGGAGTTTCTGTAATTACAGAAAGGACTTTCAGAGATAGCATTCTCCCTCTACATGACCCAAACCAGGGTCATGCAAACTGTCTGCAATGGGGTTGGATAGTAAATGTTTTTCTCTTTCTGCGCTATATGGTCTCTGCTACCACAGCTCAGCTCTACCACTGCAGTGTGAAAGCTGCCACAGACAGACAGTCTGTAAATGCATTAGCATGGACATGTGTCAATAAAACCTCATTTTGGTAATCAGGGAGGGTCCAGGTCAGTCTGCTGATCTACAGGAAGGGGATGTAGTCTACCAGATGCTCTCCCATCACACAAAAACTAACTGTTGGGCTGAGGGCCACCCTATTAGGACCTCCGAAACTGCTCTGCAGCCTCATTAACATAATGAGAGAGCCAATGAAGATCTGAGTCCTCCACCCTCAGCTCCACATTTTGCATACGCTGTCCACCCACTTGTGCACCAATCTCTTTTTAAACTACATGGTCCTCCCAGGCCAGTCCAAAGTATCAGTGATAAGTAACTGTGTGGTCCCTGTCAAAGAGAGCTACTCACCAGCTCACCCACAACACCACCATCTTTTCCAACCTGAACTAACCTCTCTTTGGACAAATAGCCCTGTCATTCCCTGGATCCAGGAGCAATTGCCTACATGTGGAGCTGGGGCCGTGGCTTCTATGCAGAGTGGAAGGAGAATGATGGGGGCTCATGGTCCTTAAGGATGGTCCATCTCATCTGGCATCTTCAGTTGTGTGCCACCTCATCCTTCAGACGCTTACAGGGCTGAGGCCCTCGGCTCTGCCACAGGTGCCAAGACTTCTCAGCTAACTTCACAGGCGCCATGATTTCATAACCCAGAACTGCAGCATTTTCTCCTGGGTTGCACTAAAGTTATTCGAGAGAAAGGTCTTAAACCAATTGTCACTTCTGGGCAAGGATGGTTCAACATTCACAAATCAATGGGATATGTCCCACCAATACAATGAAAGAAAGGAATCATATGACAATCTCTGCAGAAGTAGCAAAAGCATTTGACAAAATTCAACATCCATTCGTGATAAAAATCCTTAATAAATTAGGCATAGAAAGAACATATCTCAGGGCACCTGGGTGGCTCAGTTGGTTAGGCGGTTGCTTTCAGTTTGGGGCATAGTCTCCAGATCAAGCACCACCTCAGGCTCCCTGCTCAGCGAGGAATCTGCTTTTCTTTCTCTCTCTGCCTCTGCCCCCTACTTGTGTGCACTCTCTCTCTCTCTCTCTCTCCCTCTCAAATAAATAAACAAAAGAACATATCTTAACATAATAAAGGCCTTATATGCATATATGACAAGCCCACAGGTAACATCATACATTCTGGTGAAAAGTTGAAAGCTTATCTTCTAAGATCAGGAGCAAGACAAGGGTGCCTGCTACCACCTCTCCTATTCAAGACAGTTCAGGAAGCCCCAGCCAGTGCAATCAGGCAAGAAAAAGAAATAAAATGTATCAGAAAGGAAGCAGTAAAATGGTGTCTGTTTGGATGTGACATAATTTTAGAGAAATTCCTAAAGACTCAACCAAAAAAACCATGATATCTAATCAATGATTTCAGAAAAGCTGCACGATACAAAATTAACATATAAAAATCCGTAGTATTTCCACAGACTAACAACAAAATTTCTGAAAAAGAAATAAATCGATCCCATTTACAACAGTATCAAAAACAATAAAATACTTAGGGATAAATTTAACTAAGGAGGTAAAAGATCTGTGTGCTGAAAACCACAAGACATTGATGGAAGAAATTGAAAAAGGCACAAGAAAATGGAAAGGCATTCTGTGTTCATGGACTAGAAGAATTAATATTGTTCAAATGTCAATATTTCCAAAGCCTCTATCTATAGATCTATATCTGCAGATTCAATGCTATCCCTTTTAAGATTCCAACAGCATTTTTTATAGAGGTAGAAAAAACACTTTAAAACTTATATGGACACACAAAAGACCCCCACTAGCCAAGCAAACCTGGACAGAGAAGAACAAAGCAGAGGCATCACACTCCCTGATTCCCAACTACAGTATGAAGCTACAGTCATCCCACCAACCATTCTGAATCTCCCTCTCTCTGATCTTGCCATTTATTGCAGAATTACTTACGAGGGGCCCACTCAAACTTTTCTTGAGCTGTAACGTACTTGCTGGTGGTAATCAGGGTCACAAGCACCCAGGGCCAGGAGACGAGTGTTTCTTCATCAAACACTAACACAGAGCTTCCTCGTTCCAAGTACTGTTCAAGCACTTTGCCAAGATTAACCTACTGATTCCCAACAACACTTCAGGCAGGTGCTAGAACTGTCCCCATTTTACAGATGAGGAAAACAAAGTGGAGACACATGACAGCCACAAAATCATGCATGTGGTCAGTAGCTGTGGCTGGCAGAATGACACATACCACTCCCTACCCCGACCGCTGCAAAGTCCAAAACCCTGGAGCCTGTGAATATGTTATGTTATATGGCAAGGGAGAATTAATGTTGCAGGTACATTGAAATTGCTAACCAGCTGACCAGTGTAATCACAAGGGTCCTTTAAATGTGGGAGGGGTGGATATGAGAGTCAGGGTCCGAGGGACATGAGGAGAGACACCACTGGCCTTGAGGATGAGGATGAAGAAGCCACGGAATGCGGGCAGGCTCCAGAAGGTAGAAAAGGCAAGGAAACTGATTCTCCCCTGGAGCCTCAAGAAAGGAACGCAGATTGCTGACACCTTGATTTTACCCTGGAAAGACCCATTTCGGACTTCAAGTTTTTTTAAGCCACCAAGTTTGTGGTAATTTGTTAGAGCAGCAGCAGAATCCTGGAACAGATTTTGGTTCTGGGCGCAGGGGCTGCTGTGACAAAGCTGGAAGTGGCTTTGGAACTGGGTGATGAGCAGATTGGAAGAATTTGAGATGCAGAATAGAAAGAGCCTGCACTGCCTTGCAGACCACTAGAAATACGGATTCTTTTTTCTTTTTTAAAGATCTTATTTATTTATCCATAAGACACACAGAGAGACAGAGACAGAGGCAGAGACATAGGCAGAGGGAGAAGCAGGCTCTCTGTGGGAGACCGATGCAGGACTTGATCATGGGACTCCAGGGATCTGGGATCATGACCTGCAACCTGCGTCGAAGGCAGATGCTCAACCACTGAGTCATCCAGGCGCCCCTAGAAACATGGGTTCTAACAGCCCTGCCAGGGAGGGCTCAGGAGGGAATAGGGAGCATAGAAGAGAACACCTGTACTGTCTTTAGAGGATGCCTAAGCTGGCGGGAAGGGTTTAAGTGGAAAAATGGACTTAGGGTGCCAGAGTGAGCTCAGCAGGAAACAGGGAATGTGTGACTGGAGGTAAGGAGACTTAGTGTCCCAAAGCTGTCTTCGAGGGACAGGTACAGGGGATGCAGAAGTAAGTCATAGGGCCACACCCTCCGGGGGCTGCAGCCTCGACAGAAGAGGAATAACGAGGGGGCAGCTAGCCTCCCAGGGCTCTAGTGATGGAGTTTCCTTGGGCACACCAGTCACTTCCTCATTCTCTTGCTGTGTTTTCTTCAAAACAATGCTCAAGTGTGAAATGGTGCCACTTCTTTCCTTGCTGCCTCTCCCCCTCCCCTGCAGTCAAAAGCCCACGGGGCGGCACGTAGGACGGGCTGGGTTCACTCTGCTGAATGATGGGCCACATCTTTTCGGGCAGTTCGGACCAACCAAAGCAATGACACAGGAGGGTGGTGGCGGATTCTCCTGGGGCCCCATCTCGTCTCTGGGCAACTGCCTTTTGCTTCCAGGACCTACCAAACCTTCACGGTGAATGCCCCACACCTGTGTGCCCGACTAGGCAAGGGTTGGAGTGAAGAAGGCATGATGAACAGATCTGCACCTGCACAGATCAAAGTCTGACTCCCTCCTCGCTTCTGCCAGCCTCCACTGCCCTGTCCCTAACGTGGAAGTGATCTTACCTCCCTCGGAGGGCCCCTTGGGTCACTGAATAAGACACCTATTAACCAGCCTAGCAAACCTCTCCTCCCCTCGCCAGCTGCAAAGAGCCAGGACTCCTTCGTTGGAAAAAACAAGAGTGAGGCTCTCAGAGCCCCACTTTCATCTTCATTACCAAACATCTGGGCACCCTGCACACCCCCACGCTCCCACCCACCCACCTCCTCTGACCAAGGGCAGCACTAAAAACAATCCTCCAGCAGGTCCTCATCCTCTGCCTTGGTTACAAAGAGTAAAATGAAACAGCTTAAAAAGCAATGTCTGGAAAAAAAAAAAAAAAACAATGTCTGTGGAACGGGAA
Organism: Vulpes lagopus; assembly: GCF_018345385.1. NCBI lineage: Eukaryota > Metazoa > Chordata > Mammalia > Carnivora > Canidae > Vulpes > Vulpes lagopus. The sequence continues at coordinate 2,620,414 of NC_054839.1, read as the reverse complement.
AAAAAATCCCCTCCAAAGTTAAACTTCTGAATTTCCAACAAAGATGAAGGAAAGGTGTCTATTCATAGCTGTCTGGGTATCTACTCATACTTCCAAGTTGCCCATAACCCCACAGTTATCAGGATGCCAGGCACAGTGATGGCCTATGTCCCTGCTAACTCCAAGCCACAGTCACCCTGCACTTGTGTCCATAGGTCAGCAATGTGGAGACACTGCCCTGGCCTCCCCTGCAGCCCGGGCAGCCTTACCCAACTCACATGAAGGGTTCCAGGAACAAGAAGGCAGCAGACAGGAAATGAGTCGCTACCCCCACCCCCGCCCCCAGCCCACTCGGGAGCCTGGCAAGATGTCTAGGACATGTCATCTGCCGTATTACAAAACACTCTGGTGATCAAGATTCCAGCTGCATCATGCCCTTGTCACTGAAGAAAGTGGCCAGTCAAAATTACCTTGCTACTTCACACTCTTGATGCCAGAGACACCTGCCCGGACACCAAAGGTCAACTCCTATTCCAGAAACACCACATCCCATGGTGAAGGTCAGCTTCCGCGGGCAGCCGCTACAGGGTCTCTCCGTGTGGGACCCCAACACCAATCCTGCATCATCCCCTTGTAAACCAAGGATCGCAGTGAAGCCCAGCTGGTCTACCAAAGGATCAAAAGAGTCAACCCTGGACTAAACAGGCAGCCTAGTCACTTCAATTTGATTTGACTTCTAGAGCCTGTGTCCCCTCCCCACCAAATGTTTAGTGCTAGAAATTCAGCTTAAGGAAAGGATCTGGGAACCTCACTCCCCAAAGAAAAGAGCAGGGATGGGTACATTTGTACGTGGGAGACGCTGTTTTCATAGCATGATTGCAGACATTATTACAGACGTAATAACCCGGCCGGGTTATTAAGTAATAATAATATTACTTAATAAGTAATAAGACAGCCCGGCTGTAATAAGACAGCCACAAAGAAAGCAGGATGGAGGGGGAGGATCCATGTGCATCGTGAACTTCATTAACTCCATTTTAAACAGAGAACTAGGGCAGCCCAGGTGGCTCAGCGGTTTAGAGCTCCCTTCAGCCCAGGGTGTGGTCCTGGAGACCTGGGATCGAGTCCCGTGTCAGGTTCCCTGCATGGAGCCTGCTTCTCCTTCTGCCTGTGTCTCTGCTTCTTTCTCTCTGTATCTCTCATGAATAAATAAATAAAACCTTTAAAATAAAAATAAACAGAGAACTAGGGGCCCTGGGGGGCTCAGTCAGTGAAGAGTCTGCCTTCAGCTCAGGTCATGATCTCAGGGTCCGGTGATCAACTCCCATGTTGGGCTCCCTGCTCAGTGGGGAGTCTGCTTCTCCCTCTACCTCTGTGCTTGCTCTCAAGAGCTGTCTCACTCTCTGGCTCTTTCACTCTCTCTCAAATAAATAAATAAAATATTTTTAAAAATAAAATAAAAATGAACAGGACTAGTTCTAATTTTGTTTACTTAGCAGACCAGTGTGCCCAAGTTGAGAATTTAAAATTTCCAGACAGGGCCTTCGGGTATATAGGTCATTTCTCAAAGTGCTGGCCTAAAAAAAAAAAAAGTCAGACCTTCAAGTTTCAGGCTTCTAAAAGTCATGCTCATTGAAAACGTGCCATACGATGCACAATGTCTGTATTTACTACAAGCATCTTATTCCTGTTCATGGAGAAGGAAGTAAATTCTAGATAACACTGCCGTTGCCGGTGTACTTTTGCGGAGTTAACAAACTGAAAGCCTGAATCAAGATCCTCTGATTTGTACTTTGGAAAACTCACAAATACTACATGTACTAAAAATAATTCATTAGTATCTTAAACATGTTTCTACAAAGAACCACTTCAAAGCCCAACACAGATAGGAGCTGAGCCCAAGCAGGTGATGAGTGAAGTGGGAAATGCAGATGTGCTCAGGAAGGAGAGGAGAGAGGCCAGAGCTCCCCACCAGCTCTCCAGGCTACACCCTCAGGGAACGCTCTGCACTCCAGCTTCCTCTTCGGTAAAGAAGGGGTAATCGTCCAGCTTGGCCCCCCTCCAGGTTGGTGGGGATATCGAATGAGATCACGTCCATTGGCGGAGGTGCGGGGGGGGGGGGGGTAGGGTCCCGTTAGCAGGCTCAGCACAGGACCGTGGGGCCCGGAGCAAAGCCACCGCAGGCTGCACAAGACACCAGGAGCTTCTCTCTTAGGAGCCAGGGGTGCTTTTCAAGTGTCACCTGTATGGTCCCTAAGACCCAGCCAGGGGCTGACGGTTTCCCAACCAGCAAAGGGCAGCGGACCACGCAGAGACGGTAAGGGGCCAAGGGGCCTCGCAGAGCCACGAGGCCCGACCCCGAGACAGGGTCCCGCAGCGCGAAGGCGGAACCCAGCGCAGCAGGACCTGCAGGGACACCCCGAGTCTGGAGATGCTCGGTCCGCAGGGCCTCAGGACGGGGCCCGGGCTGTGCGCGCCCTCACCTGCCGTGTCCCAGATGGAGATGTTGTAGGAGCGCCACTGCTTCAGGTAGAAAGCGCCGCCCACCGTGCTCACGGTGTCCGGGAAACGCCGCTCCATGTACCTCTGCAGCAGCGACGTCTTGCCCACGTTCATGTCCCCCAGAAGCACGATCTTCCCGTCGGGCTTCCTCATCTTCCCGCGCGAAGGCCCCCTCGTGCTCCCCGCGCCCCGCGGGCAGGTGCCCCCAGGGCGCCGCCGCCGCCGCCGCAGCCGCCGCCGCCCCCAGGGCGCTCGGACCCGGGACTCGCGAGGATCCGGATTCGCGGAGACCCGCGCCCGCAGGCCCCTCGCACTTGCGGGGACCCGCACGAACCCTCCGGCTCGGACGCCTGGGAGCGAGGAAGAGGAAGCGCGTCTCGGAGCCGGGGCACCGGCGCGAAACCCAGCCCAGCGCCCACGTGGGGCGTCCGGAAAGTGGCGACCAGCCCGTCCCGGGCGCCCCGGCCCCGCCCACGGGCCCGCCCCGGCCCCGCCCACGGGCCCGCCCACGGCCCCGCCCACGGCCCCGCCCACGGCCCCGCCCCGGGCCCGCCCCCAGGCCCCGCCTCCGGCCCCGCCCCCGGCGCCCCGGCCCCGCCCACGCCCCGCCCCCCGGCGCCCCGGCCCCGCCCCGGCCGGCCGTGGGTCTAGCGGGCGCGGCTGGGTGTGCGCGGGCGGAGGCCCTCGGGGCGGCTCCGGCCCTGCGCGGGGGTGGGGGGCGCGTCCGGCGCAGCGGCGCCCCCCAGGCCCGCCGGCCGCTTCCCTGCGGGTGCACTAAGGCAGCCGCCAGCCGAGGCCGTTGTGAGAAGTGACCCTCGAGGAGCGTCTGTGCAAACCCTTCCTCGCGGTCCGCGATCAGAGGCTGGAAGGCGGGGAGGCTGCGGCGGGGGCGCGGGAGCTGACAGTGTCGCTTTTGTTTCGTGTTCTTCACTTCTGCAAGGAATCCTTCGGCTGTTTTACATCTGAAAGGTGGACGGCGGGGACCCCTTAAAACTTCGGAGTGAGGGCAGCCGGGTGGCTCCGGGTTTAGCGCCGCCTTCAGCCCAGGGCGCGGTCCTGGAGTCCCGGGATCGAGCCCCGCGTCGGGCTCCCTGCATGGAGCCTGCTTCTCCCTCTCTCTGTGTCTCTTATGATTAAATAAATAAAATCTTAAAAAAAAAAAAAAAAAGGAGTGAAAATTTGCCTACTACTAGCAAAAGCTTTCCTCCTTCCCTTTTTGAGTAGACCTTGAAATGCTTCTCAATTGTGCAGCGCGTGGGATTTAGTATTTTAGGGAAAATGCTGAGGCAGAACTCGGTGCTCTAGCTTTAATCCCGGTAGGTGGTGTGCTGAGATCACCGTGTGTGCTGGCGGGTCCCTGCAAAAGGGGAATGGATGGGACCTGGCCCACTTAGGTGCTGTGAGAACAGGAGGGCAGAGGTGTGAGAGCATCTCCCGCCCTGTGAGTCTCAGGATGGGGAGGTCACCGCCAGACCCACCTTTCCTAATTCCAGCTTTCGCTTTCCAGGGACCTGCATGCTCCCCACTCCACAAGTCTAAACTCTGCACTTCATGTGCCCCCACTCGCTGCCCACAGCTTTTAGGAGAGTTCTGCTACCCGTTCCCCTCTGCGGCCCTATCCTGCTCTGCTTACTTATCTCTATCTAAAATCGTATTGCTTATTCACCCATCGAACTGCAGCCTCCCTCTCCAGAATGTGAGCTAAGAGGCCTGCAGAATAAAGGCAGAAGGAAGTATAGATAAAATTAAACTTCCTTATAACCTGCAGCCCATTGACAAACTTGAGGCAGGCAGAGTAGAACCTTCCTCCAGGAACTCCCACTCTCCATGTGAATGCCTCATTTGAAAGAAAAACAACCTTGGTGGTTTTTTTTTTGTTCTTTTTTTTAAGATTTTATTTATTTATTCATGAGAGACACAGAGACAGAGAAAGAGGTGAGACGCAGGCAGAGGGAGAAGCAGGCTCCAAGCAGGGAGCCCGACGTGGGACTCCATCCTGGGTCTCCAGGATCAAACCCTGGGCGAAAGGTGATGCTAAACCGCTGAGCCACCTGGGCTGCCCTTTAAATATTTTATTTATTAAAAAAAAAAGATTTTATTTATTTATTCATCAGAGACACACACACATACACACAGAGAAAGAAAGAGAGAGAGGCAGAGACACAGGCAGAGGGAGAAGCAGGCTCCATGCAGGGAGCCCGATGTGGGACTCAATTCCCAGACTCGATCCCCAGACTCGATCCCCAGACTCCAGGATCACGCCCTGGGCCAAAGGCAGGCGCTGAACCACTGAGCCACCCAGGGATCCCCACAACCTTGGTTTGATGATAGCCTGGCTTCCAGGATTCTGAGTCTTCTTTAGCATACGAAAATCATTTTGGAAACTTCTTTGTCTCTACCTCTCCCAGTTCCGAAGTGTATAATCAGCTGATCCTCCCGACTCTACTGCAGCTCATTCTGTCCACAGGTCCTGTCACCATGCTATAATAAAACCACCTTTTTGCACCCAAGGCATCTTAAGGATTCCTTCTTGACCCTCAGCTCCAGACCCCAAGATTTCCACAGTATAAGGAAGGGATTTTTTTGTGTGCTGCTCACCAGTGGGACTGGTGAAGCATATCTTTCACACAATAGTTGCTAAAAAAAAAAAAAAAGCTTTGAGTCAGGGGCACCTGGATGGCTCCGTTGGGTAGATGTCCAACTCTTGATTTTGGCTCAGGTCATGATCTCAGGGTCGTGGGATCAAGCCCCGGGTCTGGCTCTGCACTGGGCATGGATCCTACTTAAGATTTCCTCTCTCCCTCTTGCTCTGTCCCTCCCCAGCTTTCGTGAAGAAAGAAAGAAAGAAGGAAAGAAAGAAAGAAAGAAAGAAAGAAAGAAAGAAAGAAAGAAAGAAAGAAGAAAGAAAGAAAGAAAGAAAGAAAAGAAGGAAGGAAGAAAGCTTTGAGTTAGTTGAGTTCACCATCCTGGTGAGACCGGAGCTGTGTCCTACAAACACATGGTGACCCGCTATCCACACCCTCTGGGTTTGCCTCACCTGGGCAGCCCGCCAGTCCCCATCAGTGTGGGCAGGGCCCCCCTCCGGTGAGTCCTGTCACACTCCTTTCTCTGGATGTCCCCAACCCTCCCAGTCCTTCCATGCAGTTAAACCCCTGGCGCTTCCTAACCAGCTCGTTATATTCACTATCATTTCATTCTTAACTCCAATAGTAATTTTAAAATTCCCTAGGGACAGGGAGTATGTTTTAAAGGAGTTTTGTCAGCTCTAAAGAAGCTCTTCAAAAAAAAAAAAAAAAAAGAAGAAGCTCTTCATCATTCACTAAACATGGGGCTATAAGCCCATGAGGGTCCTCGGGTTTTGTTGTCTGGTGTCGCCCTCCAACTGGGACATGGTCTGTGCTCAATTAATGTGTATTTGAAGACATTTCGTTAACCGAATGTTGTTTCCCCTGGAAAAACTGTGGCTCTCAGAGCAGGTTTGCAGGGGAGAGACTGTCCCAGCACCTCGCCCAGTGCCTGGCATATAGCATTCACTCAGTGAGTTTGTGAAAGAATTTAAATTGTCCAGCACTTCAAAAGACAAAATTCAACCAAGAAAAAGTCTCCATATCAAATTTCAACTACTCCTAAAAAATGCCTTAAGACTGCCTATTTCTATTTGGGAGGCCATATGGAGGAAGGAGGCAGATGTTGGGTATGTCTGTGTAAGGGGCTACTCACCTGCCAAAGATGATGTTTACTCTGCCTGGATTTAAACCACAGGCCTAACAGGCTGATTCTTTTTCCGATTGCTAGATGAAACATTCCCAAGGCCAAGAAAAATATGTAGTTTCCTTTAAAAAGAGATGTCAACTAAGCAACTCTGGGCCTGTCTACAGTGAAAATCCAAGAAATAAGAAAATGTAGTTGCTTTCATTGGATTTTGCAGAGTAACTTGGGAGTGTTTCTAGGTACCTTTGATGTAGTTCTTGGAGGGGTGCTGCTGGTGGTGAGGCCTGGGGCCAACAGCCAAGAAAGAATTCTTGATGTGTCTTTGGTGCAAGATGGTGGTTTTACCAAAGCACAGGGACAGGTCTCATGGGCAAGAAGACCTGCTGCTGCTCTGGGATTGGGAGGGGGGACTTTTATATACTCTGGGGTTAGGAGAAGTAAAGATAAGGGAAGTTCCAAAAGGACTTTCATATGCTAAAGAAGACTCACAGGATATAGGGGGCCCTGCTGTTGTCAAGCTAAGATGGTTTTCCCCTCTTGCAAGGCATTCACATGAAGACAGTTGGGAGCTCCCTGGAGGAGTCTTATACTCTCCCTGCCTCAAGTACTTGTCAATGGACTGCAGGTTATATGGACATTTAATTTTATCTGCATTTCCTTTCACTTTTGTTTCCCCCCATCAGATCGTTGAGGAACAGTTTTATCTCTTAAAGTGCTTTCCTCCTTTTTAAAAAGCAATGGAAAGCAAAATGACTAAACCTGGCCCTGCCTCTATCATACATCCATTCAGTGGGTAGGAATTGCAGTAGTAAGCACGAAGCCCCGACCTAGGAGTAGAGCAATGAGAAAGACAGCCAACAAAATAAATAAGCAAAATATATAGTGTAATCGTTGGACAATGATTAAATATTAGATGGAGAAAAATAAAACAAGGATGGAACATAGAGAATGAGGCCTGATGGTGGATGTAGGGGGTTCCATCTTATACAGGATATCTTCAAGATTAAGTTTTCATAAGCCTTAAGAGGTAAGAGGTTGAACGTGCATTTATCTGTAGGAAGAAGGGTTCACATAGAGGGGAGTGAGAGCAAAGGCCCTGATGCAAAAGCCCACCTGGTGGACCGTGGGAGATCAGAGCAGCTAGAGTGGCAGAGAGAAGGTGAGTTAGACATTAGGTCTGTGAGGGGGAGTTTAGGTGCGGCAGAGCCTAGAGGTCATCTTAAGGGCTGTGGCTTATACTCTGAATGAGATAAAAGGATACCAGAGGATTCTGAGCAGAGGAGAGACAGGATCTGTCCTACACAGGGTCACCTGCCTGCTGTGTTGAGGCGGCTATGGCAGATGCAGAGACCTCAGGGAGAGACAAGACTGGTTGGGATTAGGGTGATAACAGAGGAATGTTCAAAGTTGTACACAGTCTGAGGTAGAACCTACAGGACTTGCTGTGGATTGGATGGGGAATAAAATTGAGGGGCAGGCGATGCCTGGGTAGCTCAGTGGTTGGGTGTCTGCCTTTGACTCAGGCCTGGGGTCCTGGGATAGAGTCCCACATTGGGCTTCCTGCATGGAGCCTCCTTCTCCCTCTGCCTATGTCTCTGCCTCTCTTTCTCTGTGTCTCTCATGAATAAATAAATAAAATCTTTTTTAAAAATTGGGGGGCAGGAGGGGGGATGAGGGAAAAGAGGAAAGGGAGGGAAGGATAGAGAGAAGAGCCGAAGACAAGCATCTGGAAAGATGGGATGCCACATGCATCTATTAGCCCTAGAGTGACAGCAGTCCTCTCTAGAGCAGGGCTGCCCAACTCAGCACAGCAACGGGCACTGTACTCAGATATCTCTCAGTGGTGGTGGTGGTGACGTCCTGTGATGTTCAGCAGCACCCTGAACTCTAACTACTGGGTAGGAGTAACACGCCTTCCATTGTGACAACCAATAATGTGTTCAGATCTTGCCCTCTATCCCCTAGGGGCAGGATCACCTTTGGTTGAGAACCACTGCCATAGAATAATACAGATGAACTTTAAAATTTATCTTTAAATTTTGTAGAAGTGAACATCACTCGTACTTTATTCTCACACATACTTTACAAGGTATTTATAAATATTGTGGAAATCCCCTATTTGTCCCACATAAAAATTGCAATGACTATTAGTCACCTACTAAATAGTATTGGGTTCATTCTGTATGTAACCTCTCATGCTCATAGCATCCTTAGACTCCTTACAAGGGCAACCAGAGCCGAGTGTGAGCAAGCAAGTTTCTCAGGGTCACACGGCTGGGCTTGCAGCAAAGGATGTGTCTAACCCTGAAGTCCCTTTCTCTGCACCACGCCAGCTGGGCAAGGACTCCAACATTTACATCCATAAAATACCGATTTCCTTCTCTGCTTTTCACACCACAGGACCCACATCTATAAGGTGTTCTCTTAATGAACCCCGGCCACTGAAGATGCTACCTCATTAGGGTGGGCATGATGGGTTGAGCTGTCACATCCTAAGGTGGAAGACGTTTTTGCCCGTGTGTCCAGGCATTTCTTTCATCTCATCTCTTACTGGTGGGATTGCCAGGTCAAGTATATCTACATTATGCCAGTTAGAATCAGGTTCTCACTGACAAGGATAGAAAGCCTCACATAACTGGAGTTTCAAAGAGACATTTATTTCTCTCACAAAAAAAGTTAGACCGTCTGAGGCTGGCCTCAAAGTCCTCGGGACTCCTTCCAGCACACAGCTCTGCCAGCCAAGAGGTGACTCCCACCCTCCTCCTTCTGGTTGGAGCTCCAGCCAGCACACCCAGGTTCCTAGCAGCAGGAGTGAGGGAGGGCCAGAGTGTCAAGTGGCTGACACATGACACTCTTGCTTATATCCCATTGGCCAGAAGTTAGTCACATGGCCATACCTAACTGCAAGGATGGCTGGGAAATGTAGTCTTTACTCAGAGTCCTTGTGCACCCGGATAAAAATTCTGTAATTAGGAAGGGGAGAAGGGGTAATGGGGGAGGGGAGACAACCAGCAATTTCTGACGCTCACAAGAACAAACTCAACTGATACTGTTCAAAATGCCTCAAAGCCACAAATACTATGTCGTTATATACTTCCATTAATACTGAATTTCAGTATTCTCTTCTCCTGGGTGGCAAATAAGCTTTCAGTTATGTGTCAAATCTAAATGATAATCTCATTGGGGCTTGGTGGACAGATGCATTGAGAGTAGTGACTTCGGCAAGGGACTCCAAAGAGAAGAGTGCAATGCACATGCTGAATACTTGCCCTGCTTGTCCAACACCCTCCCAACACCAGGTGATAAAGCTCCCTCTTTACCGATGTGGTAGGTATAAATAGGTCTCCATTCCGTCTGTGTTTATTTGATCATCAGGAAGGTCAAAGTCTTTATTTAAAAAGTCTACTGGTCATTAATGCATTTTTTTGTGAATTGCCCGTTAAAACCTGTTCCAAAAAAAACATTTTTTTGGAACACTTTTGAATTATGGTGCTACTATAGATTTGACATTCTTCAAAATAAAAAATTGGGATTCATATCTGTGCCATATGTAAATAAATTTCAAACATATAAATATAACATGTAAATTAAAAACATGTAAATAAATTTCTATGATATATAACATACAAAAGCTTGTATATATTTGTTTACTCAACCTTGCTTATGGTGATTTAAAGAAAAAATTTAGGGGATCCCTGGGTGGCTCAGCAGTTTCGTGCCTGCCTTTGGCCCAGGGCGCAATCCTGGAGTCCCGGGATCAAGTCCCGCATCGGGCTCCCAGCGTGGAGCCTGCTTCTCCCTCTGCCTGTGTGCCTCTCTCTCTCTCTCTCCATGTCTATCATAAATAAATAAAAATAAATCTTTAAAAAAATAAAGAAAAAATTTAAAAGATTTTATTTATTTATTTGAGAGAGAGAGAATACGAGTGGTGGAGTGTGGCAGAGGGAGGAGTAGTCTCCCCACTAAGCCGGGAGCCCCATGCAGGACTCAATCCCAGGATCCTGAGATTACGACCTTAGCTAAAGGCAGATGCTTCACCAACTGAGCCACCCAGATACCCCTATTTTTTTAAAGAAACAGATTGTGGGGGGCACCTGGGTGGCTTAGTGGTTGAGCATCCACCTTTGGGTCAGGTCATGATCCTGGGGTTCTGGTATCAAGTCCCGCATCAGGCTCCACACAGGGGGAGCCTGCTTCTCGCTCTGCCTATGTCTCTGCCTCTTTCTCTGTGTCTCTCATGAAAAAATAAATAAAATCTTTTTAAAAGAAAGGAAGGAAGGAAGGAAGGAAGGAAGGAAGGAAGGAAGGAAGGAAGGAAGGAGAAAGAAAGAAAGAAAGAAAGAAAGAAAGAAAGAAAGAAAGAAAGAAAGAAAGAAAGAGAGAGAGAAAGAGATTGTGTCCACTCCTGCATAGTGGGGAGGGGGCAAAGGGAGAGGGAGAGAGAATCCCAAGCAGACTCCCTGCTCAGTGTGGAGCCCCACATGGGACTTGAACGCACAATTCTGAGATCAGGACCTGATCCAAAATGAAGAGTCAGACACTCAACAGACTGAGCTATGGAGGCACCTCAGTGATTTTTTTTAACGTGCAAGTACTTTTTATTTGTATATAACCAAATCTACCTACTTTTCCTGCATAGTTTCCAGCCATTTCAATACCTACTGTGATCCCTTCAACTGACTGCTGAGTATATGGAAAGATCTGCAGAGAACTGGATTTGGAGCCCAGATTCACCAGGGTTTTAAATGAGTGACTGTGGGCAAGTGTTCCTAATGGTGGTACCCTCTGTGCCCTCATCTACCAATTGTAGATGATACTGCCCCATCAGTGCTGTGGGCAAGCGATCCTCTAAACAGGGGCACACAGTAGGCACCAGTTCTCTTATTTCCTCCTGTTAGGGGAGCCCTGAATTCAACCAGCATCCCCTCAACCAGCACCACCAGCGCTCAGTAGGATGAATCAGACCCTTGGAGACAGCAACCACACCGCAACCAGGGCAAGAAATTGTGGGTGTTTATCCAGTCGGTTTTACTTTTCGATTTCAGAACCCCACCCCACCCCCAGTTTCTTGTCTTCTTCCTCTTAGAATTCCCTGCATCATCTTCCTTCTCTGATCAGCTGATGACCCAGGGCTGGATTCCCAGGTACGCTGCCATGGGTGCACCTGCCAGAAGGCTGGCACTGCGTCATTCCAGGACTAGGGTATCAACACCTCGGGACCTTTTACACAGCTGCTGGGCAAACCACATTCACAGAAAGACTGTTCAGCCTAAATCTAAACACAGATTAGGGGGTGGGAAGGAAACCTAAGTGAGAACATCTGAAAACTCCTTTCCCTGCTTAAAAACAGTGAAACAAAATATCCAAAGCTGCAATGTTGTCACTACTGCCTTACAGGCTGCTATCGTAGATGGACAATCAGCCACATCCATTTCTTCTTAGATTTCAAAACATACCTTCATTTGATTTGACATCAATGCCTTCCCTCAGCTCATTTTCTATTTTTCATAAAAACTATCCCAAAACCTCAAACCAAATTTAAGGAATTTTGTAGGAATGGAAACAAAGTCAATATGAACTCCAAAAATGGTAGATGTCTAGTAAAAAGAGAATCTTCCAAAATAAAAAGTATGGGGTGTCACGCAGTACAGGTCGGGGGCACAGCTCCTGCCTTCTGCTCCATCAGGACATCTTCCTCCCAGGCTGCCTTGCACCAGCCCTTAGTCACACACATGCCAGGCAACCTTAGGACGAGAACTGCCCACGCATCACACAGCTGGTCTGGGGTCAGCCCTACAGCATCCTCCATGGTGGTGTCTTCCAAAGCATCCATTCTTTCTATCCCAAGCTCAGCTCCATCCAAAGCTGGGTGATTCCACAGGTGGGCCCCCTATGTGTGGGCCATCTGTTCTTTTCTAACGCTGCTTCAAGCATCTCTCGACACCCTTCTCTGTCTTGTGATGGACACACCGGTCTTTGTTTCTTTCCCCCAAACAGACCACTATGTCCTCGGGTTAAGGATGTTGACATATGGTCCCTGCTGTGTTCATCTGCTCGGGCTGCTGGTTGGCTTAAGCAACAGACATTTATTTCTTCGAAGTCCTGGAGGTCAGAGATTAAGGCAGCCCGGCTCCGTCGGGCGTGGCTGGGGGCTGCCCCATCCCTTGCTGGCAGCATTGGGTAGGAGTCAAGATGCAGGGATGAGACACCTTCCTTTCCTCTGTGTGACGGGTCAGCTTGGCCTGTACCTGGCCCTCTGACCGACCTCAAGTTGGTTGCAGAGGACATGTGTTTGTGGGGAGGAGGGTGAGAGGGCAGTGCTACTGTGGGGCCCTGGGGCAGTCAGTTCCCCGCTCTGCTTCCCATGGCCCCCTGCCACTGTAGCCTGCCACCTCCCCTCTATCTCTGACCCTGGCAGAGACACCCCTTTCCTCTCTGGACTCCTGATCTTTTCAGGGTCCCCCTAAGTGAGGACGCCTCTCCTGCTTTCTGCTAAGACTTGGGGTCCTCGGCATCTGGCCATTCCCTGCAGCCCTGTTCAGTTCTGAGAACCCTGTCAGGGATCATCTTCCTTGGGCCAGGCTAGCCAAAACCCAAAATTCCCTGGCCCCACTCCCCACGAATATGCAGTCAGCATCTCTGTGTGGGGTCCGGCCCTCCACGTGGGTCTGAGCAGCTCAGGCTGAGGTTGCTGCTCTCAGCAGCCCCGGAGCTGACCTCCCTAGCCTCCTTGGCCTCTCCCCAGCAGGCCCAGAGCCTCATGGACACCGTGGGAATCCCCTTCCTTTGCTCAGAAGCAGAGCAGGGTGTGCTCTGCAAACCCACTCAGCCAGGCCTGCCCTTGGCCTCGGCTGCACCTTTCTAGCTACTGTGTGTAGTTATGGGGACAGAGATACCCAGAGCTCGGAGGCTGTTGGAGGCCCATTGTGTTGCTGCCTCTTTTGCACAAGGTCCCTAGCAAAGCTCCTCCAGCGGGCCAGGCTTGGCCACCCCCCACCCCTGCCCCAGGCCCCAGGGTCTCCATGGTGAAGTCACACACACCACCAGCTTAGGAGAGGGGTCCTCCCTGCACACTTTGCCTTCAGATTTTGGTGATCGATCTGTGACTTATTATTTTTTTTAAGATTTTATTTAGTCATGAGAGACACAGAGGGAGGGGCAGAGACGTAGGCAGAGGGAGAAACAGGCTCCCTGCAGGGAGCCCGATATGGGACTTGATCCCAGAACCCCGGGATCATGCCCTGAGCCAAAGACAGATGCTCAACCCCTGAGCCACCCATGTGCCCACAATCTGTGACTTAACTACCGCTAAGAAGGCTTTGTAAAGGTCTGTATTTGGGGGTTTTCTGTCCTTTCACCTCCCCTGAAATGTAAGCAGTTCTTCCTTCATCTTCCCCTTAGTCTAATGCTTTGGGTTTGGGTTTTTCTTTAATAGCTCAACTTACTCTTGCAAAACAGTGAACTTCCCTGTGCAGATAGAACAAGGAACTCTAATTGCTTTCAATTTTTCAGTAACTGATTGCATGGATTTTGAATGTTTTTTAATCATTGTGTAAGCAAGTCTTCTACAACCTCTTCAGCCTGGACAGAGAATGTGAGGGCTTCTGAGGCAGTGGGTGGGATATTTAGTGGGCCTTAAAAGAATTCCTTTTCCAGGTCTTTTATGGATATGCCCGCTTTCAAAGATTCCACTTCTCATCTCATACAGTTCTTCTCTTATTCCTCACTGATTCTTTAGAATTTGCAGCGATGATGAGCAGGTGTATGAGCAGGCGGCTTCCTCCCATAGGCAGCTGCCACTCCTTCATTCTCCATAACACTCACGGGCACCAGCTGTGCCACTTCCTCCAGGGAGCCTGCCCCCCACGCACCCTGCAACTGCTCTCACCCACGTCACCCGGGATCAACCTAACAGTCACTTCAGCCTTTCAACCCATTTGTGGGCTTTGACCCTGTTTCCCACTTCCTTCTTGAAAGTCTGTGGTTTCACGGGGCATGCTTCTCTTTGCCCCCGTCCCAGGACTCGAACCTCATCACGTGGGTTTGCTTTTGGAATAAACTCACCACATATTCTTTAAGTATACTGTAAGTCTTTATCTGTGCCCTGAAACCCTGTATGTGCAATATGAGCTAGATTTCCTTGGAATGGAAGTTTGGCCCCTCTGGAAGGAAACCTGAATCCTGCCATGACTAGACTTGTAAAAACAGGTCTTCTTAAAGACTCCAGAATTTCTGAAGATCTCAAAAAATAAACTTGCAACAACGAAGCTAATGCTAAAAAAAGATCGTGATGCTTATCTCAGGATGTTAGTGCTGTAACCTGTATCCTTAAGCTACCATTTGGTCTGATCTGAGGATTTCTGGTTCTGGGAAATTTCCCGAATTGCCTCACTATGAAGCTTGGACCTCACGGGGAAGAGATGATCAGAACATCCCACACGTGGGCAGAGGTGGGGCAGCAGACAGCTGTCTTCAGGGTACAGTGTGTTGTCAACCCCAGAATGCCCCCCCCCCCGCCCCTGCTGAAATTTGTATCATGGTGGAGAGAACGCTTTCCCTCTACCAATGCAGCCTCAGTGCTGTGGGCCTGGAAATCTAACAACAGGCAGATGAACAGGAGAAAAGAGAGCAAGTGTATTCACACCCATGTGAGGATGCTCAGATGAAGCGGCCCCTGAACAGAGAGATACCGGGGTTCATATACCAATCTAATAGTGCGAGGCAGAATAGGCTGCTATGGGGAGACACATGAACTTTTAGGGGAAATGGGAGGTGTAGCCATTGTGCTGATGTTTGTTTATGTGATTTCTCATCCTGGTGCCAGTTGCCAGTCTCCCTCCCATCTAGGGCTGAAGCTCTGCTTTCATTAGATGAAGGAAGCTCTAAAAACGCTTCTTTCTGCATCCACTGTGTGTCAAGTGTTTTCAGTTTCAAATAATCTTCACACCAGCTCTGTGGGGCCAAGTGGGTCCCTCTGGGACCAATAGCACTCTTGCTTAGAATTTCACCAGAAGGATCCTTCTTGGGGTCCTGGATGGAGGCCAGAGCACATTGCTTGGGCTCCCTGAGTCCTGCCAAACACAATCCCTGTGCCCTCCAGGAAGGCCACAGCCCAGCATTCCCAGCAGAAAACGGGCAAGATTCCTGCACTTCACTGTGCAATTTTGGTTTCATCTTTAAGATGAAAGATACGTACTTGCTGTGGCCTGGATGTCTGTGTCCTTCAAAATGCCTGCGGTGAGACCCTAAACCCCCAAGCTGATGGCATTAGGAGGTGGAGACTGGGTCGGAGGAGACTGGGTCCTGCAGTAGAGCCCTCACAAAGAGGATTAGCGCCCTTAGGAAGGAGACCCCAGGAGATCCCTGCCTCTTCCTCCATAGGAGGACACTGAGAGCAGCCGCCCTGGACCTGGATCTCCCAGCACCCTGACCTGTGACACCCGGCCTGCAGAACAATGGAAATACACTCTGTGGCCTGGAAACCACCAGTGCATGGGATTCTCTTATAGCTGCCTGGACGCACTAGGATTGTTTACTATTTCTTAGACTACCCATGGGGAATAAATGTGTTTTCATTTCCCAAATGTTCCCTCTAGCATTTGTCTGTAATATGGACAGACAGGAATCTGAAGACAGCAGTGTCCCTCTCTGCAGTAACCCACCAGAGCCAGGAGGAGGACCCAGGATTGGCTCCTCTTTAAAGAAAGGGACCGTGCCACTAGAACTCCAGTTTGAGATTTTCATCATATATGTTCACTCATCTGTTCAGTGTGGTTCTGAAATATTTTCAGATATTAGCTCATCAGATTTCCTGTCCACCCCCAGACAGCCCTACTTACCTCCTCTCCTCCCCGTCATTTGAGCCAGGGAGGATGCTCAGATCTATGTTCAAATCACTTTTTATTCTTTAGAGCCAGTTGTTTTTACTGCATCACTTGACAAACACTTCCACAAAAGATCTAGTTTTTTTTAAAGATATTTATTTATTTGTTTATTTGGGAGAGACAGTGCATGAGCAAGAGAGCATGAGTGGGCAGAAAGGCAGAGGGAGAGGGAGAAGCAGACTCCCCTCTGAGCAGGAAGCCCCACGCAGGACTCAATCCTTGGACCCCAGGTTGGCGACCTGAGCCGAAGGCAGATGCTTAACCAACCGAGCCACCCAGGAGCTCCAAAAGAGCCATTTGATGATTAAGGAGCTAATCTAAACTTCAAGCCATCTGAATAAGTATTAACGTGGGTCTCAAATCATTTATCAAAGCAATAAAGACCTGTTTATAACCCAAAGTTAATTTTCAGGAAGTACCAATGCTGAGCTAATCCTAGGTTTTCAGATATGGACAACGAACACAGTGGGGCGTGATCAGCTTGCCGTGTCTTCATTGCTTTTTTCCTCCATTTCCACATCTTCTACGATAAATATATGTTACTTCTGAAAAGAGAAAAGAAATATATGTTACAGGACACCTGGGGGGCTCAGCAGTTAAGCGTCTGCCTTTGGCTCAGAGCGTGATCCTGGAGTCCCCAGATGGAGTCCCACATCGGGCTCCCTGCATGGAGCCTGCTTCTCCCTCTCCCTATGTCTCTGTCTCTCTCATGAATAAATAAATAAAATCATTTAAAAAAAGAAATATATGTTACTTCTGAAAAGAGAAAATTTCATTTGAATCTGGGAAAGTGGGGTGGAAGTTTATGGAAAGGACAAAAGGAAAGCTTAAAATTTATCCTGTTTACTTTTAAAATTTAAACTTTAGGGATGCCTGGGTGCCTCAATGGTTGAGCATCTGCCTTTGGCTCAGGGCGTGATCCTGGGGTCCTGGGATCGAGTCCCACATTAGGCTCCCCTAAGGGAGCCTACTTCTCCCTCTGCCTATGTCTCTGCCTCTCTCTCTCTCTCTCTCTCTCTCTCATGAATAAATAAATAAATAAAATCTTTAAAATTGAAATTTAATTGAAAATTGAAATCGTATCTCCTTGCACCATGCAAGATTTACTGGCTTTCTGGGGATACAGGAGGAAGTGTGGTTCAGAAAGCATGCTCAAATGGCCAGATTGTGGCTCTAAGATTCTGAGGTGATGTCATTAGTGACATCATAGTGGCACTTGGTCCAGCTCTCCTATGATAGTTTGGAACAACTACTGTTTGATGAAGGTGAAACTACGGAAAATAAATGTTACCATATAAAACTGCAGGCACCTGAGCTTTGGTGACCTAAAAATGGTGATTTCATATGATTCAACCATCAACTTGGTGAATTTAACTATTTCCCTAGATGATGTTCATTGGGTTGGTTTAAACATATTTTCTCTCAGCCACTGAAGTTAAAAGAGCTTAGGCTTAGCCTGTTATCTCACATGTCAACATCCCCCCAGAAATGACAAGGGCCAGTGATCGCACTCAGCTGCACGTTAGGAGTAGTTTCGTAAAAGCACCAACCCTGTTGGCCCCTGAAAACAAAGAATCTCTGGAGACTGGGGCTTGGACAGCAGGTCTTTTGTTGTCGTTGTTATCAACTTTATTAAGGTATAATTGGCAGACAGCAAACTGTTCGTTTTTAAAGTGCTCAGCTGGAGAAGTTTGACAAATGTGTTCACTTGTGGGACCATCACAACACTCAAGGTAAGGAACCTATCACCCCAGAAGCCTCCTTGTGCCCCTTTGTCATCTGTCCCTTCTGCTAGTCCTACTCACTGTATCCTCAGGGAATCCCTGATCTTCTATCACTGTAGATCTGTGTATGGTTTCCAAAATTTTATACACATAGAATGATGCATTGTGTATGCATTTTGTCTGCCTTCTCCCACTCACTCAGCAGAAGTTGTTTGTGTTATTGTATGTATAAATAAATTGCTTTTTCTTATTGCTGTGTAGCAGTCCACTGCATGGATATACCAGTTTATTTATCCACTCATGTGTTGGAAATTTGGGTTATCACCACTCTTTGGCTGTTAACAAGTCAAGCCATCATGACCATTCAAGCACAAGTCTCAGTGTGGACATGTGCTTTAATTTCTGTTGGGTAAATACCCAGAAATCAAATATCTGGGTCACCTGGTAGGTATGTTTAACTTTGTAAGAAACTGTCAAGCTGGGACACCTGGGTGGCTCAGCAGTTGAGCGCCTACCTTGGGCTCAGGGCATGATCCTGGGATCCAGGATTGAGTCCCGCTTTGGGCTCCCTGTGGGAAGCCTGCTTTTCCCTCTGCTTATGTCTCTGCCTCTCTCTCTGTGTCTCTCATGAATAAATAAATAAAATCTTAAAAAAAAATATCAATTGCTTTCCAAAGTGTGTGTTTCACAATATGTTCCCATGAGCAGGATACAAGAGTTCTAGTTTCTTCACATCCTTGCCAATCCTGAGTATGGCGGTCTTCGTGATTTTAGTTCTCTTCATGGGTAGGTAGTGGTATCCCACTCTGGATTAGATTTGCATTTCCCTAAAGGCTTATGCTGTTGAGCAGCTATTCAAATCTTTGCACAGGTGGTGGTATCTTAGAAAAGCACACCCCCCAACCCCCAGATGGTTCTACTGTGCAGCAATGGTTGACAGCCACCAAGACTCCTCCATTACTGTGATGCCCAGCCTGTCTCCCTCCTGGTGAGGGTAGTAACGGGTTTATGGAGAGGGTGAATCCTCATCCAGAGTCCTGAGGACCTTTCTTGGGCTAACTTCAGCACAGATCCTTTGAGGGTTTTAAGTGTGGATTCCACAAAGATTCTTTTTTTTTTCTCTAAGATTTATTTATTTGAGAGAGAGAGGTGGGGGCAAGGGGCAGAGGGAGAGGGAGAGGGAGAGAGAGTATCTCAAGCAGACTGCATAGACGCCCAGCACAGAGCCCAACATGGGGCTCGATCTCATGACCCTGAGATCATGACCTGAGCCAAAATCAAGAGTTGGACGCTTAGGTAACAGAGCCCCCCAGGCGCCTCTCCCCTGAGATTCTTTAAGGGGACTCTGCAGTGAGGGTTCCAACACAAGCCTTTCCCCCTGATAGGCATTTGGAGGCTGTGTGCTCTGGGTCAGCTCTGGGCTTGAGTTCATGAGGACTGCAGCTCTGTCCTAGACCTGCCCAGAGGAGAAGCTGAGGCCTGCAGTGTGTGGAAGTGGGGCCAGTTGGAGGAAGAAGGAGAGGGACTGTGGGGTCAGCTTCTCATCCCTGCCCCTCCTGACACAAGGCTCAGGATGTGAAGCTAAGCTGCCTGTTATGGGTTCAATTGTTCCCCCCAAAAAGATATATTGAAGTCCTAGCTCCTAGGACCTCAGAATAGGACCCTTAGTTCTTTGCGGATGTGATTATTTGAGATGAGAGGAGTCCACAGCAACCCCGGGCTGAAGGACTGTGTGCAAACAGGCCCCTTAGGGACCCACCTTGTAGTATCCATAAGCCATAAGCTGTATACTTATACTGGATACTATACTTATACTGTGGATACTAAGCTGTAGTATCCATAAGCTGACCAAGGGCTCTATACACCCCGACACAGGTACCTGTACCTCCTCCCTTCCCCAATAGCTACAGCCCCCACCACCCCTCCGGGTGGATGGCCTCTGCCCTGCTGCCCTAGTGCCCTACTGCCCTGTCCACGCTGCCTGCCCTGCTGCCCTACCCACTGCTCACTGCACTGTCCTCAGTAAACTTTTATCTCCATCATGCTGCCTCAGCTGAGTTCTTCCACCACCATCCCGCCAGCCCCCTGGATGTCCCACAGAGAATGAGGAAGACGGGGAGTGTCAGTCACCAGCCAGGGAGTGCCAAGGAGTGCCAGCCACAGCAGAGCCCAGACAGGCAAGGAGTGAGTCTCCTGGGGTCTCTGAGGAGCTGAGCCCTACAGACCCCTTGATCTCACACCTCCAGCCTCCAGAGCCCTGGGCAGACAAACTTCTCTGTCATTTCAGGTCACCACCCTGTGGCCCTTCACCAGGGCAGCCTGAGGACACACAGCCATGGATGGCCTCAGGCCTCGTGGCTCCAGCCTGGGGCGCAGGCCTAGGTCAATGGGCTCCTGGACCCTGGGTGAGGAGGGTGTGGGCCAGAAGAGTCTGGGCCCAGGTGGCTCCTTCCAGGCTGATGCCTCACTAGCCTTCTCTTTATAAGTCTTCATTGTTTCCAGAACTGGTTTAAATACAAGGTACGGTTTCAAACATCAACCATTATTTAAAACATAATGAAGCAAAAATAAAAAATACTTTAGATTGCATTACCCAGAAAGAAACTGGTGTTACTTAATGTACTAGAAAGATCTTTCCAGATATTTCCTGAGTGCATGCCAATACGTTTGCAGGAAGTCTTAGAGGCAGCGCCCACCCCCACCCTCACCAGCCGCCTTAGTGGTACTGGGGTGTGAGTGTTGCGTTATTTGGCTACGTTGTTAGAATGAGCGTCCTTGTGTATATTTCTTTTGATTCTGTGGGAATAAGCCCTCAAATACCGGGAAGTGGGATTGCCTAACCTCTGCCCCATTTTCATTGTTTTCTATAAAATTGCAAAACCAATGCATGCTCATTTTTTTAAATCAAATATTGCATAAGGAGGCAAAGTAAAAATGAAACCCATTCCATGCTATTCCCAGGGGTGATTCCTGTAAACAGTGGAGAAGAGTTTTAATGAAGCAAGTTTGGATTTCAATCTTTGTTCTCCGGACACCTGGGCAGCTCAGCGGTTGAGCATCTGCCTTTGGCTCAGGGTGTGATCCCAGGATCCTGGATCGAGTCCCACATCCCGCTCTTTGCAGGAAGTCTGCTTCTCCCTCTGCCTATGTCTCTGACTCTCTCTCTCTCTCTCTCTCTCTCTCTCTCTCTCTCTGTGCCTCTCAGGAATAAGTAAATAAAATCTTAAAAACAAAATCTTTTTTCTCTCTCACTAAATCTGTGACCACGGGAAGGCTCTTACTGTGTTTAGTGCTCAATTTCCTCATCCAAGATGAAGCTCGTGCCTGCTCTCCTCTTCTCATGGGGTTTAGGACATCTAAATAAAATATATGTGAAATGAAGATTCATAAAAAAGTATGTGCCACAGGTCATGATGGGCATCGACGACTATAGAAGATCTGAAACCTTCATAGCACCCCTTCCAGAGAGAAGACAATTGGTTTGAAAATAAACAACAAATGGAGGTTAGAGAACCCCTGTGACTGTATGTTTGTACTGAATTCCTCCCAGATTAAGGAGGAAGGTTGGTGGAAGCAGCAGTTAGCAGCACAGAACTGAAGGTCAGCGAGTAGGGAGCGAGATCCCCTGGGGGGTGATGCCCCAGGGGCCAGACCCTGAGGGGAGTCAGACTTTCCCCAGCCTTGATTTAAAAGGAAGAAATACTAAACAGAACTAATATAAGAGTTTATTTTTAGGGGCACCTGGCGGGCTCAGTCAGTAAAGTGTTCAACTCTTGGGGCAGCCCCAGTGGCGCAGCGGTTTGGCGCTGGCTGCAGCCTGGGGTGTGATCCTGGAGACCCGGGATCAAGTCCCACGTCGGGCTCCCTGCTTGGAGCCTGCTTCTCCCTCTGCCTGTGTCTCTGCCTCTCTCTGTCTCTATGAATAAATAAATTAAAAAATCTTTTTAAAAAAAGTGTTCAACTTTTGATTTCAGGGTTGTCAGTCCAAGCCCCACACTGGGTGCAGTGCTTACTAAGAAAAAAAATGTAATAATTGATCAATAAAAATGCCTGCTTCAATACAACCTGGATAGGGATCCCTGGGTAGCTCAGTGGTTTAGCGCCTGCCTTTGGCTCAGGGCATGATACTGGGGACCTGGGATTGAGTCCCACATCAGGCTCCCTGCAGGGAGCCTGCTTCTCCCTCTGCCTGTGTCTCTGCCTCTCTCTCTCTGTGTGTCTCATGGATAAATAGAACATGAAAGACTCCTAACTCTGGGAAACGAACTAGGGGTGGTGGAAGGGGAGGTGGGCGGGGGGTGGGGGTGACTGGGTGACGGGCACTGAGGTGGGCTCTTGATGGATGAGCACTGGATGTTATTCTATACGTTGGCAAATTGAACACCAATAAAAAATAAATTTATAAAAAATATTTTCAAAATTATTTATTTATTTATTTTAAAAGATTTTATTTATTTATCCATGAGACACACAGACACACACACACACACACACACACACACACACACAGAGAGGCAGAGACATAGGCAGCAGAAGAAGCAGTTTCCTTGCAGGGAGCCCAATGTGGAACTTGATCCTGGGACCCCAGAATCACACCCTGAACCGAAGACAGACACTCAACCATTGAGCCACCCAGGTGCCCCCAACAAAGTCTATTTAAATAAAGCACAAGGAAATATCAAAATAACAAAACTTGATTAAAAAAAAAGAAGAAGAAACAAGGATGAACAAAATCAAAACCACTTGGGAAAACAGCTGGAGAAAGGCAGTGCTACGAAACCACATGAGAACCATCTCCTCCTCTCTGGTTGGCATAGATGGGATCCTGCACTTGAGTCAGGAAGGTTGGCTCTTGCCCCGGGTCTGGAGGTAACCTACAGAGGACGGTTCCATTCTGCTTGATGATTTTGTAAGTGATGTAATCCTGGCCTCTAAGCTGTGAGACAGACTTCTGAGAACAGGTTCTCTGCTCTGAGAGAGATGCCAGTGGGGGTAGGCCAGCCAGTACGCGACCCCCAGAGCTGCAGAAGCCTTGGGAGCCTGAGGATATCTTGCCGGAACAGAGCCTACACATTGAGAAGGGCAGGGTGGAGAGATGGAGAGAACCCAAGTCTTCACGATGCTGTGTGGGCTGACACTAGATGGCCCAGTGGGGTGAGCAATGGTCCAGTTTTCTTCGGGCTCTTTGAGTTATACCAGAGCTCCCCAGCTCTGCACTCGGCATTGTACCAAGGGTTGTACATCTCCTGTTTGCTCTCCTCCTCACAATGATTTTTTTCTTAAACTTTTTATTTTGAGATGGTTGTGGATTCACATGTAGTTGAGAGGAGTAATACAGAAAAATCCTATATACTCTTTGCCCAATTTTCCCCAATGGTGACATCATATGAGACTACAGTGAGACATCACAACCAAGATAGTGATGCTGAGACAGTCAAGTATAGGATACTCCCTTCCTTGCCCTTGGACAGATACCCCACCTCCGATCCTCCCAACCCTCCTGAACCCCTGGCGACAGCTGATCTGTCCTCCATCAGTGGCTATCATCAAGCTACTTTAAGCAGGTTACAGAAATGAAATCCATAGCATGTAACCTTTTGGGATTGGTTTTTTCCACCCCCAGGTTAATTTCCTGGAGACTCATCTAGGTTGTTGCCCGTATCAACAATGTAACTCTCTTTACTGCTGATTGTTATTCTGTGGTGTGGATGGGTTGGGATTTGTGTGTCCATTCCCTTGCCAAAGCACATCCAGCTCTTTCTCGCTTTTGGCCACTAGGACTAAGGCTGATATGAACGTCCGTGTGCAGACAATCATTTCATTTCCCGATAAGGGACTCTGAATGCAGCTGTTGAAATGAGGTAGCTGCAGAGTTAGGCAGGTTAGTCTTCATTTCTTTGCTGAGAAGGCCTACACTCATGGGAAAAATTAAAGTATCAACAGTAAGTGAACCATGTCTGCTTTTTCTCGGGTGAATCGGTGTTTTGCAAATTTGATTGGAGAAGGCAGAGGAAGACTGTTATCCACCAAAGATAACAGATACAGGGGCTGGTTGAGCAGAGGGGCTTAGATCCTACGGCGGATGAGTCTGCACATCTTAAGCACAGAGGATATCCGTGGCATGAGGTCACCTGGCTTCTGATCAGGGGATATCATCTAGCCATTCTTCAGGTGGAGAAAAACATCAATTAAAGAAAGAAGAGGGTATTTTTCAAAAAGAGAGTCAGAGAGATACTGGTTTGAATATCATTTGGGACTTGCTCTATATAAATTTTTGATTACTTTCAACCCCCAACCACATTACTGCTCCTCTTAGAGGACACTAAAATGGTTATTTTATTTTTTAAAAGATTTTATTTATTCACTGGACAAAGAGAGAGACAGACAAGCAGGGGGGAGGGGCAGAGGGGGAAACAGACTCCCCACTGAGCAAGAAGCCTGATGTGGGGCTTGAACCCAGGACTCTGGGATTATGACCTAAGCCGAAGGCAGATGCTTAACGCACTGAGTCACCCAAGTGCCCCTAATATGTTATTTTAAAGTAACAAAGGAGGAGTAACCTGGGTGGCTCAGTGGTTGAGTGCCTTTGGCTCAGGGTTGTGATCCCAGAGTCTCAGGATCGAGTCCCACATCAGGCTTCTTGCAGGAAGCCTGCTTCTCCCTCTGCCTATGTCTCTGCCTCCCTCTCTCTGTGTCTGTCATGAATAAATACATAAAATCTTTTTTTAAAAAAGTAACAAAGGAAACATAAGCAAGTGTATTACTAGATCAAATATATGTTTTTTGACAAAAATTTCAAAAGTTATTTAACTTCATCTTTTGGTGATAAAAACTCTGTGATCCAAAAAGTTTAGGGTGGCTCTCCCAAATGCTTAAGACTATTGCTTAGGACTAGAACTTTTATATCCAGACTCAAGCTAATATTTTTTCCTTTGTGTTATGATTATATGAGATGTTTTTATTAAAAATGTGGGCCTTCTAAAGTCTTTCACTGAGATTAGCACTATTAAGAAGAGCCAATTGGAGGCACCTGGGTGGCTCAGTTGGTTAAGCATCTGCCTACAGCTCAGGTCATGATCGCAGGGTCCTGGGATTGAGCCCCACATCGGGCTCCATGCTCAGTGAGGAGTTTGTTTCTCCTTCTGCCTTTCGCTCTCTTTCTCAAATAAATAAGTAAATAAGTAAATAAATAAGTAAATAAGTAAGTAAATAAATAAATAAATAAATAAAATCTTTAAAAAAAAGAGAGAGAGAGGAGTCAATCACTTCCCTTATTTGTGGCTGATACCTAATACAGAAGTGCTCTCAGATGCACTTCCTCTTAGCCTCACCTTCTGAACAGGGATCAGTAAGGTGGATTTCATGATCTCAGATTCAGTGCAGTGTGCCTCCGTTTGTTGAATACAGGGAGAAAGGATGGAGAAATAGTCTCTTGAGTTATATGTAGGAGAAAGTAAGAATACCCAATTAAAAAAAAAAAAGAATACCCAATACAGGGCCATCTGCAAATGTGACAAATATGAGAAGTGCATTCATCATTTGAGTTTTTGATAAAGATTTTGTTCACCAGCCCCATCAAACTGACCTACGAGAAGAGGTTGTGGTGAAATTACAGGGTGAAGTACAACATTGGACAATGGCCTCTCCCGGGGTCACCATGGCAACCCTCCCACTGATGCTGTGCCAGAGGACAGAGGAGAGTGTTCTCTGCACTGGCTAAGCAAATCAACATTTCAATTGATTATTTTTTTAAAAGATTTTATTTATTTGACAGAGAGAGAGAGCACAAGCAGGGGGAATGGCAGGCAGATGGAGAAGAAGAAGCAGACTCCCCACTAAACAGGGAGCCTGACATGGGACTTGATCAGAGGACCCTGGGATCATGACCTGAGCTGAAGGCAGATGCTTAATTGACTGAGCCACCCAGGCGCCCCCTTGTGTTTTTAAGAAAGACACTGAACCGGGATCCCTGGGTGGCACAGTGGTTTGGTGCCTGCCTTTGGCCTAGGGTGCGATCCTGGAGATCTGGGATCAAGTCCCACGTCGGGCTCCCGGTGCATGGAGCCTGCTTCTCTCTCTGACTCTCTCTCTCTCTCTCTCTGTGACTATCATTAAAAAAAAACCAAAAAACAAAAACACTGAATCATAGCAATCTAAAATTTAAAACAGATGACTTAATTTTTATGGACATGATAGAAACCTTTATGCTTCTGCATTTCAAACAAGCCCCCAGAGAAGCCAAACCTACCTGAGCCTGACTGTCTTTTTCTTAAGTCTGAAAATAAAGATTTGCTGATCCTGGAAAAACATTTTACTTTTCCTTCTGGCTATATCCCTTAATCATATTCCTCTTCGTTGCAAAGCTAAAAATAATAGGTAAGATATCACAAGAGATAGTTTTCAAAAGGAAGGATGATCTACCAGTTACCACTGGGTGTGCTAAGCAGCTGCTCCCACTACGGTAATTAATAGGAATGCAAATCCCTTGTCAGTGTTCTATTAATTGCGGTCCCCTCTGCTCACTAAAAAAATTGGATTATTTCAGCTTTAATGATTTTTCAGATTTTGTGGGTGAATGTTAAAAAATGTACTTACAGGTCTTCTGTAATATTATCCAATGTGCTGTTTCACCTTTGGACCAGTGAAAGATCTGGGTTCCAATTGTTCTCTCTTGGATCTATTTCTGAGCCTGGCTAATGAGGACAGCAGCCTGCAGGCCAGGAGCCCAGGAAGGACAGCTGGAATGTGAAGGTCACCCCTCAACTTTGCCAGAGAGATGGGCCAAACGTGTTCTATTTCAGAGGTGATGTTTGGAAACGAAGTGGGTGCCGCATCTCAGACTGCTTACCTTTCCCTCCTTGTGGTGTTGGCTTTGGAGGAACAATCATAATAATGCCATGAAGCAGGTCAGTGTCCAGTGACCCCCACACTCTCTCCCTTCCTCCCCACCTCCAGGCTGGGGCAGTGCCAACGCCCACTTCACAGCTCCACAGCTGAGTAGGGAATAGTCCTGTTAATTGATCTGCACAACTTCTCTAAGTTTGCACAGATCTCCCCTCCCCCGCCCCCCTCAGGAGAAGGAACTCGCATCCTGCATGCAGTGGGAAGGATTATACCTGAGTATCAGAGATGGCTCTGACTGGGGCCCCTAGATGAGCCACTGAAATGTAAATACTTAAATAGGTTTGCATTTAAAATATAAAAACGGGGGCACCTGGGTGGCTCAGGGGCTGAGCGTCTGCCTTTGGCTCAGGTCCTGATCCCCGGGTCCTGGGATCCAGTCCCACATTGGGCTCCCCATGGGGAGCTCCCTACAGGGAGCCTGCTTCTCCCTCTGCCTCTCTCTCTCTCTCTGTATCTCTCATGAATAAATAAAATCTTCAAAAGTATAAAAAAGGGTAAGATGAAAATAAATGAAATAAAATAAAAATTCATGAATTCATATTGGTAATAAATAACTTGGTGGTTAACAAATTTTAAAATTCTGAATAAAATAAAAATTTATCAATTTTTGCTGAGTAAAATTAAAATTCAGGAGTTCATACTGGTGAAAGATAACCTGTTGGCTACCACCTTAGCAAGTGATGGAAGTTAATGAAGTTAATGTCACCAAAACCTGGGCAAACTGACACTGCTTATACAGAAGATCCCAAGTAATCTCAAAGTGTCTGCTAGAACAAATGAGTGAGTTTGGCATGGTCAAAGGATATAATGTCTATATATGCAAATCAATCCTATTGCCATATATGAGGAATGAACAATTACAAATTAAGAAAATAACATTTATAATAGGAAAATAAAAAGCCTAATTGAAGTAGGTTGACAGATTCTAAATCACAAATGTGGTGGCGATTGATGTAGGAAATGTTAGAGTCCAGGAGAAATGGTCAAGAAAGGGGCAGCCCCGGTGGCACAGCGGTTTAGCGCTGCCTTCAGTCTAGGGCGTGATCCTGGAGACCCTGGATGAG
Organism: Vulpes lagopus; assembly: GCF_018345385.1. Classification (NCBI taxonomy): domain Eukaryota; kingdom Metazoa; phylum Chordata; class Mammalia; order Carnivora; family Canidae; genus Vulpes; species Vulpes lagopus. The sequence continues at coordinate 2,592,646 of NC_054839.1, read as the reverse complement.
TCCCACCACATCAGGCTCCCTGCATGGTGCCTGCTTCTCCCTCTGCCTGTGTCTCTGCCCCCCTCTCTCTCTGTGTATCTCTCGTGAATAAATATCTTAAAAAAAAAAAAATGGTCAAGAAAGAATTCTTGAGACATCTGTGGTGCAAAAAGCTGGTTTTATTACAGCATGGGGACAGGACCCATGGGCAGAAAGAGCTACAAGGGGATCATGAGGGTGACTGATTCCGTACTCTTAAGTTGGAGGGGGTAAGGGAGAGCACAAGCCTCCAAGGCATTGTATTTTGGAAACACGGTTTCCAGGACCCAAGGGGACTAGCTCGTGTTAGAAGGCCATTCACTGCTATCTAGCAAAGCCTCAGTCATGAGACCCTTCAGATGTGTGTCACTGGGCTGTGTCTGGAGGGTGATCGCTGACATCTATCTCAGGGGGAGTAGAGATAAAGGAAGTTTCCAAAGGAATTTCTGTAAGTTAAGGTAGACTCACAGGGTCCTGAAAGATTGGGCTTGCCCTGAGCAAAGTGTCAACGTGAGGCAGCTGAGCTCCTAGATGAAGGTCATTCTGCCTGTTTCAAGGACCTCTCAGTGGTCTGGAAGTAGTAAGGAAGTGTAATGTTTCTTTTGCCTTTGTTTCCCACATCAGTGATTACATGATTATATACCTTTGTTCAAACTCATGGAAGTGCACACTTAATCAGTGAATTGTTATGTAAATTATGCCTCAGTAAAGAGAAAGAGAGTACCTACCATGTGCCACGTTCCATGCTCTGAGCATATGGTACAGAACAAAACAGACATTTTCCATTGGAGCTAATCTCTATAGTCACGGTGATATAGATGACAACGAATGAATAAATGAGAGAAGACGTCACATAGTGAAAAGTCCTAAGGAGAAAAAAAAGGCAGGAAGTGGGAGAGAAGGGGTGTGGATCTGTTCAGGAATGGCTTGGCACTGATAAAGCTAATGCTGCAGGTGTGTGCCACTTCACTGTCAGGAGGAGCAGGGACATGTTGGGCTGGTTATGCGAAGGGCAAAGAAGTTGGAGTTGAGAGAGAAGGAGCAGTGACAGGAGACTGAGGTGCACGGGCCACAGGGGTGCTGGAAGGCTCCAATACAGAAAGTCTCTGGAGGGCTCAGGGTGGTGAAGGAACAGCAGGCGAGCTGACACCCTAGGCCCCCGCCCCTCCTGGGTGGGGTGCATGTGACGGTCCTGAGACTCTGCAGGTCGCCCTAAGGCTGAGGGAAGGGAAGACAAAGGGTTAACTTATAGAGATCACAGTCCTGGCAAGACAGGAGATTCCCTGTTGACCAGTGTCTCAGTGATTTATAAGAAACAAGCATTCTTAACAGCCTAACTTCCAGAAGGAGACTCCCAACTGTCTTCATGCTAATGCTTTACTAGAGGGAAAGACAACCTTAACTGGGCGATGGCAAGGCCTCAAAGATCCCGCAGGTCCTCTTGAGCACCGAGTTCTTTCCCTGACCTCCCGCAGCTCCCAGTATACAATCAGCCGCCCACCCCCCTGTCTTAATGGAACCACCATCTGGCACCAGAGATGTCTCAGGAATTTTCTCTTGGTGGTGGGCTCTGGACCCGAAACTGCCTCAGGAGTGACAGGATCTTTCTGTGTCTGTAGGCAGCAGGGAGGTGCATTCAGAAGGTGCTGGTGAGTCGTGTCCCCCGAGACAGGTGTGGGTCCGCACTCCCAGAACTTGTCAGTGTCACCACATGCGGAAGTAGGGTCCTTGCAGATGACCAAGTCAGGGTAAGGGAATCGGGGGCGGTACCGCTGCTGGGCACAGGCTCGTGGCAAGAACGCCCTGCGAGGACGCCGAAGCACCGCAGGGAAGGGATGCCCCGGGCTGGGGCCCCCGCAGCTGCAGACGCGAAGCTGCAGAGGGCGAGGCCCCGCCTGCCTGCCCTTCTAGCCTGTGCGCCTGGAAGCAGCCTCCGCCAGGCAGGCCCTCGGGAAGAGCTTGCGGGAGGGGAAGACAGAGGAGAGGCTGCCCTCCGGCTTCCGACTGGAGTCACTGGGACGGCGGAGCCCGCTCACCGCGCCGGGGGCCTGGCGGGGGTCGCCCGGCCTCACCGACCAGCTCGGAGTCGGGGCCGGGGGCCTGGCGGGGCCGCTCAGCCGCACAGAGCAGCTCGGAGTCGGGGCCGGGGGCCTGGCGGGGGTCGCCCGGCCTCACCGACCAGCTCGGAGTCGGGGCCGGGGGCCTGGCGGGGCCGCTCAGCCGCACAGAGCAGCTCGGAGTCGGGGCCGGGGGCCTGGCGGGGGTCGCCCGGCCTCACCGACCAGCTCGGAGTCGGGGCCGGGGGCCTGGCGGGGGTCGCCCGGCCTCAGAGCAGCGCCGCGTCCAGCGCGTGGGCCCAGACGGGGTCGGGCTGCGCTAAGGGGCTGCTCCAGATTCTCCAGCTGCTCCCCGACAGCAACCTGCTCGTTAGCTGCGCAGCGCCCGCCCCGTTTCCTATAACGCCCCAACCCCAAAACGGGAACAACGAAAACAACCCGAACCCTACTACCCTAAAACGCCTCTGGAGGCTGGAACCTGTTTCCCTGCCAAGTCCAGGGCCCCGGAGCTGGGCCCCCGCCAGGTTGGGCCCCGAGCTCGTCCATCACCAGAGACCGTTTAAGACTGGCGGAGGCCCGTCTGTGGGTGGGGCGAGCCCGGGTGAGGGCCCGCTTCCGGCGACGGCGCAAGGGCCGCCGGGAGCCGGAAGTCCACCCAGAGTCGGGTTCCGCCGCGGCCGCGCGGGGGTGTCTGGGAGTCCGGAAGTCGGCCGATGGCTGCGGGTTCCGTCTGGGAGGCCGCCGGGGCCTGCCGGCGAGGTAAGGTACCCGCCGCCCTTGCCCGCATGGCCGCTCGGGCGGGGCCCAGGGCTGCGCTCGCCGGCGCGGCGGCCGTGGCGCTGCTGTCCGCCGCGCTCGTGCTCTACGAGCTGTCGCCGGGTGCAGGTACCGGCCGCGGGGGCACGGGAGGCGCGGCGGAAGGCCGCTGGCGTGCGGAGCTGTGCGGCCCGTGCGGCCCGGCCTGTGCGCGGCCACGGGGCCGAGGGGCGGCGTCGGAGGTCCGGGGGGCCGCGGGGGGCCGCGGGGGGCCGGGAAGGGACGGGCTTGGCCGGCCGCCCGCAGCACCGCGCCTCCGCCGGCGGGGCTGGGAGCGCGCCTGGGGCACCCGAGCGACCCCCGAGGACCCCGGCCGGTGTCAGACGGGGCGCGCTGTGTAGGAAGGTTGGAGGCGTGCGGGGAACAGGGAGGGCCTGATCCGAGCCCCGTAACCCGTCGTGAGGTGCCTTCCTCGTTCTGTTTGCCCGGTGGACGTGTATTCACATAAAATACAGGAATGCGCTTTAGAGCGTTAAGGAGCTGGCGGGTTGCGTTACACGTTTCTCACACTCGGTGGAGAGACTTGTTTGCCGACCTTTGTGTGGACGGGAGGGACGGGCTCTGAGAACATAGAATGACTCCACCTGTGGTTGCCCAGCCAGTAAGTAGCCGAGATGGTGACGCTCTCGTGCTGTGATAGCGGAGAGATTCCGCTACGGACGCGTGTATAGTGCTGCAGGGCGGAGACTGTTGGGGATGTTTGGCTTTTTGTTTCTCTGCACGATGGTTCCAAATGCTTTTGTTTTTTCTCCATTGAAGTAAAGCTGACACGCAGCATTGCGTGAGTTCAGGTGCCAGTTGCTTTGAGAGGCATGGAAGGCTTCCTTAGCTTCACCTCACGCCGGCAGCAGAGAGGCTTCTGGTCAGTTTGCTCAGAGACTTTATTGGTAGCCCTTTGTCTTAAATTTGCACACTGTGGTTAGTCGGTGGTATTTCTTTAGCGAGTTTGTTCGAGGTTTTATTATCAGGCTGATTTGCTGAACTTTTACCAAAAAGCAGGTGGAGTTGTAGAGCACTGACTTGCCAGGATGGGAAGTCCTCAGGGCATCTCCGTTACTGTGAGGATTGCTGTTAGGTGCTCCAGGTGAGCGAGGGTTCTTTGTTTAAAGCACAGCTGGCACAAAGGTGTTATCCTAGAGGGTTGTAGGAGGTGAGTAATTCTAGAAAACAGCCCAGGCTTAAGAAATCCATGGACTTCTCCAGACTGCCTCAGCCACTTTCGTAACACAAGAATCAGACGGGTCTGACCTGTCCTTCCAGACTCAGAATCATCCTGAGGATAAAGTTACTTAGTGGGATAAACTTTAAATCACCTCTCGGCAAGGCCTCTTTATCCTTGAGAACGTTGGTGTTCATATTTAATATTTCTGTGGGTAAGTGCAAATGGTGCATGCCAGTAAGCCAGCTGACCCTGAGGAAGTGTGAAGTGTAGGGGAATGTCACGGACCTTCATTTGGCCCTTTGCTAACAGAAGGCATTGGTCTCAGATGGATGGGACAGAGGCTGGTGAACCGTGTGGATTTACTTTACATCTCTACACTTCTGGTCAAAGAGTGAAAATCCTATACTTCTCAAGTGATTTTATTCCACCACTCCCAAATGATTAGGGGGCAGTTGAGAGGGATTTGGTCGTCGTCTTGTCTTTTGGTTGGTGTGGTGACTATTTGGTTAAAGAAAAATGATTTGCCTTAAAATGGCAGCATTTTGGTAAAATGATGTTTTTTTGTTCCGGCTTATCCATTACTGCCCCCGGCATCTTCACAGGCCTGCCTCTCTGGGCTCCAGTTCCCTTGTCTGTAAAAGGGTAAACTGACTGCTAACAAGGAGAATAAACCAAGATGCTTTTAGTTCATCAAACGCTTGTCCAGTTCTGTGCCGGACTCCGAGGTGACTGAGAGTGGGGAAGCACCTATCCTAAAGCTGGAGATGGGAGCTGTACCATGTCCTGTGTAGGCGAAGTGTAGTGGGGTGGTCTTAGGGTATACCCTGTATGTGACTAAGTACTGGAACCTGATAAACCCATGACATTGTAAGAAACCCAGAGCAACCCTTGTGTGACTGGTTAAGTTCCGACTCTACTTTTATAGTTTCTAGACTTTAAAAAGCAACTGTATGTCATGATGTGGGTTTGGTATTGACCAATCATGTTATGCTAGACGTGATAAAGTTGGGGACAGATGCACAGCCTGCGTTTCCATGACTGCAGAGATGCTCTTCAGTCAGTGATTTGTCACCGTATCTGATGGCAGCCACTCTGATTCCCTTCCTGCAGCTCATCAGTGAGTGCCCAGTGATGGCATGAGAAGACCGTGTGCAGTCTGGGAATTGGGAGTGTGGACAGGCACCAGGGAGGAGGAGGGAGAGCAAGGTCTCTGGTAGCTCGGTGGCTCTGGGGCAGGACTGTAGACAGGTCACTGGACTTTGGAAGCACAGGCATCCGCCCGCTGTCGCCATCGCTGAGCAAACCCAGTTGTGCCTTTTCTTGGCCAAAGGTTTGCAGTGATTCTGTTTTGAGTTTTAGTCTTGTGTTGGTTTGGGAGAAGGTGCAGAGTGTTGAGGTTGAGAGTAGTTAATATTCTCACATGGGGGTGGGGGTCTCAGCACCTGGCATGTCAACTAAGGAAGCATTTATACCTACTCATTAAAGAAAACTACTTGGATAAATTTGTTGAATAAAAAGTGAAACTGTAAGAGTAATTAAAGATAAAGCTGTTTACCTTATGGAGCTGGGGCAGCTTTGGTCTTCATTCCAACTGTGACACCTGCCTGGTTTTTCTCTGCTGCTGAGATGACTGGAAGGAAACAAATGTTGGTGCCTTGTGTGAGAGTATTGTATGTATCTACAAAGACCCTTTAATTCTAGAGAAAACAGGTGCTTTATTATCTATTCAAACATTGAATATACAACATGTTACAGAACATGGCATTTCTCTCACAGATGAGCTGGGTTTAAATATCAAGGCAGCAAAATACATGATGAGGAAGTTTCAAGAAAGACAATTAAAATCTAGCTGTTTAGAGACAAAATCATGTTATTGTTTTAAAATGCCACTTTGGGGATCCCGGGGTGGCTCAGCGGTTTAGCGCCTGCCTTTGACCTAGGGCATGATCCTGGAGACCCGAGATCGAGTCCCACATCGGGCTCCTGGCATGGGGCCTGCTTCTCTCTCTGCCTGTGTCTCTGCCTCTCTCTCTCTCTCTCTCTCTCTCTCTCTCTCTCTGTCTTTCATGAATTAATAAAGAAATTTTAAAAAGATCTTAAAAAACAAAATAAAATGCCACTTTGAACCCAGTGTAAGCTATGTTCTCCATTTAGAATACCATTTCTAGGTTATTTAATTAGTAATTAATTGAGTGTCAGAAACGTGACTAGAAGGTTGGGAGTATGAAGATGATCAAGGAAGGTAACAAATGGGAGGTTGCTTTTTAGCAACCTGAAGAGACCCGATAAACTTGATGGAAGATTGAACTGGAGTATGTGTGGTTTATTAAGTAGTAATGCATTAGAAACATCTTCTGAAAGATTAGTCTTCTGGAATGTCTAATACATTTCAGAAACAAACTTGGTATGTATAGCTTGTGTGTTGTAATTTCTAAGCATCATTTGGTTAGAGAAATAAAATAGTGAAACCATTGGATAAAAATCTGTAGCATTCACATTAAGTCAACTTTGGGAAGTGTTTTGGTTAATAGGCTGTTTTTCATGTGTGCTAATATTTTTCTAAATGATTTCATTTTCCTGTTTTTCAGTTTTACAAAGAGCATTTTCACTGCATAAAGCACGTTCAATAGAGGATATGGAAAATACTTTGCAGCTGGTGAGAAATATTATACCTCCTCTAACTACCAAGAAGCACAAAGGCCAAGATGGAAGAATAGGCATAGTCGGAGGCTGCCAAGAGTAAGTGACTTGGAAAATGTGGGTGTTTAGGCCGTCTCTGTCGTCTCACTGTCTGCCTGCTTACCAGCTGGCTGTTTGTCTAGTTAGACCCCAGTAATCATTTCTCCGTGTAGTCGGATGTTCTGACACCGGTATTTGTCAGTGATGAACTTTGTGACTGAATAGGAGAAAACAGTAAGGGTCCCAAGTGAGCTGTTAGTGTAGAGATTGCACCTGCGGTGGGGGCTGGGATGGGACTCTTTCTTGTTTTAGGCTTTACTGACCAGGCTACATACTTTAAATATGTATTACTTTGTGGATTTTTTTTTTAAGATTTTATTTGAGAGAGAGAGTGAGCACTTGTGGACAAGCGGGGGGAGCAACAGGGGAAGAGGGACAAGCCAGCTCTGCACTGAGTAGGGAGTCTGATGCGGAACTCAGTCCCAGGACTCAAGGACCATGACCTGAGCTGAAGGCAGCAGACGCTTCACTGACTGAGCCACCCAGAGGCCCCTAAACCTGTTACTTTGTAATCAGAAGAAAAACTGTGTGTTTGGTTTACTTTGTCAATTTGAAGATGTTCTTCGAAGTCATTCATGAAATTTGACAGATCTAGCCTTTTATTCAAGGCTTGTTTTCTAATTCTGTATATTTTGCTGCTGTGCAGTTTGACACAGTTTTATAATTTGTCCTTGTTTATAAAAACAACTTTGACTTAATCAACCTTGGTTACCATTTCAGCTACCGCTTACTCTTCATATCATGTGCTGTCTTTGCCTGGCTGTATATTTTCAGTTTATCACATGGTTAGGTGTCTTATAAATATAATACATAGCTTGGTTTGTTTCCTAACCTCATGTGACTTTTAATTGCTTTTAATTTCCTAACCTCATGTGACTTTTAATTGCTTTTAATTTTAATTGCTTTTAATTGCTTTTTTATTTTTTTTTTTTTTAAGATTTTATTTATTTATTCATGAGAGGCACAGAGAGGGAGAGAGAGAGGCAGAGACACAGGCAGAGGGAGAAGCAGGCTCCATGCACCGGGAGCCCGACGTGGGACTCGATCCCGGGTCTCCAGGATCGCGCCCTGGGCCAAAGGCAGGCGCCAAACTGCTGCGCCACCCAGGGATCCCAGTAATTGCTTTTTTAATACTGCAAATCAGCCTGTTCATGTTTAGAGTCTACTTCATGTACTCTCTAAGACCTGTTATGTTTTCTCTTTATTTTACTTTGTGTTTCCATTTTTTTATTATTTTTGCTAGGTTTTCCCTTATATTAATTTGGAAATTGTATTATGCTTTCAAATTTAGGTGTTGCCTTTTCTGACTATTATGGTGAATTACAAATGCCACTCAGGAGAGAGAGTTAACACTTGATCTAAGAATTCCTAGGGAATTCCTAGCCCAACCCCTAACTGCTACGTGGAACTTTGTATACAATACTGCCAGGTAGATCCTGTGTTATTTCCTACCTGGCCTAGAAGTCTGCACTTTGGCTCTTCTGGCATATTCTTTGACAACGTGATGGGGGGGTTGTTGCTGGGGGGGCACTTGTACACCTGCTGTGTCTTGCTGTGGTCGGTGGGCTGCTTGGTGCTTTGGCTGAGTTGGGGATGCTCGGGTAGCAGGATTTTCTGTGGTAACCTATATATGATCACATAGTCCTCTAGCCTGTATTTTGCACTACAAAAAAAAGTTTGCCTTGATTTATAAGTAACTTGTTCTTGCTTAGATGTTTGTAAGATTTTTTTTCTTTAGAATTTTGCAGTTTCCTCCAGATATGTCTGGAATGTGTCTTACTTTCACTAATTTTATTGAGACTTGGTGAGCTCTTTCCATCTGTAGACGTGGTCCCTTTGGATGAGGGAAATTTGCCTGTTACTGGCTCCCACTTCTCATCTGTTTTCTTCTCCTCCTACTGCATGTTGGGCTCTTGGATCCTTAGTTCTTAGCTGCTTTTCTTCCTTTAGTCCCTGGTTAAAGGACAGTCCTCCTCCAGCCTCTGGGATGGAGGCCAGCAGGTGGCCTCTGCTGGGTGGTTGGGTCCTTCATCCTTTGAGAGAATTGAAGAAGTCAGGGGTTTTAGTCCTCACATTCCCTCCATCTCCTGCCTTATATTTTGGGACATCTACATGAGAACTGGATGTCAGATTTTCTTTTCAGATAAGTTTGGTAGTGTAGCATGCTAGGGATGATTATCTAACTTAAAGTATGTCAGTTAGCTTTAGGAACTAACCTTGAAAATAGGATCATTGTTATTGTGATTATAAAAGTATTATCTGCTTGTTATAAAAATTCAAATGGTCCAGAAATGTATGAAGTGAAAGCCTCAGAGTATCTCAAATAATAATTCAGTGTGGACACATTATTAGTCTTCTGGACTTTGTGCATGCAACTATTTATTTATTTTACAAAACTGGGACCATGTCACTGTTTTGTGCCAGTCTCAGCTTATCAATAACCAGTGTTATGGGACCTGCCCCTGAGTTCTTACGATCACAAGATGCCCTCTAGCCACAACTACCAGGAAATTTTGAAAAAATAAAGCTGTTTTACTTATAGGACTTGGAAATGACACAGCACCCCTGGGGCCTCACAACTGAGGGCTGCAAGTAGACAGAGCATGTAGGTTTGGGATTCTCCTTTTATTGGGGTTGAGGGCAAGGGCTTAGGTTTCAAAGATTCACTCTTTATTGGTGAATTTATTTATTTTTTTAAATATTTTATTTATTTATTCATGAGAGACACAGAGAGAGAGGCTGAGACACAGGCAGAGGGAGAAGCAGGCTTCATGCAGGATGCCCGATGCAGGACCTGATCCCGGGACTCCAAGATCACACCCTGGGCCAAAGGCAGGCGCCAAACCACTGAGCCACCCAGGGATCCCCCTTTATTGGTGAATTTAAAGCACAAGTGTGGGAAATTAAAACCCTGGAAGAGAAAAAGACAAGTGGCCCAGATGGTCAGTTACTGAAATCAACCAAAATCTTTAAAGGAGCCTCAAGGAGGCAAGGGTGGACTGGCTCTCCGCCTAGTCTTGGGCTGGTAATGCATTTGAAATGGCGGTCTTTGAAGTGGATGGTTTTGTAGTCAAAGCTTACATCAGATATTATTACAAAACAGAAGAAAGAACAACTGTCAGAGCTTTGCATTATGTTAATGCAGTGTTCTGGGTGTCCATCATTCCATGTTGGTAAGTGGGGTGTAGTATTCTTTGTAAAGATGGACCTTGACTTATTTAACCAATTCCTATTGATAGGCAAGTGGTCACCTGCTCTTTTTCCCCAACTAAACAGTATGGTTGTAGACATCCCTGTATGTTTTTCTACTTATATGTGCATCTGGTTTTTTTCCAGGGGATCAGTTCCTAGAATTTCTACTGGAGCAGAACACATAGACATCTTAAATGTTGTTGCATGCTGCAAATTGCCACCCCCCCCCCCCCACACACACACGCACTGGTGTGTACTGCCACCTATAAGCATCTCCCCCTCCTTCCACCCCTCACACCTTTTGCTGGATAAATAGGCAAGCTAGTTTTTATGGTTTTAGTGCATCTTCTTTGTTGGGCTAGCATACCTGTTGCGGGGTGGAGCAGAGACAGCCTGTGTGTGGCATGTCCTGTCTTGTGTTCCTGGCCCGTTGGTGGCCTTGCTGTGCAGGAGAGGGTTGTGTGTAGAGTGTACTCAGTCTTTTTCCTGGGTTTTCTTCACTGCCTGGGATTGACATAAAGGTTACAGTCATTCATCTGATGACAAGTTCAAGCATTTTTTTCTCTGCTTCAGGCAATATTAACATTACTCACAGGCGCTCTGGAAGGTGGGATGGGAACAGGAGGGACTTGTGTGAGTCTCAGTACCAGACTGTGTGCTGCTGTCCTCGCTATCGTCCTCTTACAGCGTTCTGAGCTGTGCTCACCTGTGTCACCCCTCCCCCCCCACCCGGGGTTAGGGACGTCTTCAGTGAACTCTTGCAGCCTCCTCAAGCCTCTAGTTTGAACACAGTGCTGCAGAGAGCCAGTGGTCCTAACCCCGGGTGGCTCAGTTGGTTGAGCGTCCGACTTATATCGGCTCATGGTCTCAGAGTGGAAGGTTCAGACCTGGCATTGGGCTCCATGCCTAGCATGGAGCCTACTTAAACAAAACCAAAGGTCTTAAATGACAAACGGACTTGTCACAATCCATGTTTGTTGATGTTTATTAAACATTTACTGAACACCTATGAAGTGCTGGGTCCTGGGCTCTGTGATTCATGTCTGTGAAACCTGATAAACCTGGTGTGTTTGCCTCTTTCTCAGAAGTTGATGACTGTCAATATCTTCCTTTTTAGGTATACCGGAGCACCTTACTTCGCAGCAATCTCAGCTCTCAAAGTGGTAGGTCTGTTTACAACTTTTCTAGTTAAGAGTTGGATTCTTTAAATATGATTAGGGAAGTGTTTTCTTTTCTTTTTTCTTTTCTTTCTTTCTTTCTTTCTTTCTTTCTTTCTTTCTTTCTTTCTTTCTTTCTTCCTTCCTTCCTTCCTTCCTTCCTTCCTTCCTTCCTTCCTTCCTTTCTTTTTCTTCCTTTCCTTCCTTTTCCCTTTCCTTTCCTTTTCTTTCCTTTCTTTCCTTTCTTGATTTATTTAGAGAGAGAGTACGAGCAGGGGAGGGGGCAGAGGGAGAAGCAGGCTGCCTGCTGAGCAGGGAGCCCCATGTGGGGCTCAGTCCTGGGATTCTGGAATCATGACCTGAGCTGAAGGCAGATGCTGTACCGACTGAGCCCCACCTCCCCACCCAGGCACCCCCATGGAATTTTGTTAACTGAAGTTTTATCAGAACTATCCTTCACCAGCATGATCCTGGGATGCTGCTTCAGTTCTCACTTAAGCAGTTGGCATCTTTACAACCTTGGTGATTTCCCAGGCCTTTGATCAAGTCCTAATGGCTCAGTTAAGATAAAATGTGTTCCCCATGGCCCCCACGGGTGCGGCAGCCTGAGCTGGTCTGGGTTGACCTGCCTCTTGGGTGGCAGCAGAAGTCTGCTTTCTGTTCCAGCCCTTTTCTTAGTTTCTGGCCTCCTCTGAGCCACCTAGCTATAGTGTAAGAGCTGTGGTGAGGGGCTTGGCTGAGGCCACCTAGGTGTCTGTTGGCGGGCCCGGCTCTGAGTCAGCCTCTTGTGCTCATTTTTCAGGGTGCAGACTTATCCCACGTGTTCTGCACCCGGGAGGCCGCACCTGTGATCAAGTCGTACAGCCCGGAGCTGATCGTTCACCCAGTTCTGTGAGTGGGGCCTCACGGGGGTGCGTTACTCGCAGTGCTCCTCAGGTGTGGGGCCTTCTTGTGGGCTCCCAGAGCCTCTGTTGAGGGGCTGCCATACTGGGAAGTGGTAGGTAGGTGCTGTGGGAAGGAAGGAGAAGTTGTGAAGAGCCCACTGTCTGCAGTCAGAAGATAAGCAGCCGTGTGTGTACAGCATGGGATGAGATTTGAGCCACCAGGGTGCCGTGCCCCAGGTTGACCCATGGTCCATCAGAAATGGTTGAGGCTTCCTAGGAGAGGTCTGGGCCTTGCCTGTGGTCAAGCTTCCCACACAGTAATGAGGGGCCCATCAGGCAGGAACAGGGTCCTTCCCTCATGCAGCAGATGCTTCCAGTGCCGGTCCTTGCCCTGGCTTCCACAGGGACAGCATCAAACCAAGCAGACAAAACAGCTGTTCCTGGCCCTTGGGCTTTGCAGTGGTGAAAATGTTCTTGGTGCCCTCCAGAACTGGGGCTGCTGATCATGTATGGCTAAGGAGCACCTGAAATGTGGCTGGGGGACCTCAGAAGCTGAGTTTTTACTTTAACTAAAATAGCCCCATGTGGCTGGTGTCTGCCATACTGGGCTGCAGAGCTCTGGAGACAGACATGCAAGGCAACAGTGTGTCGGAGAACCTAACCAGGGCCTGTACATGCATGTGGCATGTGTGTGGTTTTCTCTAGGGTGATTGTGGGCAGGGGCCCAGAGAGTAGTATTCAGGTAGGGACCTGCAGACACAGGGAAGAGTTGGTACGACTTGAGCCAAGGAGTGTCAGGGAGCACAAGGGGCTCAGGATGGGGCAGGTGACCAGGGGGGTGCAGGGTCAAGCCCTGAGGTTGTGGGGGTTATCCTAAGGGGTTTGGCTTTCAGGTAAATGAGGAAGAGGGAGAAGAGGGCCACTGGAACACTTGAGCAGGGAGGGACAGGGTCTAGTGTACATTTATTTAAAAGATGTGACCTGGCTACTGTGTTGAGAATGAGCTTTTGGGGCCCAGGATGGAAGCAGGGATTGCATGAGAAAAGTGTTGTAAGGATGCTGGGGTGAGTAAGTGATGAGGGAGAAATAAGAGAAGGGTCAGATTTGAGGTGCACTTGAAAGTACAGCCCCAGGATTTGCTGACAGGGGGACATAGGGCAGAGGGAAAAGATGAGAGTCATGAAGGCCACTCTGGATTTGGTCTGCGCTAGTTGTTGTCAAGGTGAGGAACCTGAGAGAGCAGGTTTTGGTCGGGGTGACCATCAGGGGCTGGCTTTTGGATATTTTCATTTGCCTGCAGGATATCTAAGCAGTGTTGCTGTTAGACCTTGGACGGACGCTCAGGGAAGGTATAGACCTGGGGGCTGATGTGGGGGAGGTGTGTAAAGCCAGGAGGCAAGGGTAAGGCTAACCAGGAGTGCGTGTCAGCAGGGCCAGCCCAGCATCCAACAGCTGGGAGCAGAGGGTGGGTGGCAGTGCGGGAGGAGGGCTGTTCTGGAGAACTGTTGGCACTCGCCTGGAAGGCCCATGTCCCTGCATCTGTCGGACACAGGGGCTAAGTACAAGTCCTTGGATGCTTGGATTTTGCCATGGGGTAGTTGGGGGGCAGAGGCTTGCAGAGTGGGTTCTAAGAGTCCAAGGAGCAAGATGGTAAGCGGGAAGCTGCTGTGGAGGAACAACAAAATCCAGACAGCCATCAGGTCCTACTCCTACTGACAAGGTCCCCAGATGCCCCTTCGAGTTCCTAAAGTACCCTGTGTGGCGGGAAACAACCTGGTTCATCCTAGAAGACCAAGATGATTTTGAAAGTAGCTGGAATGTCTCAGTGTAGCTCAGTGTAGATGCTGAAAGCTGGATTCGTACATTGGGGAATGAAAGATGAGCCCATCTATGGGGATAAGAGGGGAGACATGGCTGGATGCAGGCTGGAGTCCTGGCCTGAGTCCTGCAACAGAAGGAACCAGCGAGATCCAGAAAAATGTGGTCTCCCTAATAAGGTAAGTCAGTGAGTGCAAATGGTACTAAATTGTCTGGCCTCCTTTTCCCAATGCAGCGACAGCCCCAGCGCTGTTCACGATGTGGAGGAGTGGCTGCCCCGGCTGCATGCCCTGGTCGTGGGACCTGGCCTGGGTCGAGACAATATTCTTCTTGAAAACGTTAAGGTAAATGTAGAGAATTACTGAACATGCCTTATCTCATAGACTTGACTCAGCTTGTGGAGTTAAAAGAGAAGCACTTTCTTGGAGTTTCTGTTGTTCATTGTTCACAAGTCTCTTGATGGAATAATGAAGATGGTTTAAGGGAGGGGGAAACACTAGGCAAAGAGCTAGGAATGAACCTAAAATAGACCAGGTGGAATAAGTCTCTTGCTCTCGGGGCAGTAGCTTTTATACTGCAGCAGGGAAGTCCCTGGGACTGCCCCGTGTTTGGGTGTCCACTTTGAATGAGAAGCATAGTGATAGGCACCTGGGGTAGGAGGGACAGCCACTCCATCCTCTTACAAAGAGCTGAGAAAACAGGGGTGTCAAATGAACCAGCAGTTGTACATTTGGGACAAATAATCTGAAAACCAGTCCCATACAGTCAAGCAGTGGCTCTAGGTAACACGCCGCAAATGAGGCCTCTGGGCTGTCCTGGTCTGGAGCCACCTGGAGCTGGCATGGGGCACGTCACATGTCAGGCAGCATTGTCCAATCCTTTTTTTTTTTTTTTTAAGATTTTATTTATTTATCCATGATAGACACACAGAGGCAGAGACATAGGCAGAGGGAGAAGCAGGCTCCATGCAGGGAGCCCGATGTGGGACCCGATCCCAGGACTCTGGGATCATGCCCAGAGCTGAAGGCAGACACTCAACTGCTGAGCCACCCAGGCGTCCCAAGCATCGTCTAATCTTGAAAATTCTTGACTGCTTGCTGAAAAGTAGAAATAAATCATAGCTGAGGAATGCTAGCTCCTTTGATTCATGTGAGCTGAGGGGGAGACCTGAATGGGGAACCCTGTGTGTAGCCTGTGGTCTCCTGTGCACTTGTATCCTGAGATGGTGGCTCTCTGCACAGGGTGGGTGGGAGATGGGCTGTGACAGCCTCTCTGCCAGGTGGTTTGTCTTTGGGAAGAGAGGCAAGTGAGAGCTCCTGCCAGAATGGGGATGACCCTCAGGATGATGGGGTTTGTGACCTTTTGTGACTTGTCCACCGCCTGGATGCATGTGTCCCCTCAGATTCACATGCTGGAATCCTGACCCCCGAGGTAGGGTGTCAGGAGGTGAGGCCTTTGGGGAGTGATTAGGTTGTGGGGATGGAGGAGCCTTCTGAATGGAATTCGTGCCCGTATAAAGGGGCCCCCGGGAGCTCCCCTCCACTTCCACCAGCTAAGGACACAGCACGGCCTGTGACCTGTAGGAGGCCCTCAGCCAGCACCCACATCCTGGACTTGAAGCTTCCAGAACTGTGAGCAGTACATCTCTGTTGTTTCCAAGCCACCCAGCCTGTGGCATCTGTCACAGCAGCCTGAGTGGACTCAGCACAGTCTGACTGATTTGCTTCAAGAAGCCACCTGTCAGGGTGTCTCCTGAACCAAACCTGGAACAGAGACACCCTCTTGTGTACTGTTGTGATCAGCAGGTCCCAGGCCTGCCCATCCTGGCAGTGTGGCTTTCTGTGCTGGTCACCTGGCCTGTATCTGTGCTGTTCACCTCTGAGGAGCTGCCATGCCGGACATCACCTCACCCTTTCCCATGTCTCTCAGGACTTCTTCCTCAGCAGGGCATTTTCTGCACAGAGATTTAAGCTCTCTGATAAGAAATGAACTTATTTTTGAAATAGTTTAAACGAGTGGGGAAAATATGCTTGGATTTTACCAGAATTCCTCCTAAATATTTTTTCCCTGGGGACACGTGTGCAGGGGCTACCCCTAGCACTGGCCTGGGGACCCGGGATGGCTGGGGACCGTCAGGGACCATGGGTTTCCTCATGTTTTACTTGGTTACAGAGCTCAGTACCGTCTGTGACTTGTATACTCACAGTGGGTGTGTTCCGTGTGCTGCTCTCACTGTGCTGTGTTCCTGCACACACTTACTAAATGTTTCCTGGGCGAATTTGTTATCTAGTGTAATCCTGAAAACAGCCCTGTTGGATAGATTTCTCTTAGCCTTGTTTGTTTTTTTCTTTTTCTTTCTTTTCTTCCTTTTCTTTCTTTCCTTCCTTCCTTCATTTTCTTCCTTCTTCCTTATTTATTTGGGAGACAGCATGCATAAGCAGGAGGAGTGGCAGGCTCTCTGCTGAGCAGGGAGTCTGAATCAGGGACTTAGGGCTCCATCCCAGGACCCTGGGATCATGACCTGAGCCAAAGGCAGACGCTTCACCGACTGAGCCCCCCCAGACACCCCCATATCCTCGTTTTTCTGATGACAAAAATTGAATCTTGGAGAAATTAAATTACACCCCCAAAGTGGCCATGTAATAAGTTGCTGAGTTCTTAACTTCATCAAGAATTTTTGCATGCCACGCAATTCATGCATTTAAAGCATACAATTCCGAGGTTTCTGAGTATCTTCACAGTTGTACAGCCACTACCATGAGAACACTCTGATCATCCCGAAAAGAAATCCTGCATCTGTTAGCAGCTGCTCCCTTTTCCTCTCAAACTCCCCAGCCCCTGGCAGCCACAGTCTCTACCTGCGGCCTGTGTATTTGTATCTTCCGGACCTTTTGTAGCAACACGGTCTTACAGGACTGGTGTTTGTGACCAGCTGTGTTCACTCAGCAGCATCTCTGGGCTCACGTGCATGTGGTGTGGGTCAGTGTTCCACTCCTTTCCTTGCTGGTGGATATTCTCGTGTGGACCACATTTTGTTTATCCATCCCTTGATGGACGATTAGGTGGCTTCTGCGTTGGACTGTTGAAAGTAGTGCCACTATGAATCTTTGTGTACAGATTTTTGTGACAACCCTATTTCATGTTTGGAGGAACTCCTCTGTTTGCTGCGCTTTTTTTCTCGCATGGATTTTTAATTCTTAAGTTTATTTTCTTTGAAGAGCTTTATTGTTTTAGCTCTTATATGTAGGTCTATGGTGCATCTTGAATACATTTTATGTCTGGTGTAGGGAGTGGATACTTAGTTCCAGCACCACTCTGCTCAAGTGAATTGTCTGTTCATCCTTGTTGAAAGTCTGGACATCAGTGCAGGGGTTTATTTCTGGGCTCTCATCTCTGCTCATTGATTTGTACAGCTGTCCTTGCACTGGGAGCACTCCGTCCTGACAGTGGTGGCAGTGTGATCCTGCCAACTTTGTTCATTTTGGGAGTATTTTGGCTGTTCTGGGTTGTGTGCATCTTCACAGGAGCTTTAGGATCAGAAGAGGAAGCAGGGATTCTGACAGGAAACATGCTGAATGTGTAACTCAGCTTGGCGGTGCTGCTGCCCTACAGTATTCAGTCTTCCACGTCATATGCTAGTTATGAACCAGAGTTTTCTGGATCTAGGACCTAGGCTCTTGACTAGAGCTCATACTATTTATGCTCCTTTGTAGCTTGCTCTTAATGATAGGTCCTGGCGGCTTTTCCTGATAGAATAGCTACATGTTCCTCATTATTTAGCTATATCACGATATACTATATTTAGCTAGTTCATTTAGGTGGTTTACAGCTTTTTCTTATGTTAGTGATGTCTTGAACATTTTTGCATATGTATTTGTCTGTTTCTTTTAGGTGTGTCCTAAATGTCTACGAGCTGTATGGCCAGATGGTGTTGGCTGCAGCAGCTCCCTCTCCCACCAGAGGGCTGCCCTCGCAGGGCTTCTGCTGGGGGGGGGGGGGGGGGGCATTCCTTCTCCCCTGGGCGCCACCTCCCGTGCAGGAGTGCTCCCCTTTGACTGTGGCTGTGTCTTACTGTCAGACACATGGGGCTGCTGCTCATCCAGCATCCAGCCTCTTCTGACCGGTGGGTGTGCAGCTCCTTCCCTTCTCTGCTATCCTCCCCGTGGGTTAGATTTTGGCTAGACGGTGGGGCCACGGCAGTGTCATCAAGTGGCCTCCCTTGGAGCTGCTGTCACCTTCGCTGTGTGTCCAGGCCCTGACGGCAGTGTGACAGACAAGGACAGGGTTAAATGCACAGCACACTTCATACAAATACCCCAAGTGATGGAGCAAACCTGTCCTAATATGAGTGATGATGCCCAACTCTGTGTGTGCCAGGAGACCTGAATGTGATGCGACATGATTCACACCTGCCCAATCATGTCGATTTGGCTTTCCTGGTGTTTGAACCTTCACCCCAATGTTCGTCAGGATTGGCAGAGGAAAGCACAGAGATGGAAGTGTCGTTGCTGTGGCCCAGCACTGCCGCCCAAAAGCAGAGATTGAGGGAAGCTGAATCTGTTTTCGCAGCAAAGCCAAAACTCAAAGCAGCAGGCAGAGTGTTTTCATTGTTAAGTGAGGAAATATGCTTTGATGAGGCTCTCGTACCCTGACCCTCCTTTGAAGGGGCTTTGCAACCTCTCTGAAGCCTCAAACCCATGTCCACAAAATACAACAGGGTAGGGCAAGGAGGGCAGGGTAGGGCAAGCCCTCACCTCGTGGGGTCTCCCATTTCATTTTCGGAATAACTTCTAGTTAAATATGTCTGGGTTTATCTTTTAGTATTTCAGGTTATTTCTACTTACCATCTATTTTGTTTTACTATTTCTTTTTTTTAACGTATGTTAAGGCCCTTGGACTCACAGATACTCCAGGAAGGAGCAGGGTAATAGATGTTGGGCCTAAGCAGGTGTCTGGCTCAGCGCTGGACTGCTTGTGCAAAGTAACAGTTACTGCAGCTGCCCTTCAGGGGCTGCCAGCCCCCTTGCTGAGGACTGGGTGAATCTTTAGAGGTGGGTAAACCTGGAGAGTATTGAGGCATTACTTTGATCTTACCAGGAAACTGAGGTTCAGAGACTGGGCTGACTTTACTCAAGTTCACCCAACTCCGAGCGGCAGAGCTAGGATTTCGGAGGTGGTGTTGAGGCTCAGCCTGCGGCAGCTCCACTGGGATACAAGTTGCGTGCTGCAGTGCCCCAGGCGCTGTCGGAATCTGGGCTCTTCTTTGACATAGAGCCTGAGTCAGAGGCCATCCCACGAAGAGGTTGGCGCTCCCTTGGGCTCAGGGCCATGAGAGTAGCTGTCCATCATCCAGGGTTTCCTCACTGCTTCCTTTGCTACCACCCCCCCCCACACACACACACCTGGAGGGCCAGAAGGGACTTCCTAGGAAGTCCACGCTGCTTAGGAGGGCAGCCTCCTGGGCAGCCACAGCAGGACACTGCAGGCGGGGCTTTACAGCAGACGGTCTCTCCCAGTCCCTGAGGGCGTCTGCAAGCTGTGTGGCAGATTAGGTTTTTTCTGAGGCCTCTGTCTTTGGCGGGCGAGCCCACCCACCATGTGCTCACCCGCTTGTCTCCGTGCTGTGTGCTGGACACTGGGCATCCTGGAGTGCGGCTGTCGTCTCACTGTTCTCTTAATGTTTTCTACTGTCAAGTGTGTGTTCTGGGTAGAGATGGGTGTCACGTGGTATTGCAGCGTGTCAATTACTGCGCATGTATTTGGGGGAATTCTGAAGACTTCAGATTTTTCATCTGGGAACCCTGAGATGAGTGCTGACGGGACACTTGGAGCTTCTAGCTTGGGGTCAGCCTCCATGGGCTCGCCTGCCCCAGTGCTGGGTATTGTGCTTCCCACAGACTCCTGTCTAGGGTTTGTGGTGCCCTGCCTTACAGAGGGGCTACTGCCCATTTATTTGAGTTTTCTTCTGTTTCTTGTCTTGCATTTACATTTTCTGTGTATTTGTTGAATTCTTCATCATGGAACTGCTTGCTTGGTGTTAATTCCACTGGGGGTGATGGGCTTGTTCAGCATAGCTTTCTTTTCTTGCAGGGCATTTTAGAAGCATCCAAGGCCAGGGACATCCCTGTCATCATTGATGCAGTGAGTGTGGCCTCTCCTCTCCTGCCCCTTCTCACAGCCAGGCCCGCCCCTAAGACTGTGCATACATACCTGTCCCTGTCTATAGGATGGGCTGTGGCTGATAGCTCAGCACCCAGCCCTCATCCAGAGCTACCGGAAGGCTGTTCTCACTCCCAACCATGTGGAATTCAACAGACTCTCTGAAGCTGTGGTGAGTTCACTGACCACCCAAAAGGTGTAAACCCTCCCCTTCCTGAGGAGGGGTGAGGGATGGCTCTGGTGCCCCGACCTTTCCCTGCAGGGGCATATTTGCAGATGGCCAGCAAGTAGATGCATGTTTCCACATGCTAACAGTGCTATTCTTTCTTGGTGGTGCACGGAATCTTGGGGCATCCTGTCACCAGCAAATCTGTGACTAGGTGAGAGGCGGGGCAGTGGGCTCTGGGCCGCTCACTCCATCCCTTCCTGCATTGCCTCACCTGTGAAATGTGGGACATGAGAACATCGCCTCATAGAGTCTAAGGATGAAATGAATGTAAACCCACAGGTTCTACATATGAAGTGTCCCATAGATGTTAGCATGTTATCATTCAGAGTTGTGTCACTTCTGCAAACCTGTAAAACTCCAGCCTTGGGCATTGTTCCCTTAACTTTGATCCAAAAGTCCGGGGAGGGTAAGAACAGTGTTTCCACATCCACCTGAGGACTTGCTGTCCAGCTCTTCTGGGTCCACTTCCCCCTGGTGCACGGGTTGTACACATCTGTGTGGGGGGCCAGAGCTCCTGGAGGCTTCCTATGTTTGAGATCAGGGTGGATGGGCAGGATGTATCTGTGATTGTGGGTTCCTTCCATGTGTTTAACAATGGCCTGTCTGTGCTGTCCCACTCGCAGCTAAGCCACCCGGTCGATGGTAGTGATCATCATGAAGCCGTACGGAGGCTCAGTCAGGCCCTGGGGAATGTGACCGTGGTACAGAAAGGAGAGCGGGACGTGATCTCTGACGGCGAACAGGGTAGGTACCTGTAGGCTTCACGCAGGTCGGTTGGTGTGGCTGTGCTGGGCACCAGCCCCTGGGAAACTGTGGTCACACACAGCACATGCGGTCCCTCGTGTCACACATGTTCCACACATAGACTTCCCAGTGAGCTTGCATTTCTCACTGTTTTCACAAAGGGAAATGACCTTGCTGAGTGTTTGGATGTCAGGTGCAGTGGCTACGGTTCTGTCCATGATCTGTGGCAGCCCTGTCAGAGGTGGTGCCCAGGGTCCTGGGCCTGCTGCCTCCAGCTTACCTGCAGCATTAGAAAAAGTTATATGAATATTTCCTGGCATTTTATTGTTAAGAAGGGCTAGAAAGGAAACACTGGGAGTGGATACCAGTGGAGGGGCTTGCCACGTGCTGGACATGGCAGCTTCCACCTCGTTCTGTCTCTAGGGCCTGCTGGCTGCCTAGTGGGAAGAACGGGGAGGTTATGGTGTGTGCCGGAGACCTGCCATCAATGACAGTGAGGGTCAGAGTCTCCCCAGTGCACCCAGAACAGGTCCTCCCCTCACATGACGGGACTGGGCAGCAGGGAGCGCTTTGGTTCTGTACTACAGGATGGGCTGCCTTGGCATAGAGCTGCTGACCAGGTGGTGGGAGGCACACTGGGGCCCCAGAGAGTGCTGCTTGCGTGCTCCCCCACACTGGATAGGCAAAACCAAGGGTATGTTCTCTGAGGGACCTTGAAACCTTTTTGTTGCTGGGAAGTGCTCTAGAGTCTGACATTCAGAAGATACAACCATCCATTTTCCAAAGTGGCTGCTGGGTTACACAGCATAAATGGGAGAGCGGCCACTGGCTGGGTCCATGCAGGGGTGCTAGTGTGGCTTGCACCTCCTTGGCCTGAAGATCCCCGGTACCTGTGCTCTGCTCCCGTGTCTGCTCCAGCAGGCCCAAGTTGGATGAGTCTGTTTGCCGCCTGTGTTGTGCTACGCAGGTGCTTCTGGGCTGGCCTGGGTCTGCTCTTCTGTAAACCAGGCTGCCTCGTACAGAACAGATGGGAAGAGCTGCTGCTGATCGAGATCGTGCCTCAGGCCCAGGTGAGCTCGTCCTCTGATGGCTGTGTCCCTCTCGCCCTACAGTACTTGAGTGCACCCAGGAGGGCAGCAGCCGCAGGTGTGGCGGCCAGGGAGATCTGCTGTCAGGCACTCTGGGTGTCCTGGTGCACTGGGCACTGCACGCCGCTCCTGAAAAGACTAATGGGTATGTGACATCTTCACTTGTCTTCCCCTTGAGAGCTTTGAATCGTGTGAACCATTTTAGTTGCCCATGTTTAATAAGTAGCCACATGAAATCTTGGTGTTCTGTGGAAGCGATCCCAGGATGGGGATGTGATCCCAGAACGGTCACCTGGTTGGCTCTTGCTCAGTGTAAGGTTGATGCCCTGGCCTGTTGCTCAGTGCCAATGGCTCTGGAGTGTCTGTGGTTTGTGAAGCTCCCCAAGTTTGAGACCGTGTTCCGGGGGGTGCGATGTGAACCCCTGTAAAGCAGAACAGTAGACCAGAAATAGAGCAGAGGTGAGCCGGCCTTGACTGCTGTCCTGAAGTGGGAGCTTTCTCTAAGAGGCAGAACTCTGAACTGCAGGCTTGGCCCACGTCCACTGCTGTGAGCACAGGCAGGTTCCGTCTTCCGTGACTTGTTCTCTATACCTGTCATATGACGGTGGGGCCATATGTGCTGGGGTGGGGTGTCCTGGGTCTGGAGGGTGCCCCACCTGTGAAGCCTGTGAGGCCTGTAGGGTGGTAGCACAACAGAAGTAGGGAGCACCTGCTAAGGGCATGTACATGGAGAAACAAGATTGTACGGGGGCCTGTTGATGATGGTGGGAACCCGCATTCTCAGATCTTCAACATTTCTCCCTGGCGCTGATGCATATGGGTCTAGTTATCATTGGGGGTAGAACTGCCATCCTGTCCTCTGGGTGAGTGGGTATTGATGGGCCCTATCTCCCTGGTCTTGAGGCTGCCTTCTATCTCAGAAGGCTAGCAGACTTGCCTGCTAGGCCTGTTTGGGGTCCCAGGTGGGAAAGGAAGGTCAGGTCAGGCCTACAGTGAGTGTAGGCACCTGCTGACCATCCTCCCCTTCCAGGTCCAGCCCTCTCCTCCTGGCCTGCCTTGGGTGCATGCTCACTCACGAGGCAGTGCAGCCTCCAGGCCTTCCAGAAGCACGGACGTTCCACCACCACCACCGACATGATTGCTGAAATTGGGCCTGCATTCAGCAGACTCTTTGAAACCTGAGCCACGACAGCAAGAAGCAAGCGTGCTGATGGGGGAGGCTGCCTTTGTCCTGGGAATCCACGTCAGGTATTGATTTTGGGCTACATGCATAGTTGATTTAGTGTCCCTGTAGCACCTCCAAGTATTCCTGAACTTTTCTTAGCTGCTCAGTAGTAAGGGACAGATGAGCTGTGCACAGGGCCAGCAGCTGAGCTTTGTGCGCTTGCTGTAAGACCATGGACCCGCTCCTGGTCTGCGCTCCTTCCTCCTCACTGCCCATGTTTCCTGTGTGCGCCTATGCATGCACAAGAAATTCCCTGTGTCAGATGCTACTCACGAGACTCCCACTGGTCCTGTTAAAGTATCTACAGGATGAGGAGTTGTGCTCTTTAAATTGAGGTCCACCAAGCGGCATCGCATGTGTGGTCTTCGGCGTGTTTGCTTTTTAAACACGGATTTGGTTGGAATTGGCAGAAATAGTAAGCATGAGTGGTTAAGGTTAATTGGTTGAAGTATTATCAGTGATCAGCTTTCAGAGGAAACACTCCTCCTACGTGTGTGTGCAGTGATGGCGGTGGGCAGCATGCCCTTGGAGTCGTGGAGCCCTCGTCTGTGATGTGACCCATTCACAGGCTCTCAGGAGGAACAGACGAAGTTGGACGTTTGGGAGCACCCAGGAGGCCCTAAGTGCAGGGACTGACTGCTATCATTAAAAGTGGGTGTTGTCAGGAAGAGATTCCATTAGAGGTGCCCTGTTAGCCTCTGGTTGGCGCTCTAGGTGGATGGTTTTCTCTGTGGCCTGAGAGCTGCTTCTCTGGTGTCTTTCTCTGTGGGGTTGGTTTCCATGCCTGTGAATACTTCCCGTAGGTTTCAGGGTCTTTCTACAAGGACAGGAGTTGTGTGGATCCTTTACACGTCTGTTTGCCCTGATGGTTATCATTGGCTGATGTTCTCTGATTGAGACCCCAATCTCTGATTGATCACCCCAAATGGATCTTAATGTTTCCCCACTCTTGTTTCACATGTAATTTGAGAAATGTCACTGTTTTTCCCTTTGGGGAATTACATCTAAATCCTGGTAACTATTAAAAAGCATATCTGGTTTATTTCAGTGTGGAGTTGTGTACTTTTTTCTTAGAAAGCCCAAACCCACCTTTCAACTCTCCTCAGTGAGGGCACTGTCAGCAGGGGGCCAAAAATGGAAAAGCCTACCAACGTTGTTAAAACGAAGTAGTCCTGGGCAGCCTGGTGGCTCAGCAGTTTAGTGCTGCCTTCAGCCCAGGGTGTGATCCTGGAGACCCGGGATCGAGTCCCATGTCAGGCTCCCTGCATGGAGCCTGCTTCTCCTCTGCCTGGGTCTCTGCCTCTCTCTCTCATGAAAAAATAAAATCTTTATTTAAAAAAAAAGGAAGTAGTCCTTTCATTCCACAGAAAGTAAAATTAAAGAGTCACAGAAATATTCTTATATTTTTGCTCTGAGTATGTATGGCAATGAGGAGTGTATCCAAGTAGCCAGTGGCTAATATACACACCTGTGTGGACCTACTAGCTCCAGCTAAGGACAAGCATTTACCTCAAGACCAAGAGAGCAGCATGGAAGCACCTCCTAGTGGTCAGGTTTGGCATCTGGCCATCAGGGAACAGCGTGATCCCCATGTACTGAGGGGGACCCTCATAAGTGGGTCACTGTTGGCAAGGCCGCTTCTGAATGGGTTTCCTCAGCTGTAGACAAGACACCACTGCCTTTTGGGGTCATGAAGGTCAGTGACCAGTGAATGTGGCTGTTGAGCATCAGCACTCTATCCACCACGGTGCCTAGTATGTGCTTCCCCCTGCGCCCACAGGACCGGTGAAGGCCAACTTGACAGTACTGGACCGTAGGCTGGCCTGGCTGGGGACAGAGCGGGGTGTGGGCTGCACAGTGCTGGTGCTGGTTTCCACCTCCTGCTCGTGGTCTGCTGTCAGACCTGTGTCTTGCATCTACGAGAACTAGGGGTTAAAACAAGATTAGATGCAGCACAAAGACGAAACCAGTGTCAGTGAACACGGGGTTGTGTCACGTGGTTTTCTATGATTTTCTGTGACATTATCCATGGCTGAGGTCTTGTTAGAATAGCCCCTGTCTGTGGCCATTGGTACCACGAAGAATCCACTTTGCAGGCACATGGAATCAGTTTGACTTTAATGTTGACCAATCAGGCACAATGGGAAAGTTGGATGTAAAGCTGTTACCGTGACTTAAGCACAGAATGTGCTGGAAGTCCTCAGCTCCCTGGTTTGTGGTCTTGGGTCCTGTGATCCAGCAGCTCCCACGTGGATGTGCTGCTCCTATCCTGGGGAGGGAGCAGACTCTCTCAGCTCAGGGCTGGTCTGGGCTGCTTGGGCCCACTCCCGTGTGTGTCCTCCGCCGTAGTGGCCCTTCCTGGGTCCCTCCTCCCGCGGGTGCCCCCTGAAGTCACTGGGGCAAGGGGGTGGGACTCTCTCTTCACAGGCAGCATCAGCACTGTGCCTATCTGGGGCTTTGACCACTCTGCGTTTGTGGGATGCCTTCCGGTCTACACAGCACCTGGGGGTGATGGTGCCCAGTCACCAGGCCATAGCGGCAATGGCTCACCTTAATGCTGATGCCATGGGCAGCAAGGTCCTGGCGCAAAGTGTCACACGCCTCTAGCAGGGGCCGCCTGTCCAGGAGCTGCTGCCGTCCAGCCTCCTGGGTGGCCGCTTCTGTGGCCAGGGCGAACTGCCGGACCTTGAGCCGGAACCGGACCAGCTCCTCCACCACGCTGTGTAGAGTAGCCCGACTGCTGTCCTCTGAAACCAACTACACCGGGTGGAATGGTACAATCAGCGAGGCCCTGGCAGATACCCAGATGGCTGAGCCCAGCTGACAGGGTGCTGGGGCTTCTGTGCTAATAAGCCCAATCGGTGCATGTCCTCCCCAGGGCTCTCTTCACTGGGCCTGGGCTGCTGGCCAGTCCCCGCTCCCCTGGCTTGCACGCCTTGGTCACCAGAGGGAGCTCCCCAACACTGCTAGGAGGTTCAGCCCTAGGGTTCCTGCCCACATCCTTGGGAGCAGTGTCCCTGCACCCAGGCGTGTGGGCAGCCCTCCTCCCATCCTGCACTCCTGCCAGCAGGCCAGGAGCTACTCTTCCACAGATGTGCTAACATCTGAGCTTGTACCTGTCGATTGGTCCCCGGGCAAAGTCTGAAAGTGCAAGCCATGCTCATGAAACCAAACCAGTTCATTCTGATCAAATACTTAAAACAGGGCAGCCCAGGTGGCTCAGCAGTTTAGCGCCGCCTTCAGCCCAGGGTGTGATCCTGGAGACCTAGGATCGAGTCCCACATCGGGCTCCCTGCATGGAGCCTGCTTCTCCCTCTGCTTGTGTCTCTGCCTCTCTCTCTCTCTCTTTCTGTGTCTCTCATGAATAAATAAATTAAAAAAAAATACTTAACGTACACCTTGCATATGGTTCGCACACATGGTACGCTGTCACTACTTGGTCACAGTCTCCTTGCCTGGCTGCAGAGTTCAGTGGGTCAAGTAGGATTTGAAGTCACTGGAAGTCCTCTCCCACCTACAGGACATCTCCTTACAGGGAGGAGACCCTAGCAGCTGGCTGTGCTCATGGGTGTGAAAGAAACAGTTTACAGCTCGGGTCAAACGTCTCAAACCTACAGAATCCTCAGTTACTGCTTCCATAATAAAAGGGCCCAAAGCAGGATCCAGTGTCCACTGCTGAGAAGGAAGTGAAGCCAAGGACAACTGGGCCTGATCTGCCTCCCCTTACCCCACAGCACAGCCTGGGAGGATGAGCGGTCCCAGCATACGTGTGATGGTCACTCTCCATGTTTAGAGTCTGGCCACACAGTTTTGCAAGTGGCCACTTGAGCCCTTGGCTCTCCTGTCTCAGTGAAGCAGGCAGGGCCTCCCCCCAGGGGGTGGGGACAGCACCCATCCCTGCTACAGGACACCAAGGGGCTCAGCCAGAAGCGTGTCATCTTACTGTGCACCTAACTGCATCTAGAGAGTCTCAAAATAACGCCAGCTCTGCTCAGAATCACTGCAGGTCAGGTAAACGTTTACTTTTTACAGAACGTATTTTAAGCACATAAATTCAGCATAATTATCCATTAAAATAACATTTTTAAAAGGGGAGCAGGGATGCCTGGGCAGCTTAGTGGTTGAGCGTCTGCTTTCAGCTCAGGTCGTGATCCCAGGGTCCTGGGATCGAGTCCCACATTAGGCTCTTTGCAGGGAGCCTGCTTCTCCCTCTGCCTACATCTCTGCCTCTGTCTCTCATGAATAAATAAAATCTTTTAAAAAAATAAAAAGGAGAACAAACAGTTGTTAGTGCACATAGACAACCTCACAGGAGGACTAGAAGGGCAGGGCATACCTGTCTGTCCGCCAGAGAAATCCCAACAGTCTCAAAGAACTGTTTGATGTAGGACACGATGGAGCCAAACACGGCAGGACTCCTGGGACCGCCGGGTTCCTGTGACATCACCCAAAGGAGGCGCTTTAAGAGCCAGGAAAATGGTGTAAAAGCACTCCTGTCGCTGCATCTGCTCCTCATGCAGTGAGGATGGCCCTGGCAGGGCACACTCTGTACTCAACCCTGGAGTAGCCCCTCAAGGGCACACTGCACGACTGCGGGGAAGCCACGGAACCCCTGCACCTCAGTTTGCCCATCTGTGACATGGGGATCTGCTAGGGTCTGCGTGCTGTGTCCCCCAAATCCATACGCTGACACCTAAACCCCAGGGTGACAATGTTAACAGATGGGTCTCTGGGAGGTCAGTGGCCCCACAGACAGCTTCCATTGAGTTCCTCTGAGCAAACAGGAGGATGACGTGCTTCCCATGTGAGCAAACACCTGTCCGTGTGTGGGGCCTCCCTGCTCTGAAGGGGTGGCCCCGTGCAGGCTGAAGCAGCTTTTGGGGGGAAGGAGGGTAAGGGAACCAACCACACCCAAACCCCACCCCAGCAGCCACGTCTTGGGACATACCTTCGTGCGCACCTTCAGTTGTCTGTTCCCGTGGTGGATGAGGTCCATGATGGCATCCACCGCTGCGGGCGTGTCGAAGTCGTCTGCCAAGGCGGCCCTCACAGCTTCCTGGGTGTGGCAGAGCCTGGGAGAGAAACAGGCACGCCTCAGCCCCTGGACTGGCCCAGCAGAAGGAACAGGGTGTGCCCCAGTCCCTCAGCAGCACAGACGCCCTCCTGAGTCGTGACCGTGACTTTGCTGCTGGCCCTTTCTAGGCCATGCTCACACCTGTGAGTGCTAACAGTCCTAACCGGGTAAGATCAATTACCCAAGATTCAGACTGAGAAAACCTCTAAAACCTGGGTTTGAACAAGCCCTGTGTCTCCTAACAGTTTAAAAATGCAGCGGTGAGAAAGTAAGGTTCAAACGACATCACGGTATATTGTCAGCCGTCTGCATCATGCAGACCTGTCATGTGCAGGCTTGGAGGGAAGGATGGCATGATGCAAACCCCCTCCCCAGGAGCCTGTAGGCAGGACCCCCCTGAGGGTGGAGGGTGGTCCCAGCCATCCCTCTCAGGGTCACACGGTCCTGGCAGGTGGTGGCCGCTCCCAGCCTGGCCCTGAGGGACCAGGAAGGGAGAGACAGGCCACTATCAGGGCTGTTTGTCACAAAGCTGAATGTGACCTCCCGAGTGGCAGTCTCTACCTTCCCCCTCTACCATGCCTGTCGCCGAGGAATGCCAGAGAAAAAGACGAGTGTCCACCTGTCCCTCCCTTGGGGCCTCCATCTAGATGGCTGCCCAGTCCTGCTGGCAGCACCAAGCCACACAACACCCTCAAACACCCTGCCCCAATGCTCTAGGCTTTGTCCCCTGGACACCCATGGCTGTGACCAACAGACTCAGCGCCAGCCTGTTCCAGCCCAGCACCCTCCCTCCTCCCCAGGCTGACTCCAGATGTGTCCAGGGACTTTCCTAACCTCCTAGGGACTCCTCCAGGATGAGGACCCATCCCATGATGGTGCAGGCACCTGCAGCACCCGATAAACACCCGATAGACCCACTGGGAGCTTTGCCTCCTAACCGCACAAACATTTCCCAGTCTTCCGCAGTTTCTCACATCCCGGATGCCAGCCCCACATCTTCCACACCATTTCACAAGTGACAAAACAAAGATGAACAAGTTTAACCATTCAACAAACGGAACTAGAAACATGATTTCCGCATGTAACATTCCCCACCCTCCCCACCCTTCCTGCTACTCTACTCCTGCCACTCCTGGGGGCTGCTCCACTGTCACAGCCTTCTGCCACCATCCTATGGCCAGACACTGGTGTGCATGGCTCTCAGGCAATGGCAGGACATGCACTTGACTTGTGCAGACTTGCTGGTCAATTCCCGATCAAGCCTGGACTGAGCCACTGAAGCCACCCTCCCGTGCTCTTCAGGGGTCCAGTTCGGCCACGCACCTGCCAGGCTCCTACCCAGGGGACCAGAACCTCTCTGCATCACTCACAAACACCAGTGAGCAAACTCACAAACATCAGTCTGGGTGCAGGGGTGACTCACCCCAGCAGGACCACTGACATGCCCAAGGCACCTTATGTACCAGCACTCCCGGAGGACCACAGCCCCACGGATGGCGCCCAGGACACTCGGGTGGATATGGGGAGGGCACCTACCTCTCCCACAGCACATCGTCCCTGATGGGGCCGCACACCAGCTGCCCCTTCATGTAGGCCCGGGCGTCCTCCACAAACGCTGCCACCACCAGGAGGAGGTGCTTGGCTTCCAGCATGGTGCCGTCGCTGTAGTCAATGGCTGTGGATGGGACGCATGAGGTCAACCGGGTGCTGCTGCCCATGCCCATACCCCGCGCACTTGGCGCTTGTCGGCCAGAAGCCAAGCAGCGGATGTGGGTCTCCCTGCCCCGGGGCTCCCTGACGCCTGCCCTGCTCAGACCAAGAGGCTCCGTCCTGACCCCAGCCTCCCTGCCTTGGAAGAAACATGGAAAACTACTCCCAACAGGTTTTGGCCAGGAGTCCATTCGTGCTGAGACAGGTGACTCTGGGAATGCAGAGACCTGGGCTCTGAACCACCTCTCGGGAGACCAGCCAACACAGGGGACTCTGGGCTCCAATTTTAGGCCCAGGACTGAGGCCAGGCCCCTAAATTCTGATGTTGCAGTGTGTGAGGACATGCCCTCCACGGGGCTTCATGCCCAGCCCACACCCAGGAGAGCCAGGGCCGGTGGAAAACCCATGGCCTCCAAAGACAAGCTTCTGGAACCTTCTGGCCAGGAGGTGGGATGCTTTCCAGCCATGCCTCCACAGCTTGTTTTCAGGCAGAAAGTAGCTGCACCGCTGAGACTGCTTGGGATGTAGCCCATGTTCAGCCACCCGCCTGAGCGCAACCCGTGGCCTCACGTGTCATTCACCTGCCCGGTAGCTGCTCCGCATGCAGAAGAGCCGGAAGACATCGGGGGAAAACGTCTTCAGAAAGTCCTAAGAGAGATCAGGGAAAAATGGGAAATTAGGGCGCCTACGACACTTGTGCGAGCTGATCTCGCTTATCAAGCAATCAGGAAGTTTTACGAAATCTGGTTTTGTTCCAGACTCATTACTAGCACGCCCCCACCCCGTGTTGCCCACAGCGTCCTCCCTGTTCAGTGTCACCAGGAAAGCCAGGTGGGGGCAGCCCTGGCTCTGCGTTGACACCTGACCTGGGGGCAGGGTGTGTGTGTGTATCTGCACTGCTGCTGCTGCCCTCAGGAGCCCCTGCCCATGACGTGGTTCCCTGGGCTGTGTCACCAGGGGATGGACGCAGCCTAGCAAAGGGCCAGGCAAGGGAAGGGGTGCAGGAGGAGGGGCAGTGGGGAATGTGACGGTGGGGCTCAGGGGCAGAGGCCACCTGCCCTCCCACTGGCCATGCGAGCTGTGTCGCAACAGGATGAAGCTGGCCCCAAGCTCAGGTTTCTTGAACACAGCACCGCCTTGGATTAAATAGTAAAACTGAGAAGCTGTTGTTTTAGTTCACTTCCAAAACATCCACACAAAGTGGACAGGTCTCTACTAGGAGGGATAACCTGGGGAAACTCAGCAGAACTTGCTGGAACATCACAAAGTTCAACAAAACCTGTGTGTGGTGGCGGTGGAAAGTGCTCAGGGGCCTTATGGGGTGGGGGCAGGGGGAGGGAGGACAAATTTGGCCTCCATGGGGGCACCGGGGCACCGCTGGGCCTGCCACGGACGTGCTCATGGTGACCACGCCCCCCCCCCCCCCAACCAGGGATAAGCTGGCTCTGACAGGACCTTCTGACATCATGGAATTTGGGTCAAAACCCAAAACTATCCTGTCCTTCACTGTGGATTCTCTGTGAGTAAAAGGAGACATGTTCAGCCCTACTCTTGTGAACCTGATCCATGTCTGGTGGTTATTTCTGCACATATTCCCCCACAAACACACACAACAGTGACCCAGCATGTGACAGCTGGGAGGACAGTGGCCAGGAGCCACACCAAGATCGGCAGGTGCCCCCCTGTGAGCAGTGACAGAGCCCGTCCCCTGGGTGAAGCTGACCCTTGGCCTCACAGAGCTGGTATAGCAGGAACAGGACCCCCGGGAGCAGGTGCCCTGCCTCAGTCTCCCTGGGGGAACCACTTCAAATGCAGTGTAGTCACTATGCCACAAACAGTGTCACCAGGTGGAAAACTAACCTTGTGTACAAGACTTCATCATTCGCACGCTGTTCTCTATGTCACTCCATTTAAACTCCCTTTAAAGTCCTAAATGGCTTTTAGGGCTTTATTTTTTCATTTTCTTTTTATTTTTTTTCTTTCTTTTTTTTTTTAGGGTTTTATTTATTTTTAAATATTTTATTTATTTATCCATGAGAGACACACAGAGAGAGAGAGAGAGAGAGAGAAGCAGAGACATAGGCAGAGGGAGAAGCAGGCTCCATGCAGGGAGCCTGATGCGGGGCCGGATCCCAGGACTCCAGGATCACGCCCTGGGCCAAAGGCAGATGCTCAACTGCTGAGCCACCCAGGTGTCCCACAGGGTTTTATTTTAAAGAGTTTCTCCTCCCACTCAGACCATGGGCTCATTCAGATTGCCCTCAATGTGTGTTCAGAGCCCAGCATCAGGACAAGTGTTTATTCTCACCACGTTGGGGGCTCCTGTGGAGGAGTCCTGGTAACTGCAAAGAGAATTCTGTGATGGAGTGTTTCCGCAGCATTCAGGCCCTGGGGGCTAATCCCTGATAATAACAGAATGAAAGGACAACCACAGGAACTAACAAGGAAAGGAAACCAGCAACAGAGCAGAAAGGTGGCCTGGAAGGGGAGAAAGCATGAGTAACCATGTATCTGATAAGAGGTGAGTCTCCAAGATAAGCAACTCCTACAACTCAACAGGAGAAGACAACCTGATGCAAAAGTGGGCATAAGACGTGAACAGACGGGAACCCTGGGTGGCGTAGCAGTTTGGCGCCTGCATTTGGCACAGGGCACAATCCTGGAGACCCGGGATCGAATCCCACGTCGGGCTCCCGGTGCATGGAGCCTGCTTCTCCCTCTGCCTGTGTCTCTGCCTCTCTCTCTCTCTCTCTGTCACTATCATAAGTAAATTAAAAAAATGAAAAATAATAAAAAAAAGACGTGAACAGACATTTCTCCAAAGAGGATCAACAGATGCTCAACATCACTCACCACTGGGAAATGCAAATCAAAACCATAATGAGATTATAACCTCACACCTGTCAAAATGGCCAGAATCAAAAACAGAAGAAACAGCAGGTGTTGGTGAGGATGTGGAGAAAGGGGAGCCCTCGTGCACTGTTGGTGGGGAATGAGAACTGGTGTGGTCACCGTGGAAAACAGTGTGGAGGGTCTTCAAAATGTTACAAATAGAACTATCCTACCATTCAGGAATTGCACTTCTGGGTATTTACCTGAAGAAAATCCATCTCTTGAAGAGACATCCACACACCCATGTTTAGTGCATCACTATTCACAAGAGCCAGGATAAGAAAGCAACCCCAGTGTCTGTGAATGGATGAAT
This sequence comes from Vulpes lagopus, assembly GCF_018345385.1. Classification (NCBI taxonomy): domain Eukaryota; kingdom Metazoa; phylum Chordata; class Mammalia; order Carnivora; family Canidae; genus Vulpes; species Vulpes lagopus. The sequence goes on along the minus strand of NC_054839.1, from coordinate 2,559,369 downwards.
GGATTAAAAAAAACTGTGATAGGCAGACATAGAATATACAGTGGAATATTATTGAGTATTATTCAGCCATCAGAAAAGAAGGATCCTGCCATTTGTGACACAGGGATAAACCCGGAGGACATTATACTAAGTAAATAAAGAGACAAATCCTGTAGGATCCACCTGTGGCTGAAGGGAGAAAGAGTCACAGTCCCAGAAACTGAGCAGATGGCGGCTGCCGGGGCTCCGGCGCGGGGAAGACGGGGACATGCTGGTCAAGGGGCGCGCTCTCAGCTGTACAACGACCGAGCTCCGGGCCTCTCGGACAGCACGGCGGCCACAGTGACGAGGGCTGTGTCCTGCACTAGGAACGTGCTGAGGCAGATGGCAAGTGTTCTCACCACACGCCCCGAGGGGACTCTGCCAACGACTGGGGAAGCCGCTCACCGCGCATACGCGTATCAGATCGTCCGTGGCGCCCTCTAAACCCGGCCACTTGTACCTGTGGGCAACACCTCAGTGACGTGCAGGGAGGCCTCCAGGCCGGGCGGAAGCGCTCTGCTTTCCTCACCGCCCCGAATGCCTGACGGTGACGCGGCCTGGGTCCCTGCTGTGCTGTGACCAGCTGCCACCGCCGGGGGCAGCTCCGACTGGTGAAACGGGTGCCGGAAGGGCAGAAGGTGGCTCATGACCTCCGGGGCATGCGGCCATCACCCGGTGACCGTGGGGACAGCTCTGGAGCCAAGGAGGTGCGGCCGGCAGGAAGCCGGTGCGGCTTCCCCTCCCCCAGGGAGCCTCCCTGACTCTCTCGGGGTGGGCGCCCTCACGTCACGTTCAGAGGGAAAAACTGAGGCTTTGAGAGTAAAGTAACTGGTCCTAAATCACAACCTAGAGATGAAAAGAGGCCAGTTCTGAGCCGTTATCTGAGCTGTAAAGGTCAACCTCTCACCGCGTGGACTCGGGTCTCGTCAAGCAGAAAGAATCAAGTTTTCCTGCAGACCATAACCAAAGTCTGCCAGCGGCCTCCAAAATAATGAGGTCTGGCGGGGAGACCTTCTTCTGCCTGAAACCAGGAAACAGACACCTTTTTTCCACTACAATATGGCTGAACGCCCCCACGACTGCCCAAAATACAAAGTAACGAGACCGTAAGTACACACTCTCACATGCACCTGGGAAAGAAAGGGAAATTTAAAGCCTGGCTGTCAGTTTTCAAGTTAACAAGGAAAATGTTAACCTGATTCAGATCTTATTTAGTAGTTCATGCTGACAAGGAAACCGACACTTTGATACCCTGTTGGCAAGAATATCAAGAACACTTACTGCTTCGCTAGCAGAGGCTTCATCCAGAACATTCTGCATGCACACATCCTCTGATGGCCTTTATCCTACACTCTCATCACTGTCTTGTAGAGCATGCAGACTCCCATCACACCCAGTCGCAGGAATCGGGCCCGTCATGGTCCCGCAGCCCAGGGCCCCTAAGTAATGCAGACTCTGTAATATCTATGCAAATTTAACTACACACTCTCTCATAGAAAATCTGACATAATTTAAAATAACCATCAACAGGGCACTGTTTAATTAGGGTACAATGACAACCCAGCCATTCACAGGAATTAACTCCATATGGAAGAAAGTGACCCCAAAGATGCATTAAGTGAATAAAGCAAGTGCAAAACAGTGCAACCACTTGTGTGGAAAGAAAACCCCGAGAAACGTATTTATACATGCGCGCTTTGCTAAGCTGGCAACAGCTGCTCTGGGAGAGAACGCAGGGCAGCCAGGGAGCGTGTGCTCCCCACTCTCTGGGCTCCACATTTCCCACTGCGGGCTCTTCTGTCTTGTCTGCAACTGTCAGACTTCCCGCACTGACATACATTCCTTCTAAAACCAAACGCAGGGGATCCCTGGGTGGCGCAGCGGTTTGGCGCCTGCCTTTGGCCCAGGGCGCGATCCTGGAGACCCGGGATCGAGTCCCACATCAGGCTCCCGGTGCATGGAGCCTGCTTCTCCCTCTGCCTCTGTCTCTTGCCTCTCTCTCTCTCTCACTGTGTGCCTATCATAAAAAAAAAAAAAAAAAAAAAAAAAAACCCCGCAAACATTACAGTTTGCTGCTGGGGGTGGCGGGGGGTAGGGGATGGCGGGGGGTAGGGGGTGGCAAAGTGCGTTCTGGGACACGTGGTACCTTGTGTAAGAAAGGGAAAATCAAGGTTCCTGTAGGGATGGCTTCCTTCTGTCACACCAAACACTGGGAGGACAACCTGGCAACAAGCCAAAGAGCAGAGCCACACTGGGGACAGCATAACTCTGCTAAACTCCAACAACACCTCATGCTCTTGGAAAACAGAGGGAAAGGGGAAAGACATGGCCTCCAGCTGGAAACAAACCTAACAAATGAGCCTGCTGTGCAGCTGAGGGGGATGCTACACAGCAAATAATTACACTCTGCACGGATGTACGCCAACTGCGTGACCTCCATGCCAGAGGCCAAGAGTAACAGGAAATGCAAGCCCAGCACCAGCAAATCGATAAGGTCAGACACCAGAGGGCACAGGGGGCAGGGATGAGCATGTCATGGGCATGTGGTTTCCTTCTGGGTGGTGAGCGTGTCAAGTAGATAGTAAGGACTGTTGCCCAATTCTTTAAAGATGCTAAGAACACTGAGTAATACAATGTAAAGGGTGAAGCCTCTGATCTGTGAATTGTGTCTCAGTAAAGTTGTTATTAAAACAAGAACTGTTTTAATGGAAATCTTTAAAGGCAATCTTTAAAAAAATAAAAAAAATAAAGGCAATCTTTACTCAACAGTTTTAGTGTTAATAGGAATACTGGTATTAAATTTTAAAACATGTCACTTTTAAGATAAAGCATGAAGCATATACACTGTTGTAAGGAAGCAAGACTTTTAGCAAAAGTGGGAAAAGAGCTAAAAGGGATCCCTGGGTGGCTCAGCGGTTTGGTGCCTGCCTTCGGCCCAGGGCGTAATCCTGGAGTCCCGGGATCGAGTCCCACGTCGGGCTCTCTGCATGGAGCCTGCTTCTCCCTCTGCCTGTGTCTCTGCCTCTCTCTGTGTGTCTCTTGTGAATAAATAAATAAAATCTTTAAAAAGAAAAAAAAAAAAGGGATAAAACCAGCAAGTCCTGTAGTGTTAGACGGGACAGCTCACAGTGAACTCCAGTGACCACTTTATGCATGCGGGTCCATCTCCTCCGCCAGCTCTGTGCCCTGAAGAGGCCTGGAAACAAGGCCACTCCAACAGCAGTAAACACACCAGATCTTGGCTCAAAATTCCCTGTCCCTGCGAAGGCAGAGAGTCTCTGTGGAGAAGTGGCAGCTCTGGGGCTGAAAGCAAGGATGCAGCCAGGGCATCTCCCTGGGACACAGAGGCCAATTAAGGAAGCCTCCTCCTGCTCTCCCTAGACCAAATCTGAGATAATTTCAGCACAAAAAGAATAAAGACTGAATTGATAATACACAAAATAAATACAAAAGCTAATTCCTAGCAATACTGCAAAGAGACGGAACAACAGGTGAACCCTCTTTCTTGAAGATGAGGGCCAGGGATCCCTGGGTGGCTCAGCAGTTTAGTGCCTATCTTTGGCCCAGGGCGCGACCCTGGAGTCCCGGGATCGAGTCGCACATCGGGCTCCCTGCAGGGAGCCTGTTTCTCCCTCTGCCTGTGTCTCTGTGCCTCTCTGTCTCTCAGGAATAAATAAATAAAATCTTAGAAAAAAAAAAAAGAGGCGGTCTGGCCAGGCAACAGCACGAGAGCACGCTCTGCAAGGGCCACTGATGCACATGCAGGATGGGGCAGTCACCAGTGGATACCAACCCCAGAGGCAGCAGGTTGCCTGGGGACAGGAAGCCCCATGGCAGATAACCTTGCTGGCTGTCCACGTACACAAATGGAGACAAGAATCTCCACATCAGGACAAGCTGGTGGCCGTCCCTTACCAGACGGTCAAACACAACATCAGTAATGGTAGGCCAGCTGGACCCTGTGGCCCTAGACGGCTTCCACTGTGGGGCCATAGCACCACGGATCATGTGTTCCACCTGATTGAGCCTGAGCTGAGTCAAGCCTTGAGGCCTAACCTCCAGCTACGGCGAAGACAGGAGACAGAAGACCAAGTTACATGACACCAAAGAGAAACTAGTACAGAACATGGGCTGTTCAACAAAATTGGCCTTGTGTCTTCAAAGAGTCAACACCACATGGAAAATAGAAGCAGAGAGACCGCTGTAGATGGGAAGCCAAAAACACCTACCCAATCAAACCACAAGAAGAAAGTATTATTCAGCCTTAAAGCAGGAGGCGCTCCTATCACCTGCTCCAGCCCAGATGGACCTAGAGACGTCCTGCTTAGTGAAACAGGCCAGTCACAAAAGGACAGACACTGCACATCTGTGCTTCCATGAGGTCACTGGAGTACCCACCATCATGGAAACAGAAAGGAGAATGGTGCATGCCAGGGGCTGGGGAGGGCAAGACAGGGACTTGTCATTGGGGGAGAGTTTCAGGTTTGCAAGAGGAGAAAGTTCTGGAGCTCTCTTGCACAACGATGTAAACACTAATGTATCATAACAACAGTGACAATAGTGAATTTTATGTTATGTGTGTTTTACCACTATTAAAAAATATCTTCTAAAAAGTCTAAGAAGACATGGTATATACATGCAACACGTGAACTTTCAATGGATTCTGGTTTTAAAAAAGCAAAGCTAGACACTAGACACGTGGAAAAATTAGAATACGGACTGGGTAACTGATAGTAAGAAATTACTGCTGATGTTTTTGGTGTCTGGGTTACCCAGGAAAGCATCTTTGTTTTGGGGAGTGGCTCACAGAATGGGGAAGTGTCATGGTGTCGTATGGCTCAGCAATCTTGGTGATTACATACCGGCACATGTGGCTATGCCAACCACTGCCATAAATACAGAAACAGCAGTAAATGTAGCAAAGTGATAACTCTCAAACATATGTGGTGAGAACGTAAGTTTAACTTTTCTGTAGGAAAATATATCTAACAATGAACATTTCTACTTAAGTATATAAGGAGTATTTTACGAGCATCCCCATCCACAGGACATATGTTCCACAGCACCTGTGGACACCTGCACATGCCATAGTACCAACCCCTCTACACAAACATGCCTGTGATAATGTCTAATGCTAATTCAGGCACAGGAAGAGAGTAGGGACAACGGGACAGTGACAGCAGCCATGGCATCTGAATGTGGGCTCCCTCTCCCAACACCACATGCCCCAGTGCCAAGGGGAGGTGAGGTAAATGACACAGGCATGTGACGCAGCATGAGGCTGGTGCTCACTGCCTCTGGACCACACAAGTGAGGCCGCACGTAAGGGGAGGACTGTATGGAAACCTGGTGGGAACAGCTTTAGTGGTCGGGTATTCAGGGGGTGAAGGTCTGATACTCTCCTGGTCATTTTAATATTTGCAATTAAAACTGCACTTGGGGCAGCCTGGGTGGCTCAGCGGTTTAGCGCCGCCTTCAGTCCAGGGTATGACCCTGGAGATCTGGGATCGAATCCCACGTCGAGCTCCCTGCATGGAGCCTGCTTCTCCCTCTGCCTGTGTCTCTGCCTCTCTCTGCGTGTGTCTCTATGAATAAATGAATAAAATCTTTAAAAATAAATTAATTAATTAAATTAAAAAAAATAAAACTGCATTTGGCAGGGATGCCTGGGTGACTCAGCGGTTGAGTGTCTGCCTTCAGCTCAGGTTGTGATCCTGGGGTCCTGGGATCGAGTCCCACATTGGGCTCCCCACAGGGAGCCTGTTTCTTCTCCCTCTTCCTATGTCTCTGCCTCTGTCTGCAGGTCTCTCATGAATAGATAAAGTCTTTTTAAAAAATAAATAAATAAAACTACATTTGGCTTCATGGGCCCAAGGACAAAGAGCAAACTGTTGAAGTGCCCCCGTGAGTTCACATGGTTTCCATTCCTGTGGATGCTCACAGGCCATCCCTCGTCCCTGGGGCCCAGAGAAGCCACGGGACGGCAGACCAGCAGTAGGACAGGAAGAGGGGTAAATGGGACTCAGGGGAACTGCGTGGGGAATGGGCCAGGGAAGATGGTGGCCATCTGCAGGGAAGCCAGGCCACAGAGGGCGGGGGGGACATGGCGGAGAACCAGAGTGCCAGATTATTGCCACGCTTTTACCATGAGAAACTGCGAGTCACACCCAGGCATAGGAGAAGCCTGTGAGGCTGCGGGACTAGGCCGGGAGCACGGGGGATCTGAGACTTAGGCTCGCCCACGCAGCAGCCTTCAGGACTGGTCAGCAGCAGCAGCAGCAGCAGCGCAGTAGGTTACCTTAATAGTAATGTAATTTTTCAGTGATTTGGACATTTTTTCTTCTTTGCCTTTCACATGCAAATGCCCTGAAACAGAAACAGTAATTAGTTCTGAACTGGGTGGGAGATGGGGGAGCGGGCTGGAACTGCGGGCCAGCCTCAGATGCCAGGAACACCCTGCACACGCTGTACTTGTTCTGCCATAAGCAAATACCCACATCTGTGCTGATACTGGGCAGTGCCCCCCAGGGGGGAAGCCACAGCTGCACCTGCTGGAGGGCGTGGGGTCTGCCCTGCCCACTGTGGGCAGCCCCGTACCGCCCATCCTGCACCCTGGAAACACCAACCTAATAGACTCCGCACCCTGGGAAAGGTCGGAGCTCTGGTTCTGCAAAATGGGCACCCAGCAATACCTGCTGAGTTTTGGATGTTCCAAACCGTAGGTCTGACAAGGACTCATTCCACTTCCCGGTGCAGTCCGTTTTCACAGGCTTCTTGAGAGCCTGGCAGTCCCTCACCCCAAGTATGGCAGTTAGGAGGATGGCCAAGCCCGTGTGTAGAGCTGCTCAGTCCCAGCCGGGGTGCCCTGGGCCAGGCTTTATCAAGGTGCACTCCCAGGGGGGGCCTCTCCTCTCCTGACACCATAGGACTTCAAGTACAATGGTGCTTCAAGGCCAAGTTTTCTGAGAACTGGTTAAAATGTGGCTTCCAAATAGAAAAAATATAACCTCAAACACGTAATTTGATGTAACACGTATATACCAAACACAGTTAAACATTTTTTAAATTGACGATCTTTGGAAAATGAAACACATCAAACTCCTTATCTTCCATCCGTTTCCTTCAGAAAAGGAATATGATGAATCTTCCTGTGCGCTAGGAGCCACAGATGTTTCTCCAGCACAGGGTGACAGTAGGGTGAAGGAGATCCTACCATCCTAACAGCGTGTAACGGTCACAACCAGCCAGCAGCACGGTGCCGGCATAAAGGGGGTGGGCACTGGCGCCGCTGGCACCTGCTGATCCCCAGGCCCACATGCACTGATGGGCACATGGCACGTCCCGGCAAGGGAGAAAACCACTGTGTCAACAAGACCACGCCTATGACAGGTGTGTGGGCATCAGGCTCCAGCCACCCAGATGGCCCATCTGGGTGCCGTGTTCCCGAGTCTGAGTGGGGATGGGACACAGAGCTTCAGTCCTTGGGGGGGCTCCCTGCCCCACAGGCTCTGTGCACATTTATTCTGCGTATGTCTTCCTCTTACGCTCTTAGGCCAAAGGGAGACTATGGAATGTTCCAGGCCCTGGAGGTCATCTCGGAGGCACTGGGCAGTGCCCACTCTGCTGGTCCTGGAGGTATGAGTTGCAGGTGGAACCAGGATCATCAGGTTTTCATCCTGTTTAGGAAATCTGCCAGCAAGTCGCACTGCTGGCAGAAACAGAGAGTTTTAGCCACTGCTGGGCTCTACCCAGGAAATGAAGTGGAATACCAGACGGCAGTTCAGATGCTGTAAGCAGCCACTCGGCCCCCGATGCTTCTGCATCCCAGACTCCTTCAGGCAGCACAGAGATGGGCCTGGCGTCTCAGGGAACTGAGGGCTGTTCCAGGACATAGCGGTAGCCATGGGAACGACTCCCGGCAGGGCTCAAGGAAGGGAAACGTGGTAGTGGGTGCACTTCAGGCCAAGCAGCCTCTGGCTTCCAGTCCCGGGAACCTGAGTGAAGTGGAACGTCAAGCAGCCCACTGCCCATCAGATGGCAGAGCACCTCTGATACCAGCCCCAGCACGGAGAACATTCCCCACATTGTGGTCAGCCCATACTTCATTCCAAAAACGTACTCATAACTCCAATGCAAGGAAGCTCACATCAGCGGACTCTGACTCAAACACGTGGAGACAAGTCTATTTCCTCACCTGTTCACTGAGCTATGCATTTGCAAATGCAGCTGTTTTACCAGTCAGGAGAATCAACAGAACTGAAATACAAGTTAATTTGAAGTCATGACTTACCAGAATGCAGAAAATAATTTCCCCACTGCTTGCACTGATGGAAGGCCTCGCACTGGGCAATCTCGTTCTCGTGATGCGGAAAAGCTAAATCGACCCCACCCGAGTGGATGTCCAGCTGGCTTCCAAACACCAAGCTGCAGGACAGCACAGAGGTGGTAGTTAGTCCAAACAGAACATTTCTCCAAACCTCCAAACCACACTTCCGGTTAATCCTCTAGCCTTTATGCAATGAACAAATGGATCTTGATTTAAAATCAATAAGCATGGCAATTTAACTAATGTAAATGGAAACTGAAATTATGTTTTTACGTCACAAATCTCTAACTCATAGCTCCACCTTCTAACATAGTTAATTCTCTTTGTTCTGGATATAGCATATGCTTTGAAAAATATACAAAAATTTTTAAAAAGCATACAAAAAAAAAGCATGCAAAATTACCTTCTCTTACTTTCAATACGTAGGGTTTAGTGGTTTTCCAACTTTAACAAAAGAGAACTATAAAACTAAGAGAATTCTTACTATGGCTTTTGAAAATATAAGTATTTAGAGATCACATACAAATAACAAGGTAAAACTAAGTTCAAAGCATCACAGTCCAGCTGCTGGCATTTCTGCTTTAATGCTATGTTGTGCATTCCTGAAAAACCTCACATCCCACAAAACTGTACCCTGAAACTAGTAGGGCTGCTGGGTACCATGGAGCTGGCCAGACCCTCAAAGCCTGTGTAACTGTCCCCAGAGCATCTGCTGCCTATGGGCCAGGCTGACTGGCACTGCTTCAGACAATGTGAGAACAACCATCAACAGGGTGAGAAAGTGGGCCTATGGGTGCTCTGGGCAGATGTGGAGCTCCCCAGGCTGCCACAGATCTCAGTGGGGCTGGGGATGCAGATACTTGAGAATTCTCTAAACGTGGTTAAAAAGAGACATTTCCTTTTTTAAAAATTCATTTTTTTTTGTTTGTTTTTATTAAATAAACTATCCCCAACATGGGGCTTGAACTCACGACCCCCAGAGAGTTCTAGGATTTACCAACCGACCAGCCAGGTGTCCCCAAAATAGACATTTCCAAAGGTGCCACAGCCTCATTGCGATCCCTTCCTACTGACCTTTCTCCCACAGGCCTGGCAAGACCACTTCGCACGGGCCACATGCTGGTGGCAGACCTGCACCAGGCTGCTCCTGTACGCCCCGGTCACGGGCTTTAAAAGATCTGAGTCCTGGAAATTCACACGGCACGAGGGAGCATGAGATGGATGGGTAGGACTAAAGAGGAGGGCAAAAAGCCTCGTTTCTATTTGTAACGAGGGATCCATTTTTATAAAGATCTGCAACAAAGTGGACACCGTGAGGACTTAACAAAGCTGAGCGGTGGGGGCACCTGGCTGCCTCAGTCTGTGACTCTTGATCTTGGGTTGCGAGTCCCAACCCCATGGTGGACACAGAGGTTATCCGAAAAAATAATGCTAAACCATGGGTCCATGCTCATTATATTAGTCTCTATTCTTGTCTGTGTGTTAGAGCTGTTTGAAAATAAGGGAGAAGAGTCTCTTCTCATTAAAGTTCAACAGAAACATGTAACGGTAACATTACATTTGAAATGCACTAAATCTTTTCTATCTACTTTAGAGAAATTATTTGAATCTATAAAATAAATATATTTTATGACCCAATACATATCCCACATTGCTCTTAAATCAGAAGTATTTATTTTTAAAAAAGATTCTTATTTGAGAGCAAGTGAGAGAGCAAAAGTATTTTTAAGTACATATAAGTGGTACAGTCGGATGGAAGGCTGGACACAATTTTTTAATGAAAAGCTGGGCCGTGCTTCACAGTGTCTCAGGAATTCTTGGATGCGTTTCCAGAAGGGCTGTATCAACATCACCTCAGCTGAGAGCAGCAGGGGAGGCATGTGAAACAAGTAGCACCCCTCCTGGTTTTCAGGAGGACCAACAGGTCGTGGAGCATCAGGCCCTCCCACCTGGTGGAAGGGGAAGAAGGTCCACGGACAAGAGACCAGTCTGGGGTCAGTACTCTCCTAGGACAGTCATGCCTCCTGACGCGTATGCTCAGACTCAGCCAGCAAACAGCACCACTCACAATGACCAACTTACAGGACCTGGGTTTGCTGATCTCCAGGTTTTGGTGTAGCCAGTAGCATGAAATGTTCACCTTAATTATATTTTCTGTAAGTTTCTAATCTTTCAAGCTGCTCATTACAATAAATGTCTGCAATGAGCCAAAACACATCAGATCGTGAAAATTATGGGTTACTACTACCGATACTAAAGACCCCTCACCTCCACAAACAGGAACTAAATACACAACGTTATTCACTGCAGGTATTTATGAGAGTGAAATACTGGGAACTACACGTTCACCTGCAGTGCCCGAGCTAAATGAAGGACGGTCCATGCACCCAGCACAGCACCACGAAGCTTAGGCACAGAGGCGGGTAAACCACTACAGACAGTTCCCGGGACACACGCCGAGTGAGAAGAGATCTGACAGGCATGCCTCCGAGACCCCATGACAATGGGCTCAGTTCCAGAACACCACAATAACGTGAATGTCACAATAAAGACAGACAAACTTTCTGGGTTCCCAGTGCATCTGGAAGTTATGTTTACACTGCACTATAATCCATTATGTATGCAGCAGCACCGTCTAAAAACAATGTAGGTACCCTGATCAGAAGATACTTTATTGCTAAAAAATGCTAACCATCTTGTGAGCTTTCAGAGAACTATAGTCTTTTTTTGCTGGTGGAGGTCTTGCCTGGTGGTGACAGCTGCTGACCCGTCAACAGTGGTGGCTGCTGAAGGTGGGGGTGGCTGTGGCAAGCTCCTAAAATAAGCAATCAAGTTTGCCACATCGATGGACTCTTCTTTTCATGAATGGTTTATTTCACATGATGCTGCTTGATAGCATTTTACCCACAGACCTACTTTTGAAACTGTGGAGTCAATCCTCCCAAGCCCTGCCACTGCTTAATCAACTCAGTTTATGTTATACTCTAAATCCTTTGCTGCCATTTCAACAGTCTTCACAGCATCTTCACCAGGAGTACATTCCACCTCAAGAAACCATGTTCTTTGCTCATCCATAAGAAGCAACTCCTTAACTGTTCAAGTTTTATCCAGAGATCATAGTGAATCCGTCCTATCTTCATGAACTTCAGCCAGCAAACAGGCCCTACTTGTGATTCTGGTTCTCCTACCCTTTTCAGCACATCTCCAGTGACTTCCTTCACTGACATCTTGAACCCCTCAAAGTCATGCAAGAGGGTTGGATCAACACCTTCCAACTTCTGCTCATGTTGATACTTGACCTCTTCCCACCAATAACAAATGTTCTCAGTGGCATCTAGATTAGTATGGATCCTTTCCAGAAGGTTTTCAGTTTACTTCCCCCAGTCCATCAGAGGAATCACTTTCTATGGCGGCTATAGCCTTACAAAATGCACTTTTTAAATACTCCTTGATCCATGGGCTACAGAATGTATGCTGAGTTAAGGAGGCATGAACACAACATTAATCTTGTCCATCTCCATCCAGTAGCCAGGTGCATTGTCAATGCGCAGTAGGGTTTTGAAAGGAATCTTTTTTTTTTCTAAGCAGGTCTCAACAGTAGGCTTACAATATTCAATAAACCACGTTGTAATCGGAAGTGCTGTCATCCAGGCTTTATTCCTCCATTTACAGAGCACAGAATAGGTTTAGCAGAATTCTTAAGGGCCCTAGGATTTTTTGGAATGGTAAATGAACATCAGCTTTAACTTAAAGTCACCAGCTGCATTAGCAGGAAGTCAGCCTGTCCTTTGAAGCTTTGAAGCCAGGCACTGACTTCTTTCCATCTATGAACATCCAACAAGGTAACTTCTTCCAATAGAACAGAGTTCTGTCTACCCTGAAAATCTGTTGTTTAGCGTAGCCCCCTTCATTCACTGTCCTAGCTAGATCTCTGGATAACTTACTGCACCTTCTGTATCAGCACTGGGTGCTCCACCTTGTACTTTTATAGAGACAGCTTCTCTCCTAAAAGCTCATGAACCAACCTCTGCGAGCTTCAGACTTTCCTTCTGGGGCTCCGTTACCTCCCTCAGCCTTCAGAAAATTGAAGAGAGTCAGAGCCTTGCTCTTAATCAGGTTTGGTTTCACGGGATGTTATGGCTGGTTTGATCTTCTATGCAGGTGACAAAAACTTTCTACACATCAGCAATAAAGCTGTTTCACTTCATCATTTGTGTGCTCCCTGGAGTAGCACTTTTCATTTCCAAGAATATTTCCTCTACATCCACAATGTGGCAAACTGTTCAGCACAAGAGGCCTAGCTTTCAGCTTGTCTTGGCTTTCCCGCTGAGCTTAATAATTTCTAGCTTTCGATTTAAAGCAAGAGATGTGTCTCTTCCTTTTATTTGAACACTTAGAGTTGACTGTAGGCTTATTAACTGGCCCAATTTCAGTACTGTTGTGTCTCAGGGAAGAGGCCCAAAGAGAGCGACAGATGGGGGAACAGCCAGTTCTGGAGCAGTCAGAGCACAGACAACATTTATTAAGTTCACCATCTCACAAGGCGTGGTTCATGTGCTCCTGAAACAATCACAATAGTAAGAGCTGATACCACAGATCAGCATACTAAATATAATAATAATGAAAAAGTTTGAAATATTGTGAAAATTACACAAATGTGACACAGAGACACAAAGTGAGCAAATGCAATGGACGCCAACTGACTTGCTCTACACTGGGCTGCCACAAATCTTCCATTTATAAAAACACAGTATCTACAAAGCACAATAAAATGAGGTGTGCCTGTACAGAGGAGCACATGCGGTATGCTACCTTCTGTCCTCCCACCACATGCACACACAAGAAAGGGGGCATCCGCCCACCTGCAGAACCATGCGAAATACCAAAGAACAGTCTACAAAGGAGGTCTAAAAGGTGGTGGTGGCCCCAGCAGAGACATGAAGATCAAAGAAAGCTGCTTTTCAGAAGCCAAGGGGAGAGCAGGTACATCGGCCGCCAGTCACTGGCCAGCTGGCAGTGGGGGTCACCAGTGACCTCAGGAAACCAGAGTCAGTAGGGATGCCTAGCAGGCAAAAACAGGTCACACACAAAAGACAGGAAGAGAAACAGGAAAAAAAGAAGGGTCGCTAGAAGGAATCGAGATCACAGAAGCATCAGTTTATGGAGATTCTCAAGACAGAAGCATCCAGTGCATGATGCTGCTCCAAAAGAAGAGCTGAAAGGATGGGCAGACTGAAGACTGGGAGCTAGGAAAGTGGAAGCTGGGGGTGCTGCTTGATGGGTCTGATCCAGAACCATCTCTGGGGTAGCAGATTGAGGAAGGTGGTTCAGGGAGAGACTGAGAAGATGGCGGAGTAGGAGGACCCTAAGCCAGCCTCGTCCCACAGATACAACTAGAAAATACTCACATCTATATAAATAACCCAAAGACTCACAAAACAAACTCCACAGCTAAACGTAGAGAACCAGACCACACCAAAGAAAAAATTTGAAGACAGCACAAATATACAGAGGTTAAATAACATGCTACTAAACAATGAACAGGTCAACCAAGAAATCAAGGACATTACATGGAAACAAATGAAAATGAAAATACACACACACGGGGAAAAAAATGAAAACACAAAGGTCCAAAACTTTTGGGATGCAGCAGAAGTGGATCTAAGAGGGAAGTTTATAAACAATACAGGCCTACCTCAAGAAGCAAGAAAAATCGCAATAAACAATCTAACCTTCCACCTAAAGAAGCTAGAAAAAGAACAAGAACCCAAACCGCAAATCAACAGAAAGAAGGAAACAATAAAGATTAGAGCAGAAATAAATGATATAGAAACTAAAAAAAAAAAAGAACGGATCAATGAAACCAGGAGCTGATTCTCTGAAAAGATAAGAAAATTGTTAAGCCAGACTCATCAAAAAAAGGGGAGGAGGGTGCTGCGGTGCCTGGCTTGCAACTCCTGATTTTGGGGTTGTCAGTCCAAGCCCTATGATGAGCACAGAACTTATTTAAAAAAAAAGAGAGGGCTAAAATTAAAATCACAAATGAAAAAGAAGAAACAATAACCCAACATTACAGAATACAACAATTTTAAGGGAAAATTATGAGAAATTATATGCCAAGAAATTGGACAACTTACAAGAAATGGATAGATGCCTAAGAACACATAATCTACCAAAACTAAAGCAGGAAGAAATAGAAAATTTGAACGGACTGATTATTAGCAATGAAACTGAATCAGTAATCAAACTCCCAACAAACAAAAGTCCAGGACCAGATGGCTTTACAGGGGAATTCTACCAAACATTTAAAGAGTTAATACTTGTTCTTCTCAAACTATTCCAAAAAATATTAGAGGGAGGAAAACTTCCAAACTCACTCTATGAGGCCAGCATCACCCTGATACCAAAAGTAGATAAAGACACCACTGAAAAAGAGAACTACAGGCCAGTATCTCCGAAAACAGAGATACAAACATCCTCAACAAAATATTAGCAAGCCAAATCCAATATGTTAAAAAAAAAATCATTCACTACCATCAAGTGGGATTCATTCCAGAATGCAAGAGTGGTTCAATATTTACAAATTCATCAGTGTGATACATATTAATTTTTTTAAAAAGGAGAAAAACCGTATCTGTTAGTTTAGATGTGATAAAATCCTCAACAAAGTAGTTTTAGAAGAAACATAACCTAGGGGATCCCTGGGTGGCGCAGCGGTTTAGCGCCTGCCTTTGGCCCAGGGCACGATCCTGGAGACCTGGAATCGAATCCCACGTCAGGCTCCCGGTGCATGGAGCCTGCTTGTGTCTCTGCCTCTCTCTCTCTTTCTCTCTCTCTCTCTCTCTCTCTGTGACTATCATAAATAAATAAAAATTAAAAAAAAAAGAAACATAACCTAAACATAATAAACACACATATGAAAAACCCACAGCTAAACCATATTCACTAGGGAAAAACTCAGAGCTTTCCCCCTAAGGGCAGGAACAAGACAGGGATATCCACTCTCACCCCTTTTACTCAACACAGTACTGGAAGTCCCAGCCTCAGCAATCAGATAACATAAAGAAATAACAGGCATCTGAATTTATAAAGAAGTAAAACTCTCACTATTTGAAGAAGACATGATATTATATATAGAAATCCTAGAGATTCCACTAAAAAATTGTTAGAATTGATAAATTAATTCAGTAAGGTCACAGGATACAAAATCAATGTACAGAAATCTGTTGCATTTCTATACAAATAATGAAGCAGCAGAAAGTGAAATTAAGAAAATAATCTCATTTACAATTACACCAAAAATAATAAGATACCTAGGAATAAACCTAACCAAAGAGGTAAAAGACCTGTACTCTGAAAACTGTATAACACTGGTGAAAGAAATTCAAGATGACACAAAGAAATGGAAGATATTCAATGCTCATGAATTATAAGAACAAATACTGTTAAAGTGTCCACACTATCCAAAGCAATCTACACATTTAATGCAATCCCTATCATGATACGAACAACATTTTTCAGCCACAAAAGGCCCCAAATAATCAAAGTAATCTTGAAAAAGAAAACCTGGAGGTATCACAATTCTAGAGTTCAAGTTATAATATTCATAGTAATCAAAACAGTAAGGTACTGGCACAAATAGACACCATATATCAACAGAACAGAATGGAAAACCTAGAAATAAACCCACAATTATATGGCCAATCTCTGACAAAGCAGGAAGGAATATCCATTGGGAAAAAGTCTCTTCAACAAATGGTGTTGGGAAAACTGGACAGCAACACGTAAAAGAATGAAACTGGACCACTTTCTTACAGCTTACATAAAAATAAACTCAAAATGGATTGAAGACCTAAATGTGAGACAGAAATCCATCAAAATCCTCGAAAAGAACACAGGCAGTAATTTCTCTGACATTGTCTATAACAACATCTTTCTAGATATGTCTTCTGAGGCAAGGGAAACAAAAACAAAAAAAAAATCAACTATCAGGAGTTCATCAAAATAAAAAGTTTCTGCGCAGCAAAGGAAACAAGCAACAAAACTAACAGATAACCTATTGAATGGGAGAAGATATTTGCAAACAACATACTTGATAAAGGGCTAGTATCCAAAACATATAAAGAACTGTTACAACCCAACACCAAATAATCCATTTAAAAAATGGGCAGAGACACATAGATCAATGGAACAGAATAGAGAATTCAAGTAGACCCTCAACTTTATGGTCAACTAATATTCAACAAAGCAGGAAAGACTATCCACTGGAAAAAAGACAGTCTCTTCAATAAATGGTGTTGAGAAAATTGGACATCCACATGCAGAAGAATGAAACTAGATCATTCTCTTGCACCATACACAAAGATAAACTCAAAATGGATGAAAGATCTAAATGTGAGACAAGATTCCATCAAAATCCTAGAGGAGAACACAGGCAACACCCTTTTTGAACTTGGCCATAGTAACTTCTTGCAAGATACATCCATGAAGGCAAAAGAAACAAAAGCAAAAATGAATTATTGGGACTTCATCAAGATAAAAAGCTTTTGCACAGCAAAAGAAGCAGTCAACAAAACTAAAAGACAACCTACAGAATGGGAGAAGATATTTGCAAATGACCTATCAGATAAAGGGCTAGTTTCCAAGATCTACAAAGAACTTATTAGACTCAACAGCAAAGAAAAAAACAATCCAATCATGAAATGGGCAAAAGACATGAACAGAAATCTCACAGAGGAAGACATGGACATGGCCAACAAGCACATGAGAAAATGCTCCACATCACTGGCCATCAGGGAAATACAAATCAAAACCCCAATGAGATACCACCTCACACCAGTGAGAATGGGGAAAATTAACAAGACAGGAAACAACAAATGTTGGAGAGGATGTGGAGAAGGGGAACCCTCTTGCACTGTTGGTGGGAATGTGAACTGGTGCAGCCACTCTGGAAAACTGTGTGGAGGTTCCTCAAAGAGTTAAAAATAGATCTGCCCTAGACCCAGCAATTGCACTGCTGGGGATTTACCCCAAAGATACAGATGCAGTGAAACGCCAGGACACCCGCACCCCGATATTTATAGCAGCAATGTCCACAATAGCCAAACTGTGGAAGGAGCCTCGGTGTCCACTGAAAGATGAATGGATAAAGATGATGTGGTATGTGTATGCAATGGAATATTACTCAGCCATTAGAAACTACAAATACCCACCATTTGCTTCAACGTGGATGGAACTGGAAGGTATTATGCTGAGTGAAATAAGTCAATCAGAAAAGGACAAACAGGGACTCCTGGGTGGCTCAGCAGTTGAGCATCTGCCTTTGGCTGAGGGCATGATCCCGGGTCCAGGGATCGAGTCCCACATCAGGCTCCCTGCAAGGAACCTGCTTCTCTCTCTGCCTGTGTCTCTGCCTCTCTCTGTGTGTCTCTCAAGAATAAATAAATCTTTAAAAAAAAAGAAAAAAGAAAAGAACAAACATTATATGGTCTCATTCATTTGAGGAATATAAAAATTAGTGAAAGGGAACAAAGGGAAAGGAGAAAAAAAATTAAAAGTAAAAATAAATAAATAAAAATAAAAATGGGCAGAAGACATGAACAGACATTTCTCCAAAGACATACAGATGGCAACAGACATGAAAAGATGCTCAATGTCATTTATCATTAGGGAAATGCACCTGTCAGAATGGCTAAAATCAAAACCACGAGAAACAAGTGTTGGTGAGGATGTGGAAAAAGGGGAACCCTCCTGCACTGTTGGTGGGAATGCAAGCTGGTGTGGTCACTGTAGAAAACAGTATGGAGGGTGCTCAAAAAGTTAAAAATAGAACTACCCTAGGATCCAGCAATTACACTTTTGGGTATTTACCCAAACAATACAAAAACACTAATTCAGAGGGATATGTGTACCCTATTTACTGCAGCATTATTTACAATAGCCAAGATATGGAAGCAACCCAACTGTCCATCGATAGATGGATGGATAAAGAAGATTTGTATATATACAGTGGAATAGTATTCAGCCTTAAATATGAAAGAAATCTTGCCATTTGCAACAACATGGATGGAGCTAGCATATAATGTTAACCAAAATAAGTCAGTAAGAGAAAGACAAATACCATGAGATTTCACTCCTATGAGGAAATTAAGAAATAAAGCAAACAAAGGGGCAGCCCAGGTGGCTCAGCAGTTTAGTGCTGCCTTCAGCCCAGGGCGTAATCCTGGAGACCCAGGATCGAGTCCCATGTCAGGCTCCCTGCAGGGAGCCTGCTTCTTCCTCTGCCCATATCTCTGCTTCTCTCTCTCTGTGTCTCTCATGAATAAATAAATAAATAAAATCTTAAAAAAAAAAAAAAAAAAAAGGAAACGAGAAAGACAAATGAAGACAGAGACTCTTAACTACAGAGAACACCCTGAAGTCACCAGAGGGGAAGAGGGCTGGGGGCTGGGGGTAATTAGGGATGGGGAGGATGGAGGGGACAGGCACTGAGCAATGTACAGAGTTGCTGAATCACTATACGGTACACCTGAAAGTAACATAACACTGTATGTTAACTACTACTGCAAGTAAAATAAGAAACTTTGATGAAAAACAAGAAAAAAAGAGGAAGGTGGTCCAGCATCTTGTCCCAGAGGGGTCCCACCCTATACCCACCACAGAGGAAAGCCGAAGGCACACCTGGACCTCTCCCCAGTGAGACTGGAAGTCAAGCACTGAACTATAAAGCAGGCTTTTCTACTAAAAAGGACAGGCACTGATGTGAGGAAGGTGAGCAGGTTGGAAAGCATCTGGTCCCTAGGGAGCCTGCAGCCTTCCTCCCAACCCTCTGCCTCATCACCAGGGCTCACACCGCCCCCTCTGCTGGCCAAGTCAGGCACTGCGTGAGCTTACACAAAACAAAACCTTACCTTGAGATGGTGGAACATTCTATGTGCCAGCCAGGTCTTCCGTTTCCCCAAGGAGAGGCCCAGAATACCTCCTGGGGTTTGGCTGCCTTCCACAGGGCAAAGTCGCTGGCATGCCGCTTGTCGGAATCAACTGCCAACAACAAACAATCAATCAGGGCGAGGATCTAAGGCAAACCCACACAGCATGGACACAACATCTCAAAGATGCTGCTGCTTCCTATAGGTGGCCTCAGATGTGTCTCATTTCCCCACATGTCAGCTGGAAGGACCACCCCACACTGTCACATGTCAATGACATGCTGGAGTATGCGGTCTCACTGCTGCAGTGGAGATTTCAAATAGCAATCACTGATGCCTCTTCCCAGCGATGCACTGAGCTGAGCTATCTGCCTTCCTCCTTCCTCATTCTTCTCGTGAGAAAGCTGTGTGCCAGCAAATGAGTTTGAATAACTTCTCCCCCCAAAAAGACAATTATAGGGATAAAAAGAGTTACCAGAATACCAATCACACTAGAACAAGAAACCTCGGAAGAAGAGGGCTGGGTGACAGGATACGGGTGTACAAGCCAGTGTTGGGCTCTCTGTTCCAACACCTGAAGCAGCCAAGATGCCCTCCGACAGGTGAGTGGGTAAACAAACCATTCTATATCCAGACAAGGGAATGCTCTTCAGCACTAAAAACAAATGAGCTATCAAGCCATGAAGAGACACAGAAGATGGCTGAGTTCCGTCCCCAAGGGGCTCTGCCCTTGCCCAGGTCCTGGTGGGAACTGGGGGCTTAAATGCACATTTTCACTGAAATGCATATTAAGTGAAAAAAGATGTCTGAAAAGGCCACGTACTATATGATTCTAACTTCACAGCATTCTAGAAAAGGCAAAACTATGCAGACAGTAAGAGATCACTGGTTGCCACGGGTTAGGAGGGAGTAAGGGAGGATGGGCAGCTGAAACACAGCGCATGTCAGAGGGCAGTGAAGTGACCATGGGACACTATTGTAGTGGACATGTGTCATTACACATTTATCCAACCCACAGAATATACACCAAGAGTGAACCCTGATATAAACCATGGACTCGCGTAATTATGTGTCCAGACAGGTTCATCCACTGGGGCAAGCATCCTATTCTGGCAGGTGACGTTCATACAGGGAAAGCTGTGCCTGAGTAGCATCAGGGGAACATGGAAAATCTCTGTTCCTTTCCGTCAATTTTACTATGAACCTAAAAGCGCCCTAAAATAAAGACTAATTCTTTTTAAAGATTTATTTGAGAGAGGGAAGGGGCAGAGGGGGAGAGAGAAATAGAGTAGAGAGAGAAAGAACCCCAAGCAGACTTCCTGCTGAGTGTGGAGCCCCACATGGGACTCAATCCCACAAACCTGGAAGCAGACCTGAACCAAAACCAAGAGTTAGCTGATTAACTGATTTGGCCGCCCAGGGGAACCCTAAACACAGAAGCATTGCTGATGCTAGAAACGTGTCTCAGAAACACATCCTCTGCTTCCCCAGGGCATGCTGGCATGTGGGCGGTCTAGCGGTTCTCGGTTCTGGCCTTTCAGGAGGGGAGCCAGACATGCATTGAGTAAGAGTAACAGACACCATTTCTGAGGAGTCAAATACTACTGTTAGCAGTTAAATGTAAATGGTATAGTTTGTAGAGCACAGGATAATGACTACAGTCAAAAATTACTTGGAGAATTTGTCTTTTGGGTTTTGCTTGTCTTTATTTGGTTCTCTTAAATAGTATCCTTCTAAAATTATTTTAAATTTACTTCTACACATGTATTTCTTCTCCATAAAAATAACGCCAATCAATAATCACTGGAACAGTGTGAGGATAAATTAAAATATTCCCGAGAATGTGATATATGGTAAAATACCTACTGGGATTTGATATATGGCAATATATATATGGAACCGAGTATGATAGCAGATGGAGAAGAGCGTGAAAATGTGACAGCATGATGAGTGTTCCTGCGGGAAGCCCGCGGACGGGCAAACGTGCCTCCCAGGGAGAAGAGCCAGAGGGCTCTCACAACCTGCCCAGTGAACCTCACACTCTCTAAATTTCCTTTCTTGGAAACAATGAATTAAATTTAAAACACAGCAGGGACGGATGGTCTGGCGCCAGCACCACATCTGAGAGGGAGGAGGGAGGGCCAGGCCTGTGCCCCACACCCCTGTGCCCGAAGTGGGAGGCTGGGGTCCACCCACCTGGCTCTCCGAGTGGACCGGGGACCACACCAACTAGCTTGCCGTACTTGTCTCCTCTCGACTGCAGATCGAAGTAGACATTGCCTATTTTACAAAGGTAATTGAGATTCCATCATTTCTCTGCATCACTGAATTCTATCCAGAAACCAACATTGCACTATATGTTAACTAAGTAAAATTTAAATAATAAAAAAGAAAAATCAGTTCAAAAAAGAATATGAACAATTATTGAAAATTTTTAAAAAAGAATTCATCATTTCTCAATCTTAAATATCAGCATCTATCTAGGCATATTAGCTAACAAGTAATTAGCATATTAGTAACAAGTAATACAGCATCTGGCCTTCACGTGGCCCCTTTATTCTGGCCCCAGATCAGAACAAACACCAGCACCGCTATTTTATAAAAGCACATGTTTGGACACGTCATGAAATGTCCAGAGGTGGAAATGAAAACCCAAGTGTAAGATCTGGTGTCAAATGTTCAGATGGTTTTTTAGTGAGAAGGAAGAGTGAGTGTCACCACAGGCGTGCATCAAGCTCCCAGCTTTTCGCGACGCACCTGCTACCAGGGGAACCCTGTCGAACCCGGATATGTCTACTTAGATCCCAAACACCTCCACACCCGAGCAGATGACGGAGGAGTGGTAGCCCCAGGGGGCTGTGTCCCCGCAGCCACACCATCAGATCTCTATCCTGAACTGGGGGGGTTGGGGAGCAGCTCGGCACAAGGACCCCAGGTGGGTCAGTCCTCTCCACCTAGAGCCTACACCCGAGCTCCAACCACGCTGGGGACGAGCCAGAGGGCTACAGTGCGAGCGGCTATCCAGGAAGCCAGAACACAAACAGCACTCCGACAAGGCTTTATAAGAAACTGCTCTTTCACGGAGGACACATTTCTTGTTATCAATTTGCTGAACAAACAGTTCTTCACAAAGGTTCAAAATTCAAATTACAACCCAGTTTTTGTGGAATTGTCACAAAGTCCAAATTAATGGAGTCTGAGTTAATGGCATCTTATTTTAATTATTTTATTATTATTTTAATAATGCTATCGTTATTAAAAACGCACAATAAGGCTTTGTAATTAAGTGATAAAACAAGCAGCATCTCTTGCTAAGGCACGTTTGGACCTCTGCTCCTCTGGGCTGCTTGTCCCAAGTCATGTTTTGCAGCAGTGGGAAGACTACGTCTGTATTTTCCGGGGCAAACTCAGGTTCAGTCACCCAAGCCCCTTAAAAACAAGTTTTTCTTGGAGACAAAATCTCAATATAGCAAATGAGGTAAAGTAAAAACACTGTTCTGATGTAAGCATCAGTAATTGAGACAGGCAGCACCCGTGTCTGGGGCCCCAGGGGCCCTGCGTGTGTATCTGTGCTTGCAGGTAGGACCGCTGTAAGAAGGGTTCTTACAGAACCTGCAGAAACTGTGTCTAGTGTTATGCTTTATACTTTGTTATTTACTTGCAACAAACATTGCAAGACCCACATGTCCCAGCTCTGGGCTGGGCATGCTAGTGGGTCACTAGAAGCAAAAGTTTTTCTGATCCCAGAAGTGACAAAATATGAGTGCGTTAATGGCACGCTGAGGCAGACAATGCCGGGCAACCAGTGGGCACAGCACAGGTGCCAGAGTGGGGGTGGAGGTCTGCAAGAAGAGATATCCTGGGAGACAGCTCTGGTCAGGTGCACAGGATGCGTGGGATTTGGGTCGAGAAGGGCTGGAAGGGGGAGGTGAGGCTGAGGGTGACGGTGAGCCCTGGGGCAGCGGACAGTGGGCAGCATGGCCAGGGGTCAGCAGTGGGTAGCGGAGGCTGGAGGGGCAGCTCCATGCAGGGGGATGCAGGGAGGCCCAGGTGCATTTGGGGACACAGCAAATCAGTAAAGACAATAAATCGCGTCTACTTTCTCAAAATCCAACGGGTATTCACCCAATGATCCATTTCAATAGCACAACCCCTACCTTGTGCTGTTGAATAAGCGTGCCCGTTAGCAATGATGCCCTCGATGAAAGAAATGATCTGGGGGATGGTTTCGGTTACCCTCACGTACACCGTGGGGGGCAGGACCTGGCAGGAAGCAAAGGAGAAACGACGATCCCTGGGTGAGACACATTGGTCAGCCACAGGGCTCCCATAGTTCACTCTCCCCACTCGCGACAGGCAGACGCCACAACACACGCTACCTTCAAGGCTGCCATGTCTTGTTTAAATTCCTCTTCATAGAGGTTGGCGAGAGAAGCAGGTGACATGTTCATCTGCAGAGAGACGAGGCGGGCTGGTCAGCAGGTTGGGCTCCCCACCCCTGCGGCTGGCCTCCGTGGGCCCTGTGTGCTCCCAAAGGGGCCTTGGTTTTAGGTCCCAAACTCCTTCTAGTATCTCACCTAATCACAAAGTCACCCCGTCCTCTGGTCAGAGAGAAAACAGGAATAAACAATATCATGATTTCTGTTACATAATTCAAAACAAAACCCCAAAACACACAACAAAGCTTCCACTTTTCTAGGGCAAGGGCAAGTTCGATTAATCTATTCTACGTAATAACCAGAAACTTGAGTTTCTATCTTATCCCTTATGCCTTGGGGAGCAAGAAAACACGTCAAAAATACATGAAAGAGGAACTCTCTAAGAAGTGTTTTGAAAGCAACAGAGCACCTGAACATAGGGCAGCAGGCGGGTGGCCGGGCTGGTGGTGGCTGGGGGAGCAGTGGGCCAGTGGCTGGGAGGAGGGGACATGGTGGCAGTGGGGGGTGGCCAGGGTGGGGGGTGGCAGGGGGCAGTGGACAAGTGGCTGGGCTGGGTGGTGGCAGGGGGAGCAGCGGGCCAAGGGCTGGGCTAGGGGGTAGCAGGGGGAACAGCGGGCCAGTGGCTGGGAGGAGGGGACACGGTGGCAGCGGGGGGTGGCCAGGCTGGAGGGTGGCAGGGGGCAGCAGGCGGGTGGCCAGGCTGGGGGGTGGCTGAGGGCAGTGAGCGGATGGCCAGGCTGGGGGGTGGCAGGGGGAGCAGCGGGCCGGTGGCAGGGAGGAGGGGACATGGTGGCAGCGGGGGGTGGCTGGGCTGGGGGGTGGCAGGAGGCAGCAGGCGGGTGGCCGGGCTGGGGGGTGGCTAGGGGCAGTGGGCAGGTGGCCAGGCTGGAGGGTGGCAGGGGGAGCAGCGGGCCGGTGGCTGGGAGGAGGGGACACGGTAGCAATGGGGGGTGGCCAGGCTGGGGGGAGGGGCAGCAGGTGGGTGGCCGGGCTGGTAGGGGTGCAAGAAGTACAGGCAAACCCCATAGACAATTCTTGATTCTCAATTTCTGAGCGCAGGGCATTCAGGGGCACGGCCCTCCAGTCCCAAGGGCTCCGAAGGCACTGGCACACAGAACTGGGCTTCCTGAAGCATTTTTTACTTTTCAGCAGAAAAAAAAGCTCTAAGACCAAAAGCATGAAAGGACCAGAAGCCGCTCCCCCCCTCAACCAGCATCTGCAGCTCTTGCTCCTCCGGCCCCTACCAGGGCTCCCCATCCTGCCGAACACACTGCAGGTCCAGGACCGCAAGAAACTTTCTCAAGTGAGATGCCACCTCCAGCCCTGTCACTCTGCAGTCACATTCTTCCCTGCCCAATGCCCCAGAAAGGCAATCATCCTAGAAACTTCAACCACCAAACATTTACTGAATAAATAAATCTGGTGAGCAAAGTGACTTTTCAGCTGTGTGGCCGTGGCCAAGGCAATGAACTTCTGTGCCTTCAGTTTTTTTTTTGTTTAAGATTTTATTTATTTATTCATGAGGGACACAGAGAGAGGCAGAGACACAGGCAGAGGCAGAAGCAGAAACCTGATGTGGGACTGATATCAGGACCCCGGGATCACGACCTGAGCCAAAGGCAAATGCTCAACCACTGAGCCACCCAGGTGTCCCAGCCTTTGGCTTTCTTTCCAACACAGAGATGATCCCACCTAACAACCCCCAAGATTGCTACAAGGATTCTGTGCACATCTGGGAAAGACAACCAGGCTCCCAGACACATGTCTGCATCCCCTCCTGGAACTGTAGCACCTTGCACACACCGCCTGCACCCAGCTCCCTCTCTCCGCTACCACCACCATCCCACCCTGGCCGTGCACTCGGAGCTGCTAGCTCCCCAGGCCCCCTCCTCACACCCTCTTCTGCTGGGACACATGCAGGTTCACTTCTAAGCTACAGACCCAGACACCAGACTGCTGGTTGGGGGGCAGGTGCACGCAAAAAATAAAA
Source organism: Vulpes lagopus (assembly GCF_018345385.1). Taxonomy (NCBI): domain Eukaryota; kingdom Metazoa; phylum Chordata; class Mammalia; order Carnivora; family Canidae; genus Vulpes; species Vulpes lagopus. The sequence goes on along the minus strand of NC_054839.1, from coordinate 2,533,665 downwards.
AATGTCTCCTGACCCCACGGAGGGTGCACGGGTCTGAAACCTGAGCGAGCCCTGAATGCACAAGGGGCATATTTGGGGACCTAAGCAACGTGACTGCTAACAAATGCCTTCTCGCTGTAAGTAACATGTACTCTGAACGTCTCGTGTTCAGGAGCCGCTTATGTTAAATGATCTATAATCACCATACCCATTTCTCCACTGGCTCATGGCACTCTTCTTGTTCATTTGTAGGAAGTGTTTTTACATGAAAGAAATTAACCTTTTATCTCTGATATGAATTTCAATTATCTTCAGTCTTTCAACTCTGTGGTTATTTTATGTCACACAGAAAATGTCACTTCTATATTTAGCCATCCTTTGTATTTCTCAATCTTTTCCCACAAATGGCTCCTGGGTTTGATAACAGATTTAGGAGAGTGTTCCCCAATATGAGGCTATAAATAGGGCATTTAGTAATTCGTAGTTCCATTTCTTTCACATTAGACTCCAATCTTCCTCGATCTGGTTGTGAGGCACACATCCAACCTGGGTTTATTTTTTTTCCCCAGATGCTTAGCTAACTGTCAACACTTTTTTACCAGATAATTTTTCTCTTCTCCACTGATTTGAAATGCCACCTTTATCACAAACAAATTTCCATTATTTACCATGTCTATTTCCAACTTTCCAGTGTGTCCCCTTATCTGTCTGCTCATGGTATCTGTACAATGTACCTGTACAATGATATTTAACTTCTACAACCTTGGGGCCACTGGGTGGCTCAGTCGGTTAAGTATCTGCCTTCGGATCAGGTCAAACTGAGGTCATGATCCCGGGGTCCTAGGATCAAGCTCCACATGGAGCCCCCCATGGGGTCCCCTGCTCTGCAGGGAGCCTGCTTCTCCCTCTCCCTCTGCCTGCCACTCCCCCTGCTTGTGCTCACTCTGTCAAATAAATAAAATCTTTTAAAAAGTAAAAAAATAAAAAATGTCTACAACCTTCAGAAAAGCACACTGGTGAATGCTTGGGGACAGGATGGCAAAGCGGGAAGGATGACAAGGGGCAGAGGCAGCTTCTGGGAGCGATGGACAGAGATGTTCACCCTGACACTGGTGATGGGTTCACAGGTGCACAGGTTTCATCCTGCTGTACACCTCGTGTGTACTCCACGCAATTTATTGTAGGTCTGTTTGACCTCAAAGCTGTGCCCAAAAAAGGAAGGAATATGTGAAAGTAAAAAATTATCTCTAGCTTTATAAGTGTTTTTTGGGTTTTTGTGTATGTTTTTAAAGATTTATTTATTTGAGAGAGAGAGAGAGAGAGAGCATAAGCAAGGTGGGGAGGGGCAGAGGGAGAAGCAGACTCCCACTGAGCAGGGAGCCTGATGCAGGACTCGATCCCAGGACCCTGACATCATGACCTGAGCTGAAGGCAGACGCTTCACCGACTGAGCCACCCAGGTGCCCCGCTTTAAAAGTGTTTTATTTTTTTAAAGATTTTATTTATTTATTCATGAGACAGAGAGAGAGAGAGAGAGAGAGAGAGAGAGGAGAGAGAGAGGCAGAGACACAGGCAGAGGGAGAAGCAGGCTCCATGCAGGGAGCCCAACGTGGTACTCGATCCCGGGATCACACCCGGAGCAAAAGGCAGACGCTCAACCACTGAGCCACCCAGGCGTCCCTAAAAGTGTTTTAATATTAGGCAGGACTACACCCTCCTTAACACGCTTCCTTCACAGACTTCTCCTGGCCCCAGAGGAATGTTAAAATCCATGTGTCTAGTTCTGAAAGGGCGGGGTGGTTGTAAGGACGGGGACACACACACACACACACACACACACTCTCTCTCTCTCTCCTTTGAATGACCTGTCCAACACCACACAGCCCAAGCCAGCAAGCCCTGCTCCACCTGAGGCTCCTCCAGCTCACACGCACGAGCCTGAGGGGCACGGTTCGGAAACGCCAAGCGACGGTGAACTGTAAGTGGGACACCAGTCTATTGCTGGCCTTGCACAGAGGAGTGGAATTGTGTTTTAAAAGAAAGTTTTCAAATTTAATCTTTGGGCAGCTGGTCACACCACGTATCTGGACAGCACTGCTCTCACTCCCCAAAAAACAAACTGCACACGGCAGGTGCCGACAGGCGGTCTCGGCGGTAGATTTCAGGTTACTGCCCAGCTCGCCATGACTGTCAGGAACCGTCTCAAGCTGGGGCCCCGAGCAAGGGCCCCAGGGCTTTGGTCTCAGGCTGTGTCCGGCCCTCTTCCCACAAAGAAGGGCAATAGGGGCTAGTGTCCCGAAACCCAGAAAGAATACCTTTGGCTTGAGTCACTCTGACACATTCGTTCCAATTTCTCCTACAGATGTGCCAATGCCAGTGTACCGCTCCTCTTGTAGCTCTCGCCCCAAAAATCCTCCTGTGGTTTTTACCCCTACAAACCTTAACACTGCACCAAAAATTAAAGTCAAGGGAGTGATTCAGGAAAGTGTAATATTGTAATTTCAAATATTGTAAAAGTGAGTGCTGGAGCAGATGGTGTGAAGAGTATTGCCATCACTTTAAAAAGTTGCATTAGATAAAAAATAGCCTTTTTGCCAGATACTAAAGAACCAGTAGATGCTTTCATAACCCTGTTTCAGACACGTTTTATCATCTTAGAGACATTATCTTGAGAAAAGCTATTCAGTGCCACATTAGTATCTGACACAGAGGGAAATCTCCAGGCATCAAAAATTAAATGCTCTATACATACAGAATTTTTAAGTGAACCTACCCATAGACTATGGATAATACAACTCACAAAAGTAACAAGCGACACCTCCTGTGGCATTTGTGAAATCCTCTAAGTAACCTCCTTCCTGCTGCCTTCACCTGGTGCTGCCGTCCTCCTCCTAAAGTCTGCCCCTCCCCGCCAGATGTCCTCCACAACCCTGCCTGCCCCTCATCTGAGCTCCTCAGCTCCTTTCCTTTTCCTTTTCCCTTTCCTTTCCTTTCCCTCTACCCCTTACCAGGCCTTTCAGGGGCACTTTCACCTCCAATTCTGAAGATTCACAACAGAGCCCAGTTCATCAAGTGCAGAGATCCACACGTGCTGTCTCGGTCCTGAGTGAGGGCAGATCAGACACTCAGTGGGTCACCTTCCTCGGGAACAACTCCTCCTGCTGCCTGGTCCCTTCCAACACCGTGCTCACTATGCCACAGACCACAGCTTTCTTGTTACCAGCTCCCCGCCCTCCCAGCAGGCCTTCCTGACCCTAGATGCTCAGCACCTCTGGGCTCAGCCTTCCCAGTGAAGGCCCTGGGCCCCCTCCTTAGCTCCTTCAGGGACCGTTCTAGCACATCCCAGAGAACAGCACGGCTCCGTGCCCCCACCCCTCCCCAGTCTGTCCTACCCGTGGACCAGACAACGCTCCTTTCCTCCTCCTGTTTGCTCAAAAGCTTCACTCTACAATCCAAAGGCTGTGTCCCCGGCGAGTGGCTAAGCACAAACTGAGGTCAGACAGCCCAGGACAGACACCCCCAAGCTCAGCCCCCTTGCCCTCTACACTCTGAACACAGGGTACTGTGGGGTTGGCCATCTGGTGCCAGCAGTGGGAGCCCCTCGCTCCTCGCTCTGCCTCCCGGCTGTCCCCTCCCATCTCTGCCCCTTACCTGCACTCCCCACAAAGGAATGGCTCACCTGGGCCCCAGGGCCTTGGCTGGACCAAGGGGACACCTGACCCCAGGGGCAGAGAGAGAGCACCAGGGACAGTGATGAACCCCAAGCCTGGCCTGCCCACCCTTCACTTTCGGCCTATGGCATCTTCTGACACCAAATGTGCCTTTCTCACCTCCAGCCACTTGGGCTGTCCACCTGCAGCTGGATGTCCCACCATTCAACCCTCTCCTGACACTAACTCCCCGGGTCAGCACAGACCCCATGGGACTGCCCCCTTAAGACGCCAGGCGCATCGGGTCCTTGGGCCACCCAAACTTCTGCCACAGAGTCTAAAGTTGGGGGTTTGATACGAATCACAGAACTCAGGAAAGCACTCCACTTACTCCAAACAATCCTCAGTTTATCATAAAGGACACAGCTCAGGGGCAGCATGGGACAAGGGCTGGAGCTCCCAGACTCTCTCCAGCGCCACCCTCCCAGCACCACCCGTGTTAATCAGCCTGAAGCGCCGAGCCCCTCTCCCCCATTTCAGGGGTGTTTTTTTGTTTTGTTTTTGTTTTGTTTTTTAAAGATTTTATTTATCTATTAGGGAGAGACACAGAGGCAGAGGCAGAGACACAGCCAGATGGAGAAGGAGAAGCAGGCTCCACGCAGGGAGCCCGATGCAGGACTCGATCCCGTGACTCAGGATCACGCCCTGGGCCAAAGGCAGACGCCCAACCACTGAGCCACCCAGGCGTCCCTCGGGGGTGTTTATTTTATTTTATTTTTATTTTTTTTTTTTTTCCTCGGGGGTGTTTATAGAGGCTTCAGTATATAGGACAGTTGATTAATCACTGGCCACCGGTGATCAGCTCAAGGCAGGAGTGGGGGCGAAAGTTCTCAACACTCTCTGTGGCTGGGTCTCTGGGACCCCAGCCTCCATCCTGAAGCTCTCGAGGGGCCCAACCATGATCTCATGAGCAAACAAAGACACTCTCCCACTCCACAGATTCAATGGATTTTAGGTGCTCTGTGTCAGGAACTAGGACAAAGTCCACCCATATCTTTATTAGACCAAAGCCTTGAGGTGACTGAGCTTCAAATTTCTGTATCCAAGTTTGCGTTTCTTTAGGTACCTCACTCTAAATCTGCTCTCTGGGACACCCCTCTCCTGTGGCAGAGCTCCCACCAACCCTGCCAATGGGCCCATCTCTGGCTATGTCCTCCCCACCCCAGAGTGAGTGGTCTCCACTGGACCAAGAGCAACCCAAGAGTCTACAGGACCAAGTCCAAGTTCCCAGTACATCCCCTGGGCCCAGCCGCCCCCACCTTTCCAGCCTCACCTGCAAGTCCCCCCTACGGCCCATGGGAGCAGGACCACAGGTTCCCACACAGCCCTTCATGCAGGTCTTGGCCCGTTCTCGCACACCCCTCTGCCCAGATGTCCTTCCTGCCCTCACTCCTCACCACCCATCCTCTGCTAATGCTTGATCCTGGGCTAACCTCTTCCAGTGAGTCACTTGGGTGACTCCCAGGGAGCTGTGATGGTCTTCCCTGTACCCCTTTACCTGGACTTGTAAAATGAACATCGCACACAGAGCATCCCTCTGTGGGTTCATCTGCCTCACCTGACACAAGCTCCATGAGCCGGGACCTGGCTTCCCCACCTTTGTCAGCACAAAGCCAGGCACAGGCCTGACCCTGGACAGTTCTGGAAATGGAAACTGAATCTCCTGTAAGGGAGCAGGACTCACTGGCTAAGGTACCCAAACAAGACAAACCCGGGAAGCCCAACCAGGCTGAGGACATGAGGGTGACATCTAAAGATGGGCTCCAGCCCATCTCAGCACCGCCAGTAAACACTCTAAACCACCCCAACTCTAAGAAGAAAAACCTTATCAAATAAACCATTCCTCCTGGATCCAGTAACTCCACTTTAGGAAACATATCTAGTGAAAGAAAAGATATTCACGTAGCCCTGTTTTTTGTTTTTAAGATTTTATTTATTTATTCATGAGAGACACACAGAGAGAGGCAGAGGCACAGGTAGAGGGAGAAGCAGGCTCCCTGTGGGGAGCCCAATGTGGGACTCGATCCCAGGACTCCAGGATCACGCCCTGGGCCGAAGGCAGACACTCAACTGCTGAACCACCCAGGTGTCCCAGCAGCCCTGTTTTTAACAGCTATAAACACCACAGCCAATGACGGGGAACTGCTGAACAGCACCCGGGGTGAACGCTGTCTAGTTGTTTAAAAGGCAAATTAGGGGGTACCTGTGGGCTCTGGTCTGGGGGCGTGGGGAGCGTGCAACTCTTGATCTCAGGCTTGTGAATTCAAGCCCCAGGTCAGGGGCAGAGACTACTTAAATAAAACTTAAAAAAAAAAAAAAAGAAGGCACATTGATAGAAAATAGGGAGATGTGGTTTCTAGAAAATAAGTTTGAGAGAAAGTAGAATATAGAAGTAACTCAAGAGTCCAAAAATAAGAACAGTAAATTAGAGTATCTCCATGCAATAAAATGCTATACAACTATTTAAAAATGGTCAAGGGGCAACTAGGTGGCTCAGTGGTTGAGCATCTGTCTTCAGCTCAGATCCTGATCCCGGAGTCCTAGTATTGAGTTCTGCATTGGGCTCCCTGCAGGGAGATTGCTTCTCCCCCTGCCTAGGTCTCTGCCTCTCTCTCTGTGTCTCATGAATAAATACATAAATAAATCCTTAAAATAAATAAATAAAAAAGATCAAGAGTATTTAAAAACATGAAAAAATACCCAAAATACATTAAGTGGAAAAAGACTATAAAGTATAGACTGGTTTCCTAAAAAATAGTATATACAGTTTCTAGTACATACATCTTCTAAAATAACAGGAATGTAAAGCACTTGGTGTAGGTTTTTGCACAGATTAGATCATCTACCAGTAATATACAGAAGTTTAGAGATCACTGTTAAAGTTGCCAATTATGAAAACCAGAAAGTAGACTTCTTAAAAACTGTAATACTTAACTTCTCAGTTAAAACTTTCCCCCAAAGCTTACCTTAAATACTGAAGGATTATAAGAGAAGTGTCCTGTGCACTCAACCAACAAGAAAATTGAACTTCCATGAGCTGTTTCCCTGGTCTGAAAGTGGGACTTAGCCGCTGGAGGCCACGGGGCGAGGGAAGGGACAGGGTTCAGGGCAGGACACCAGGGCAGGGGGAGAGGACCCATTTGGTGACCAGAATCCAACAGGCCTCCTTTCCCAGGGCAGAGAGTCCCGTGATAACCTGACAGAGTGGACTTGCTGGGCTACGTGTGGATGCAGAGATGCGGAACACCCTGTGGAGCAGCTATTGGGACTGTCATGTTCATCTGTCCAGTTACTGGTCAACATCATTGTCTGCGCTTACCTCGGAGGCTCTGTGAATAATTTTATCGTCCACATCTGTGATTCCCATCACCATGATGACGTTGTATCCAAAAACCCTGGTGAGGATCCTCCGGATGATATCAAACCTAACATATGAGCTGAAAGGAAAGAGGTGTCAGGATGTCTTGAATGCACAAAGTCACCACTGGGATCTTTAAAAAGGAACGCTTTGGGGGATCCCTGGATGGCTCAGCGGTTTGGTGCCTGCCTTCAGCCCAGGGCATGGTCCTGGAGTCTTGGGATCAAGTCCCACATCAGGCTCCCTGCATGGAGCCTGCTTCTCCTTCTGCTTGTGTCTCTGCCTCTCTGTGTGTGTGTGTGTGTCTCTCATGAATAAATAAAATCTTAAAAAATAATAAAAATAAACTTCTTAAAAACAAAACAAAACAAAAAAAAAGGAACGCTTTGCATTGTAACAGGCTACTCTGCACTTTGGGTGTGTGATGGGACTGACGGGTTCCGTGCCGCTAGGAAGAGGACAAGCCTTCCCCCCACTGGCCCACAGAGATCCTCACAAGAAATCAACACAGGCATCACGGCGATGTCAGGCACACGGCTGGCATGTTTCATGCTGCAGCTGTTAAGTGAGTTGACACCCACTTAATGGTATAACAGTTCACTGGTAATACACTCCCACGAGGTAAAGTACTGAGAGCTTTTATCGTTCTTGTTCATTTCTAGAGTATCTAGAACAACTGGAATGCTTCACTATGGCAAAACAGAAGGTGCAGCAAACCAAGGACGAGGCCGTGAGAATTGTGTGGCATTACTCCTGAGAAACGCGCACACCGTCGTGGGAAATTAAAATACCAGCTTACGGGTAGGCCACACTTGGGGTGCTCAGCTGTGTAAAACCAAAAGGGCTCCAGAGCATTTAAAACATCAAGAATCTGGTTTCCCATAAAAAAAAGGCTTAGAACTCAAAGTCAGCTAATCTCATGCTCATCTGTCACCCACCCAGCCTCACAGGTGGAACACTAGCCCATCGTTGCACCCTGCCTGCTTCCCACATTCCCCTTCCCCGAGCACAGCGCTACTGACCAAGCGAGGTTGCTCGGAAACTCCTTGCCAAGATATTTAATCACGGAAGCCTCGGGCTGCTTATTTATAAATTGGGCAGAATCCCAGGAGGCCATGGGGTCGCTGACCATGATCCTGGCGCTTACACAGCACGACATCCTAGAGGCAGGGGCTGTTGTCACCACGGTCATCAGTGTCCTTCATCTGGCCTCCCCCAGGGACCACTCCCCACACACATGACCGGCAAGGTCCCCATCTGACCCTGAGTGACATTAGCAACACCCCTCCACCCCGGTGTCAGAACTACACTGGCTAGTGTTTGTAAAGCATTTAGAAAAGAGCCTGGCATACTGCTCCTGCTGTGTCTGATAACTACGTGTCTTTTTTTTTTTTTTTTTAAGGTAAGCTCTATGGCCAGGGTGGGGTGTGAACTCATGACCCTGAGGCTGAGTCGCATGCTCTACCCACTGAGCCAGCCAAGTGCCCCAAATACCTGTCTTTTTAAAATAGAGGCCAGCGTGGTTACCTGGGGGAGGAGAGTGGGGGGACGTGAACTTGGACGGGAAATTGGTACAGACTTCCAGAACTGTCGCAATGTCTTTAGGATCCCAGGACCCCAGGATCATGACGCAAGCCAAAGGCAGATGCTCAACCACTGAGCCACACAGGCGTCCCGTAAATGGTTTTAATGGCTAAGGAAATACCTTGTAAAGTCCCATGAATCTGGAGAGTCTCAAGGACCTGAGAGCCAGCTTTTTGAAGTGAAGCCATCAGGAAGGTCATGCTCCATCTCTTAACGGAGGGTGGGCCTGACACGTCGCCTGACTGCATGGTGCAAACCCCATCTGATCTCAGAAACTGTATCTACTTGGCTCTATAAAAGAGCCTGATTTCATTCTGTCTTTGTGATCCTTCCCCAACATATTTCATACTTCAATAAAGAGGTCAAAAGATCCCTTTTAAAATCAACGGTAAGTTAGCCACTGATTCTGTTTTAACAAAACACAACTAACACACCAGCCTTCCTGCCTGGTATATGATTTTGTAAAAGGTGTAGCAAATTAACGTAGCTTTTTTTAGTCTGAGACATAACAAGTTTAAAAAGTGAATAAGATAGGCTCCCGGGGGGGGGGGGGGGCTCTGCTGATGAAGTGTCTGCCTTCGCTAGGTCATGATCTCAGTGTTCTGGGATCCAGCCCATGTGGGCTGCCAGCTCAGCCAGGAATCTGTTTCTTCTTTTCACTCTCTCCCAAATAAAGTCTTTAGGAAAAGTGTAATTTTGACAAAGATGGGGTGCCGTGCAGCTGATGGTTAAGAGGTTGAGAAAGTAAGCACCAGATCAGACACACCAGGCCCTGCCGCCCCTGAGTGCATGGCCCCCACCGCAGCCCACAGCAGGTGCTGCGTAAGCCATACTTTAGGGGTGTTGTTCCTTCAAACTGTGAAGGCTCCAACAGATGGATACCATTTTCAACCTCATCTCAAAGATGAAGAAACCAGGACTCCAGGTAACAATAACAAAATGGGCTGTCCAAATTTGGAAAGGAAAAATAAAACACAGAGGCCAGAAACGGCTTCTCACGGCTGACTGCTGCCCCAGGGAACTGCCTCAACTCGCTAGATCCACCAAGAAGCATCTAATTCCCAGGCAGGTTGTTGCCACTGCGCCGCACTGATCCCCTGTGAAACGGGCACAAGAGCTTAGACTTTGCCAGGAGAACCACGTGAGACAACAGGTGTGCTTCCCGCAATATCCTGGGCGTAGCTACTCGGTGTTCTTGGGCTGCCACCGACGCACAGAGCCTGCAAACGGCTGCGTCCAAAATAAATGGCCCCGGAAGCTGAAAACTGAAGGAGCGCACTCACCAGGCGTGGCCGAGGTGCGCGTGATCGTAGACGGTCGGTCCGCAGCTGTACCTGGGGCAGAGGGAGACCCGCCGGGTGAGGCCCGCTTGCAAGGAAGCGCCACCCGGCTCGCCAGGCCCGTGACAAACGCTCAGAGCCGCTCGGCGGGGCTCGCAGCCAAAGCCGGCCCGCCGCCGGGACTACACCGCGATGCCCGACGGCCACCTGCCCCCCGCGACCCCTTTCAGCGCGGCGCCCGCGGGCCGAGCCCCAGTCCCGGGCGGCTACCAGGAGGCGGCGTCCGCGCGGCCCACAATCAAGGGGTCCTTCCTCCGGGTGAGGCTGTTGTACACCCTGACGCCCGTGTCGTGGCCCTCTGGCTGCAGCCAGGCCTGCCCGCGCGCCCCCGACACCGCCCGCGCCCGGCCCCGCGGGGCCCCCAGGCCCAGCGCGACCCCCAGGAGCCGGGGGCCCACACCCGGCCGGCGCGTCGGCAGCATGGCCCGGCCGCCCGCCAGCCTCTCGGGGCCTCGCCACGCCTGCGCGGGGCGGGGCGCGCGCTGGGCCCGCCCACCGGAAGACGGCTCCCCGGCCCCGCCCACCCCGGAAAGGGCCTCCCGCGACCTGCCCAACCCAGGAGGACGGCCTCCCGGGCCCCGCCCAACCCGGAAGAGGATCTCGCTACGCCACGCCCACCCCGGAAGGGGGCTCGGCCGCGCCCGCCCACTGCGGAAGAGGACCTGCCCCGGCCCAGCCAATCCCCCCAGGAGGAGGTCGGGAGCGGCGGCAGCGCCCCCCTCTGGGCTCCCGGGGGCTCGCCGTGGCGCTGGGGGCGGGGAAGAGCCCGCGTCCTAGGCCGAGGAGGGAGGCGCCCCTTCTCGCGGGGAGGAGGGGGCCCTTCTGCTCCTCGGATCCCGCGGTGCGCGGTGTTTGTGCTGAAGCTGGCGAGTCGGGGCCGGGGCGCGGGAGGCCGCTGCCAGCCAGAGTTCACGGTGTGGGCACCTGCCTCCGGCTCCTCGCCTGCTCCGGAAGCACGTCTGCACCCTAGTACAGCACGCTTGCACACTACACAGCGCGTCTGCACCCCCACACAGCAGTGTGCTCCCCAACACTGCACGTCTGCACCCGAGTACAACACGCTTGCACCCCAGCACGGCACGCTTGCACCCCGACACAGCACATCTGCACCCCAGTACGGTACGTCTGCACCCCAACATGGCTCGCTTGCACTCTAACACAGCACGGTGCACCCCAGTGCTCAAACAGCGTATGTGCCACTGACATACCATGTTTGCACCCCAACAAAAACGCCGTACGTCTGCACTCCTATGCATGCACACAGCACATCTCCACTGAACAGCACAGAGCTCACCGGCATCCCAAGATGGCACTGCCTCCGGATGCAATACCAAAGCAAAGCAACCATCCATCCGTCAAGTAGGTGTAGTAGGAAGTGTCTACTTGTAATTCATTAGGGTTAAACATTCTATATCTTTTCTCTTGAGAACAAAAACAATCTGAATTGCGGTTTCAGTGGGACTTTTTAAAGGGAGATTTACTTGAAGTTACTTTCAAATTATCTTGACTAAATTGGCCCTACTGATATCTTGCAAAACAGTGTCTCAAAAAAGAGAAAGAGAAAAAAAGAGAAAGAAAGAAAGGAAAGAGAAAGAAAGAAAATAAAGCCCTTTTATTTTCGCATTCCTCAAAACCTCACAGAGTTCCTCAGTTCTTTTTTTGGTTTGTTTTGATCGTTCTACTGAAAGGCAAATGAACCAGTGTGTTCCTAGAGCACATAAGGTGGTGTTTTTTTTTTTTTTTCTTCTTCTTCAAGATCCCTGGAGTCCAATTCTGCAATTCTGTTTCAAGCTAAATTTTAGTCTAGTGTAAACTATGTTCTAATGCATAAAGCTAAAATGTTAGATCCTATTGCTCAGAATTAGGAGACCTCTCCAGTTCTAAGCACAGGCTCCCTGACTAGTATCCCTCCCTCACTGCCAGCATCCTTATCTTGGTTATTTTGTGTCTCTTGTGTCTAGTACAATATGTATATTTCTCTCCCTGAGTACTTCAGACTGTAAATTCTTTTGAACTCTCTCACTGTTCCCAGCACTACATTCAGAAAAGAGCTGCTGAATTAATCTGTGATGAAATCCACCTGTTGTGCATGTGGGAGGAAATTTGGGCAGTGAAATATCTGATAAAGGTCTGGTCCACATACTAGATGTGCTAGTAAAATAAGAAAATGAACAAAAGGCAATCTGTGTCAACACACAGAATTCAAGGGACAGGCTAGAAGTTTTGAAAACAGACTTAGTAACACTGAAGACCAAATCCTTCAGATGAATCTGGGCAGCTGGCATGTTGGAATAGAAAATTCATGACTTCTAAATTAACAATGGCATCTTCTGTCTTCAGAAAACCAGTCATGTAAGGTGTTCTGCCCTTACGGGCAGCAATTCTACCTTCACTTAAGTCTTTTGGAAATCATCAAAACAATGATAAACATATCCTCTATTTCATTGGGGATTAAAAATATTCCTTTTGCAGATTGAATATTAAGTAAAAATGACTGGGAAGATTTATTAGCAAATATACTCCCAAGAAGAGAATCCTGTTAATTTGAAGTGACTCCTCCCCAATTGAGGCCAGAACAAATAAGTGTATTAAAAGTAATGCTTCCAAAGTATCTTGAATGCCGTTTCCTAGTCCTTAATGACAAAAACATAGTTTTTCAGTAATATACTTTCTTTCAAGGCCAAATCTTGCAAATCCAAAGTAGAGTAGATAAGGTAGTAAACTACTGATAGTATACTTTTGAAGGTATTTCAGGTTTGAGAGAAATGTGTTAGCATTTATTTTTTAAGCACCTCAAAACACAAAAAAATTTTATGTTCAATTCTTCCTTTTTACTCCCATGGGTTGGAGCATCACCAGTTAAACTAGAAATACAATTCTAAAAAAAGAAAAAAAAATAGTATCCCTTTTTGCAACACACTCCAAAGAGCTGAAAAACAACCAAAGTAATTCAGTATATCTTCAAAAATAAAGAATTTTCCTGAGTAGTATACTTAAAACACAGGGTCATAGTTATGTTTTAGCTCATAGATGTTTTAGCTCTTAGCCTTCTAACCTTGTTTAGAAAACCGTGAAGTCATCGTATATATTTTAATAACTTTGCAAAGGTAATAAATAAAACATTTTCTGGCTGTTTAGCTCACAAACGCAAGCTCCTTATTCACGGCTGTATCCCTAGTTTGTGAACAGCAGTGAGCACCTGGTGGGCACTCATGAAATATTTCTTGCTGGTATGATTAAGGTAATAACCTTTTGTTTCTGTTTCTGCGGAGTCCACGGAAACATGAAAGGATTCATTCTGATAACATCGTGATTTTTTAAAAAGATAACCTAGTTCAAACTGGCTTGGTTATCGCTGGAAGGGGTCAGTCATTTCCAACTTCTACGCTTCAATTCAGACAAACCGTACTCCTCTAGAGCCAATCCCTGCGAGATTAAAAGAACCTCTTTCTTGCTATGGTACTTTTAAGTATAGTCTCCGGGAAAGGGAATTATCTTCTTACTCAACTTTGTATCATTTTGTGTTTGGTCCCCGTGACCCCTGCTGCCACACGCCACAGCGCTGCAGGCTCTCGGCGGACTAGCGGCCGGTGCAGCTCGCGGTCCAAAACGAAGCTTCGTTCATCATTTGCTTTCACCTGGGCCGAGGCTGGAAGGAGTGTGAACCCGCAAGCAAAATGACCATTCTCCCCAGCATCAAAGGACAGTTCTTTCGTTGTGGGGAGGGCATGAAAGGGTTTGCGAGTGAAGCTCCGGCGCCCGGGCGGCTCGTGCTGGAAGGAGCCCCGCCTCGGGCTCCCCGCAGGGAGCCTGCTTCTCCCTCTGCCTAGGTCTCTGCCCCTCTCTCGGTGTCTCTGGAATAAATAAATAAAATCTTAAAAGAAAAAAAAAGAGAGTGAAGATCACATCTCCGCCCTTCACAGCGTCAACGTTGGTGGTCGTTCTCTCCGCAGCAGCCGAGCATCCATCTCAGACAGCGGCTCGGTACCGGCATCTGCCGGCATCTGCGCGGCTCGCGGGGGTGGCACCGCCGCCCGAGGGCTACGCACCCTGGGCCGGCTCACACGCCGCACCTCACGTGCTTTGACTTAAAAGACTTAAATCATCTATACATACCCCGCGGCGGGGCCGCAGCCCCAAGTCCGGAGAGGAGCCCCTAACACACGGCGCCGGGACCGGGCGGTCGGAGCCGACAGCCGCTCCCGGGGAGGGACGCTGCGGCCCGGCGCCCCCGCCCCCCGGTCCCTCCAGCCCCCCGGCGCCCCCGCCCCCCGGTCCCTCCAGCCCTCCGGTCCCTCCAGCCCCCCAACCCCCGCAGCCCGTCCCCGCCCCGAGGCCGCCCCGAGGCCGGGCCGGCCGGGCCCGCCGGACAAAGGCGGAGCGCGACCACGCCCACGGGGCGGGGCCACTGCCGGAAGCGGCGGGGCTGCGCGCGGGCCCGTCACCTAGGCAACGGGAGGGTCTGCGTCGGGCCCCTCAGAAAGCCCGAGTGCGGGAGCTTAGGGCGGGGAGACAGGACATGGGGGAGGGGTGGGGGGCCCGGACCCCCGGGACCGGACGCCCGCCCCGCCCCGCTCCGCCCCGCTCTGGGAGGCGGGGGGGGCTTTCGAATGATCCCAGCGCACAGTCGGGAGGGGGTCACCCGCCCTTTGTGGGCGCCCGGCCCGGAAAGCAGCTCCCCTCTAGGGCCCCTTTGTCTCCAAAGCGGCTCAGCACTGGGCTCCGGCCGGCAACACAAAGGGAAGGCGGTGAGGACCGCGCAGGCGCGTGAGCGCCGAGGCTGCTGGGAGTGGTGGTCCGCGGCCTAAGGGTAGGTCTCCTCCTCCCGGGCTTGTGGCCGCCCTGGCGTGCGAGTGCGCGTGCGCCCCCACTTCCGCCCTGCGCGGCCCGGCCTCTCTCCCCGCCCCCCGCAGGACGCGGGTTTCTCCTGGTAGGAGCCCGGGAGGAGTTATCCGCGTTCGCCCCGCCCCCTTCGCCTTGATTGGCGCGCCGAGGTGAGGGCGACCAGGGGATTGGGCTTCGGCCTTGCCAGTCCGCTTCGGGCCTTACTTATGCCCCGCGGGGCGGCTGGGCGCTGGAGAGTGAGGGGTTGGGTGTGGGGAGGGAGGTGTTCCCCCGGGTGGGTGGGGGGGCCTCGGTGGCGGCCGTACCGCGCGGCGGGTCGGGTCCCACCGGGTCTCCGGCGCGGCCGGCTGCCCCCGCGCTCCCCGGCCGTCCTGCATTGCCGCCCCGCAGGCTCTGCCTCCTAGTGCGAAACTCTTAGTAAAGTTTGCGCCTCGCCCGCCGCCCCCTCCCGGGACCCCCGCCCCAGCCCGAGTGACAGACAAAGCCACACCCCCGCTCCGCCGGGTCGGTGAGGGGCGTGATGCGGCGGGGGCGGGGCCGGCGGGCCCGCGGGGCGGGGGGCGCGGGGGGGGGCGGGGCGCATGCGCGGTACGGGGGGCCGAATGTTTCCCAAGTGTTTGAAACTGGTATTTGGGTTCTCCACGTTGGACAAGTGCGGCGCGGCGGGCGGCGCGCGCCCCTTCCCGCGCTCGCTCGGCCCCGGCCCCGGCCCCTGCGCCGGGGTGCGCGCCCGCACGCGCCGCCCGCGCCCGCCCCGCGCCCCAGGCCGCCGACCGCCGGCCCGGCCCGCCAGGCGCCGGGTCCCCGGGCCCAGGCGGCGCGGCTCGCAGATGTAGCGGCGCGGGGCCGGCCGGAGGGGGGGCGCCGGCGGGCGGGAGCTTTGCATTTTGCAGCGCTGGGCTCCGAGGGGGCGGGGGCTGGAGGAAGCGGAAAGCCGCGCCGAGTCGCCGGGGACCTCGGTGAACCATGTTGAGCCCTGCCAACGGGGAGCAGATCCACCTGGTGAACTATGTGGAGGACTACCTGGACTCCATCGAGTCTCTGCCTTTCGACCTGCAGAGAAACGTCTCCCTGATGCGGGAGATCGACGCCAAATACCAAGGTACGGCGGGATGGATGGGCGGGGGCGGCCGCTCCATCCCCGCCGGCCGCGGGCGCCGCGGGGCCCCGGGCCGTCCTGTCCCCCGCCCGGAGGAACCCGGCCGGCCGGGAACAAAAGGTCTGGGGCGCCTCGGGTCCGTCAAGGTCCTTGTGCGCGGAGCCCGGACACGGAGGAGGAAGGAGGAACGGGCGTTCTCCATGCCAGGCTGCGCGAGCAAAGCGCTCTTTGTAGTGAAGTGACGAGGCGGGGTGCTGCGGAGGAGGGGGCTGGGGGGAGCAGGCTGGGGCGCCGGGGGAGGGAGGTGCCGCGGCCGCCGGGGCTGGGGGGCGCAGCGCCGGGGCTGCGCGCAGGGCTGCGGGGAGGGCGCTGCGGGCGGCGGGTCCCGGCCCTCCTCGCCATCCCCGATCCGAGTGTTATGTAAAGTCCGGGGTCGGCCGCCCCCGCCGCCCCCCGGCCTCCCGTGGAGCCGGACCCCACCAGGGCCGGCGTGCGCGGGGCGGCGCGGCCGGGGGCAGGTCGCGGAGGGCCAGGGCTTTATTCCACGCGCGCGGAGGGAAGGGTAGGAGGGAGGGACGGCGAGTCGGGCAGTCGCCCATCCGCGGGGCCCGGGGGGCGCGGGCAGAGCTGCTCGGCTGGCTGGCCGAGGAACATGGCAGGACAGAGGACCTGTGGGTCGTTCTCTGCGGCGCGGCTGCCCCGAGTTCCGGGGACAGGCGGAGGGCTGGCGTCCGCTGGGAATTGCTGGCTGTTGGGGAAACTTTCCTGCGGTGTCAGGCTGGGCGCTGGGGGCCGTGTGCGGGACGCCGACCGTCCCCCGGAGTTTACTCCTGTTTACAGGGCTGCGCAGCAGGGAAACGGAAGCGCGGGGGGAGGCGGGGGCTGCCACGGCCCGAGCGCACGGAGCCCGCGGGGACGGCGCCCTGCGCGCTCTCCCCGGGGTTCGGCTTCGCAGCCACTTTTATAGGGACCTCATTAGCATACTGAGAACGTCCCGCTCTGGCTGCCTCGCGATTGGCCCCGGTGTCCCCCATGGAATGTCCTTATCAGTCCGCCGCGCAGCCACTGGTCGCCGCGCCGGATGAGGGTGGGCATTGCGCAGTGACTGGCACGGGTCTCCGTTTCCGCTGCCTTCTTTTTTCCTCGGGGGGCGGGGAGGAGGAGGGGGGCCCCTTGATTTGAATGTCTTCGGGTCGCCCGGCCTCCGACCTGCGATTGGTCCTGGGCGCCGGCGGGGCGGGCCGCTTCGGCGCTCCTGTGCTCTGATTGGCGCCCCGCTTGGCCTCCGCCCTGCGGCCCGGCCATCCCCGCAGACGGTGGCTCTGGGGGCGGGGCGCGTCGCCCGCTGGCCGCCTCCCCATTGGCTGGGGGCCCGGCCCCGCCCTTGTCCCTCCGGGGCCCGATCCCGGCCACTTCCGGCCGCGGAGCAATGGCGGCCCCCGGGGGCCGGGGCGAGGCTGGCGGGAGCGTAATCCAGGCGTCCCGCCCAGGGCCCGCCCAGGGCCGGGGGCAGCCCTGCGGAGCGGGGGGAGCGTGAGTGTCCCGGGGTGGGGCGGGCGAGGGCGAGGACCCCGAGGGCCCCGGAGTCGGGGGCGAGGATGGCAGGGTTCGCGGTCTCAGGCGCCGTGCCTGAGCGCGCTCGGGAAAGCTGTTCGGGGTGTTTCGGCCCCTGCACCCCCGAGTCCTGTGCTGCTGCTGCTGCTGCTGCTGCTTGGGGGGCACCCGGCCCCCGCGGCGCCTGCAGGGGGGCTGCTGGCCAGCACCTGCCGTGCTGCGGGACGGCGGCTGTCCGATTTGGGGGCCGGCGTCTAGGTCCACCGCGGCCAACAGGTGGGTTACAAACACCTCACCCCTTTCACCCGGTGTCTGAGGGCGTGCTTGGTTACGGACTTCAAAGTGATTTTGCACCATGTTTCAAGCATTTTACAATGCGCGCCCCACCTCGGAAGGCGCTTCCTGAGGAAGGTCAGCGCAGCCTTTCCGTGAAGGTAACAGACGTTTCTAATGGTTGCACAGATCCGACTGGGGTTTGCTGCCGTCCCTGCCCCGCGGGGACGGCGGCGGGCAGCGGTCCAGAGGCCAGGTCAGCCCCGGGCCGAGCCGACGGGTCCTGGCGGGCGCCTGCCCACGGGGCGCTGGTGGGCCTCGGTGGTCGGTACCGCACCTATCGCACCCGCTCTGCTGTAGACAGGGTACTTGTTCTGGGGAGTCTAAGAAATAGATGCCACTGTGCGGGGAAGCAGCAAGATTTCCCGGTGATTTTGTCATGTGCTTCTTTCCCCAGGTGAGGCTTCACATGGATGGAAGCCTGGTGATGTGAAAGAAGCTCTATGTTGTTGGATTCCATAGGAGTGATGTGATAACATTGTTGTCTTTTCAGTGAGAGGCTAACGTTGCCTTTAGAAATTGGGTTACCAATTAAACTAAATTGCGGCTTTGTAATGTGCAATCAACTTAAATAAATTAACATTTATGAAATAGTACTTAGATAACTTGAGCCTGTTTATTTCCAGAATTAATTGCTCTCGGACACTGTGAGACTGTGGCATCCCTCCTTCCTGGGGGCAGATGGTCTACATTGTTCTAGAAGGATCTTCAGAGCGCCTTTTAGAGCCTGGAAAATACTGTTTACATTTATGCAAGCTTCAGTGTTATGTCTAAGTTCTTGTGCTTATCCCAGTGTTAGGTTTATGGTTTATACCTTATACCTGTTTAAAGATAAGATCTAGAAGGGATGAGGGGTACCTATTATACATGCTGCCCTCCACCCAACCCTTCCTACTTGGAGAGTAGAATTGCCTTATTTTAAGATACTGCAGAGGGTTTCAGGAGAAAAATCTGATACTTTTGTTTTTTAGTGATATCTGTACCCAACATGGGGCTTGAACTCAGAATCCCAAGATCAAGAGTTGCATGATCTTCCGACTAAGCCAGTCACTCATCCCTGATACTACTTAGATTTGTTACTATTTGGAGGAAATGACTCTGGGAATTTCTGTTTGTATTTAAATACGTTTTTGGCAAGAATAGTTATTTTCCATATTTCAGTCAAGGTTAACAACTTTTATATCTTGAGAAATTGCCTAATTACACTTTCCAAAATCATATGCACTTCTTTGTTTTAAGATTTTACTTTTTAAGTCCTCTTTACACCCAGCGTGAGGATTAAACTCACAACCCCAAGATCAAGAGTCACATGTCTGGGGACACCTGGGTGGCTCAGCAGTTGACCGTCTGCCTTCAGCTCAGGGTATGATCCTGGGGTCCTTGATTGAGTCCTGCATGAGGCTCCTTGTAGGGAGCCTGCTTCTTCCTCTGCCTGTGTCTCTGCCCCAACCCACCCCCCTCTCTCCCTTCTCTGTCTCATACATTAGTTAAATAATTAAATAATTAAATAAATAAAGAATCTATCTAAGAGTCACATGTCTACTGATTGAGCCAGCTTGTGGGTAGCCTGCTTCTCCTTCTGCCTGTGTATCTGCCTCTCTCTCTCTGTCTCTCGTAAATAAATAAATAAATAAATCTTAAAAAAAATAAAAATAAAAGTCACATGTCTACTGATTGAGCCAGCCAGGTGCCCCCGTATAAGGTTTAAATTTAATACTGAGGGTGTTTTGATTTTGATAATGTTTTCAAATCTGTTTTTACAGATGTGAATGTGTACTGTTTTAGGAAGTAAATGCAAAAATAAAATCTGACACCTTTGTTTTAAGGCAAAGCTAGATTGTCTGGTTTATTGTGACCATTCTTGTTTTCAGTAATACAGAAGAATAACATGGTAGGATGACAGTGACATGACTAAACTGAGGCTCTGGGTCACTAGGTAACATTTATATACATTCTCTGACTTCATAGGGTATTCAACACAGTGGTGCATTAAAGGAAATAAGGGCCTTTAAGTTAGGCGAATATTTGAATAAAACTGGAAATATAGGATATCATTTAATTTTATAGAAAATAAAAGCTGGAGCACTGGCACTTCACCTGAATTTAAACTTTCCCCTTAGTTGCCAATCCCAAGAGTAACGTTACCCATGCTTCTGAATGCACAGAGTCCGTTGAGGAGCTTTGAGTGGCATTTTGCTAAATGGGAACTGTGCTGGCATTTACATTTAGATCCAGATTTGTTTTTTTTTTCAGTAGTAGAGGGGGAAGTCTATTCAAAAGGCCTGCAGCTTCTAGGATTTTCATACTAGAATCTTGAGCATTGATTATTTCTGTCCCTTGCTTTTAGTTTTCTATAGACTAGAGAATTAAATAAAAGGCTCAGGAGTGTTTATAAAAATGGACACATAATGCTTATTTTTCCTTTGCAGAAATCCTGAAGGAACTGGATGAGTATTATGAGAAATTTAAACGTGAGACAGACAGTGTCCAGAAGAGGAGAGTGTTGCATTGCATTCAGAGGGCCCTGATTCGGAGCCAGGAACTGGGTGACGAGAAGATCCAGATCGTGAGTCAGATGGTAGAGCTGGTGGAGAACCGGACCAGGCAGGTAGATAGTCACGTGGAGCTCTTTGAGGCACATCAGGAGGTCAATGACACCACTGGCCACAGCGGCAAAGCTGGCCAGGATAAGTCCAAGAGTGAGACAATCACACAGGCAGAGAAGAGCAACAACAAGAGGTCCCGGCGACAGCGCAACAATGAGAATCGAGAGAACGCAGCTAATAATCACGACCATGATGATATCACCTCAGGAACGCCTAAGGAGAAGAAAGCAAAAGCCTCCAAGAAGAAGAAACGCTCCAAGGCCAAAGCCGAGCGGGAAGCATCCCCCGCAGACCTTCCCATCGACCCAAATGAGCCAACATACTGTCTGTGCAATCAGGTCTCCTATGGAGAAATGATCGGCTGTGACAATGATGAGTGCCCCATTGAGTGGTTCCATTTCTCCTGTGTGGGGCTGAATCACAAACCAAAGGGCAAGTGGTACTGTCCCAAATGTCGAGGGGAGAATGAGAAGACCATGGACAAAGCCCTGGAGAAATCCAAAAAGGAGCGGGCTTATAACAGGTAGTTGGCGGACCTTGAGGAACAGTGAGGAGAACAAGCAAGCCACTGTATTTATTACGTCACCACCTGTGCTGAGGTGCAAGGACCGTACATTGTATATTTTTAAAGAATGTTAGAAAAGGAGCCATTTCTTTTGCAGGGATGGCAGTGATTCTCTGCCTTTTGTTTTCATTGGTACACACATGTAACAAGAAAGTGGTCTGTGGATCAACATTTTAGAAACTACAAATATAGGTTTGAATTAAACACTCAAGTGAGTCTCAGACTGTTTTTTGTTTTGTTTTGTTTTGCTGGGGTGGGGGTGACTTAGAAGCAACCTAATTTGTTTATGTGGAAAGAGATTTCCTTTAACATCATTAGCATTATTTTAATGAAAGTAATGTTACTGCTTTGTGAGCACATTTTTAAAAAATTAGTCAAATTGCCAAAAATTATAGCCCACGACAAGTTTATTTCTTGCTATAATAACATATCCATATAATAATCCAATATAAAAGTTTAATGATTATTTTTTAGAAAGGTAAATGGTTAAATTTTACATGACAAACATATTACTGGCCTGTTCCCCAAATGGCCCTACCCACCCACCCAGGGCCATTTTTAAATGATTGGAGACAGTTTTTATTAAATCACATGGAAGTACTCTAGTCATGGAACTTCAGATCACGCTTTTGCTATCACACATCCCAGTGTGGTCATGTTTCATTGCTACAGGGCGTATAAAGGTACATTTCCAAGTGAAGCATTGTAATCAGATGCCTCTGTAGATAGAACCAAGGTGTGTTTCCTGCTGTGTGCACGAGAGCTGTACAGGTGTGAGGTCAAGGAATAAGTGAAACTTGAACTGTTTGCTCCTCTAGCCATATATTTGGTTGTAAGTAATTTTTAAATTTTTGCTCTAAAAATATATATACCAGCAGTTTAGACAAAGCCTTAAGGCAAATTTTCTAACTCTTCTTAATAGTGAAGTAGAAGTTACTTAATTGCCAGCAAATAAATGTCAAAACAAATGTATATTTAAACCAGGGGTCAGGAAGTTATTGTCCACAAGCCAAATCTAGCCCACCACCTGGTTTTGTAGGGCCTGTGAGCCAAGAAGGAGCTTTACATTGTCGAATTGTGTTTGTTTTTGTTTTTTTGAGAAAGAGCAAGCGAGCAAGCAGGGGAGGGGTGGCGGAAGGGGGGAAAGAGAATCTTAAGCAGACTCCATGCCCTGCACAGAGCCCCACATGGAGTCCCACACAGGGTTGGATCTCATGACCCTGAGATCATGACCTGAGCTGAAATCAAAGAGTTGGACACTCAACCGACTGAACCACCCAGGTGCCCTTCCTGTTAAATGTTTTTTTAAAAAAAATCTAAAGAAGAGTCCTGTTTGATAACATGTGAACAGTATGATAAAATTTAAATTTAGTGTCCATAAATAAAGTGTTACTAGCAAATAGCCATGCTCATTCACTTAAGCATTGTCTGTGGCTGCTTTTGTATGACAGCAGAGTTTGCAGCGGAGATCAAATGACCCACAAAGCTGAAATCACTTATTTTCTGGCTCTGTGCACAAGAGATTTGCTGACCTCTGATTTAGATTAACTTCATTTCTAAGCAATGATACGATTCACGTTTCTAAACGATACACAGTGGAGAGGATTTGTTTCCTCATAGTCTGTTGTGCAGTCTCTTGTGAAGCTGCCCCAAGGAAGCACTGTAACCACATGGCACCTGTAGCTCTATGTGGCATGACTGACCAGAAAACACGTAAGTTGTTTTCTGATTGTTAATTTGTGCCAGACAGAAATTACTCAGTACAGCAAATTTCCATTATAGAAAACTATTTGGTAGAGAAATACAAAGTGCCATTGATTATACATTAAAATGTCCATTTTCTTTTTGCATATCAGTTCCTATAAATAGGCATTTACTTTCTAGCAAAACTTCAAAACCATTTAAGAAACTTTTGAATGTTAAGGTTTACCTAGACAAATAATAAAAGGTTTCTTATATGTAAATAAGGTGCTAAAATACTTGACAGTCCAGTGGCAATAAAAGTGGCTTAAAAGAATCTTTGCAGGGCACCTGGGTGGCTCAATGGCTGCGTGTCTGCCTTCGGCTCAGGTCGTGATCCTGAAATCCTGGGATCGAGTCCCACATTGGGTTCCCCACAGGGAGCCTGCTTCTCCCTCTACCTATCTCCCTGCCTCTCTCTGTCTCCCATGAATAAATAAATAAAATCTTTTTTTAAAATATGAAAAAAATCTTTGCTTATATAAAATTCCATCTGCTAGTTTCTACTATTTGAATTAGAACTAATAATGAAAATTAAGTTACGGGAATGAAGTTTGCAATAGGACACGGTTGCTAGTACTGGATTTCTTCATATTTAACAGTGTCTGTAAATGGTTGTAGTAGAGCCCAGGACAGAGGCTACACTATGCTGGGTTTGAACCCATCTCTGCCCCTTAGCAGTTTGATCTTGAATAAGGAGCTTAACTCTTGATCCATGGTTCAGTTTTAAAATACCTGTTTTATAAAAGGTGCTTCTGAGAAATCAAGTTAAGTGAATAGGAGCCTGGCATGCAGTTAAATCAAATGCTGGGTATTTTTTCCTGACCTTTGATGAAGTTTCTAGTAAGGACAAATGGCCAGGTATTCTTCCTTCTAAACATGTGGGACATCATAAAGGCAGATTTTGTCGGATTTGGTGGCCTTTAAATCACTTTTATTTCCAGCAAACAGTAAAATCACACATGAGTACTCAGAACGTCAGGATTTAGGCTTTTAAATCATGATTAGATACAGTAGTAGAAAAATGCAGGTGGCCCTTGGAAGCACTGAAAGGGGATTGGCTCTGTAGAAATAGATGCGTGCCCAGCTGGCTAAGGTAGAACTGCTGCTTATATTTGTTTATAAAAGAGCTTTTTTAAATTGAAGCGTAATTGACATAGAACATTTTAGTTTCAGATGTACAACACAATAACTGGATATTTGAACCTATTGAGAGATGCTCAAATGAGGAAGTCTAATTAACCTCTGTCACCATAGCTACAAAACCTTTTTATCTTGTGATAAGAACTTTTAAGATTTAGTTTCAGCAACTTTCAGATCTGCCCTGCAGTCACCATGCTATACGTGTCTCCTCGTGGCGGTTATTTTATAGTTGACCCCCTTTCCTGTTTCACCCAACCCCAACCCTGCCCTGGCAACCATCGGTAGGTTGTACTTCATCACTGAGTTATTACATACAGTTCAGAGAAACAGTTTAAAGTGTTTCCGTTAGAATGAGTTTTACTCTGGACCAGGAAACTTGGCTCGTTGGGCTAGTTAGTGTGCATCGAGCAGCCCTGGCATGGCATTCCTGGAGCAGGAGGAGCTGTCCTCCTCCCTGTCCCGAGAAGGAACCCTGTTTTGGCAGGACTCCGGCCGCCCCCACAGCCGTGCCTTTCAGTAACTCGGACTCTGCGGTGTGGTCCTCGAGTCTGTCATGGGTGGCAGGTGCTCAAGTAATAAGCATTTACGAATATGAAAGCCATCCTACTAATACCTACTTATTTTAGAACAGATATTTACTTGACATGTCCTTTTGTATCTCATGTTCATACAGCGTTCCAGGTAAAATGTATTAGGATATTAGACCTTTTCATTAGGCAGAGTTACTCTTTGTCCAGACAGCGTTTAAAGATAACGTGCTTCTGCAGGAAATGAGCTTCTGTCCGTTTCATCTAAAGTGATTTATGATTCCTTGGGATCCCTGCATGTATAGAGTAAGATCTCCCGCTCCGTTTCAGTTTCTAACTACTCCCTCTTAGTCTTGGGGCCCAGGGGGTTAAAACCAGGGGGTTTGGAAGGTAGAACTGTGGATTTGTTTAATCTGGAGAAATCGCTAGTCATCAATGGCTGCTCCTCACCCTCCGTCAGGAAGATAACAGCAGGAGAAGCCAAATAGCCTCTTCAGGGGTTTTGTTGCAGAATATTTATTCAGTTGTTTTCCTTACAGACCAAACACTAGTGTGCCGTGCACCGCCCCTTGCCCAGGGGGTAACAGCAAATAGTTTTAACTGGAGTAAGGAAAAGCAGTAGGTCACTTCTCTTGCCTCAAATACTTTGTGTTACCTGATTTTGTTCATAGATGTTGATGCTTCCTCAACTTAAAAAGAAGTCCCTGCAAACAGTAACTGGTTTAGTCTTCATTTATGCCATTCAATGCTTCATTAAACTAGAATTTTCTCATTAAGAAAATGCTTGAGTTTGAGTCAACTTTGAATAACCTTATACAGCTGATAGATATAGCCACCATTCATCGTCTGCATGTGCCAGCACTGTGTTAGGTACTTGGTATACTTTATGTTAAATCTTCTTAACAGCCTGGCCCAGTCTTTCTAGAGAGGGTGCTGAGACCCACCAGAGGGGCCCTGATTCATGCAAGGCCACACGTCCCACACTTGGCTGCGACAGCTGTGTCCTTTTACTGCCATCCTGCCCACACAGACGTGCTGGGTGGTCAAGACACAGCACTCTTGGCCCAAAACTAACTGATGGCCAGGAATGGAGTGAAGTCTTGTCTGTCCTCCCTTCCCGGGGTGGTAGGGAGTCACCGGGATTTATGACTGAGGAACCAAAGACCTAAGAAACTCGCCTGGCCCGGGAGAAGAGCTGGGCTGCCTCTGTGAATGAAAGACCCATGCTGCCAAGCACAGCACATGTTTTTCCTCAGGTGAACCAGCACCTTGTCTGAGCACACGTCTTGTCTTGCCTTGTCATCATTTCAGGATTGTATTTAACCCCTAAGACGTGAACCAGTGTATCAGGTGCAGAGTGCCATCCCAGAATCAGCATGAGATGTGAGGTCAGGAAGTATGGGTCAGGATAAGTTGAGCAGGACAGCCTAACCTTGGGGAAGTCGCTTTCCTTGTCCAGTGATCTCTCTGGCAAAATAAGGCCAGTGACAGCGTGAGTTCCCCGGGTAGGAGGGTCAGCCCAGCCACTGTGCGAACCTACTGTACAAATGCTGACGATGGCAACAATGATTTTGGTCCACTGTCGATTATTCTAGTTAGCAGATGTGTTCTGAGAAATGGAACTGTGATCCCTTCCAGCTGGAGAGAAATAGTCAAGTCCAGCCATAAAATACAGTGGCCATTTCATCTTCTTCCATTCCATGGGAGGGGCAGGCCTGCAGCTGCTTTTTCCATAAATGATTTTGTTTCTCATCATAGAACACAGAAGTGGAGAAATAGTTATATTTTCAGCAGCAATCAAAGCCTATTAAACTTGTTGACTTACCTCTTGATTGAATTCATTCAGACAGAAAATAATTTCAGTTCCTCCCATGTGTAGGTGAGGAAGTGGAAGCCCAGAAGGATGCAGTCACATGGCAGGTCAGCGGTGGGGCTCCTAGGCCAGGTTCAGGTAGCCTGGTCATTCAGGCCATTGCCCATCCTACTGTGCCGTGCCATCCGAGCCTGGGCTCATGGGACTGTTAGGTGGATCTGCTCTTCACAGAGAGCAGAGGCCTTCAGTAAATATGTGTTAAGTAAATAATCCATGAATTGACATAGAAAATTAAGACATTTTCTTTCCTAACTTCTTCTTTTTTAAATTTTTTTTTCTTTCCTAACTTCTAAATGTTCTATAATCGCACCTAAAATGGAATTTCAGATTTATCTGTGGGAAGGAGATCTTTTGGGGATAGATGTACAGGCCATGAGAAATGCCATATTTCTAAATGATTAATATTTGAGGAATTGAATTTGGTTAGATTTTGATCACCCAGTGCATTCAATATTTTCTATTATAAAAAATTTTAAAAAACAATGTAAATAATTGTTCACTGGGTTTATTAACAATTTATCCACATACAAAGATGCTTGAAATGGTTTGCTGTCTCCCCAATTTCTTTATTTTATGTGAGAAGTTGCTTGTTTTCTCCATCATTGTTTTTTTTTTTTTAATTTTATTTATTTATTCATGAGAGACACAGAAGAGAGGCAGAGACATAGGCAGAGAGAGAAGCAGGCTCTCTTCAGGGAGCCTGATGCGGGACTGGATCCTGGGACTCCAGGATTATGCCCTGAGCCAAAGGCAAGCACTCAACCGCTGAGCCACCCAGGTGTCCCTGTTTTCTCCATCATGGTATTTAAGCATCTTTGTGTCTCGAGAAATAGTAATTGATCGTGTCTTAAGTAAAGATGGAAAAGATAGGAGCCATGCCAGGAGACCCAGGAAGCCGAGCAGCAATGAAGATAGACCACGTGGCCCTGCAGCGCAGATGTGACCTAAGGAACAGCTCTGCCTAGCTGGACACAGACACATATGGTCCTGAGTATGGCCAGGGCCAGACGATTGCTAGACGCTGAGCCACCGCAAGTCTGGCTTGGACAGTCAGGGTACTATGAAGTAAAGTTTTCCATTTTAAAAACCCTTCTTGCCCTGATAGATGCCAGTTTAAAACGGGTAATTACACCGCCACCATGACAACCAGACTGGATTTGGCTTCATTCTTTCCACATTAGTTGGGATGTTCTCAGGGAATGGAAATTAACTTGTATATTTCAAGGTAAGTAAAAATCAGGTGGTATTAAGGATTACCATTATGCCATGGTCAATATACCTGATTTTCAAAATATTTTTTCTCTTTGCATCATTGATCTCCTCCCTAAACATGATTAAAACTTGCTCAACGGTGAAATACTCTCTGGTTCCAAGCTCAGCCATAAAGCATCAGGTGGTCCCAGGCGGTCGAACATAAGGGTGGACACGCCCGGCCTGTTTCACAGCTCATCATGCACTGTCAATGATCAGGAGGGTTCCACTTCGCAAAGCTTGAAACCTAATTTCTAGACTCAAGAACATTAACAAAAGGAGAAATTTGGTCGAGCTTCAGAAGGGAAGGATAAGAACAGAATGCATGAGGACGATCCTGAAACAGTTTGTAGTGTTTATCGCTATTTCTCTATGTTGACATGTCATCTGAACGTGCACTGTCACGCAAGCACATTACTGTCACTTAGTAACCTCTGACAGGACGTAGCCATGTGGCGCAGATCTCAGACAAAGCTGCAGTTCTTGCTGATGAGTTTGCAGTACAACCTACGTTTTGAAAAATTTAAGACAACTGAACAGACCACAGAAGATCAAACTGTACCATATGGGCAAAAACCCAATGTGGCAGGGTTCCTGGAATAATGGGCTGATGTCTTGAGGAAGTGAAGCACACGGATGCATTGGCCTGTTTTATATCTTCTTCTAATTCTTCTCGAAGGTTAGTTTGTTGTGTGACTCTTAGAACAATTTTATTTATATTTTTTAATATCTGGCATAGGGAAGAAGACAACAAATGACATGTGTGGCTTCATGGGGAGGTCATGACCCTGGAGCATGAACGGGTTAAAGACTGTTCCATCACCAAAAGCACTATGTTTCCCCTTGGCAATAGGGCAATGTGGAATCTAACAGTTGAGGGAGCCAGGCCAATATTCCTTAAGTGCAGAAAAAGCAAAAGGTCAATCCCAGAAGTAAAGGTGACAATAAGATCAAACAGAATAGGGATCCCTGGGTGGCGCAGCGGTTTGGCGCCTGCCTTTGGCCCAGGGCGCGATCCTGGAGAACCGGGATCGAATCCCACATCAGGCTCCCGGTGCATGGAGCCTGCTTCTCCCTCCGCCTGTGTCTCTGCCTCTCTCTCTCTCTCTGTGACTATCATAAATAAATAAAAAAAATTAAAAAAAAAAAAGATCAAACAGAATATTGAGAGAGTTCCGCTCAATCCATAGAAGCCATGAGAAACTACTGATCAATATGCTAGACCAAGCCTCACACACGAAAAAACCTGGATATATTTCATATGAGGGAAGGGACAAGTTTTAAGTACGTACCTAAGAGCAAACACAAGAAAGGAGAGTCCCCAAAGCAAAACCAGTCAGAGTAGGACTAGTGCAGAGCTGCTGAAGAAGAATTCAGGCCACCAGGGGTGCCTGCTGCTGGCCCCATGGGAGGGTGGGGATGGGCCAGCCCCCCAAGGCCATTGCTATGCATCTTCCCTGCAGCTTCTTTCTGGAGCTACCAGCACATGACTTTTCTCTTCCGTTGCAACTACTAAGGTGTGAGATTTGGATCTGGGGCTTTTGTGGGTTGCCTTGCCCACCATGTGGAGAAAGTCTACCTGGAAGATGGATATAAGCATGGTCCTTTTTAAAAAATTTTTATTTATGTATTTGATAGAGTGCATGAACATAAGTGGGGGAGAGGCAGAAGGAGAGGGAGAAGCAAACTCGCTGCTGAGCAGGGAGCCCAATGAGGGGCTCGATCCCAGGATCCTGGGATCATGACCTGACCTCAGCTTAACTGACTGAGCCACCCGGGGGCCCCTGTACATGGTCCATGATCCTTTGAGCCCCCGGAATGGCCAGTGATGTGAGTCAAGAAACCCTTTTGTTCTCAAGCTACTTCAAGTTGGGTTTGTATACTAACCAAGTCAACCACCTCCTCCGCTGCCCAGCCCTGCTAACCTCCCCAGCATCACAGCTGTATCTGTCTTCATAGATCTCTTTCTACACACACAGTCCTCTGTGCTGGTTTTGAAACCACAAATTTCTCACTCCTCCCATCAAAGGCGGGGCCTAGTTTCCCTCCCCTGGCTTCTGGATGAACCTTCTGGCTGGTCTGTGCTAAGGAGCAGACTACCATGGCCGGGACGCCCTGCAACTTCCCAGGTGATGATGGACAAGGCAACACAGCTTCTGGCTGCCACCTACCCAGTGATGCTCACCCTTGGGACACAGCCACCCACAAAGTCCAGACATGTTCCTGCTACAACTTCAACCCTGGGCAGACACACAGTCTGTTCCCTGGGCAGTTCCCTGGGCAGACACACAGTGACTGAGCCTGCAGGGGGTTCTAAGTCCCAGTGATGCTGAGTGCATGGAGATGAACTGTCCGCATCCCCACGCCCTTCCCAAATCGCAGACACCTGAGCAAATTAATTTAGGGCCGGTTTGCTACATGGCAATAGGTAACCTATGCAAAGGTACAATTTTGCTTTGCTTTGTACATAAATGGCATCATATCTGATATATTGATCTTACACCAGCTAATTTTTTTCCTAAGTAACTCTGCCTGGAGATCTTTTTTCCATGCCAATACATGTAGATTAATTAGCTTATAATACTGCCAGTAATTTTGTCCTAATTTATTTAAACACTCCTCTGTTAATCGCCATTTAGATTGCTTCAACTTTTTCCTTATTGCAAACCATTCTAAGATAAATATCTTAAGATAAATATCATACACTCTGTATTTCTCTATGATACATAGAAATGAAATTGTTATAGAAAAACCTCACAATTTTATCTTTCTGCTAAATTGCCCCAAAAGCTGTGCCCTTTTACACTTCTACCAGCAGTGTATGAGAACATGTACTCCCCTTATCTTTATCATCACTGGATATTAACAAAATAAATTTTTTTCTATCTTGAGAAAAATAAATAATTATACATGATATATTACATTATAATTATACATTATATTATATATTAACTACTTAAATGTCACATATTTTATATATATTATATAGTATATACATATTATATATTTTATATATAAATATATGTAAAAATAATTTGCTTTCCCTTGTTTGTAGTGATTTTTCTGCAACTCTTCAGTTATATATTGGCCATTTGTATTTATTCTAAGATTATTCATTTTCTTACTGCTTTGTTATGTGGAAATATTTTCTCTCTGTTGTTGTTATATTTATTCGTAGCATCTTATGTCATAAAGAGGCTTTAAATTTTGAGCTTGTATCTCTGAACTATTTTTCCTTATAGGAGTTTATATTATATTTTGATTAAGAAAGTCTTTTTCCACCCTAAGATTAAAAAATATTCTCCTATATTCTTTATATTAAAAGAAAACTCTCCTTTATCCATTTGGAATTTATTTGGTGTTTGGGGCAGAGAGTTCTGAAAACCTTGAGTATGACAAGTATGATGAGCCAGTGGGAGTGCTGCCTCAGGGTGTGGGGAGTGTGGCCCTTCAGCTGAGGCGGGGCAGCACCCTGGGGTGGCCGCCTGTGCCCTTGGGGGGTCGCCAGCCCTGTGACCTGTGAGACATTGTTTCCTGTCTCCAAGTCTTAGTTTTTTTGCTTTGTGAAATGGTAAGAATACATCTCCCTCAGTGTTAATTATGAGGTTCAAGTAAGAGAAGTACGTAAAAGTGCCTGGAACTTCAAATAATCTGGCACATTAACCCACAGCAAGTATATCCCCAAATGGATGATCCATTTACCCAATCACATTATCACCTCATAAGGGCCTGTCCCATGAGGCTGAATAGTCCATACTTTCTCAATCACATGAAATGTCAACTCTAGTACATGTTGAAGTTTCATACATACAGGGATGTTTCAGTTTCCACTGACTGGCTGATTCCTGCAACAATCTCCACTGTTTCTGTGGCAAGAGCTTTTACAGT
The DNA here is from genome assembly GCF_018345385.1 of Vulpes lagopus. Lineage (NCBI taxonomy): Eukaryota > Metazoa > Chordata > Mammalia > Carnivora > Canidae > Vulpes > Vulpes lagopus. The sequence continues at coordinate 2,502,270 of NC_054839.1, read as the reverse complement.
ATCTATTTTATGTTTAATGGGGCAAACATTCTATTCATTTCCATTAGCAATTGTAGATTAATGTGGAGGATACCTATGTATTTACTCTTTGCATCTCTCATGCAGTTATGTATGTGTTTCCATTCATTTTAGGGTCTACTGTATCCTTCAGTGAAGTTTTATACTTTTCCTCCTATTTTTTATTGTTGTTTTGCATTTTTAAAATGTATTTATTCATGAGACACATAGAGGCAGAGACATAGGCAGAGGGGGCAGGATTGGATCCCAAGACCCTGGGATCATGACCTGAGCCAAAGGCAGATGTTCAACCACTGAGCCACCCAGGTGCTCTGGTGCTTTGCATTTTAGTTGCTACCATACATGGACCAGTTTTTCCACTACTTTGCTTTATTGGCTGTTATTTGCATGTAGGAAAGCAGTTAAATTCTATCTGATCCTTGCTCCCTTGGAAGTTTCCATTAGTTGTAGAAGTTCATCAGCTGACAGATTTTGTGGGTAGAGGACCATCACTACAGGATTCTGGGTACCTAGAGCTTCTCCAGGGCTCTGGTTCCTTCCTGCTGACATGGGGTGAAGAAACATTCCAAATTCACCTAGAAATATTCTTTAGTTTCAGGATGAAACCTGACATTCTGCATTACCAGGATTTTTGTACTCTGATGGTTATTCTTGCACTGTATTTATCCAGGGCCTTAGGGGAGAGCTATTGGAACCAAGCAGAGTGTTGCACTTATTGACTGATTTCTTCAGACCACCTTGGTTCTTTCTTACATTCTCTTTGCCGACAGGGTGTAGGGAACCTGCAGATTCTTGTACTTTGAGTGTGGGGAATGCACAGCTTAATTCTCTGTAGTTCCACTGAGGAATGGGAGGTCCACAGCACCTCATAAGGGCCTTGTCCCATGAGGCTAGAGCTGGTTCTCCAGGAACCTGCTCTTCGAGGTCTTTTTGACACCAAGTCTGCAGGATTCAGGTGGGGAATGGGGACATCTGTGGGTCCGTCAACCTGCTGGAAGCAAACTGAAGTATTGACAGTACCTGATAGTGTCCCAACTCCCTAAAATGAGCCCACCTGGAACTTCTAAGTCATGAAAAGGATGTAGAAAGGGTCTTCCATATAACATTTCATAGATTAAACCAAGCACACTTCTGGGGGCCACACTTACCCAAAGCAGGGCTGCCAGCAAGGCTTTTGCCCCAAGTTAAGTTGGTTTCTTGGCATACCTGTGTCAAGTTCATTTTTTCCGTTTTTCCAGTTGGCTGGGGTCTCCAGGAAGCCTATAATTTTTATGGGATGATTAAGGCATTGGACACTGCTTATGTGACATTTGCAAAAAATGCCATCCCATCGTCACTCTGAATTGTTAGCAGCAGTACAAATCTGGGAATGCCTTCTTTTAAAAATGTTTTTGACAACTTCTGAGACCTTTCTGAAAGGGAGAGTTTCAACCCAACCTGTAAAGTTAGACAACTACTCTACAAATACCAGTAAATATGGAGAATTACCTGTTGTTTTTGGCATCATGTGAAAGGCTACCTGTCAGCCTCCTCTTCATTCAGGACCTCTAAGTTGTTTGCCTTTTTGAACTGGTAGAGGCTCAGTTTTAGGATTATTTTTAACACGAATGTCACATTTTTGAACAGTTCCTGAAGATCAGAACTTGCAATATACTTCTGGACACACTGAAGAGAAGCGTCTCACCCATAATGGGTACTTTAGTGAATGTGGTTAATTATTCCATCCATAATATGTTCTGGGATAAGGATGCATTATATCTCCAGCCAGCTTTGGTGTCAGCATGGTGTCCAAATCCCCAAACTTAGTTCTTCTCAGGGCCTGCAAGGAATATTGGGGTTGACACTGAGTTAGGTCTATGTCTGGCACTAAAGTCATTATAGAGGGCTTGCAGGTCTTTGTACAGACTACCAGCATGGCAGCTTCATCTGCCCAAGTGTTCCTTTAGGCAATGAGTCTGATTCTGGTGTCCTTACCAGTGAACAGTAACTGATGTGTCATCACTGCATTAAGGTCTTCATTGTCTTTGTTTTGTTTTGTTTTTGGTCAGGCTGTTTTTTTGTTTTGTTTTGTTTGTATATATTTTTTTATTGGGGTTTGATATGCCAACATATAGCATAACACCCAGTGCTCATCCTGTCAAGTACCCCACTCAGTGCCTGTCACCCAGTCACCCTAACGCCCCACCCACCTCCCTTTCCACCACCCCTTGTTTGTTTCCAAAGTTAGGTGTCTCTCATGTTCTGTCTCCCTCACCGATATTCCCACTCATTTTCTCTGCTTTCCCCTTTATTCCCTTTTACTATTTCTTATATTCCCCAAATGAATGAGACCATATAATGTTTGTCCTTCTCTGATTGACTTACTTCACTCAGCATAATACCCTCCAGTTCCATCTACATCGAAGCAAATAGTGGGCATTTGTCGTTTCTAATGGCTGAGGAATATTCCATCGTATACATAGACCACATCTTCTTTATGCATTCATCTTTCAGTGGGCACTGAGGCTCCTTCCACAGTTTGGCTATTGCTTCTATATGTGGACATTGCTGCTATAAACATTGGGGTGCAAGTGTCCTGCCGTTTCACTGCATCTATACCTTTTGGGTAAATCCTCAGCAGTGCAATTGCTGAGTCATAGGGCAGCTCTATTTTTAACTCTTTGAGGAACCTTCACACAGTTTTCCAGAGTGGCTGCACCAGTTCACATTCCCACCAACAGTGCAAGAGGGTTCCCCTTTCTCCACATCCTCTCCAACATTTGTGGTTTCCTGTCTTGTTAATTTTCACCATTCTCACTGGTGTGAGGTTACGGTATCTCATTGGGGTTTTGATTTGTATTTCTCTGATGGCCAGGGATGTGGAGCATTTTCTCATGTGTTTGTTGCTTGTTGGCCATGTCTATGTCTTCCTCTGTGAGATTTCTGTTCATGTCTCTGCCCATTTCATGATTGGATTGTTTTTTTCTTTGCTGTTGAGTCTAATAAGTTCTTTGTAGATCTTAGATACTAGCCCTTTATCTGATATGTCATTTGCAAATATCTTCTCCCATTCTGTAGGTTGTCTTTTAGTTTTGTTGACTGTATCCTTTGCTGGACAGAAGCTTTTTATCTTGATGAAGTCCCAATAATTCATTTTTGCTTTTGTTTCTTTTGCCTTCATGGATGTATCTTGCAAGAAGTTGCTGTGGCCAAGTTCAAAAAGGGTGTTGGCTGTGTTCTCCTCTAGGATTTTGATGGATTCCTGTCTCACATTTAGATCTTTCATCCATTTTGAGTTTATCTTTGTGTATGGTGTAAGAGAATGGTCTAGTTTCCTTCTTCTGCATGTGGCTGTCCAATTTTCTCAGCACCATTTATTGAAGAGGCTATCCTTTTTCCAGTGGATAGTCTTTTCTGCTTTGTCGAATATTAGTTGACCATAGAGTTGAGGGCCCATTTCTGGGTTCTCTATTCTGTTCCATTGATCTATGTGATTTTTGTGCCAGTACCACGCTGCCTTGATGACTACAGCTTTGTAGTACAACCTGAAATCTGGCATTGTGATGCCCCCGGCTCTGGTTTTCTTTTTCAATATTCTCCTGGCTATTTGGGGGTCTTTTCTGATTCTACACAAATCTTAAGATGATTTGTTCCAACTCTCTGAAGAAAGTACATGGTATTTTGATAGGGATTGCATTAAATGTGTAAATTGCCCTGAATAGCATTGACATTTTCACAGTATTAATTCTTCCAATCCATGAGCATGGAATATTTTTCCATCTCTTTGTGTCTTCCTCAATTTCATTCAGAAGTGTTCTGTAGTTTTTAGGGTATTGATCCTTTACCTATTTGGTTAGGTTTATTCCTAGGTATCTTATGCTTTTGGGTGCAATTGTAAATGGGATTGACTCCTTAATTTCTCTTTCTTCAGTCTCATTGTTAATGTATAGAAATGCCACTGATTTCTGGGCATTGATTTTGTATCCTGCCACGCTGCCAAATTGCTGTATGAGTTCTAGCAATCTTGGGGTGGAGGCTTTTGGTTTTCTATGTAGAGTATCATGTCATCAGCGAAGAGGGAGAGTTTGACTTCTTCTTTGCCAATTTGAATGCCTTTAATGTCTTTTTGTTGTCTGATTGCTGAGGCGAGGACTTCCAGTACTATGTTGAATAGCAGTGGTGAGAGTGGACATCCCTGTCTTGTTCCTGATCTTAGGGGAAAGGCTCCCAGTGCTTTCCCCATTGAGAATGGTATTTGCTGTGGGCTTTTCGTAGATGGCTTTTAAGATGTTGAGGAATGTTCCCTCTATCCCTACACTCTGAAGAGTTTTGATCAGGAATGGATGCTGTATGTTGTCAATGCTTTCGTAGATGGCTTTTAAGATGTTGAGGAATGTTCCCTCTATCCCTACACTCTGAAGAGTTTTGATCAGGAATGGATGCTGTATATTGTCAATGCTTTCTCTGTATCTATAACATGGATCCTATGGTTCTTGATTTTTCTCTTGTGGATATGATCTATCACGTTGATTGCATTATGAGTGTTGAACCAGCCTTGCATCCGGGGGATTAAATCCCACTTGGTCATGGTGAATAATCTTCTTAAAGTACTGTTGGATCCTATTGGCTAGAATCTTGTTGAGAATTTTTGCATCTGTGTTCATCAGGGATATTGGTCTATAATTCTCCTTTTGATGGGGTCTTTGGTTTTGGAATTAAGGTGATGCTGGCCTCATAGAACGAGTTGGGAAGCATTCCATCCCTTTCTATCTTTTGGAACAGCTTTAGTAGAATAGATATGGTTTCTTCTTTAAACGTTTGATAGAATCCCCTTGGGAAGCCCTCGGGCCCTGGACTTTTGTGTCTTGGGAGGTTTTTGATGACTGCTTCAATTTCCTCCCTGGTTATTGGCCTGTTCAGATTTTCTATTTCTTCTGTTTCAGTTTTGGTAGTTTGTGGTTTTCCAGAAATGCATCCATTTCTTCTAGATTGCCTAATTTATTGGTGTATAGCTGCTCATAATATGTTTTTAAAATCGTTTGTATTTCCTTGGTATTGGTTGTGATCTCTCCTTTTACATTCGTGATTTTATTAATTTGAGACTTATCTCTTTTGTTTTTAATAAGACTGGCTAGGGATCCCTGGGTGGCGCAGCGGTTTGGTGCCTGCCTTTGGCCCAGGGCGCGATCCTGGAGACCCAGGATCGAATCCCACATCAGGCTCCCGGTGCATGGAGCCTGCTTCTCTCTCTGCCTCTGCCTCTGCCTCTGCCTCTCTTTCTCTCTGTGACTATCATAAATAAATAAAAATTAAAAATAAAAAAAATAATAAGACTGGCTAATGGTTTATCTGTCTTATTAATTCTTTCAAAGAACCAACTCCTGGTTTTGTTGATCTGTTCTAGAGTTCTTCTGGTCTCTATTTCATTGAGTTCTGCTCGAATCTTTATTAACTCTCTTCTTCTGCTGGGTGTAGGTTTTATTTGCTGTTCTTTCTCCAGTTCCTTTAGGTGCACGGTTAGCTTGTGTATTTGAGTTTTTTCCAATTTTTTGAGTGATGCTTGTATTGCGATGTATTTCCCTCTCAGGATTGCTTTTGCTGTGTCCCAAAGATTTTTGAATGGTTGTATCTTCATTCTCATTAGTTTCCATGAATCTTTTAAATTCTTCTCTAATTTCCTGGTTGCCCATTCATCTTTTAGCAGGATGCTCTTTAACCTCCACGTGTTTGAATTTCTTCCAAATTTGTTCTTGTGATTGAGTTCTAGTTTCAAAGCATTATGGTCTGAAAATATGCAGGGGATGATCCCAATCTTTTTTTTTTATATTTTATTTATTTATTCTTGAGAGATAGAAGGAGAGACAGAGCCAGAGACACAGGCAGAGACACAGGCAGAGGGAGAAGCAGGCTCCATGCACCGGGAGCCCGATGTGGGATTCGATCCCGGGTCTCCAGGATCGCGCCCTGGGCCAAAGGCAGGCGCCAAACCGCTGCGCCACCCAGGGATCCCCCTGATCCCAATCTTTTGGTATCGGTTAAGACCTGATTTGTGACCCAGTATGTGGTCTATTCTGGAGAAAGTTCCATGTGCACTTGAGAAGAATGTGTATTCAATTGTGTTCAGATGTAAAGTTCTGTAAATATCTTTGAAATCCATCTGGTCCAGTGTATCATTTAAAGCTCTTGTTTCTTTGGAGATGGTGTGCTTAGAAGATCTGTCATTTGCAGAAAGCGCCGTGTTGAAGTTGCCCAGTATTAGTGTATTATTATCTAAATATGTCTTTACTTTGGTTATTAATTGATTGATGTACTTGGCAGCTCCCATATTAGGGGCATAAATATTCATGATTGTTAGGTCCTCTTGTTGGATAGATCCTTTCAGTATGATATAGTGCCCCTCTTCATCTCTTACTACAGTCTTTGGGATAAACTTTAATTTATCTGATATGACGATTGCTAGCCCTGCTTTCTTTTGAGGACCGTTTGAATGATAAATGGTTCTCTAACCTTTCATTTTCAGGCTGTAGGTGTCCTTATGTCTAAAATAAGTCTCTTGTAGACAGCAAATAGATGGGTCTTGCTTTTTTATCCAGTCTGAAACCCTGCGTCTTTTGATGGGATCATTAAGCCCATTCATGTTCAGAGTTACTATTGAAAGATATGAATTTAGTGTCATCATAATACCTATTCAGTCCCTGTTTTTGTAGACTGTTTCTTTGGACTTTCTCTTTCTTTTACAGGGTCCCCCTTAATATTTCTTGCAGAGCTGGTTTGGTGGTCACATATTCTTTCAATTTCTGCCTATCTTGGAAGCTCTTTATCTCTCCTTCTATTCTGAATGAGAGCCTTGCTGGATAAAGTATTCTAGGATGCATGTTCTTCTCATTTAGGACCGTGAATATATCCTGACAGCCCTTTCTGGCCTGCCAGGTCTCTGTGGAGAGGTCCACTGTTAATCAAATATTGCTCCCATATAAGTTAGGGATCTCTTGTCTCTTGCTACTTTAAGGATTTTCTCTTTATCTTTGGAATTTGCAAGTTTCACTATTAAATGTCGAGGTGTTGAGTGGTTTTTATTGATTTTAGGGGATCTCTCTTCCTCCTGGATCTGAATGCCTGTTTCCATCCCCAAATTAGGGAAGTTCTCAGCTATGATTTGTTCAAATATGCTTTCTGGTCCTCTGTCCCTTTCAGCACCCTCTGGAACCCCAATTAAACGTAGATTTTTCCTTCTGAGGCTGTTATGTATTTCCCTTAACCTTTCCTCATGATCTTTTAATTGTTTTTCTTTTTTTTCCTCAGCTTCCTTCCTTGCCATCAACTTGTCTTCTATGTCACTCACTTGTTCTTCTACCTCATTAACCCTCATCGTTAGGACCTCCAGTTTGGATTGCATCTCATTTAATTGATTTTTAATTTTGGCCTGATTCGATCTAAATTCTGCAGTCATGAAGTCTCTTGAATCCTTTATGCTTTTTTCCAGAGCCACCAGTAGCTTTATAATTGTGCTTCTGAATTAGCTTTCTGTCATCAAATTGTAATCCAAATCCTGTAACTCTGTGGTAGAGAGTACTGGTTCTGATTCTTTCTTTTGTGGTGAGTTCTTCTTTCTAGTCATTTTGATCAGTGTAGAGTGGCTAAAAAAAAGAGTTTTACTGGGAAAAGGAAGAAAACAAAGAAAAAGAAAAAAAACAAGGAGGGGTATCCTCTGGTTCTATATACTGTAAATCCCTCGACTTTCCTGGAGCTTTCCAGCACTGCTCGGCCAAGAACTTGCTCTTCCCTTGTCCTTCCAGCTGGTCTTCTGGAGGAGGGGCCTGCTGTGCTGATTCTCAGGTGTGTGCACCTGGGGGAGCTGCCCCACCCCCCTGCCAGGTGTATAGCTCAGTGGGAGCTGTTTATCCTGTGAGGCCCCTGCTCCCTGGTGGCCCAGCTCCGTCCCAGGCACAGGGTGACACCAGGAGAGACACCAACAGTGGCAGTGGCCAGCTCCCCAGCCCTGGAGTCAGCTCCCGCAGTAACTACCGCAGCTCCCAGTCCGCAGGGGCCTGGATGCTCCAGGGGCGGGTCGCTGATCTGCTCAGCTCGGGCGCCCAGAGGCAGGAGCGTCCTTGCTGTCCTGGGCCCTCCCGGCCTCTTCCTGTCCTGGGGGGAGGCCGGATCCTGTGCTGTGTCCCCGGCGCCCTGGGCTCCAGGGCCTGCGCCCCTGGAATCACCCCTCCTGTGGTTCTGCCTGGTTTCCCTGCTGAGCACCTTTCAGTCCAGGAAGAATTGGTCTGGATTTTTAAAGCTCCTGCTTCTCCAGGGCTGGGCTTTCCTGTCCCAGAGGCTCTCGCCCCACTTTAGCCCGGCTCCTCGCGGGCCCCTACCCCACTTGATTCTTTTTTATTTCTTTTCCACCTTCCTACCTTGTTAGAAGTGTAAACTCCTCTCTGTAGTGTTCCAGCTATTCTCTCTTTAAATCTCAGGTCGAATTCATAGGTTTTCAGGATGATTTGAAAGTTATCTAGGTAAGTTGGTGGGGACGGGTGACTTGGGGACCCTACCCTTCCGCCATCTTGCCTCGCTCCCCTCTTCATAGTCTTTGATCCATAAAACTGTTCTTATCTATGAATATCTCAAAGTCTGGATTTTCCAATGGCAGATCCATCAATTTGGGATGGCTGGAATAAACTTGTTCAAGTACCTGTATGTCTCCTGATCTTTCTGAGTGGCCCATACAATGACAGGCATGAAGACTGTCTCCACATGGGTCACTGTGGCAATCTGTCTCTCTGAAGTTGACCTCAAGTAGTCCAGCTTTAGTCTGGAGAGCTCCAGGAAAAAGGGCAGTTTTAGTTCAATGATTCCAAGTCAAGAGAATAGGAGAAGATTGGAAACCTTAGTTTGGAGAGTCATAGCCAGATATTTGAAGAAATAAGAAGAATTCAGGATCCAGCCCAGTTTTATAGGCAAACAACAAACACTCAAAAAGAACTAATCAGAACTAGAATCTAACATCCATAAAGGTGTGTTACTGAAATATGATTTTTCTCTCTAAAATCACCTTCATTTCCAAAGATAGCCAAATTAAGACTAATTTGTTTGTAAAGTGAGTTCAACTTTAACAAACTTGGTGCCATTATTTACATAAGCACAGCAAGAATACTGATTAGCCAGAGAAGGACAAAAATTATATGGTCTCATTCATTTGGGGAATATAAGAAATAGTGAAAGAGAATAAAGGGGAAAGGAGAGAAAATGACTGGGAAATATTAGTGAGGGAGACAGAACATGAGAGACTCCTAACTCTGGGTAACGAACAAGGGATGGTGGAAAGGAAGGTGGGCAGGGGGGATGGGGTGACTGGGTGACGGGCACTGAGAGGGGCACTTGACAGGATGAGCACTGGGTGTTATAGTATATGTTGGCAAATCGAACTCCAATAAAAAATATGCAAAAAAAAGAATACCTGATTAACCATATAGTAGGGGGGGTTTGTTTTGTTTTGTTTTATTTGTTTTTGTTTTAAATTGGCTTTACTGGAACTTTTCATATGGAATTTCAGGTTGAAGCTTTCACAGCCTTTTGAGGCTAAAAAACCACGCCAGATACTTCCCACCAGACTTCACCTGCAATGCCTACAGATTTGGGTAAATTCCTCTCTTCTCAAATATCTTAGCACATATTAAATATCTCTCTTCCCCAAATACCCTGAGGCTCCTACACCTGCCAGGAAGTGACCTTTACTCACTTGGTCAGGGGCTGCTGGGAATCCCATAAGCAACGTACCAAGCTGATTCTTCCAAGGGGCTCTATTGGCTCCATAAAGTCAACCTGGTCATATTTGAGTCTATGCATGTCTCTCCCCAATATAACATTCCAGTCAAAGCCTTTGTAATATGACAAATGTTTTTAATGGTGTCCTGTTGCAAGAACAGATTCTTATTGAACTTATGCAAATAAATATATTGCCATGAAAATATGAATATATTGAGAGTTTCTGAATTTTGAAGGGGTCACATGGGGTGAAAAAGACCATGGTTTCATATTTGTTTACAAAGGAATATTTTACCAAATTTGTGTAAGTCATAGGTAGCTTTAAATCTGGAAGAGCAAACATTAGAGAACCAGCAGGGTTTCAAACAAGAGTGATCTTAAAGGTATCAGAGACCTGTATTTGTCATTACAATGCAACTGACAAGGAAATTCAGTGACACACATTTCAGTAATTACACTTACAAGTGATGACATTATACCAGAACATATAAAAACCTTAGTAATTTTATATAATTTCTGGAACAGTCATAGTATCCCACCATATAATGTTTATTAGCACTAAGAAGGTTTATAATCACTTATTTGACAATGTTTCCCATGTGATTTTGACATACCAAATAAGCAAGCAAAATTAGTCAAAAAGACTCATTTAGAAGTTAAACTTAGGAGAACATTTATCATGTAAATGGATGCCAAATGAAAGCCAGGGTAGCAATACTTAGATTGGGCAAAACAGACTTTAAAACAAAGCCTGTAACAACAAACAAAGGAGGAAAAAATATAATAATAAAGGTGACAATCCAACAGAAGATATGACCATTGTAAATACTTATGTACCCAACATGGAAGCACTCAAGTACATAAAACAATTAATAACAACATAATAGAAATAATTGATAATAAATACCATAATAATAGGGGACTTAAACACCCCACTTACATCAATGGACTGATCAACCAAGCAGAAAATCAACAAGGAAACTGTGGCTTTGAATGACACACTGAACCAGATGGATTTCACAGACATTCAGAACATTCCACCCTAAAGCAGGAGAATACACATTCTTCTCAAGTGCACATGGACATTCTCCAGAATAGATCACATATTAAGCCATAAAACAAGTCTCAATAAATTTAGAAAAATTGAAATCATACCATGCACCTTTTCTGACCACAGTGCTATGAAACTAGAAATCAACCCTAAGAAGAAGTCTGGAAAGACCACAAATACATGAAGGTTAAATAACATCTACCCAACAATGAATGGGTCAACCAAGAAACCAAGGAAGAAATCAAAGTACATGGAAATAAATGAAAATGAAAACAACAGTCCAAAACCTTTGGGATGCAGCAGAAGTGGTTCTAAGAGGGAGGCTTATAGCAACACAGGCTTACATCAAGAAGTAAGAAAAATCTTAACTTTTTACACCTACAGGAGCTAGAAGAAGAACAGCAAACAGAACCCAAGCCCAGCAGAAGGAAGGAAAAATAGAGACCAGAGCAGAAATAAATGATGTAGAAAATAAAATACAATAGAATAGATCCGTGAAACAAGAAGCTGGTTCTTTGAAAAGATCAACAAAATTGATAAACCTCTAGCCAAGCTCCTTCAAAGAGAAGAGAGAAAACCCAAATAAGCAAAATTACTAACGAGAGAGAAGTAACAACACCACAGAAATACAACAATTGTAAGAGAATATTATGAAAAATTATATGCCAACAAATTGGACAACTTACAAGAATTGGATAAATTCCTAGAAACACATAATCTACCAAAACTGAAGCAGGAAGAAATAGAAAATTTGAACAGACTGATTACTAGCAATGAAATTGAATCAGTAATCAAAACTCCCAGAAAATAAAAGTTCAGGACTTCACAGATGAATTCTGCCAGACATTTAAAGAATTAATAGTTATTCTCAAACTATCCCAAAAAAATAGAAGAGGAAGGAAAACTTCTAAACTCATTCTATGGGCCCAGCATCACCCTGATACCAAAACCACATAAAGACACCACTAAAAGAGAACTACAGACCAATATCTCTCATGAATATAGATACAAAAATTCCACAAAATACTAGCAAACTGAATCCAACAATATATTTTTAAAAAATAATTCACCATAACCAAGTGTATCTATTTCTGGGTTGCTATGATGGTTTAAAAAGTCACAAAATAATATGACACATCATATCAACAAGATGAAGGATGAAAACCATATGATCATTTCAACAGATGCAGAAAAAGCATTTGACAAAGTACAACATCCATTCATGATAAAAACCCTCTGCACAGTAGGTCTAGAGGGAACATACCTCACATAATAGAAGCCATATATGGAAAATTCACAGCAAACATCATCCTTGATGGGGAAAAACTAAAAGCTTTTCCCCTAAGAACAAGAATAAGACAGAGATGTCTACTCTTTTAATTTTTTAAATTTTTATTTATTTATTTGAGAGAGACAGAGACAAGTAGGGAGAGAGGGAGGGGAAGAAGCAGACCCCTTGATGAGCAGGGAAGCCCAATGTGGGGCTCAATCCCCAGACTCTGAGATCATGACCTGAGCCAAAGGCAGGTGCTTAACTAATTCAGCCACCCAGGCGCCCTAGGGATATCCACTTTTAACATTTGTATTCAATACAGTACTGGAGATCCTAGACACAGCAATCAGACAACAAAAAGAAATAACAGGCACTCACATTGGTAAGGAAGAAGTAAAACTCTCACTATTTGCAGATGACACGATACTGTATATAGAAAACTCAAGACTCCATCAAAAAACTGCTAGAACTGATAAGTTAATTCAGTAAAGTCACAGGATACAAAATCAATGTACAGAAATCTGTTGCATTTATTTCTTTAAAAAATTTTATTTATTTCGGGAGAGAAAGTGTATGAGCAGTGAGGTGGGGCAGAGGGAGAGGGAGAGAATCCCAAGCAGACTCTGTACTGAGCACCAGGCCCAGTGTGGGAATTGATCTCACGACCTGAGCTGAAATCAAGAGTTGGATGTTCAACCAACTGAGCCACCCAGCCACCTCTGCATTTCTATACAGCAATAATGAAACAAAGAAAGTGCAATTAACAATCCCATTTGATTTGCACCAAAAAAAATATTTAGGAATAAACTTTTTTCAAAAGATTTTATTTTTAAATAATCTCTACACCCAATTTGGGGCTTGAATCCACAACTCCAAGATTAAGAGTCACAGGCTCTACCAACTGAGCCAGCCATGCCCCTCTCTATGAATAAACTGTTTTTTTTTAAGAATTTATTTATTTATTCATGAGAGACACAGTGAGATCGACAGAGAAGCAGGCTCCATGCAGGGAGCCCTATGTGGGACTTGATCCCGGAACTCTGGGATCACGCCCTAAGCCAAAGGCTGGCATTCAACGGCTGAGCCACTCAGGTGTCCATGTAGGAATAAACTTAATCAAAGAGAGGAAAGACCTATACTGTGAAAAATATAAAACACTGATGAAAGAAATTCAAGATGACACAAAGAAATGAAAGGACAGTCCATATGAGATCTGAAACCATAGAAATCCTAGAAGAGCACACAAGCAGAAACTCTTTGACATTGGCCATAGCAACATCTTTCTTTTTTTTTTAAAGATTATATATATATATATATATATATATATATATATAGAGAGAGAGAGAGAGAGAGAGAGAGAGAGAGAGAGAGAGAGGGAGAGAGAGAGAGAGAGAGGCAGAGACACAGGAGGAGGGAGAAGCAGGCTCCATGCCAGGAGCCCCATGCAGGACTTGATCCTGGGACACCAGCATCACGTCCTGGGCCAAAGGCAGGCACCAAACCACTGAGCCGCCCAGGGATCCACATATTTCTAGATATGTCTCCTGAAGCAAGGGAAACAAAAACAAAATAAACTACTGGGACTTAACCAAAATAAAAAACTTCACAGTGGAGGAAACAATCAACAAAACTAGAAGGCAGACTACTGAATGGGAGAAGATACTTGCAAATGACATATCTGATAAAGGGTTAGCATCCAAAATACATAAAGAACTGATGCAACTCAACACCCTCAAAACAAATAATCCAGTTAAGAAATGGGGAGAAGATGTGAATAGACATTTTTCCAAAGAAGACATATAGATCACCAACAGACATATGAAAAGATGACCAACATCACTCATCATCAGGGAAATACAAATCAAAACCACATGTAGATATCACCTCACACCTGTCAGAATGGCTAAATCAATAACACAAGAAACAACAGCTGTTGGCGAGGGTGTGAAGAAAAGGGAACCCTCATGCACTGTTGGTGGGAATGCAAACTAGTGCAGCCACTCTGGAAAACAGTATGGAGGTTCCTTAAAATGTTAAAAATAGAACTACCCTACAACTTAGGAATTGCACTACTGGGTATTTACCCTAAAATACGGAAACACTAATTCAAAGGGATATACATGCTCCTATGTTCTTTGCAGCATTATTTACAATAGCCAAACTGTGGAAGCAGCCCAAGTGTCCATCCATAGATGAGTGGATAAGGAAAAGGTGATATAGGGGCACCTGGGTGGCTCAGTCAGTTGAGCATCTGACTCTTGGTTTTGGCTCAGATCTTGATCTGAGTCCTGAGATCAAGCCCCCACAGAGAGCAGGGAGTCTGCTTGAGTTTCTTTCTCTCCCTCTGCCCTTCCCTCTGCTCGAGGTCTCTCTGTCTCTCTAAAATAAATAAATCTTTTTTAAAAAGAAAGAAGATATATATATATATCATATATATTTCGTATATATATCATATATATATTCCATATGTGTATATATATATATATCATGGAATATTAGTCATAAAAAAAGAATGGAATTTTGCCATTTGCAACAACACAGATAGAGCTAGGGAATATTATGTTAAGTGAAGTGAGGCAGTCAGAGAAGGCAAATACCATATGATTTCACTCATGTGAATTTAAGAAACAAAGCAAAAGAGCAGAGGGGAAAAAATAGAGAGAGACAAAGTGAGGAACAGACTCTTGACTATAAAGGACAAACTGATGAGACTGAGAGTGAGGATGGTACAGTAACATCGACCCTCCAACACAGCTAGATCATCATCAAATAATTTTGAACAACTAGAAAATCAGTCTGAGGATTAGGGAAACAATCTGCACACTAGAGGGAGAGACCGTAGCTGATGCCAGGTTGGGAGTGGTGAACTGAGGGAGAGAAAGCTGCAGGGCTTTAGAGGGTGTGGGAGCCCTTTTCTTGGACAGAAGATGTAGGGGGAGTTGGGGGTGAGAAAGCAGCAGGCAGGGTTTGTGCTACCACTGACTGGGGGATGGAGAGGATCTAACGATGGCCAGTTGTAGACAGTGGACTCAGATTCTGAGGTTTTAGGAGATTGCTCCATGAGCTGGAGTCAAGCCAGGCAGACAGCGGTGCTTCTGAGGAGGATGGGGATGGTGGTGTGGGGATCCCCTGGGTCCCACTGGGAGAGATGGCTCCTCCTCCCAGAGTACATTTGTAAGAGGGTATATATACTTCCTCTCCAAGGACAAGAGACCCATTGGGTGGTACTGAACAGCTCAACAGCAGGGGATGAAGGAGTTGGCGCAGAGGGCAGATGACCTGCTTGCAGCTATTTGCCATGCTCTGCCATGGACTCTGTGCACCTGCTTTTCTGGGGCAGAGCAGTGCCAGGGTGGCACTGCAGACCTCTCCTACAGGGCAGGGGAGAAGTATGGGCCTTACGGGGTTCTGTAGGATTTGAAGTTTCGAATCATAGCTGAGCACCAGAGATAAAACACAAAACTGTGGCTCTGGCATGTGGAAGGCCTGGTGCGGACAGGTTGAGGGCAGTGATCTGAGGAAGCCTGGGCCACAGGCGGGGAGATGGTTCACTTTTCTGTGAGGGCCTCTTGAATAGCAGCAGGTGGCTGGGCAGAGAGGGCAGGTGACCCCATCCCCCACCCCTGCCTATTAGCATGGTGGGACTTGAGGGAGAAACACAGTGTCCCCAGTGCAGGCTGGATGCAGTGACCACGAAACCTGCACCCTTACACCCAGCAAGTGCATGGTTACCAGGGCAGGTGTGACTGTGAGTCAGCTCAGCAGGACCCTCCCCCAGAGGACAGCACAGGCCTCCACTTGCACCAAGTCTACTGATAACAGAGTTCTCCAAAGTGTCAGCTTCAGTTCCAGTGGAAGTAGGGCCAGGCTTTCTCTCTCTTTGTTTCTTTGGAATCAGGCTTATAGATTTTTGTTCATTTGTTTGTTTTGTTTCTTTTTCTCAGTTTTGGATCAGGCTTCTTCTTTTTTCTCTTTTTTCCTTCTTTCTTTTTCTTTTTTTTTTTTCTTTTTTATTTATTTATTTATTTATTTATTTATTTTTTTTTTTTCCTTCTTTCTTTTTCTTTGGAATCAGGCTTAATGTTTTTTATCTGTTTGTTTGCTTTTTTAATTTCTTTTCCCTTTTTCTTAGATCAGGCTTTTTTTAAAAAAAAAAATTAGGTTTATCTTAACAAACAAATCAAAGCACATTTAGCTAAAGGTCCAAACACTCCCCATTGCAAGCAAGGAGGAGCTCTGTGGTGGAAAGACCTGTGGGAAAGAGAAGCCAAAACGCAATAGCAGGGTGCACACAGCACACACCAGAAACATTTTGTGATGTGTGAGACCCTGGACAGGGTAGGACCCTTTCTTAATACAGTATTACTCTCAGGAGCAAGAAACATAACAAGCTTTCATAACTTGCATAAGACAGAAACCTAGGCACAGTGACAAGACAGGGGAATTGTCCCCAAAAGAAAGGTCAGGAAGAATTCACAGCCAGGAGTTTGCTGGAAAGAGCCATAAGCAATGTGTCTGAACAAGAACTTAGAACAACAGTCCTAAGAATGCTAGCTGGCTTGAAAGCATGGAAGACACCAGAGAAACCCTGGCTGCAGAGATGAAAGATCTAAAAATTAGTCAGGCCAAAATAAAAAATGCCATAACTGAGATGCAGAATTGATTGGATGTAATCAGAGTGAGGGTGGAAGAAGCAGAGGATCAAACAGATGATATAGAGATGAAATTATGGAAAACAATGAGGCTGAAAAGAAGAAGGACAGAAAAGTGTTAGATCACAAGTCGGAACTCAGCAATTCCACAAAGCACAATAATACCCATATCATGGGAGTCCCAGAAGAAGAGTGGGGGGCGGGGAGAAGGGCAAACAGTTTATTGGAACAAATTATAGCTGAGAACTTCCCTAATTTGGGGAAGACTACAGGCATTCATGTCCAAGAGGCACCGGACAACTCCCCACAAAATCAACTAAAACAAGTTGACACCAAGATCTATCATGGTGAAACATGCAAAATGCAAAAAGAGAATTCTGAAAGCAGCTTGGGACAAAAGGCCCTTAACCTGCATGGGGAGACACATAAGGTTAGCAGCAGACCTGTCCACAGAAATCTGGCAGGCCAGAAGAAAGCGGTTTGATATATTCAACGTGCTAAATGGGAAAAATATGCAGCCAAGAACACTCTATCTAGCAAGGGTGCCATTCAGAATAGAAGGAGGGATAAAGAATTTCCAAGACAAGCAGAAATTAAAAGAGTTCGTGAACACTAAACTAGCCCTGCAAGAAATATTAAAGGAGACCCTTTGAGCAGAAAGAGAGAGACATTCAAAAGACTAGAAAGGAACAGAGATGATCTACAAGAACAGCAGCCTTACAGGTAATATGATGGCACTACATTCATACCTTTCAATAATTACTCTGAATGTAAATGGACAAAATGCTCCAATCAAAAGACAGGATATGGTGGGTGGGGGGATGGGATAAGTGGGTGACAGGCATTAAAGAGGTTACATGATACATGAGCACTGGGTGTTAGGTTAGCAAATTGAAATCAAATTTTAAAAAGACCTGATATTAGGATATTAGAATGGATTAAAAAAAAAAGCAAGATCCACCTATATGTTGCTTACAAGAGACTCATTTTTAGACCCAAGGCACCTGCATCTTGAAAATTAGGGGGTTGAGATCCATCCACCATGCCAATGGATGTCAAAAGAAAGCTGGGGTAGAAACACTTATATCAGACAAACTAGATTTTAAACCAAAGACTATAATTAAGAGACGAAGAAGGGCACTATATCATAACAAAGGGGTCTACCCAACAAGAAGATCTAACAATTGTAAATTATGTTATGCTCCCAACTTGGAAGCAGCCAAATATATATAAATCAATAACAAATAAATAGGAACTAATTGATAGTAATACAAAGATAGTAGGGACTTTCGCACCCCACTCACAGCAATGGACAGATCTTCTAAGCAGAAAATCAACAAGGAAACAATGGCTTTGAATGATACGTTGGATCAGATGGACTTCACAGATATATGCAGAGCATTTCGTCCTAAAGCAGCAGAATACACATTCTTCTTGAGTGCACATAGAACATTCACCAGAATAGATCACATGCTAGGTCACAAATCAGGTCT
The DNA here is from genome assembly GCF_018345385.1 of Vulpes lagopus. NCBI lineage: Eukaryota > Metazoa > Chordata > Mammalia > Carnivora > Canidae > Vulpes > Vulpes lagopus. The sequence continues at coordinate 2,484,045 of NC_054839.1, read as the reverse complement.
CAACTGATACAGAAAGATTGAGATCATACCATGCATATTTTCAGACCACAACACTTTGAAACTTGAAGTCAACCACAAGAAGGAATTTGGAAAGACCACAAATACACAGAGGTTAAAGAACATCCTACTGAAGAATGAATGGGTCAACCTGGAGATTAAAGAAATAAAGAAACGCATGGAAGCAAGTGAAAACAAAACCACAACAGTCCAAACCCTTTGGAATGCAGCAAAGATGTTCCTAAAAGGGAATTATTTGGCAAGGCAAGCCTTCCTCGAGAAGCAAGAAAAATCGCAAATACACAGCATAATGTTACACCTAAAGGAGTTGGAAAAAGAACAGCCAATAAAACCTAAAATCAGTAGAATAAGGGAAATAATAAAGATTAGAGAAGAAATAAATGATATAGAAATTAAAAAAAAAACAGGGCACCTGGGTAGCTGAGTTGGTGATGTGTCTGCCTTGGGCTCAGGTCATGATCTCAGGGTCCTGGGATCAAGCCCTGTGATGGGCTCCACACCCAGCCGGGGCGGGGGGGGGGGGGGGGGGGGGGGGGGGGGGACCTGCTCCTCTATTTCCCTCTGCCCCTCCCCCTGCTTGTGCTTGTTTGTGTGGTCTCTTTCTCTGTCAGATAAATAAATAAAATCTTAAAAAGGAATTTAAAAAACAATAGAACAGATCAACAAATTAGGAGCTGGTTCTTTGAAAGAATTAGCAAAATTGACAAGCCTTAGCCAGAGTTATCAAAAAGGAAACAGAAAGAAAACACACTGGTGGTCACCAGAGGGTGAGAGGATGGGGAAAACAGGGAGTGAGAATTCAGGAGTGCACTTATCATGATAAAATAAATAAAATGAAAAAAAAAAAAAAAAGGAAGTTGAATTTTCGGAAGTTCCTTGAAATATCAAAAGGTTTTAAACCACATGCCCAAATAAGATTATAGATTATTACCAAATTTAATAATTATATATTTAGCCAAGGTGGCAATAAGAGATTCCAAAAGCAAATGCAGAGGGTTATATAGCTAAGAAAACTTTTAACATTGAGATGATTCAACGTTAAGTAATTAAAGACCTTTATTAAAAGATGAAATGGGGGATCCCTGGGTGGCGCAGCGGTTTGGCGCCTGCCTTTGGCCCAGGGCGCGATCCTAGAGACCCGGGATCGAGTCCGACGTCGAGCTCCCAGTGCATGGAGCCTGCTTCTCCCTCTGCCTGTGTCTCTGCCTCTGCCCCCCCCCTCTCTGTGTGACTATCATAAATAAATAAAAATTAAAAAAATAAAAGATGAAACGTAAAAACTTTGTTTTCTAGGCAGATTAAAGATAAAGAAAAACCCTTTGTTTACCGTTTAGATCAATAATCTAAGAAAACTCATTTTAGCAGAGGGAAGACCCAAATTCCAATCTTATACAGGTGTACTTCTGATATTAATGCTCATTCATTACAACAGGGTGACTTAAAAAAAGTATATATGCAGGGACGCCTGGGTGGTTCAGCGGTTGACCATCTGCCTTCAGCTCAGGGTGTGATCCTGACTTCTTAGGATCGAGTCCTGCATTGGGCTCCCTGCTTCTCCCTCTAATGTCTCTGCCTCTCTCTCTGTGTCTCTCATGGATAAATAAATAAAATCTTAAAAATATATATATCTACATATGCAGTCCCTCCCTTTTCCTTCCCATCATCTCCCATGTTGAGATAGCCTCACTGAGAGGAGGACATCCGGGGTGCTGTGCGGATGGCCTTCCTGTGCTGGGTGTGGTGACATGCTCACCAGGATTCCCAGCCATGGGATCGCTGCCACCTACCCTCAGCTCTCAGACACTGGCAGGGGTTGCCTTGACTGGGGGCAGCTGCCTTGCCAAGGGCATACTCTCTCCCCAGATGGTCACATCCAAGAACTGTCATGGAAGTCCAGCCTTTTTGGCCAATCTAGGAGGGTTCTGAGGGGTGATCCAGCCTCCAGGACTCTTCAGAGACCTCACCACAGCTCCCACTGATGCCACATCACCGCCCACCTTCCCCCTGCCCTTGTTCTCCTACTCTCCCTTCTCTTCAACCAGCTCTTGGTCACTCCCAATAAACCACTTTACATAGTGACCTCCACAATCTCAGTCCCCACCATGCACAAAATTCCTTCCCAAAGATTCCATTCTCACTAACCTTCTACAGCTTTTATGTTCATTCATATTTTGCCCTAAGTTTTCCCCTCTTTAAATAACCAGCTAGGCGGGCAGCCCAGGTGGCTCAGCGGTTTAGTGCCACCTTCAGCCCAGGGCGTGATCCTGGAGACCTGGGATCCAGTCCCACATCGGGCTCCCTGCAGGGAGCTTGCTTCTCCCTCTGTCCGTGTCTCTGCCTCTCTCTCTCTCTCTTTCTGTCTCTCATGAATAAATAAGTAAAATCTTAAAAAAAAAAAAAAAAAAAAAACAACAACAACAATCCAGCCCAGCTTTCCTTGGAGAGCTGTTTCCATTGTTCACGCTTTGTGGACTTAATTACCTTTATTAAAATTATCCCCATCTGTGTCTTTGTCTGTAGATTACCCATAAAACTTCAGGAGGCATTAGGCAAAGTTCTAACATTTTTTTTCTGATAAATTTTGCAATGGAGATAACACAAACTTATTTAACTTTCAGTGAACATAGGCAGAATAAAAGTTTTATAAGTAATACTGATGATTCTAAAGACATGTCCAATTTAGTTAAAACAACTTTATATTAGTCTTAAGACCAAATATTTTCCTGGATGGTTCAACTGATTAACCTGCCTCTTAATTTTGGCTCAGGTCATGACCTCAGGATCCTGGGATCCATCCCTCGACCACCACGGGCTCTATGCTCAGGGAGGAGTCCACTTCAGATTCACTCCCTCTGCCCCATCCCCTGCACTCAAGAAATAAATAAATAAATCTTGAAAAAAAAAAAAAAACCACCAAACCCCAAAAACCTGACCAGGGCACCTGAGTGGTTCAATGGGTGAAGCATCTGCCTTCAGCTCATGTCATGGTCTCAGAGTCCTGGGAGCCCTGTGCTGGGCTCCTGCTTGGAGCAGAGTCGGCTTCTCCTTCTCCTTCTGCCCCTCCCCCTGCTCATGCTCTCTCTCTCTCTCTCTCTCTCTCTCTCTCTCTCTCTGTCAAATAAATAAATAAAATCTAAAAAAAAAAAAAAAAAAGATCAAATATTTTCCCAGATCATATGAACTGGTAAAACATTTGGGTTAGTTTCTATGTTTCTGAGTTGTGGCATGCCTGATTCTTAAAAGCTCTTACCTTTCAGCCAGCTAAATCAAGCTCTTTTACAAGTTAACTTTTAGCAATACCATCTGGCGGGAGAGAAAGTCTCACATGTACAACATACGTGGACACACACACAAACACACAAATGAGATGCAAACAAAAGGGCCCAATTTCCAAGTACCTCCCTTTTCTGACACAAATCTGTGAGATGGTATTATAATTTACAGATCTATTCATTGGCCATGTTTCTCCAGAGTCTAATGAATATTGTGGCCAAGCAGTGTTGCAAAAAAACATTGCCCAACTTGAGAGAATACAACCCAAAGGGCAGCGAGTAGTGATAAATGCCATTTCCCGTTTTCCAGCTCGAGCTGAGTGGTTTCATTCAGACACCAAAGGCTTGTGTAGCCACAAGCAAACCAAGTGAAGCCAGAGCACCCCTGCAAGCAGTGGTTCCTCCCCAGAATCTGACGCTCTCCTGCTGCCCTGAAGGGCTTCCTAGTTTCTAGTTCCCTAACAGTCCAGGTTTCAGGAATGGAGGCTGGAGAGCCCAGGGCCCTGTTTGGAGGCAGCCGGATGGGGAGAAGCCCAAGGGCCCAGCCCGACAGGAGGCAGAAGCAGTCCGGAGCCCTCACTCACCAAGGACTCACCCAGAGTCTTCCACAAGGAAACCAGGAAAGGCCTCCTCGCCACAAAGGGGAAATGGAGCCTGAGGGTCAGTAGTGCCCGTCGTGGAGGGTGCCCAGCCGGTCCCCAGACACAGAGGCCAGGTGTCCCCGAGCCCCAGTCCAGCAGACTATCCCTGAGCCATCAGCCCACAGTGAGCAAAGGCCAGCCCAGTGCCTCCCTAGGAGCAGAGGCAGGGACAGTTCCACCCCTGGGCCACCTCTGCCTTCAAAAGCTGGGCCATCATTTCAGCCGTGGGCCGTGTGCTGGAGTTCCCTCGACTCAGGACCCCGCCTCTTCTGACCCTATTCCCCATGTCACCGCTCCTCTGTTTCCATAGCACTTTCCCTGGGAATTACCAGTCTCATCCAGGTTGTCCAGCGTGTGGACCCACTGGTGGAGGGATTACCCATCTTTGGCTCCTCCATCACTATGGTTACCTAACCTTTCTCCTTCCTGATGTTGCCTATGGGATATGGTACTTCGTTTCTTAAATGGGATGGTCAAATATTAGTTTTTCCAAAATGACTGTATCCATTTTTATTTTTTAAGATGTCATTTATTTATTTATTTGAGAGAGAGAGAGAGAGAGAGAGAGAACAAGCCAGGGGAGGGGCAGAGGGAGAGAGGGATGCAGACTCTGCTTTGAGTGGGGTGCCCCCACAGGGGACTCAATCTCACGACCCTGAGATCATGACCTGAGTCGAAATCAATAGTCTGATGCTTAACTGACTCAGCTGCCCAGGGTGCCCCACTATAGTTTTATTGATCAAATTTGTGACAATTTTCATTTCATTAATTTCTTCTATTATTAATTTAACTTCCTTCTTTCTCTGAGTTTATTTTTTGTTTTTCACCACTGTTGTTATTTATTTATTTATTATATTCCCCTCTCCAGCTGCATTGAGGTATAATTGACAAAACTGTATGTACTTAAAGCATACAACTTGATGATTTGACATATGTATATTTTACAAAATGATGACCATGATCAGGTTAATTAACACATCCATCACCCCACATAGTTGTCTTTTATAATCTTTTGTATGTGGCCAAAAATGCTTTGATTTACTCTCCTAGCAACTTTGAGGACATAACACATTCTTGTTAACTATAATCACTGTGCTGTTCATTAGATGCCCAGAGCTTATTCATCTTATAACCTTTGACCAGCATCTCCCCATTTCCCCCAGCTCCTGGTAATCACCATCCTACTCGTTGTTTCTATGAGTTCAACTTTAAAAAAAATTACACATACAAGTAATATCATGCAGCATGTTTCTCGCTGGCTTCTCTCACTCAGCATCATGTCCTCTAGCTTCATCCATGTTGCTGAAACGGCAGGATTTCCTTCTTTCTTGCAGCTGAGTAATATTCCATTGTGTATAAATCTAACTTCTTTATCCATTTACCCATTGACAGACAGGTTATTTCCATAGCTTGACTATTGTGACTAATACTGAGATGAACACAGAGGTGGAGATAGATCCTTGAGATCCTGACTTCATTTCCATTAGATGTATACCCGGAAGTAGAATTGCTGGATCATGTGGTAAAGCTCTGTTCTTAATTCTCTGAGGACCCTGCATGCTGCTGTCTGCAGTGGCTGCACAAGCACTCCCACCACCATGTCCATGTCAGCTTTTATCTCTTGTCCCTTTGATAATAGCCATCCTAACGGCTGTGGGGTTGACCTCTCATTGTAGCTTTGATTTGCATTTCCGTGATGATGAGCAATGTTGAGCATCTTTCATGAACCTGTTAGACATTTGTATGGCTTCTTTGGAAAAATGTCTATCAGATCCTTTGCCCATTAAAACAAAATTGGAGGGGTGTTTGGGTGTGTCAGTCTGTTAAGCATCTGACTTTGGCTCAGGTCATAATCTCAAGGTCCTGGAATCGAGCCCCGAGTTGGGCTCCACTCTAGGCAGGGAATTTGCTTGTCTCTCTCCCTTTGTCTCTACTCCCACTCATGCTCTCTCTCTCATATAAATAAATTTTTAAAAAATAAAAATAAAAATAAAATTTTTTACTATTGAGTTGTGTAAGTTCCTTATGTATTTTAGCATTAGCCCCTTACCAGATATATGATTTGCAAATATTTTCTTCCATCCTGTAGGTTGCCTTTTCATTTCACTGATGGTTTCCTTTGTTATGCAAAAAAGCTTTTTATTTTAAAAAATTTTAATTTTAATTTTTTTATTTTATGTATTATTTTTTTTAAGATTTTATTTATTCATGAGAGTCACAGAGAGAGAGGCAGAGACACAGGCAGAGGGAGGAGAAGCAGGCTCCTTGCAGGGAGCCCAATGTAGGACTTGATCCTGGGACCAGGATCACACCCTGAGCCAAAGTCAGATATTCAGTCACTGAGCCACCTAGGCATCCCTAAAAACAATTTTTTAAAGGTTTTATTTATTTATTTATTTAACACCACATGCAAAAGCAGGGGGAGCAGCAGGCAGAGGGAGAGGGAGACGTACACTCCCCTGAGGAGAGAGCCTGACTCAATCCCAGGACCCAGGATCATGACCTGAGCCAAAGGCAGACGCTTCACTGACTGAGCCACCCAGGCACTTCTGCAAAAAGCTTTTTAGTTTCATGTACTCTCCCGTGTTTATTTTTGCTTTTGCTGCCTGTGCTTTCAGTGTCATACCCAAAAAAACTCACTGCCCAGACCCAGACCAACATCAAAGAGCTATATTATACACCTGCAGTATTCCTCCAGTAGTTTCTCAGGACTTCAGTCTTACAACCCAGCAAGGCCTGAGGTCACTGATCATCATTGTCTCCTCTGTACCCATGTATATACATTGTTGCCCAGGACCACAGAATTATTGTCCCTCACAAATCAGACATTATTGTTGTTTCCTACAGCCAATGCTTGTCTAGATCTGCCTTCACACTCGTTCCTGGCTTTGCTCATGCTTCCAGCACCTCTGAAGTTTTCCCTGCGATTTTGTTTTTTTTCTGCCTTAAGTCCCTTCAGTAGAAATTTGTTGGTGGTTAACTCTTTCAGATTCAGCCTAAGAATGTATACATTTTATTCTTGTCTTTATAAGGCAGTTGCTTGGGTAAGAATCCTAGAATAATGAGTTTTTCTTTTATCATTTTGCAACGATCTTCCTCTGTCTTTTGACTTCTGTTGCCACACAGAAGTCAGTGGTGTGGCCAGTTGTCTCTCCTTTGTGGTGACCCACCGTTTCCTTCTGGCAGCTTAGAAGATCTCTTTCTTTTGAATTTTGTAGTTGTACTTTGTCTAGTGTTGTTTTCTAAATGTTCTTAGGAGCACCTGAGCTTCATTGATGTAAAGATGGTAGCTCTCCGTAGCATTGCAAGCTACGCATGCAGCATGCCTTCTAACTTAGCTAGCTGTTCCCGGTTCCCTCTGTCATTGTCTGGAACTCCGATCACGTAAAGATACAAATTCTCATTCTGGTCTTTGTTCTCTTAATCTCAGGAGTAAATGCATTTTTTTCCCTTTGTCAACACACATTACATTTTAGATCGTTTCTTTGGCTCTATCTCCCAGTTCATGATTTCTCTTTACAGTAAGACAGAGTCTGCTATTAATTCTATGTTAATTTTTAAATTTCACTCATATTTTTCATTTCTGAAACTCCTACTTGATTATTTAGAAAACATCCTTGTTCTTTGATCATATCATTAAGCTTTTTTTATTTTAAAATCATTTAAAAGTATTTTATTTATTTGAGAGAGAGACAGAGCACAAGTGGGGGGAGGTAGGGAGGGAGAGGGAGAAGGGGGCCCTTCACTAAGCAGGGAGCCAATATGATGGGGGGAGGCGGAGCTCGATCCCCGGACTCTGAGATCACAACCTGAGCCAAAGGCAGATGCTTAACTGACTGAGCCACTCAGTCGCCCCTTTAAAATCATTTTAAACATAATCATTCTATAATCTTTGATGTGTGAAACAAAGGCAGAAGAAAAATTATTAAATTTCCTGCTACTTACAACCCACTGACAGGTCCTAGAAACAGACAGAGTGGCCTTCCTCTGGGACCTTGGCTGCCTTGATGTTAATACTTTGCTCAGGGTGAAAGGTAATCTTAGCCCAAACCCCAGGACCTGTGGGTCCACTTTAACATATAAATTCCTTTGGAAACTTTTTTATCTCTACCCTCAACATACATGTTGGCGATCATCTTCTAGCCACATGACCCACCAATAAACATCTGAAGGGTCTCATGACTGAGGGTTTATTAAGCAATAATAAATGACATTTCCCAATAATAGCTAGTCCCCTCAGGTCCTAGAAACCTTGTTTCTAAAATTTCTGGGAGGCTTGTGTTCTTCCTAACCCCCTCCCAACTTGAGAGTATAGAATGGGCCACTCATGACCCCAAAGCAGCTCTCTCTGACCACGGGTCCTGTCCCCGTGCTTTAATAAAGCAGCCTTTTTGTAGCAAAGACATCTCAAGCATTCTCTCTTGGCTGTTGGCTTCAAACCCTACTGCCTTTCCTACATCCATCTATATAATTCTCTATTCTATATAATTCATAGTACAATAGTTGTAGTATCTAAAGTCTTTGAGGATTTCATCTAGCTGGCATTCTCAGTTGTAGTACCTGGTTTCCTTGTTCTTAAAATTAACTAATTAACTGACTACCGTGAAACTGTTGATCTCTTTGGAATTTGGTCAGTAGGAAATTTTTTTTTAAAGATTTATTTATTTATTTGAGAGAGCGAGCACAGAGGGAGAAGCAGACTCCTCACTGAGCAGGGAGCTCGATGTAGGGCTCCATCCTAGGACCCCAGGACCATGACTTGAGCCAAAGGCAGATACCCAACCAACTGAGCCACCCGGGAGCCCCGTGGACAACAGGAATTCTTGAGGCTCCAGTCAAAGGGGAGTTTCTCTACTGGGGATATTTTTTCTTCTGCTGACTCCCCAGCAACCATGGAAACTAAGTTATGTTAAAATTGCAGTGTGGGGTTTCTGAAAGCATACAACAACTGGTGTAAATTCACACCACAAACACACACTAGAGGGAGGAAATTTTCGAATTTCTGACCAAGGTTGAGAAAGACAATTTTCCTCCCTGTCTTGTTCCGCAGAGCAAGCTGATTTCCCGTTCTAGCTTCCTGAGAATGGACGATGCTAGACTCCCAGCTGGGGTGGGCTCTGGGCCAGCGCCTCCTGAGGCTTTTGTGAGGCCTGGAAAAGGTGGGCGCTGTGCTTCATGCTCTGTCTCCCCCCGCCCACTCTGTGCCCCACAGGGACCACCGGGTGCTGCCCTGAGAAGCCCAAGGCTCCAGTGTCTGGCCCGAGGGGAGAGATATTTTTGGCACCCACAAGGGTTTTTGCTTTCATTTCGATTTTGGCCTCTCTGGATTTTTTTTTTAAACTTTATGCCATTTCAGAAATGCATTTAAAAAGTATTTATTAACATAGTAATCACTTCAAACCTAAGCGTTTTCCAGGAGACCTAGCCTGCCATATGACTGAAAACAGATCTTATCAACTATCTTCTGCCCATTAAACATGGAGTTCCAAGATACCTGGAACCATGATTGACTCATCTTTATATCCTGGGACCTGGCATATGTTAGTGTATGCACAGGAAATATTATTGGGATGAATGCCAAAAACAATCACTGCAAGTTCAAGTAATTGTTTTGAAATTCTGAGTACAATCAAAGCAATTTCCTTTCTGAAAACTCTTAAGGCTGTAACTCAACTCCACAATATGGATTACAGAGGTCCCTGGGAAGCTGGTTATCCCTGTGAACATGGTTTTAATCAAATTAGCTGGGAACTTGCCCAATTGTACTTTAATTTGTATCACATGGTTTTGATCCACTAGGACAGCAGAGAAGTTTATGTTGTAGACAAATTGCACAATTAGTGGAATCGGATCCCCAAGGTTTAGAAAAATATTCTCAGCATGAAACTGTTGCAAGTCCTGCTACTTAGCAGTGTATTTCTCATTCCCTCACTGGTACTGACATTTGCCACGATCGTGGGATTAATTTATCGATCTGCTCCTTCATAGTTGAGCCTTCATCTCTTCAGTCAGCTTTTACGGAATATGTGTTGTCCGTTCCGCAGTGAACACAGTTCCAAGAAGGCATATTCCTGACTCAGTGTTCTCCCATTCAGAGGCTAATGTTAGCAACCGCAGTAGTGAAATGTAAGCAGCAATAGAAATTCATATTGGTCACAGCAGCCACAGAAAGCAGAGGGGGATCCCTGTGTCTGGGGTAGCCCGGAGGGTTTTGCTGGAGGAGGCGGCCGTATTGAGACCAGAATGAAGACTGAGATATGATGGGCCAGCAGAGGGGCAGGTGGCAGCATGTACCCCCACCTCCCTGTCCAGGATCTCCACTTCTCCATCCAGGATCTCTACATCCCTGTCCAGGGTCCCCACTGCCCCATCCAGTGCCCCCACCTCCCTGTCCAGGGTCTTTATGTCCCTGTCCAGTGGCCCTATCCCATGTCCTCTGCCTCTAAAGCACCTGGCTCTTACTGCTCATGTGTCCTCAGATTTTAATGGCCCCCAAGGACCCTCATTTGTTCTGACCGTTTCCCAGGACAGTGTTCACTGGCTCTTCCCACATGGCACTTACTCCGTTGACTGTGCCTCTTTTTTGTTAACTTCATTTTTAACTTCACTCCTCTTGGATAATCAGGACATTTTTAAACGATGCTGACCTCAGTGCCCTTCCTACCATCCTCCTTCCCTTACTTACTTAATGTCCTATAAGAGTTTTAATTTGTTCCTTGTTATAGGTCTCTTCCTACGAGAATTGAGTTGAAAGTTAACATACTAAATAAATGCAAATGCAAAGTGCTATGGTCTCTATTTAGAAATGTGAGTGATAAAATTTAATGCAAATGAAGAGAAAACACAACTGAAATATCCAAAACCTGTTCCTTTTCCCAGGATCTCAGGGTCCTGGGATCCAGCAGCACGTGGGGCTCCCGGCTCAGTGGGGAGTCTGCTTCTCCCTCTCCCTCTTCCCCTCCCCATTTGTGCTCTCTCTTTCTGTCAAATAAGTAAAATCTTAGAAAAAAAAGTTTGACTTCTTTATTATGCATCCTTGCTTCATGATTCAAAATGAATTTCACGACCCCTTCTATGATATAATCTAGCGTTGGTAACCTAGGTTCCTGACTTCATTCAAAGAGTAGTGTGATTGTGATAAAGTCTTTTCTGAAGTTCTATAAAGGATTAATGCAATTTCCTTCATCATTTAAAAGATGTACTTAAAACTGAGGTATCTGCTTTAAGACCCTGCCATTCCATGGAAAAGAATCTTGGAATCTTGGCCCTTTGATACTTTGTGGTTTGAAATTTGTTTTTTTTTTCTTAAGATTTTATTTATTTATTTATGTATTTATGTATTTATTTATTTATTTGAGAGAGAGAGAGAGCACACGCAGTGGGAGAGGCAGGCAGAGACAGGCAGAGGCTGGTAGAGGCTCTGGGAGCAGCACCAACACACCCCATGGCTTTCCTTCTCCTATGCCCCCACCTCTGAAAAACTTCTCAACCTCAATATCTTTCCCTTGCAGTCTTACTTTCAGATTTTTCACCAAAGAGCTCATTTATTTATTTATTTTTAAGATTTTTATTTATTCATGAGAGACACAGAGAGTCAGAGACACAGGCAGAGGGAGAAGCAGGTTTCATGCAGGGAGCCTGATGTGGGACTCGATCCCAGGACTCCAGGATCACACCCTGGGCCAAAGGCAGGCGCTAAGCCGCTGAGCTACCCAGACATCCCGACCAAAGACCTCATTTAAACCCAATGAATTTCTAGATCGGGGAAGAGATACCTTTGAGTACATGAGAGAGGATATGACCTACCATTGGCCTTCAAATGACCCTACATCAGCTTCTTCTGCCCTTGAGTTTCAAGCAGGTCACAGTTCACTGGATCCATAGTCTGTTAAATCCTGTTTAGCTAGAATCCTAGTTCATATTTCATTAGTTAACTTCGGGTTAGCTAAGTCCTAGCTAAGTCTAACTAGCTAGAATTTTATTTTAACAAGCTCAGAGACACCTCCAAGTCACTTCCCTGAAGTCATCCTCTGCTGTCGGGGGTGGTAAGTGGATACAATCAGTAGAGAGAGTGGTTTGTCATCGTGTCTCAAACCTTGAGGTATGTTTCCTGATTGTCTTGCAACATCACTTCGAAAAATTTTCTCAAGGAAATAATCAGAGATGTCTAGAAAGATTTACATATAAAGATATCCATTGCTGTTTTAATTGTAATTTATGTTACTGTTTATAACTATTTAAAATAAAAGAGGGACACCCGGCTGGCTCTGTCAGTAGAGCATGTACTCTAGATCTCAAGGTTGTCAGTTCAAGCCCCACATTGGGTGTGGAGATTACTTAAAAAATAAAATCTTAAAAAAAAAAACAAAATTAAATTAAAAACTTAATGTACACCAGAATCTACTAGTATACTGTACATTCACCAGCTGGTATTAAAAACTTAAAAGTTAGAAACAAAATATTTAATAATAGGAAAATGATGTAAAAATGTATGTTTAACTGGATGATGGGAATCCTTCACAGTCATTGAGAATTTCTATTTGGAGAACACTTCAAGATATGGAGATGTGTACAACTAGCACTTAAAAAAATGACAAAACAATGTGTAAACATTTTCATTTCCAGATGGAATTTTCAGTTTGTGCATCTACCTCTCTTTTCTCCTGAAGACCAATTAAAAGATCATAAAAACATGAAAATAATTTTTTTAAGATTCACTTACTGATTTGAGAGGGAGAGAGCATGCATGCAGGAGCAACGGAGGGGCAGAGGGACAGGGAGACAGGCAGACTCCTGCTGAGTGGGGAGCCCATCTTGATCCTAGGACCCCAAGACCATTACCTAGTGGCCAGAGGGCTTGCCACCACACCACTGTCACAGCCCTTGTTTTTTGGGGGACATGCTCGCTGACTCCCCACAAGGCTTGTTCTGAGGCAGGGTCTCTGGAGACCTTGGATATTTGAGTCCTTGGATTGCACATTGCTTGTTCCAACCTTTCAAATTAGTTACTTTTTAAAAAAATATATTTTATTAAAAAATTAAAATAAAATAAATATATATTTTATTTAGTTATTCATGAGAGACACACAGAGAGAGAGGCAGAGACACAGGCAGAGGGAGAAGCAGGCTCCCTGCAGGGAGCCCGATGTAGGACTCTATCCCAGGTCTCCAGGACCACACCCTGAGCCAAAGGCAGATGCTCAACCCCTGAGCCATCCAGGCATCCTGAGAGAAGAATATTTAGATTAGCAGGTCTTGTGGAACATTCCCAAGCACAGTTTGCCTACTCCGAAGTTGGAGGAAAAGCTGAGGTGTCAATGGGGGAATCCGCTTGGAAGGTAGGGGCACCCACTGATGGGTGCTTATTCCCCCTCTGCATGGAGTTAGTCATGGACCCCAAGAGGATCCATGGAGGACATATGGGGGACGGATTTGTGGACTCTTGATCCTTTTTGCATTTTAAAGCTAGGCAATCCTAAATCCCATGTTTCCTTTGCTTTTTTTTTTTTTTTAAGATTTTATTTATTTATTCATGAGACACACACAGAGAGAGACAGAGACAAAGGCAGAGGGAGAAGCAGGCTCCTCACAGGGAGCCCGATGCAGGACTCGATCCCAGGTCTCCAGGATCATGCTCTGGGCCAAAGGCAGGTGCTACCCAGGGATACCCCAGGGCGCTACCCACTGCTGAGCCACCCAGGGATCCCCCATGTTCCCTTTGCTTACAGTATCTGCAAACAGCCTACCTACTGGGGTTTGGGATGGAGCAGGTTGCCCCAGCTTGCGTCCTTCAGATTGTTAAGCCACCAATGCACTGCATTGACCTGCCTCCCTGCAGTGGTGCTCATGGGGTTCCCATCATGGTGGTGAGCATCTCTAGTTCAGGATGTGAGCCATCAGTGAAGCTACGACCCGGGCAGGAGCTGTCTGGATGTCCACAGTGAGACCACAGCCATCTTTCCAAACATTCTCATCTATGCCTATAGCTAGGGGTGGATTTGTCTCTTTGTTGCCTGCAATCTTATGTCTTTGACCAGTCAATTTTTGAGGGAAAACAGTGGGAATGGACTGTGAGTCTCTCTGTTTTGGGTTTAGCCTGTAACCTCAGGGGTGCTCCAATTTCTTGAAGGTCCTTGTGAAGAGTGGTCCACTTGGCATTTTCAAACCACAAAGTAGCATCTCCAGGGCCCACTAGAGTATACTACAGAGCCAGGGAGAATCTGCCCTATATTGCTGTAAGGTAGGATGGCTAACTCCCTATTCCTGCAGGGGTCCAGGAGCCACAGCAGGTACATCTCAGGGAGAGCAGAGAGAATGGGTGCCTAGGCCACTGATCCTCAGTTGGGTGATGCAGGGCCATGAGCTTGGGTGAGTAGGGAGAGCTGGACGCTGGAAGGGAAGGAGAGGAAGGCGAGTGCTGGTGGGGGCCGAGTGGAAGAGATGCAATGTAAACCGACTCCTGCAAAAGAGAAGCCCAGGTGGCTTCACCCCCAAATTCTACCAAACATTTACCAATTCTTCAAACAGTCTTTTCTTTTTAAAGATTTTATTTATTATTCATGAGAGAGAGAGAGAGAGAGGCAGAGACACAGGCAGAGGGAGATGCAGGCTCCATGCAGGGAGCCCGATGCAGGCATTGATCACAGGAATCCAGGATCATGCCCTGAGCCAAAGGCAGACACTCAACCGGTGAGCCACCCAGGCGTCCTGTCTTCAAACACTCTTCCAAAAAATGGAAAAAAGGGAACATTTCCCCACATGTGAGGCCAGGACTATTGGGTGCACAGCTCTGACGAATGTGGACGGGACGCCCAGGCCAGATGCCCAGGCTGGGACACCCACCGAGCAGCCCCCACTGGCCTTCTGGTGCTGTTCTGTAGGTCTGGGCTGGTTCCTCCTCTCGCGGACCTCGTATTTCAGTACTGTGTGACCTGAAACACTGGAGCGCTTCCTTGGCAAGCCTAGGCCCTTCCCTCTGTACCCCAACAGGACTCCTTTTCTGCCCTACAATCAATCCTTTCACTGTTAACGCTTTATGAAAGGTGCTTGTTTCCTATTCACATGTACGTCAGAACACGCCTTCCTTCCTTTTATCTGACCTCCTTTTCTCCTTTTATAGTTACTCAACTAAAGTTGATCCATTTCTCTCCTTCCAGGAGTACACTGCTCTAAGCTTAGAACTGCCAATTCTATTTTTTCCTCATAAACATAGTTAACATCTTCCTTTGTCTGTTGTAAGTTTCTATGTGTGTCTTAAGATTCTCTTCGGGAAAGAGTCTTTTTGGGGGATGCTTGCTTTTGTCCTTTCACAGTTGAGGGGGTCCTGTTGGTGGTTAGGTGTGCTGCTCCAGGTTAGGGGGTGCTGCTCGGTGGTTAAAGGGTCCTGTTCTGTGGTGAGGGGGTGCCACTCAGTGGTTAGGGGGTGCAACACAGCAGTTGAGGGTGCTGTTCAGCGGTTGGGGGAGCTGCTCAGCAGTTAAGGGGTCCTGCTGGCGGTTGAGGGGTGGGATAGTGAGCTCTGCCCTGCTTCCCAAGCATAGGAGTGCGGGGGGAGGGCTCAGGAGGGGCAGTGAGGTGGGCATGGCGAGAGCAGCGCCCCGAGTGGACTGGGGTTCGCCCCAGGGAAGGGAAAGGCGGTGTTGGCGTGTCCTGGGTCCACCACACCAAACAACCGGGCAGCCACAGAGACCAGGCTCTCCAAGAAGACAGAACTGTCTCTTCAGAAGGGGGACTGGCTTGTGTAAAAATGCCTCTGAACAGTCCTTACCAGAGAGAAAACCGAATTACCTCTGGGTGGGCGTACAGCAGAAGATCATGGTGTGAATCAAATTGGCAAATTAAGGAAAATGAAAATATACCATATTGATGGGCCCTTTATTTTATTTTTTAAATTTATTTATTCGTGAGAGAGACAGAGAGAGAGAGAAGCAGAGACACAGGCAGAGGGAGAAGCAGGCTCCATGCAGGGAGCCCGACGTGGGACTAGATCCCGGGACCCCGGGGTCACACCCTGAGCCAGAGGCAGACACCCAACCGCTGAGCCTCCCAGGTGTCCCTTGATGGGCCCTTTAAAAAAAAGAGGCAAGATGCCCTAAACTTCTCTAGGAGAACCTGGATATACATTTCAAAAGCCCGAACACTCTGGTTATTTGATTCAGCAACTGTGTACCCTGACAGTAACAAGAGCGAGCTCTATCCAGGGCCACAAGCATGGATGTAACTGCTTGACCTGTATTTGTTCATTGAATTTTCCTGCAGCACCGCGACGGGGGAGTTACCGCGCCCGCTTCTGGTGAGGTGGGGTGGGGGTGGGGGACAGAGCAGCCTGGGGCAGCCAGAGACCTAGAGAGAAGTAGGCAGCCCAAGCGCCCAAGGGCTGGTGGCTTTGAGCCCCTTGAGTTCTGACAGGAGCCGAGGTCTGGAAGATGGGAGGCTCCAGGCCTCCAGCCCCAAGCTGGTGGCAGCTGGGGTGAGGTGGGGGTGTGTGAAATGGAGGCCAGGCCGAATCATAGGCTGCCCCCCTTCCCTGCACCTGCTCCTGCAGCTTGGCGACAGGCAAGAGGCGGTTGGATGGCCGTGAGGACATCTAGTTAGCCAGAGGCAGATATGAGTCCCCCTGAGCTGGTGCCTGGTCCTCCTGGCTTCACAAAGACAGCAGTCCCCTTAGGAGATTTTCCCCCAGAGGGTTCATTCATCCAGTTGTCACTAGGTGGTTATGGGGTTTTTGTTTTTGTTTGCTCTTCCTTTGTAACCTTGCTCCTAGGTGTTAGTTTTCTGCTGCTTCTGACTCCAAAAGAAAAAAAGATACACTTGGTTTGCAGCAAAAAGGATTTTCAGTGAAGCAACTGGCTCATGGCTGTCAGTTATAGTGGAGGGTTGAGAAATAGAATCTCAAATCTGATTCTGAATTTTATGCTTTATTCAGTGGAGGAATGATGTCTTTTAAAAAAGATGTTTTTCTTTGATGACATTTTAGAGTATATGTTTACATTTTGGAGAATGGAATGAGAGCTTCGTGAGGCACTCAGTGTGGGAAAGATATTAGTAGGGAGAGTTGCAAAAAGCAGTAAGCAAGTCGGTTTGCACTTTGGGGTTTGTTTTCATCTCCTTTATGAGTCTGAGGACATTAGTCTGCTCTAGAGGTTCCCAAAACTTAGCTCTGGGCTAAGAAGCCCATACTGTCCTAGTATGGTGGCCACTTTGCAGGATGTCCCTTGACCAAAAGAAAGCCCTAATGATGCTGTTTATCAAGAGTAACATCCACACAACTTAGTATTTGTAGGCTTACAACTAGGTAGCTATTAAAAAAAAAACTACTTAAGTCAAAGTGAAAAATACTTTATTTAATCCTTAAATAGCCACTATTTTTTGCTTGGTTCTAGCTTTTCGCTGGGGTAGCTGAAAACCGAGTTCCACAAAGATCTGTCACCACCTACAGCACACAGCTACAATATAATGTTGAAATTATGAACTTGTGAACTGAAGCTAGTGGTTCCCGGGAGTCTTACTGTGTCTCCTTAACAACGATATAAAGCATCCTGTCGCTCCCTGGGGGTTTGTGGTGCCCCCCAGGGTTCCTCTGCGCACAGTTTGGGAACCACTGGAGCAAGCTGGTTCAAACTTGCCCCTGTCCACTTAGGAAGTGTTGCCCTCACTGGCCTCCTCCTCCGTTATTCTGTGACTGGGAACCATTTGTGAATTTACACTTCTTGGTGGCAACAGAGGTTGATCCAAATTCTCCATGTTTTCATTCCTTTGAGTGCACATCATATGAATTAATTTGCTGGGTCTTCCCTCTCGGGAAGGAATGCCAAGTAACAAAGGAAAAGCATATGCTGAGCTCCTCAGCTACACTTTCCTGGGTGTGGCCCCACGTGGACCACCATGATCCTATCTTCCCGGGTGAGGGGCTGGGAAGGCACCAGTTATCCGAGGCTGCTGGGCTCAGCGTCTGGATTTGATGGTTAGACCCAAGAGTGGGAAGGGGATGAGCAGGGCCTGTCTCCCTGTGATCCCCAGATGGTGGTGGCTGGGTCCCCGTGCCAGGTGGATGGGCATGCTTATGTGTTAAAGGACATTGGACTCTAGAGAAAGCCTGATTCATACTTTTCCTGATGGAAAACCCCAGTGGGACCCTGGGGCCGGGGGGAGGCGGTTAAAGGTGAGGGGCAAGAATCTAATATTGTGTAGAAGGTGGTCTACTCGAGAAAAATACCTGAATTCCTTGCTTGGTTTTTCTTTTTATAAAAGGGGATTCAGACAGATGGGGCTCCCTGCTCACATTCCCACTTGGAGAGAGAATTAATATTAGTTAAAGGACTTGAACCGCAATTGGCTATAAATCTCTCTTAATCTATGTCCTGACTTTGCAGTTTTATCGGCCAGACTTTTGAGTCCTTTTCATGTTTGGAAAGCTTTCCTCAAATCTCCAAATGCTCCACGATTGCAGGATAACTGTTTCCATCCCCCTGCCCCACGTTAGGAAGTAGGGGCTCACCACTGTGAGGGGAAAAGGGGTGGCATCCTTGTGTAAACACACAGAGAAAGCCTCCTACAAATTCATGTATTTATGATGGCTCCCAAATGTGAGGTGATACATACATTTCCACAAAATTCCAATTAATGCACATGGTCCACAGCATTGGTGAAGATGGAGAGAGAAAAAGAAAGTACCTCTAAGTCAAACACAGAGAGAATGACCTGTAGGGGGAAGAACTAACCTGTTCTGTGGTTTTTGTTTTTGTTTTTTTTAGATTTATTTATCTATTTTAGAGACTGAGGAGGGGCACAGGGGGAGGACAAGCAGACTCCTCACAGAGTGTGAAGCCCAACCTGGGGCTTGATCCCACCACCCTGAGATCACAACCTGAGGAAAATCAAGAGTTGGACGCTTATCCAACTGAACCAGCTAGGCGGCCCCTCACTAACCTGTTCTTAAATGTAAACTTTTAATTTTTAATAGCTTTAGATTTTATATAAAAGTTGCAAAGAGAAGTATGCAGAGTTCCTACATGGCCAGGCCCCATCTTCCCCATGGGAACATCTTCATCACGCGTTTGTCCAGCTAAGAGACCAGCACAGATATATAACTGTCCGTGGGAGTTCTTCACACTGGGGATGTACAATCTCTTTGTCCCATAAGTATCTTCTCCCACTGCACAGCTTGACTTTTAGCTGGCTTAGCTTTCAGGACAGAAGTTCTTAACTAAAATGTCCAAAATATGCACCTTTTTCTTTATGGGAGTATTTGCTTGTGTCCTGTTAAAAGTATCTTTCCCACGACTCAGGTCATGAAGGCTTTTTACCATATGCTTTTTTTTAAAATAATTTTTTTACTATGGTAAAATATGTATGTTTACCATATTAACCATTTTTAGTGTACAGTTCAGTGGTATTAAGTAGACATAATGTTGTGCAGCCACACTACCATCCATCCCTATAACTTTTCATCTTGTAAAATTGACATCTGTCTTTGTTAAGCAATGATTCCCCGTTACCCCATTACACCCCCACCAGCACCCGCCATTCTACTTTCTGCCTCTATGAATATGACGCTCTAAATAATTCATTTGAGTAGCACCAGAATTTGTCCTTCTGCATCTGGCTTATTTAGCTGAGCACGATGTCCTCAAGTTTCATACATGTCATAGCAGATGTCACAATATCCTTCCTTCTTAAGGCTGGATAATAAATATTCCATTGTACACACACACACACACACACACACACACACACCATGTTTTGCTTATTCCATTCATCTATTGATGGACATTTGGTTTGCTTCCACATTTTAGCTGTTGTGGGTTATCCACAATAGCTAAATGTGTGATGAACATGGGTGTACAAACATCTCTTTAAGACCTTGCTTTCAGAGAGGAAGATGAACTAGGAGAGACTCCTAACTCTGGGAAACAAACAAGGGGAGGAGGTAACTGGGTGACGGGCACTGAGGAGGGCACGTGATGAGATGAGCACTGGGTGTTATACTATATATTGGCAAATTGAATTTAAATTAAAACTAAAAAAAAAAAAAAGACCTTGCTTTCAATACTTCTGGGTATCCCAGAAGTGGACTTGCTGGATCATGTGGTAATTCTAATTTTTTGAGGAACCACCATACTGTTTTCCACTGAGGTGGTGACGTTTTACATTCCTACCAGTCTATATTCCCACCAATAGTGCACGAGGGTTTCAATTCCTTGTCAACATTTACTATTTCCTGTTTTGTTTTGTTTTTATAGTAGCCATCCTAATGAGTGTGAGGTGGTATGTCATTGTAGTTATGATTTGCATTTATCTCATGATTAGTGATATTGAGCATCTTTTCATTTGCTTGTCTATTTGTAGATCTTCTTTGAGAAATGTTTATTTAAGCCCATATTTAATTTTTAAAAAGATATATTTGTTTATTTTAGAGAGAGAGTGTGAGCAGGGGGAGGGGCAGAGGGAGAGGGAGAACCTCAAGCAGGCTCCATGCCCAGCACAGAGCTGGATGTAGCACTTGATCTCACGACCCTGAGATCATGACCTGAGCCAAAATTAAGAGTTGGACCTTTAACTGAATGAGCCACCCAGACATCCCCTTTGCCAATTTTTAATCAGTTTTTTTTTCTCACTGAGTTTGAGGAGTTCTCTATTCTGGGTTTTAATCTTTTATCAAATATATGATTCACGAATATTGTCTCCCATTCTGTGGGTTGCGTTTTTATGCTGTTGATCACATTATATTTTTAGAATCTATTCATTTTTTTAGTAGATCATATAGATCAAACATGAGATCCGTTCATATTTTGGATAGATACCTAAACATGGAGTTTATCTTAAGGGCTATATAGCATTCCATCTTATGATCACTTGACACCTCACCCCTTTATTCTATTACAACTGTGCTAGCACACCTTTTTTTGCATAAACTGCGGGTATGGTTAGACTGTATCTTGGAGGACATATAATTGCTACATTTTATGGCAAATGCATTTTTATGTTATTATAGACTGCTCATGCACTTCCCCAAATGGCTACTTGACTTTATATTCCTCCAGCAATGTATGGAAGTACTGTGATTATTACATAGCGTCAGGAGGTAAGAGAATCTCAGGTTTGGAAGCAAGGTTCTGTGCTCAAATCCTGGCTCTGCCACTTACTTAATGCCACTCATTAAGTGACCTTAATAGGGTCACTATTATCTTTCTGCTTCACTGATGAATAGTGTTTCATTCTATCTACTCATTCTCTCCTAGATGGGCTTTGGGTAACTTCCCGGTTTTCGCTTTTACAAATAAAGCTATTGCAAACACTCTAACACATGCCTTTAGGAGAGCACATGCATGCACATCTGTTAGGCCTAAATCTAGAGACAGATTTGCTTGTCTAAGGGCAGGCACTTGCTTGGTTTTGCAGATAATGCCATGCTCTCGCCCAGAGTTATTTTACCAGCTTGCATTCCACCAGGAGTGCATGTGAGTTCCAATTGCTTCACTTCTTGGCCAACACTTGGTGTTGTCAGTCTTTCCCATTAGTGTGGGGTTTGTGGTCTGGAAGTTTACAAGAAGAATCATGGCAGCAGATGTTAGCAATGTTCCCCTAGCTCTTGTCCAGGGGAGCGAGAGTCTTAGAACATTGACTTTGAATAGGTCTCTATCTTCCTGGCAAGAGAGAAGTTTTGCCAGCGGGGAATGAATTCCTGGGGAAATTGTATTTCCAACTGAAAATGACTAAGTTGGTATCACTGTTTTATACATCTAGTTTCTGAACATGGTTAACAGGAGCTCCTCTTGAGAGATTCATTGGCCCATGTGAGTATCTGGTTCATGGGAAGAGTAGTTGCTTCTGGGAGTGAGGGGGCTAGTGGACTGGGAGGGAAAAATCATTGAGTCATACACTTAAGATTGATGCACTTTTTATACTGTACTCTGTGTGTGTGGACCTCCAATAAAAAAAAAGTAGTTTATACTTGGTTTCCTTTTCTTCCCCCATTGGACAAAGACCTCTTTCAGCTTGGCCACTGTGATTCTGACCATACAAGGGTATGGGCATCAGGACAGAGAGGAGACTGCATTGTCAGCTCTGGGGGAGAGAGGGTCTGCTCTGGGCAGGGGGCTTGAGAGGACAGGAGGCAGGTGGCAGGTGCTAGGGGGTGAAAGTCCTCCCCCCCCCCCGCCCCACAGCTCTAAGGGAAGTTACAGGACCACGGACAGGTGAAAGAACATAAGCCTTTCTGTTTTCTGATGTGTCAGCAGAAGGAACAAGTTAAGAAAAAGGAGTTAGTATCAAATTTATAAGGTGCTGTGCGGGGTTTGCCAGTAAAAGAAAACCCAGTTGCTCAGCCAGACTTTGAAAAATATTATTTGGTCCCTGAGTAGAAACAGATGTTGTTTCCTGTTAAGAAAATCAGCTATCCATCTTCCACATGCACTGGCAGGAAGGTGTTCACACCTCAGGGTGCTTGCTTCCTCCCAGACCAGATCCCTGGGCCAGATCCCCTGGCCAGAACCCTGGACCAGACTCCCAGCCAGAACCCTGCCCAGATCCCCCAGCCAAAACCCAGAGCCAGATCCCTGGGGGACATCCCCTAGCCAGAACCCCTGGCCAGAATCCCCAGCCAGATCCCCCCGAAGGCCATATCCTCTGGGGGCCAGATCCCAGGGCTAGAACCCGCAGCCAGATCTCTGGCCAGATCCCTGGCTAGATCCCCTGGCCAGAACCCCCAGCCAAACCCCAGACCAGATCCTCGGGCAGATCCCTCGGCCAAAGCAAATGAACAGAATTCTACTCCATCATCTTTTCTGTCCTTTGTCTTGTGGGGAGTGGGCTGGGCAGCTCTCCTGCCTGAACTCTATTCCATTACAGTTTCCCTCCTCACCTCCCTCCACCTGTGAGAAAAGCAGCCCCATGTGCACTAGGACTCCTCTCCACTGGGGTCTGCAGGGATGCACTCTTCCTCGTCTGTATTTCCAGAAGGGTCTTTCTCAGTACATATGGGGCTTGGGCTGCTGACGGCCTGCTTCCTCAGCTCCCACTGACCTGACTTTTCCAGCCTTTTTGCCCAGGTGAAAAATAATTCATGCTGGAAATATGCCAGTGTGATAGTTTGGGTCACCAAAAAACTTCTGATGGGGGCCACCCTTGGCTAAACTGCAAAATGGATAGAGTTTAGCTGGGGGAGCTTGACCATGTCAGAGCCTCTAGGTTCTTGGTTCTCACAGCTCACCTTCTTTTCTTCCAGGACAGCCCCAGTTCATCCTCCATCCACACCCCCACGCTTGGCTTGCACCAGGCACACAGTTGACCTTTCATCAACGTGGACCCGCTTCCACCTCCTAAAGGGTTTTCATCCAGGCCTGTATTTCTTTGACATCTTAATAAGCGGTCCTGTAACAAACAACAGGATGAATAATAATACTCTGTTTTGGCAAATTGAACTATCATTTTGCTTTGATTTATGGGAACTGGACCCACAGTAGCTGTTGGTCTATTCAGATGTTGCTAAGTGTGTGCTGATCCCCAGCTGGAGTCAAGAGGAAACTCAGACCCCGGAGCCAAGCTCATGGGGCCCCTTGGGGCCTCCCCGGCTCCCACACACCTAGCAGAGTACTCATGGGGCCCGCGGCGTCTCCCCAGCTTCTCAAGAGCAAAGCAGTGAAAAGAACACTGCAGCGGAGGGGTGCTTGGAGGCTCGGAAACCCTGCACTATAGACACAGTCCGTGTGCCGATGCTCGAGGCTCACGCCGAGCAGACCTGTAGCTCACACCAGCGTTCACACGCAGTAGATCTTCAGCACAACTGTAAGGCAGTAAGCCACACAGTGGGGCCCACACGGTGACCCACTGGAACGCTGCCTTACAGGAGGATGTGCCACGATGAGGAAAATGTTCCCTACCTCCTCCAGGCAGTGTGGTAGCCCTTGCCTACTGAGCACCTAAAATGTGGCTCCTGAAAATGCATGACTAAACATTAATTTTATTTACTTTCTGTTTATTAATTTACAGTTTTACTGAAATAGTCACATGTGGCTAAGGCTACTACAGCTTTGGAGAGCAGGGAAAAGATAACCTGAACTTCTCTTAATATTTATTTTCATCTGAAACATAAAGAAACCAACTTCGCCAGCATTTAATATTCTGAGTGACACTAGGGCCCTTACTGATTGAGTCTCTCGAGCAGTCACTGTCACGGGAATGTGGAGGTGTCCTGGCCAGAAGGCTCCAATCAGAGGGTGGACAGTGGCTCCTCAGTGGCTTTTGTCCAGAATTTTATAAATAAATTACCTGGTTTTAAGGAAAACTAATCCTTACAAAATGGAACACTGAGTTAAAAAGAATCCCACACAGAATTGCAAATGGATGATCACGCTGAAGAAGCAAACCTAAGCCAACAGCAAGGTGGCAAAGGTGACCCCCCCACCTGCAGCTTCTGTGGGCAGTCCATGGGGCAAAACAATGACATCCCACTCAAGCCTCATGAGGCCACGTGATTCAGAATGATCTAGACTGTCTGAGTTGTTGATATAGATTCATGATCTTCAAGGGCAACCCTCATCTTGGCATATGTTGTTTTGAAATATCAGCTGATAATAGCATGAAGCCATCGAGATGAGCAAGGCACTTATGGATGAAATGCTTGAAAGTGAAAACAAAATTTTACCATTTTAAAGATCCTACAGTACAGTATGAAATTTCACTAAATACATTTCCAGAAGCCTCTTTTGAGTTTTTGAACTTTGCAGCAATTTAAGTCAAATGCCATTGAGGAAGCACTTCCAACTGTGGTTCACACAGCTGAAATACAAAGAAAATGATGGGGTGGCAATCAGAAATGCATTCCCTTTGTTACAAAACACTGTCGGAATGCTCGTACCAAACATTGCCCCACACAGAGAGGACTAGGTGAGAACACATTACACAGTGCGGGAGATTTGCTACACAGTTGGATAAAAGTATAAATGTCCCTTTTTTTTTTAACCTTTCACTTTAAAATAATTTTAGATTTACAGAAAAGATGCAAAGCTAGTTCAGAGTTCCCCCATACCAAATGCTGGCACTCTCCCAGCCGCAGTGCAATGGCTGGCACCTAGCAATCAGCTTCCATGCGCACTATCTGCAGTACTTGTCCGTATTTCTGATTTTCCCACCGCTAGCCTTTTCCTAGCAGGTTCTATCAGGATCCCACACTGCATTTAGTTGTGGGGTCTCCTCTGACTTCTCCTGGTGGGACTATTCCCCAGTCTTTCTTTGATTTCTTTGCCTCTCATGATCTTGACGCTTAAAAAAAAAAAGATTTATTTGAAAGAGAGAGAGCAAGCCAGGGTGATGCAGAGGAAAAGAATGCCAAGTAGATGCCCCGCTGAGCCCGGAGCCTGATGCAGGGCTCGATCCTACCACCCCAATATCATGACCTGAGCCGAAATCAAGACTTTGATGCTTAACTGACTGAACCACCCAGGTGCCCCATGACCTTAACACCTTGCAAGCAGACCGGCTGGTTAGATTTAGGATGTCTGTTTTCTCAGGAATTGACCGAGGTTGTGTGTCTTCGGCAGGAACACCAAAGGCGATGCTGGGTCCTGCTCAGCCCCTTATCTCAGGGTGGCATGGATCAGTCTGGCTCATGGCTGGTGGTGGTAACCTTGGTCTCCTGGTCAGACCCTGGGAAGTTACTGTTGCTTCTCCTGTAATTAACAAGTATCTTGTGGGGAGACACTTTGGGACTCTGCGGATATTTTGTGTCTCATCCAGGTATATATGTATTCAGTATGTCTTGATTCATGGTATTTACTGCATTCTGTGTCAACAATTAACTTTTTCTTTACATTTTTTAAATTTAAAATCAATTTGCCAACATACAGTATAACACCCAGTGCTCATCCCACCAAGTGCCCTCCTCATAGCCCATCACCCAGTTACCCCACAACAATTAACTTTTGAAAAGATCTATTTTCCCCTGTGTATGTAAAGGAAGATGTGCTCTAACATACACTCTTAACAGTAAACAGCTTTTTATTAAAATGAATAAATTTCAATGGAAAAATTGTCGCCTCTCTCATCAACTAAAGCAGAACAGGAGAGGATATGGAGTGAGGTCCTAGTTACTACAGCAGAGGGGCTCATTCCCTGTACCTGGATGAGGGACTTACAGCAACCAAACTCCCATGGCCACAAGTCCTGCGGATGCCTCAGCTGTCACCAACACAGCTACGTTGATTCAGAGACAAAAACATAAAAGGTTTATCGTACTTGTGATGTGGTGGGGAATGACCATGAAAACTCTTTGTACCACACAGGAGTATTCTGGTGAAATTGTAGCAAGTAACTTAAAGGTTGTTGGACTCGAAGATGGATTATATGGTTTTCTTTTACAAAACAAATAACAATAACATAGCTGTTCAAGACTTGTGACCCATCACTGGGAAAACAAAAAGCTGTTGGAAGGATGCTTCTTAGCAGATATTTTTAAAAGAAAAATAAACACTCTTAATTTGTACCTTCAAGATAAAGGTGATTTAAAAAAAAAATAAGGAGTAAGAAAGTAACAGATTTTGAAAGAAATCTGAGAAACTTTGGAAAACAGATGGACTAAATTTTTTATTGTTGCCCAAAATAATGTGTGTCATCTATTAAAATACTCCTGTCTGCATACTTTAAAAAAAACAGAGACATCTTTATCTTATTTAACAATCTTCCCAACAATGGTGGGTTGCAACCCTATTTGCTAAAAAATGTTAACATGTAGTGCCGTATGGTTCATTTGCATGAACAACTAATTGACATCAGGGAAGATGGAAATTTACTAGCTGAGTTTCAACAAAAAATGTTTGCATAATTGGTGGGTAAGACTGGAAAATGAGTAAAATGATTTGGTAAGTTAATTATTCATTAATCTTTGGATTTGTGCTTCTTTAAGGAGTACTTTTTACAAGTTTGGCAGCCATTAAAATCAAGTATCAAAATAAACGACTCAGAATCAGACCTGCAGATGTTGTATGAGAAAATGATAGAGTAAGAGTCTTATAAATAAGGAAGTGTAGGGGTTCCCCGGGTGGCTCAATCGGTTGACCGGTTGACCGTCTGCCTTTGGCTCAGGTCATGATCCCAGTGTCCTGGGATCGAGCCCCACATCAGGCTCCTGCTGAGTGGGGAATCCGCTTCTCCCTCTGCCCCTCCTTCAACTCTTCTGTCTCTCAAATAAATAAATAAATAAATAAATAAATAAAATCTTAAAAAAATATATTGAAGTGCATTCAATCACATTGCTTTCACTAAAAATCTTATTATGGAGAATAGGGCCACTTTAGTGAGCATGAAAAGGTTTTCTGGGGGCACCTGGGTGGCTCAGTCAGTTAAGCAGTACCCCAAGGTCCTGGGAGGAGCCCCACATCCAGCGCCTTGCTCAGCAGTCTGCTCCTCCCTCTGCCCCTCCTCATCCCCCATGCTCTGTCTCTTTCTCTCAAACAAATAAAAAAAAATTTTTAAGGTTTTCTGTACTATAAATACATAAAATAACACACAATTATTTTAGTGCATTTTGTGTTCAATTCTTAACTCATGCTTTCAGCATTTTAATTATTGTGCATGTTTTACAATGCAAGTAATCTGTTAGCATGCTAGTACCCATTTATAGTTTACAAATACGTGTTTATGCATGAAGAAGGTTTGTGGAAATATCTTCTTCCGTTATGGGGATGTGAGGTCAACAATGTTAATGGGCTGTCGCTCTGAATCTGAGGTCCGATTGTACTTCAGAGGGAATTTCCGACAGGCTTCATCTCCTTTGGTTTCCACAGTGAGAAAAGGCAAGTCTTATTTGTGAAGTATCGTTATCCCTGGTTTCTAGTTCAGGAAACTTGGAACTGAGAGAAGGTAAGACACATACTTGTGTCTTAAAAGCCATGAGGGAGTTGCCAGAACTGAAAAGCAGGTCCTGTGCCCTTTTCTGTCACATTACCTACTCAAGAGTGGAATCTGTCCTCAGGGCTTCGTGGAGTTTTCTAGAACAGATTTCCCCCAGCACGGAGGCTGCAGTTGTAAAGTCAGCGTGTGTCCTTAGAGGAGCGTTTGTGAATGCTTTCCTGGGCTGGTGTCCCAGAGACAGAAGTGGATCTTGGGGTTCGTATAAGCAGCATTTGTAAATATGCACCAATAAGCAAGTAGCATGCACACACTATCACCGTCTGCCTTTCCCTAGAGGAGCAAAACCATTCTCATACGTATATGAACTACGTGTATGTGGTTTATTCTGCATGTGAGCTAACATTATTGTTCTTAATTACTGCTTTTATTTGTAGAGGACCTACACATGTGTCACATGTCCCGCTGCACAAGACAGAGTCATTTGCCCTCCATGTTAAGGAAGAAGAGATCCAGGCATAGAGGGGTTGCTCTGCTCGGGGTCGCAGCACCCCAGGTCTCAGCCTCTGCCCAATCCCAGGTGCACCAGAGTCCCAGCTGCCTCTGCTAGACACACAGCCACACTCGAGACTTTCTCTTTGGTGAGTGAAGTTTGTCTCTGGGAACACTCTCTTAAGATGCCGGTGTACTTGGTGGAGAAGAATCTGTTACCACCTGACTGTGCCTAAGTATTATTTATCCTATTAGATTGCTTTCCGGATGGTGGAATGAAAAAGATTTTGTGCCAGAGAAAATGGGACACGAGCCACGCAAATTTCCGGATGGGCAGGGTGGGTCATGGGGTGGAGTGTGCGCTACATGTAGGGTCTAGGTGGGACCATGGGGAGGGCTCTGGGGGTTCCAAAAGCCATTTCATGAGTGGGATCACATTTGATTGGTTGTCTCACGACAACCCAGTGAAAAAAGAAAACAGGTGATCTGAACCCCCACTTCGCAGATGGATTTACTGAGGCTCAGAAGGGGAATTACAGGGCTTTCCTAAAGTCACACAGCTTGTAAGGGGTGCCTCCAAGACCCATTCTGAATCGACTTTTCCTGTTTATCTGTTACTAATCCTCCATTTCAGAGGTTTCAGGGGTGGCTCTGCCTCAGAGGGGCTGTTTCAGATACGTGTGGGGACATTTCTGTTTGGCTTGGTGAATGCCAGCACCTCTGGCGTTTAGTGGTTACACACCAGGGATGGTAAGGGTTCCCATAAAGTGCAGGTGTCCCCACACAAGGAGAAGAGCCTAGCTTGGGGATCCCTGGGTGGCGCAGCAGTTTGGCGCCTGCCTTTGGCCCAGGGCACGATCCTGGAGACCCGGGATCGAATCCCACATCGGGCTCCCGGTGCATGGAGCCTGCTTCTCCCTCTGCCTGTGTCTCTGCCTCTCTCTCTCTCTGTGACTATCATAAATAAATAAAATTTTTTTTTTAAAAAGAGCCTAGCTTTATGGCCCGCTGGGCATTTGTGAAAAATGGTTTTACTATGTGTTTGCCATTATCTGTGCAGGTGCCGACCTTAAGCCAGACAGCCATAGAGACAGGCCAAGCCTGCCCCTGGGTTTGCACTCGGGTACCAGAACCTCCCTAGGAGATGGGGCTGGGGCTCAGATTGCTGGAAAAGTGGATGGAAGGCTCTGTGTACATTTCCCCTTTTCACATTCTAGTTGGTTCCTTGGAACCTCCTCTGCTTTGAAAGGGCTTGTTTCTTGCCTCCTCACGCATGTAAAGGTGCTATTTAAAAAGCTCTCATGATGTCTTGGGAAGTTTTGTAATCAGACATCCCTGGGCTCTGTTCCTAGCTCTTCCCCTTTCTTGGGCAAATTCTTAAACCTCTGTGCCTTGGTTTATTTGTTTGTAAAATGGAAGACAATGCCTGCTTCACTTAGTCTTCAGAAACTCGAATGAGATAGTGCACATGCATGAACCACACAGACCCACTTCTATTCCACTCTGTTCCCCTACCCCTTTCCCTCTTCTCCCTTCTTTCAGCTGAAGGAAGATTCTAGTTTGCTTACTGTAACATCATCTCATTTAAACAAAAGGAGTGTATTGAATATTGAGAAGATCTCTTGTTTGGCAGGTGTCCTTGCAAACCAAATAAAAATAAATAAATACATGTCTACTGTTCTGAGCATCTTAAAGGGTGTGGACTGCTTTGAGATTCTAACTTAAACCTCGGTCCAGGTGCACAGACACACCTGCCCATGCACTCTTCCAGGTAAGCCTGGAAGACTGGAAAGTCAGTGTGGGTGTGGCTCCAGAGGCCAGACGAAGCTCCATCGAGCCCTGGGAAGGCTCCCTGGGGTGGCTGGACTGTGGCTGAAACAGGACGAGGCGTGGAACCCCTGGGCACAGGTGGGGGCGGGCTTGGGCTGACTGGCTGCTCTCTTGCAGACACAGGCACACATGCTACCCCTTGATTGGCCATCTTCTGTTACTGAAATCTCTCCTGAGGCTTCTTTGGGGGCAAACAGGTGCCCAGATAAAGAGGACGCTATGTGGTCAGCGTGTGTAGGGAGCTGTCACCTCCATTGGTGGTTCTGCCACTAAAAACCCTCATTAAGTCAAGCATTTGAGGGTAACCAAATAGCATGATGTCCTTTGGGGATTTCCAGTTTCATCTGCATCAGCCCAGGACAAAAGAAAGTCATGCCAATGACAAGCCACATATTTGAGTTTTCCCATTTAAAGGGTTACTTTTAGGCAGAAGTTGTGATGCTCTTTCCAAGGAATGGGTTGTATGATCTTGTCCAAGCCTCATTTTCCAAGTGAACATGGGATGACATTGGTGCCTTGTGGGTGGGATTGGCTCAGACAGAGAAACAAAAGAAAATGTGCCATAAAAATAAAGCACTGGCATAGTTCAGAAAAAGTACCTGATTTTCCAACTGGAAGGAACCCAAAAGCATGGTTGTGAATCTATATTGATTTTTCAAAGTCTTTCCAGGGAAGGAAATCAAGGATTGAGGTAAGCTTCCCCCCGCACCTCACAAAATGAATCAGAGTTCTTGTTTCTCTTTCATGCCAGTATCTGCTATGATCACCATGGGTCTTCGCTGGTAGTTTGTAGAACGTCTGGGTGGAATGCTGAGCTAAAGGCATCTGTGGGCAGGACCCATCTCTGCCTGCAAGGCTGAGATGAAAACTCCTGACTTTCCATCATGGTGGTAGAGACTGGGGGTGGCCAACCAAAATCTGCTCTAACCTTTGCCAAGGTTACAGAATGGTGGCAGATCACATGACCCCGCACTCCTGGAAGGCAGGTGCAGTCGTGTGACTGTGTTTCTGCTGTGGGACTGTGAAGAGGAGAGAAGCATGCTGCATCCAAGTGTGAGATCTCTTACATCTGAGTCTGATCCTCTGCACTCTCCTTACCCTTTTCTTTGGGCTGGAAACCAGTGCGAACCGTCAGCTGATGGTCATGGCCAGAGGGAATGGCTCCCTCTCTCCTTTTCCATCCTGGACTGCTCACTGGAGACTGTTCCATGGAAGAGTGATGGATGTGTAGAGTCTCTAAGTCTTTTTGTTTTAATGGCTTAGCTCTACCTTTACGAAGACAGGTACCGGTGTTCATTCTATTCCCTTATTGCTTAGCACAGCACTTTAGATGTAATGAGAGAGGAAAGAATTAACTAAGGGTGTGCAGAATCAACATGTTTCCGTGCTCTATTTAAGTACAAACAAGAACTTATGAGGAAAACACTCACAAAGTCAATAAATTGTTTTGTGTGCAGCCTATAACTGTTCAGTTGAACCAGAAGAATGTCCCTTCACTTAGTACAGTGGGAAACTTCACCAGGCAGTGCTCATGATGAGGAAGACGGGGATGATGTGCTTGGTTAGATGATAAATGTGCATCCTGGAGGAGACTTGCCACCAGCAGAGTTCTCAGAGGGCTTCTGCTAGAGCTAACAAGATAGATGTCCTGCCCATCTCCCCCAAACCCTCCTATGTTACAGATGAAGGTAGCAGAGACTGGTCACTGCCTCTGATAGTGAAATGACCTGAAGCAGTAATTCTTTCTCCGCTAGCAAACTTGAAAACTTCCATTAAAATGCGTCCTGTGCACCTGGGTGGCTCAGTCCATTAAGCATCTGCCTTCAGCTCAGGTCATGGTCTCAGGATCCTGGGATGGAGCCCCATGTTGGGCTCTGTATCCTTTAATGCAGGATTAAAGATGTACAGATTTTTGCTTCCAAGTAATGCCAAATATATACCTGCTTGGATGTTTTAATTTACTAAAAACTATTAATTCTGAAACAAAGATATAAAAAACAACTACCTGAATACACTACATAGTGACCACAAATAGGTATACTCTGGAGGGGAGTGGACATGTGGGCACTTAGAGGGTCTCTTGTTTTCACAGTTTCTGGCCTGAGGACAGGACCCAGGATTCACTGTCTAGGGCAGCTAAAACTTGAAACCCAACAGTCTCTCTTGCTTGGAGAACCAAAAGAAGAGTTTGGGACAACCATAGCCTCTGGAAAGCGAGGAAGAATTCTGGAAAGAGGGAAGCCCCAAATTTTGTGTGTAAACTCTACTTGAATCTCTGGGTGGCCCCTGAAGCAAACATGCATGGAGCAGACTCTAGGCAACTCAGATAAGAATAAAAGAACTGAACTGAGATTTGAACCAATATCCAAGAGACAGCATTTGCAGTTTTAGTTCAACAAAGTGAATCTGTTATTAAAACATAAAGCAAAAAAATCAATACGTGGTATAATGCGCAGGACAGCCCCCATATCAAAGAATTATCTGGTTTGAAGTGTCCATAAGGTTGGTGTATTTGAAGAAAAAGGAAAATATGACCCATTCTCAAGAGGAAAAAAAAATACAAGCAGTGAAGACTCACCCCAACATAAGCCAGATGCTAGAATTAGCCGATACGTATTTTAAACAGCTAATATATATACGTTCTCAATGATATAAAGGAAAATATACTCATAATTACTTTTAAAAAATAAATCCCAGCACAGAGGGCAGCCCGGGTGGCTCAGCGGTTTGGTGCCTGCCTTCAGCCCAGGACGTGATCCTGGAGACCCAGGATCGAGTCCCACATCGGGCTCCCTGCGTGGAGCCTGCTTCTCCCTCTGCCTGTGCCTCTGCTTCTCTCTCTCTGTCTCTCGTGAATAAATAGATAAAATCTTAAAAAAAAAATCTTAGCACAGAAAGAGAAGCTGTAAAAAAGAACTTAATGGGAATTCTAGAAAAGAAAAAGATAATATCTAAATTTTGAAATTCTTTTTCAAGTCTCGGTCCTCCTACTCCACTTCCATCTTCCCCTCTACCTTAACTTTCAGAATTTCTATCTGAAGTAAAAAGTTTCCTAGATGGGGTTAATGGTAGGACAGAGGTGAGGGCAGGAAGAGATCCTCAATGTGAGGGCATATTGACTGAAATATAGCCCCTGTGAAGAGCACAGAGAGAAAGAGATTTGTAAATAAACCAACTAAGCCTGAAGGCCCTGTGGAAAATAACAAAAGGTTGAGTATATAAGTAATTGGATCCCAGAAGGAAAGGAGTGAGAGGTTCAGGAAAGTAATGATGAAACAGAGGCTAAATTTTTTAAGTTTGGTAAAAATCATATATTAACAAAGTCAAGAAACTCAGGAAACCGCGAGCAAAATAAATACAACGAAAACCATATCATAAGGAAGGTGCGGAAAACCAAATCCCCTAGGAGGGTGAGCAGGGCTCCTCTCTATGCCAGAGGGCCCTCCTGTCGCTGGGGCCGAGGAGGACCTGTGCTCTGTGTGGCACATTGCTTCTGGAGAGGACTGTCAGCAAAGCGCTGTTTTGTCTGAGAAGTGCTCATCCCTGTTTGTCTGCTCCTGCCACCCCACACAGGTCCTCAGAAGGGCAGCTGGTTTTATTTAGAATTCCATGAAATTGGAGAATTTAATGAGGTGGCTGGGAGCACCTCATTAATATACAAAAATTAATAACTTTCATTTATAAATAAGAGATCTGATGGAATAAAATATACATTTATAGTAACAGTAGTAGCTTTTTAAATTTTTTTAATTTTAATTTTAATTTTTTAAAGATTTTATTCATTTATTCAATGAGAGACACACAGAGAGAGAGAGGGAGAGGCAGAGACACAGGAGGAGGGAGAAGCAGGCCCCATGCAAGGAGCCTGACATGGGACTCGATCCTGGGACTCTAGGATCACGTCCTGGGCTGAAGGCAGGCGCCAAACCGCTGAGCCACCCAGGGATGCCCTAGTAGCTTCTTTTTAAATAAAAAAAAAAATGTATTTACTTAGAAGCATTCAGAATGTCAACAAAACAGCTGCAACTTTATTATTATTATTTTTTTGCAATTACAGAGTGGTATTCAGTTAACAGAACAACAATTATTTCGTAGAAGCTGCATTAGAGACAACTGAAGATGAAAAACTACCATCGCCATATATAACTAATTTGTGCTGTGCACCAAGAACCTGCTTTAAATTTCCATGCCAATTTACAACCCCCATACTGTACCAGGCAAGGTTAGTGGCTATTGAAAATACCACCAGGACAGGGCTATCTAAAGACACATTCGGTAGTGTGTTAACTATACAAAAAAATGCACTGTACAATTTAAAAACAAATCTTACACAGCCTTCCATTTCAATTTTTTTTCTTTAAAAGGAGTGAGTTGTGTACAGGGGGGTTCAATGCTTTATAGACAAGAAAAAAAACTGTGCTAGAACCAACTTAATCATCATCATCTTCTCCTTCATCTTCATCTTCTTCCTCCTCCTCTTCATCTTCCTCATCCTCCTCGTCTTCCTTCTTTTTCTTGCTCTTTTCAACCTTGACAACTCCCTTTTTTGCCGCATCAGGCTTTCCTTTAGCCCAGTATGCAGCAATATCCTTTTCATATTTTTCCTTCAGCTTAGCAGCCTTCTTTTTATAAGGCTGCTTGTCATCTGCAGCAGTGTTATTCCACATCTCTCCCAGTTTCTTTGCAACATCACCAGTGGATAGGCCGGGATACTCACCTTTGATGTTTGGGCGATACTCAGAACAAAACAAGAAAAAGGCTGAGGGAGGCCTCTTGGGTGGATTGGGATCCTTGAACTTCTTTTTTGTTTCCCCTTTAGGGGGGATGTAAGTTTTCATTTCTCTTTCGTAATGGGCCTTGTCCGCCTTAGCCATGTCTTCAAATTTTCTTTTCTCTTTAGCAGACATGGTCTTCCACCTTTTTGAGCATTTCTTAGAAAACTGAGAAGTTGACTGAAGCTTCTGGGTGCTTCTTCTTGTGCTCCTCTCGGCAAGTTTGCACAAAGAATGCATATGATGACATTTTGCCCCTTGGCTTCTTAGGATCTCCTTTGCCCATGTTTAATTATTTTCCTCAGCGAGGCACAGAGTCGCCCAGTGCCCGTCTGGCTCTCACTTGCCCCGGTGCTGTCTCTATGGAGCTCAATGTACTGCAATCGCTGAACAGTAGTAGCTTTAAACGCTGCTGGACACAGAAGAAAACATGCAGATGGGAGAGGGACCAGATGTCCATGGATAGGAACTCTCCTCATCATAAAGACGCCAATCTTCTAAGTTTACTTATCTATTGAGCTGGATCCCATTTTAAATATTAGCAATGTCAAGCAATTTTTAAAACATGAGGCAAGTAGATTGTAAAGCTTGTAAGATGCAAGCATGTGAAATTGATGTGAACTGTTTCTGGAAAGATGTGCAAGAAACTGATACCACAGGCTGCCTCTGGGAGGAAGTGGTGTGCCCGGGTGCTGGAGGCTGAACACCGACTTCACTATTTCTCATGGTTTTTCTTTTCATTCTAAGCTATGTGAAAATATAAATTTTGAAAGAAATAGAATTATTTAGAAAATTAGTTCAGAGAGATAGTAAGCAATGAAGAAAACCCAAGAAAAACTGAAAAAGAAGAACAATACAATTTTCCATGTACTAACCACACTGTCATGTTGTGTTAGCTCAGGAATAGATTGCTGGAACCATCTATAAAGTCCAGAAAATGAATACAATATTATTACATAATAAAGGGGTATTTCAAATCAGTGGGAAAGTGTGTAATCACCTGAAAAAAAGTTCCAATTACCCACCTATATCTACCAAAGTAAATACCATACCGGTGTAGAATTAGACCATGAATAATAGAACCTTAAAAGTAATAGAAGAAAATTAGGAGGCTCCTCAAATCATCTCTG
The DNA here is from genome assembly GCF_018345385.1 of Vulpes lagopus. Classification (NCBI taxonomy): domain Eukaryota; kingdom Metazoa; phylum Chordata; class Mammalia; order Carnivora; family Canidae; genus Vulpes; species Vulpes lagopus. Next base: position 2,448,046 of record NC_054839.1, on the reverse strand, counting down.
ATTCAGAAAGACCTTTTTAACTCTGACACAAAATCTGGAGGCTAGAAAAGGAAAGACTGACACATTTGACCAACCCCGCACCCTAATAACCAGGGTGTTAGTTGGCAAACATCATCACAGGCAAAATTAAATGATAATCAATAAATTAGGAAAAATGCTTGCACTTCAGGTAACAGAAAAATGGCTCCTATGTTTAATCATATGAATTCCTTAAACTCAATATTTTAAAAGGCCAAGAGTTTAATGGGAAGGTGGGAAGCGTATATGCAGAGTTTACAGGAGAAACAGCTGGTTCCTTGGTGCTCAGACTCACTGCAAGAAGATGCAAATTGAAACAACACTGAGATGCAAGTTCTTTATCAGGTTGGTGAGGATGATTAAGAATAAGGTTTGCATTCACATCGTATTTGTAAAGGTGAGGAGGAGACAGACAGTTTATATGCTGCTGCAGGGAGTGTAAATTGGTACAACCTCTGGAAGAACCGATTGACAGTATCTAGCGAGATTTAAAATGCACGGAGATCTCATCCTATAACAATACTCATCTGTGTGCAAAACAACTCCTGCCCAAGCATATTTGGCACAACATTGTTTGTAAAAGTGAAATAAAGGAAATAATTTAATGTCTGTCAGGGGGCTGGTTAAATAAATGTTGGTACAATCATACAATAAAACACACTCTACATGTACTGAAATGAAACACTCTCCAATATGTAAAGTAAAAAAAAAAAACCAAAAACCATATGAGGAAGTGCGTTTAGTGTGCTCTCATTTGTAGAAAATATTATGTAAATGTATTCACATACATTGGATATCTATGTGAGTATATTTTTCACAGATGATGCATTACGTAAATCCTTGCATCGTTAGGAAACTGTGCTTGTCTCTGGGAAGAGGAAATAAGAGCCTGAGAATGGAGGTGGTGTCAGTGCACACATTACATATTCAGAGAATGATGCAAAAATAGAGGAGCAAAATAAAAGACTTCTAAAATTTTCATTTATTCTTTCAACAATGTTTACTAAGCTCTCCCATTGCTTATCTTGTGTTAAGTGATTAAATAGAGAGCAAGACACACAAGGTTTGAAGTGGAAATAAGACCAGGGGACCCAAGATGGAGCCCTGGGTGAAAAAATTTTACCTTGAAGCCTGGAGCCCAATTCAGCACAGCCTGTGGCTGTGGGACGAGGTTCTGGAGCTGGGAAATGGGTGGAACCCCGAGAACCCAGACACCTCGCAGGTTTCTGCCATATGCTGAGACACCATCTCTGATATGTGGCAGATTGGGGGCTGTATGTGCACCCTTGCTGGGGGGCACTGGGCTGGCTGGGGGTCTCTACACTCATGGGACTCCTACCTTGGGATCCTGACGTCCATGTGGTCCATACTGTTGTCAGTGGGCAGGTGCCCCAGGGAAGTGCTGTCACCACATCTCTGCCCTCAAGGAGCTTAAGTTCTGGCACCCAGGTAAAGAGAAGCTGTTTTTCACAGCCTGGAAAGACCGAGACTGAATGTGTCACTGACCTGTTGGTCTCAGGTTTGTCTGGTACAAATGCAGGATGCTTAGGGGCAGTGGTCTTGCTAACAGAACATTCTAGTTAAGAAAAAGGCTTCCACTGCATGCATTAATTGCCAATTTGCAAAGGATGTAACAAAGCACCTTAGGTACATATAATTTCATCTTGCTCTGACAATGCAGAAGCCACCTTGGAGTTATCCTTAGAAACACAAGAGTTTTATGGGTACCCAAGAGATGGAGTAACAAAACATTGGCCAGAAGATGGGGTGTCCTGCCTCAGCACCCTCCGTACACGCCTCAGAGGGTGGCCTGTGCCTGGGGCCCCTGTCGGCTCACCCGGTGGGGGGCAGACCGCCTCATCTCAGAGCGTGCACTGCCCATGTCACCAATGCTCCCACGGCAGGCCAGTGTCAGCCCTGCGACCTCAGAGCGCGGCGTCTGGATCCCTGAGCCGGGCGCGCGGGCCTGCGCTGTGCTGTCCACACCTGCTTGGAGACGCAGGACGCGGGTCTCCGTCCTGGCTCTGCCCTTGGGGGCCCTGGCCGCTCACGGCTGTGGCTGGCCGCGGAGGCACGCAGCCTGCTCCCCAAGAAGCTCCCCACTCCCCTCTCTTTTGTGAATCTACAGTATACAGTTTTATTTGTCACATTTGCCTCACAGGAATTAATTAAGTGAAGTAAGCATTGAGGGAGCGCCCTGAGCCCTGAGCTGCCTTGGGCCTCTCTGCCTGCCCGCCCCAGGGTGCCAGCTCCCCCAGGAAATGTAGGTGTGTTTTCTCAGCGCCTCCCCAAATCCTCCACTTAAACCCTCTAGAGTCCCTCAAGGTGGGAAGTGGGTGTCTCGGAGGAAAGAGATGCTCGGGAAGGTGCAGCCATTGTCCAAGGACGCCCGGCTGCAAAGCTGTGGTGCTCCCAGGTGCTCCAACACATGTGAGGCCCCGGGGCGTCTCAGCAGCCCTTTAGGACGCATGGGGCCATGAACTTCAAGGTGACCAGAAGGTGCACAGCTGCTCTCTCATGACACTGGTGGCCTCGCAGGGGGAGCGGGCCTGGGACCTTCACCGAAACGAAGCAAAGCCTCTCTCTCCGCCCTGTTCTCTCCCAAATTAATTGATCTCCGCTGAGCAGAGGCTCTGCATCCTGGGGCCTCCTGCTTGTCCCCTGTCCAGCATCAGCTCCAGGTCAGCCTGAGCACAGCCGGCCACCAGCCTGGGGTCCGGCCCCTTCACGGAGGCCTGGGCCTGGGTTTGAACCCCACTGGCTTATGGAGGTGTTCATTCTTCTTTACCAGGAGCTCCCTTGCATGCTCACACTTGCCGCTGTCTCCCCACCCCATGCCATTCTGTGCCTTGCATTCCATTCCCTTCCTTTCCATTCTGTGCCATTCCTTCTCCTTTTTTTTTTTTTTTTTTTAATTCTTATTTATCTGACAGAGAGAGAGAGTGAGCACACAAGCCGGGGGAGTGGGAAAGGGAGAAGGAGACTCCCTCCTGAGTAGGGAGCCCGGATGCGGGGCTCCATCCCAGGACCCTGGGATCAGGACCTGAACGGAGCCCCCCAGGCACCCTGTTCCATTCCTTTCTGTTCTAGGCCACTTCACTCCGTTCCACCCCATTCTCTTCTGTTCTACTCTGTTCCTGTCTACCACGCTATGCTTGTCCTATTCCTGTTTTGGTAAGACAGAGGTGGACAAGCAGGAGCAGGAATTTCTTCCTCGGGCAGGTTGCTCTCTGCTCACTTCTGTGCTCTCTCTTTCCCCTGCTTGCTCCTCCACTGTGGGCTGGGCTCCCTGGGGCGGCTCCTGTCTGCCTGTCCTGCAGGTTAAGCGCAGACAAAGGGAGTAGGCCGAGGGGAACCTGCAGACTCTGAAACAAAACAGGACCAGGGCTGAGGGTGTGGGGTGCGGTCACAAGTGGGGAGTGGGGGGAGGCCAACTGGGTGGGTCAAGCTGGAGAGGCTGAGGCAGGCAGCCGGAGATCAGAGGCTCAGAGGCAGGAAGAGCGCTGATAGTTTAAGGGGATTGAGAATCAGGGAGCCCCAGGGCACAGAGGCACTCAGCTCCCTACAAGCCCTCGGAGCAGGATTACCCCTCTCCTCTCTGGTGTTTCTTCTTGTTGTTTCTTTCCTCTAATTATAATGTTCTTGCCTATGCAATAAGATATTCCCAGAAGCTGAAAGGATCTTATGATCAACCATCTACAGGTGTGGAAACTGAGGCTCAGAGACATCAAGTGATTGCCCAAGGTCACACAGCTGACAGTGGGTCTCCCAGCTCCTGAGACCTGTGGACTCCATCCCAGTGCCCCGCAGCCCCCCGCATCGGAGGACCGTCTTTGATGGGGTGGGACTCGCTGTCTTCCGCTGTGTGCAGAGTGCCACAGCGCATCAGCTTGAAGCAACACCCACTTGTCACAGTTCCTTGGGTTGGGAGCCCGGGCAGGGCTGTGTGGGGTGCTGACACTCTGGCCGCTCTGTTGTCTTCATCCCTCTGGCTTTCCAGGCTGCAGCCTCTGGCCGTCAGAGGCCGGCTGTTCGCCAGCCCCGTGGGGGGGGTCTGCTGCCACCCTGTGCAGGGCTCAGGCGTGGGTGGGCGGAGGGCCCGCGGCAGCCAGGGCGTTCTCTCCCAGGCACACGTATCCTTACAACATCGTCTGTATCCCACTTCCGGGGGGGGGGGGGGGGGGGAGGGGCTTCCAGGTGGTTCTGGTGGGGAAGTCTCTAGGGTACATGAGACTTAAGTGGCCTCTCGGAAAAGCCAAAGGGCAGAAAGACCAGTAATGCCCTGCCTTGTGGACATTTGGTGCCCTTGGTGTCAACAGGGACGGGAGAGCTGTGTTTCTGAGTGTCGTGCGTCCTTTACTTGTGGCCCTGGGAGCGTGAAGGTATCACTCTGATTTAGTCAAGAAACAGTATTGCTCTAGGAAAAGACAAAATCACATTCCAGGCAACATTTTTCAGTCTGCTTAAGCTTGCACTTGAAATGAGGTTCTCAAGGCACAGGAGGGAATGCTACAAAAACAGGAATGTCGATCTACGCAGGAGCATTTCCATAATCAGGTTACACCGGACGCGCGTGGCGGGCTCACTCCCCCGGTGACAGAGCTCTGCGTGGGGACACCGACTCAAATGGCAGGGCATGCCTACTTCCCCAGGGAACCTTAACTCCTCAAGCCTCGTTTCCCTATTTATGTATCCAGAGAAGTGACATTTGATTAAAACAAAACAAAAAACGCTATGCCTAAATAAGTTAAAAATACCTGTTTTGACAAGCATAAAACAAGAATACTAAATTAAGAGAACAGTGATTTTTTTTTCCATTTAATTGTAAACCATCTTGTTTTCTTTTAGCTGGCCGTAGAACAGCGATATGTCCCTGATTCCCTGGAGGGCCCCAGAGGTGTGTGAATGGGCGTGTTTTACCCGTGAACACAGGGTAGCGCTGACCAGCCCTGGGGCCACCACCTGCTGGGGGGCGCGCAGAGGGAGGTGGTCCATTCTGCTGGAGCTCCTGGTTCTCAGCAGGGCGGCCACCTGGAAGCCCCTTACTCTTCCCCAGGTAACTGGGAATCGGCTATGGTTTTGTTTGAATTCTCAACATGGACTTATCAGCAACATCCCCTAATTATCATGCCCAGATTAGTTGAGATTTTGAACGTATTATTTTCTTAAAAATATACTGTACAGTCACTTTACCTCCAGTTCCCTTCCTGTGGGGTGTGAACTCCGTGTGGTAGGGGGTGGGGGTGTGGGGTAGCAGTCTGCAGGTGGCCAGGAAGGGGATGTGGACAGTATTGCTGCCCCCTACTGGTGCAGGTGGACATTGTACAGCACAGGTGCACACAACAGGTTTCACACTGGGAACCCTTCTCCACAGACAGCTAATAGGATGCAGGTTCGGGGATTTTTCTGTGACACCTGACATTTGAAGTCAATACTTCTGGAGGGGCACCTGGGTGGCTCAGCGGTTGAGCATCTGCCTTCATCCCAGAGCGTGATCCCAGTCCTGGGATTGAGTCCCACGTCGGGCTCCCTGCATGGAGCCTGCTTCTCCCTCTGCCTGTGTCTCTGCCTCTCTCTCTCTCTCTCTCTCTCTCTCTCTCTCTCTCTGTGTGTGTGTGTGTGTCTCATGAATAAATAAATAAAATCTTCAAAAAAATACTTCCTGGATATACGACTCAAAGCAATGGTGGCATTGCTACTAGATTCAGGCTGGTTTCAAACAGGTTTTACTTTTTCCCTACTGCATTCCAGGTATTCTTTTTAAAAAATATGAGGAGGCAGGCTCCTCATAGGGAGCTCAATGCAGGACTCGATCCCCTGACTGGGATCACACGCTGAGTCGAAGGCAGATGCTCAACTGCTGAGCCACCCAGGCATCCTGCATTCCAGGTATTAAATTAATTAAATTGAGTGAAAATTTTGCTTTTCTTGGATACCTGACATTGTAGTTATTTCAAATGTATTATTTTGTTCTAGACTGTGTATTCACTTTTTTGAAAAATATTTTATTCATGTATTTGAGAGCAGAGAAAGAGAGTGAGAGTGAGAGCATACACAAGTAAGGGGAAGAGCAGAGGGAGAGAGAGAAGTAGACTCACTGATGAGCAGGGAGCCCAATGTAGGACTCGATCCCAGGACCCTGAGATCATGACCTGAGCTGAAGGCAGGCACTTCACCAGTTGAGCCACCCAGGTGCCCCTGTGTATTCACTTTTATTACGGTATGTTTGTTGATCAACCTGTTTAAAGCAAGATGAGCCCCAAATCCTGCAGCCAGTTTCGTACAATCTCCTACAACAGATTATGATTAATGGGGGTAGAGCATGCTGAATAATTTAGTCCACCAACCATCACTGTGATGGGTATTATTTTCTGAGTGTCAAGACTGGGAAGCTGAGCCCCGGGTGCCAAGACAATACCCCATGGTCACAGCATGAGGGACGGCGTGCAGAATGAGGAGCCGGTCCAGCACTGGAGCCACACACACTCTTCTGTGACAGGGGGTGATGCAAGAGGGTCCAGGCTTCTCACATCTCAGCCCCGAGAGGGAGCTCCCTCCTCCCCGGTGTGCCCAGGCTGACCTCAGTCACACTCAGAGATCTGCTTTCCACATGGTTGGTTTCCCTAGATGGGTTTTCATGCCACCTGGGACGTGCCTCCAGTCACTCACCCCTGTGGCTGTCACAGCGCAGCCAGGGGAGGTGCAGCCTTCCAGGGCAGAGGCTGGCAGGCGGGCGCGGCATCCAGCCAGAGGACCAAGGCCCCTGTTACTGGACCTGCAGAGCGATTGTCGAGCCCCTACACTAACTCTGTGTGTCTTCGTATTGTGTCCCCTGTGGGAAATGCAGGTTTCAAGACTGATGACGAATTTGATGATGTGGGGTTTAGTGATGAAGCCATTCAGCAGGGGTGAGTCTCAACCCTGAGGCTGGCTGGGCACACGTCTTCGCTCAGTCACATCTTGCTGCCTGCCCTTCCACAGGAGGACCAAGAAAAGGCCATAGCATGTATGAAGGTGCCAAAAAAATTTAAATTTTATTTACATGAACTCTGTCTTCCTTCCTCTTTCTTTTGTTTGAACAGTACTATGTAAAGCATGGAGACCAAATCTAAATGGGCAAATGCACCCCCAGGGAAACGGTCTACAACCCTGATGGACCAGAGGTGAGGCTGGGGCGAGGGCGGCCACCATGCCCTGACACATCTCCGTGGCTCCCGCTTTCCCGCGCAGGGCGTCGGGGGAAACAGGCCTGCTCCAGGGCTTGGGTTAGTTCCACGAACTCCTCGCCGACAGTCTGCAGTTGCTCTGGGCTGAACACGACCCCGCATTCCCCTCAGGAGATGCAAGTCCCCCCTGGAAGGTCCCTGGCCACTTCCTGAAGCCTGGAGCGTGGCCTTACCAGCTCCACTCCTGCAAACAGAGGGGCCTGAGTGTGTGTGTGGGGGGTCCTTGCCCTGCGGAGGCGCACAGGCCCCGCGCGGTCCTCTCCTTGTGCGACACCCGTGTCAGTGGGAGGACGTGTGACCCCGGAATCACGGCAAGCCTCGTCCTCCAAAGTCCTGCCTCCTGCCAGACACCCTCTGCTCGTCATTCCTCCTCTGCTGGAGGACTGCACGGACCCTTCTCCCCACTGGCAGGAAGCTGGCCTTAGGGGAAGACACGGTAACCCCTCCATGCAAGCTTCCTGTAAGCTTAGGGGCATCTTTCTATACAATTAGCTTTATTTTTAAAAAATGTTTTATTTATTTATTCATGAGAGAGAGAGAGAGAGAGAGAGGGGGGGGGGGGTGGGGGGGCAGGGGAGAGGCAGAGACACAGGCAGAGGGAGAAGTAGGCTCCATGCAGGAAGCCTGATGTGGGACTTGATCCCAGGACCCCAGGGTCATGCCCTGGGCCAAAGGCAGATGCTCAACCACTGAGCCACCCAGGTGTCCCTAGGGGCATCTTTCTAGACTGTAGGCTCTACATACCCTGGCACTGGTTCCACAGAGGTGTCAGTCAGCCTCTGGGCTTCTGCTCCGTGAACACAGAAAGCTATGACTGGATTGTAGTAGCAGAGGAATTCTGGACTCTGCTCTTCTTTCTGTGTTGGCTGAGTTAGAGACTGAGAAGCAAACATCAAATGAGCTGCTGAGACCATGGCTTCATCTTAGAAAGGAGGTGGGCCTCTGGGCTTACAAGTGCTTGGGAATGATACAGTCACTGCTCAGGGCTCAACCAGGGTAAACTGGGGAGGGGCAGGCATCTTGTTCAATGAATGAATGAATAAATAAACGAATTTGTGACAAAATAATAGCAAAAAAAAAAAAAAAAAAAAAAGGCACGACGACCACACTGTCTCAGGACACCAGGATGCCTGAGTGCATCCTGGTGTCCCGAGACAGGATAGTAGACACATAATAGGCGCTGGATAAATAAATATCTCAGGGTCCACACCAGGTTGGGGAAAGAAGGGGTCTGAAAGCCCTTTTTTCTGCCCTGGCTTCCTAGCTTCCTGCAAAGCTCCCTCTCTGGTCAGCGTGAGGAGGGCTCCTTAGGGGGCCGCCCCAGAGGACTTCGGAGCCTCCAGCCTTTGAATTTTCTTCTGGCAATTTCCTGAAGGGAATCTTTCAGGTTGAGAGAGAGAGGATCAGGTTTGAAAGCTTATGACTAATTGCATAAATATATGTATGCTTCAAGCTGATTCACTGATCAAATAGAAGTCTCACTGAACACCTCATTAAAAATTAAAACCAGCAGAAAATGCAATGTCTGAGGATGAAAGCTTTAGACAGTGACAGTTCACCGAGTTGTCATTTCTTACTGTGGTCATGCCCACAAAGCCATCACTGTTGGGCATGAGAGTCACCCCAGCAAGATTTCTGTCTGGCCTGTCACCTGCCTTTTACTTCCCTGAGTCCAGAGGCTGATCTGCTGCTGAGATGCAGAGGAACCTGCTCCTCTGCTGAGAAGCCTGATGGACGAGTGCCGTGTCCAGTGTCCAGTGAGGATAGATGGGCACTGTGTCCAGTGTGAGAGTCTTTTGATGGATGGATGCAGTGCTGAGTGCCCAGTGAGGATAGATGGGCGCTGTGTCCAGTGTGAGGGTCTCCTGATGGACAGGAGCCACACCTAGTGTGAGGACCTCCTGATGGATGGGCAGGGTGTCCAGTGTCCAGTGAGATTGATTAGGCCCTGGGTCTCCTGCAGGATGGGGGTGTGTGTCCAGTGTGAGGGTCTCCTGGTGGACAAGCACCATGTCCGGTGTCCAGTGAGGAAGGAGAGGCACCATGTCTAGCTATGGTGCAGCATCCGTTTCTGGGCCTGTGAGGTGCTGAGGGAATATCTGGGCGTGTTTGGGAGGAGTTCCACCGTGTAACCAATCCTCACCTTCCCTGCATGGACCCAAACCTCCAAATGGAGGGATTTCTTGTCTCCACATTGCTCCTGTGATCAGGGGTGTTTGTCTTTTTGGCCAAATGGTAGGCTGCTTGGCCCATTATATTTTCTAGATTCTGAATCTCCTGGGCTTCCTGTGCCGGGAGTTATACAGGGTGGGTCCTCAGCACTAGGAATGGATGATCAGTTGATAGATGAATGAATGCTCCAACTTTTCTTCACATATTTTTCTCAAGTTAGAAGGAGGATTATCTCCTGACACCCCAGAATCCAGATTGTTCATCCGTCAGACTGAAGGGTCTTCTAGGAATCAGGACCCCCCCCGCAGCAAGGAGGATGGGGCTAAAAGAAGGGGTCGGACCCTGAGCTGGGACCTCCATCCACAGGAGCACACCGTCTCATGGCATATCGGGACAGGCTCAGCTGCTGTCCAGGCAAGCATACCAGCAGGGCCGGGGTGAAGGAGAGGGTGCTCCATGCTGGCTGGTGGGTCCCCACCATGCCAGCATGCCATCCAAGGACCATGCCTGAAGTCTCTCCGTGGTGGTAGTCCAGCATCAGAATGCCAGGCCGTGGGGTCCAAACCTCTCCCACCATGGTGTGATGTTGGACCAGTTCCTCTTCTCTATGTTTCTGATCTCTGAGGCCATTACTTGCAGTTGCTGCAAGGATTGAGTGAGTTTGCATGATAACGCCATAGAACACGGTCTGCACATAACAGCACAACAAATACGGCCACCAATGTGTCCATCCCGCAGGGGAGCAAACTCGGAGATTTACCCAAGGCACCTGTGTGCTAGGAAGATCAGTCAGCCTCCACAGAGCTCCCCAACCCTGCCCCGTCAACATTCCGCTCCGTGGCCCCGGACGAGTCTCTAATGCTGCTCCAGGTCGTGTGTGCGCCTCCGGCAGGGCTGGCGGTGGCTGAGGAGCACAGTCTGTAATGCACAAGGCAATGGGTCCAGCTGGAATCTCAGCAGTATTTAGACCAGGAACTGGATGGATTGCCTCAACCCAAAATTAGTTTGTTTTCGGATGAGTGCATTATTCTGGAATGTCTTCGTAAAGGTCACAGAGACACAAAACAGAGAGGGTGTTTTCTTAATACTTCTATTTTTCTGTTTCCCAAGTTTTATGACATCACCCATCATAGTGGGTTGAATAGGTCCCCCTCAAAGTCATGTTATCCAGAATCTCAGGATGTGACTTTATTTGGAAATAGGGGTTTTACAGGCATAATTAGTTAAGCTGAAGTCATACTGCATAGGGTGGGCCCTGGATCCAAAGCCTGATGTTCCTAGAAGAGGCTAGAACACAGAGGGGAGATGGCCAGGGGACAGTGGTGGCAGAGATGGGGTGATGTGTCTACGAGCTGAAGACATCAAGGAGCGGTGGCAGCACCACCAGGAGCTGGAGGGGCAGGCAGGAGCCCCCAGAACCTTCGGAGGGAGCTGGGCCATGGTCTGGACTTCTTGCCACAGGTCCGTGAGAGCATAAATCCTGGTTGTCTGAGTTGCCCACTATGTCCCCAGGGCACTTGGACACCCACGAGTACGGATCCGTGGGTGGTGGAGGACCTGAGGCACTTGCTGTGAACTCTGCCACCCTGAATCGTCTCCTCGGGCCACCAAGGGGCAGGGTTAGGCTGGAGGCCACCGGCTTCTAAGTGTCTCCCTCTCTGCTGGGACCACTGGCAACCACCATGGCAGCTCTGCCATTTGTTAACAGTTTCATTTCTTTCATAGAAAGGGTAAGCAAATCAGGTGCTGGAGGCCCACAGCCAATCTCCTGGCGGTGCCCCAGGGGATCTGTCTCATTGTAGGCAAATCAGCCTACCTGGGACCTCACTGCTGGGAGCAGGGAGGAGGGCACAGGGATACACAGGCCAGGCTCCTCGCCATCCTGGGCCTGCCGCAGGACCCAAGCTTCCCCAGAACAGAGAACCTTTTTCATTCTCCTGGTGGACACGCCCCTCTCCACGACCCAGCACCACGTCTCAGACTGGTAACTACCTGCTGGGCTGGATGTAGAAAGCCGTAAGCAAGTCTCGAACTGTATCAGGCACACACATGGGGGGAGTATCCTGCTTTCCTCACTTCTGGTGGGGCCTCCCACATTAAGGAACCAGGACAGGGAGCTCCTGCACCAGGGCATCTGTCACACCTAAAATGGAGAACAAGTGGCAAAATCCTGGTTTTTGAGCCTCGTACCTAACCAAACACTGACCACAGGCACAGGATGGGAGTCACGGAGAATCCTGGAGGGGCAGCGCGTCCTCCTGCACCACAGCCCTGCCCGGGCCCCAGCGAGCCACACAGCCCAGCTGCAGAGCAGAGCCGCAAGCACAGCAGGGAAGCAGGTGCCCAGGGGTTGGCTGGTCAAGTTGGTGCCAGAGAGGAAGTGTGCTCTCCAGCTCCAGGGCTCCAGGGTCTGGCAGGTTCCCCTTGGCCCAGTCCGCTGGAGGCCTCAATTCCTGCATTTCTGCTGAGCACCCCTTGCCACACAGCTGGTGGTGAGCTGGTTTCCCGGGCTGCATGCCCATCGTAGCACCCTGCACCAGCCCCCACGCACCGTCTCAGTTCTGCAGGCAGAGGTGCAAAACCAAGGTGTTGCAGGGCCACACACCCTCTGAGGCTCCATAGAATCCTCTCTCACCAACTCTGGCTTCTGGGGGGTGGTCAGTGGTCCTTGGGGTTCCTTGGCTGGTAGGTGCATCACCCTGACATCTTCCTCCATCTTCCCGGGGCATTCTCCCTGTGGCTCTGTCTTCATGCAGCCCTCCCCTCTTCCAAGGACATGAGCCGCATTGCATTAGGGCCCATCCTGCTGATCCCATCTTTACCTCATCATATCTGCAAAGACCCCATCGCCAAGTAAGGTCACTCCCACAGGTCCTAGGGGTTAGGACTTCAACGTATCCTTTTGGGGACACAGCTCATCTATAACAAGTAGCAACTCTGAGCCTTTGCAGGTTACAAGTGCAAACCTCCAATCCCAGATGCTGCATGCCGTGGTTCCAGGGGGAGTCTGGTGCCTCTCAGCAACAGCACCTTTGCGGGGCTCTCCCGAGGACGTCAGAGGGGGGCTCTGCTCCTTCAGCAGAAACCTCTTCACTCTCTCAAACCCAGCATCTTTGCCACGTCTGCCCTGTCTTTTCTTCCCCAGAATCCAGTCTGTGTTCTTGTCCCAGGGCTGTCCTGCGTCTTCATGTCAATGCTCTGCTCCGCTCCTCCAGCCTGGCCTTTAGTCACCAACTTGCACCCTGGGCCCTGGGGCGGGAAGAGATTTTCTGTGTGGTCAGGGGTCTACTCGCCGCTCTTGCTCACCCCTGTCACTCAAGCCCCAGAGCCAAATTCCAGCTGGGTTAATACAGAGAATGACGACCTGCTTGGTGGGGGACACCAGCCCTCTCTTCCCTCACTTTGTCCCCAGTGGCTCAGCCCTGCCACCTCACCTCCTGCGGCCCATCTGGGGCTCCAGGTGCCAGGGAGGCCTGGCGCTCAGGTGGTCCCTTGATAGCAGGGCCAGGATACCAGGCTCCCCCGCATCGTAAGCCCAAGAGAAGCCCAGCAGCTGCCACTGCTGCAGACCAGGAGGACATGGTCATGGGAGGCACCTCGCGGAGTCTAATAGCACCTGAGGTCATGCGAGAGGGGGCAGCAGGCCCAGTTGCCGCCCATGTGGAGGGAATGCTGAACTTCTCATGGTGGCGGGGTGAATGGCATGGTGGGTGCCAGAGCCAGGCTGCGTGCTGGGTTGGGTGGGCTGTGCAGTGAGGGAGACCCGAAAAGGGGCCACAGCGTGGGGTGAAGGCACCTGCTTCCCTGCTGTGCTTGCAGCTCTGCTCTGCGGCTGGGCTGTGTGGCTCGCTGGGGGCCGGGCAGGGCCGCGGTGCAGGAGGACACACTGCCTCTCCAGGATTCTTCGTGACTCCCATCCTGTGCCTGTGGTCAGTGTTTGGTTAGGTACGAGGCTCAAAAACCAGGATTTTGCCACTTGCTTCTCCATTTTAGGTGTGACAGATGCCCTGGTGCGGGAGCTCCCTGTCCTGGTTCTTTAATGTGGGAGGAGCAGCATGGAGCAGAGGGAGGAGCAGAAGCCACACAAATCGATGCCTAATTCCCCTGTCCACACAGGACTCAGAGCATGGAGGTGCTGCTGGTGGGGAATCAGGGGTGCCCTGAAGCCCTTTCACGCTCCCACGCCTTCCCTAAGACTCACGTGCCCACTTTTGGGGACGCTGCCAACCCCTGCTACTCAGGCATGTGCATAGCCCTGTGTCTGTCCTGCTGAGAGTCTAACCAGAACACCAGGGGGTAGTGTGTGGCTGCCTAGCTTGTCCCTCATGGGAGGTGGGTCCCCTGGTAGTAGCGTGCCCAGAATGGAGGGAAGGCACTCAAACCAGCAGAGGGAGTCTCACGCTGCCAAGGATGCCGTCAGCTGGCTGGGGTTGGAGAGGAGGCTGACAGCATTCTTCCTGGCAACAGTCCCTCACATGGTTGTCAGGAAGCCCCACGGCTTGCACCATGGCCCCAGGGAGGGACAAAGACCAGGCTCCTCCAGGGTCCCACCAGAGGATATCTTAGTAGTACTGATCTCAAGAGCCTGCAATAATATTCCACAGGGAAGTGTTACAGACAAAATAATTCTACATGATGTCTGGCAGCAGTCTAGTACAAAGTGGGTCATTTGGCTACAAGATATAACAGATACAAAAATACTGCTATATGCAAAGCCACACTTTGTGCCTACATAAGTTTCTTGAATTGTTTGATAAAGGATCCAAGAACCAAAATGATGGGGAAAAGGTAAGAACATTTATTTAAACAGGAATTTTTGTCCAAGTGTAAATAAATAGCTCTGGCGACATCGCGTTTCAGGGACAGGCCCCACACAGTGATTGTACCACACTACGTGTGGAGCATGGTGCCAGAAACATCTACGACCCTGGATCCAATAATGACAGCTCAATTATGATATTAGCCTCACAGTGAAGAACAGAAATAATGATTCGGAGAAATTGTTTCAAATTACAGATCCTCTACGGTGGATCAAAAGTCATTAGACATTTTCTATTAAAGACAAAGTAATTTAAGAAAATGGGGGAGCTGTTCCAACTAATCATGTTGTGGGCTCTCCAAAGCTTCCAGGCCAGCTGGCCTGCGGTCTGACCCTGGGATAACCAAGGGGGCCACTGGCCTGTGAGCACCTCCCCAGCTGTATGGGCCCCAAATCTCTCTTAGCTCTTTCTTTCCATCAAATGCCAGCTCCCTCACTCACAACAATATAAGTTACTGCACTTATATTTATGTCTGATTTCCCTAGTTTTAATCCCTATACCCCACATGGGACTTGAACTCACAACCCTGAGGTCAAGAGTCACATTGCTCCCCTGACTGAGCCAGCCAGGGGCCCCTATTTCCCTAGTTTTTAAGGCCTTTGACCCGTAGGGTGTCCCCTCTGTCTCCTGTGGCTTAGAGTCCTGCCCCCTGTCGACCTGCTTCCCCTTGAGATGTCAGGATGCCCTGCATCCCGAATCCTCCACAGACACACACGTGTGCACATGCACACGTGTCCACATGCATGCACATACACACACACGCACACACTATTGCTCATTCTGGCCTCTGTCCCACCCCCTGAAAGCTGGCAGTGATGAGAGCAGCCTAAACTTAAATCCCCCTTGACCTTCCACTTGCTTGGCAGCCTCACTCTCTGGCTTTGGTCTCCTCGCTCTGCTAACCCCCTGCCGTGATGCCCCCTTTGCTTCCAGGTTGAGTGGACACTTTTCCAGTTCTTATCTTCCTCGATCTTTCTGCAGTTTGGGCTCTGGTGAGCACATCCTCCTCCCTGATGCCCCTTTCGCCATGTCCCACCTGTTCCCCCTCCTGGTCTTCCCACAACACGTCTGTTTGAGTCTCCCCACCAGACTCCCCGCCTGACTCCCTGTCCTCTGGCTGTCCTTCAGGTGACACATCTGTTCTCCTTTTTCTCCACACAATCTCCCTGGGTGAACATGCCCGTGGCTATCTAGAACTGACAACACCTAAGTCTATACGCCTTGTTAGATCCTCTTGAGTCCCAGACAAAGTACTCCTTTCTTCATTTGTCAACTAGACATTTTCACATGGATATACTGTTAGGGGTTGAATTGTGTCCTCCCAAAAGATGCAGCTGCCCTAACCCCTGGAACCCACTGTAGAGAAGGGACAGGCTGGCTGGCCGCCTCAACTTGCAGAGGATGCCATCAGCACCTGGGGCGCCCCACTTCCCCCATCTGGAAAAGGTGGGGAGGCCTCCAAGCCCAGTGGCCAGGGAGAGGCATCTCTGGTCAAGTGAAGGAAGGACATCTTTCCTGTTTGCAGGGTGATTCGCCTCAAGATTCAGAACCAGAGATGCTCCCTCCACACCAAGCAGGCTCGCCTGCCCTGAGGTTCCTGCCCTGCTCCACAGGGGCCCCCACTGACCTCTCTGCAACTCCATCCCCTCCCAACCCTGGGAAGGCCCGCAGGGGCACTGACACCTTCCTTGGACCCTCCCTGCCATGTCTCATTTCTTGGAGCTTCCTGCTTCCACTGGACAGGACTTGTGGTCCGGTAAGTTCTCCCCGATGCACCAGGTACGGCAGGAAAGGATGTGAGGCTGGGCTGGCCCCAGGCTCCCGGAGAACATGGGCTCGCCATCCTCCTCTGGTCTTCATGCCAGCAAACTGTGAGGGCCTGGTGGCTCCTCCCAGAAGTGACAAAGTGCACGTATTACACTATTTGTGCATTTAGTGAAGAAAGAACAATCCTTCTGGGGGGGGGGGGGGCCTTCTGCACCCTGTCCTCACGCTGGGGAAACAAGGAGAGCCTCTTGCAACACTGACAAGGACCCAGCTCTTTGCCGCTCTGTTCGGGGAGCTGGCACAGCACGAAAGCCCTGTACCAGCTGTGTTCTGGCTTTACCTTCGCAGTGAGTTGTGACACGTCCACTGCAAAATGCATGAACCTCTAGTGCGTAGCTTGAGAGATGATCATGTAGTAAGTGCTTGTGAAACCACCACCCTGGGCAGGAAATAGCATCACCCCCAGAATGCACCCCCATCTTCCCTCCCAATCACTCAGCTTAGATCAAAAAGAAAACAGAAAACTTATTTTTAAGAGACAGCCAAAAATATATAAAAGAAATAAAAGAATGGGTCAATACAAAATAACAGAAAAGCAGACAACGCAGAATTTAAGGTCTAGAGGGGGTTAACAGGAAACAGAAGGTACCCTCAGATTCAGGTAGTTTCAGGGGTGGAGTGGCCATACCGTTCACAAAGGTGGGCGGCGTCTCAGCACCCGGGCCTGGTTCTCAGGGGCTGGCAACCACAGGGCTGTTCCTCCTCCAAGATCTGGAACTGTTGGGAGGGAGTGGTCCCTGGACCCACAGGGAAAGGGTCAGTGGAAGGGTCATCAGGAGAAGCGAAGCCCAGGAAGGAATACAGGTGGGGCTTCTGCCCACCAATCTGCTTGGCCCTCCACCTGCAGAGACTGACGTGAGGCTCTCGGTCTGTGGTGGGTCTGCCTTCCGGGGAGCCTGGGGGCCGAGGGCCTGCAGGACCAAGGTAGTAGCATCCAGGCATCGGCTGTGCAAAGGGGGGTGTTGCAAAACTAAAAAGAATAGTCTGCTTAAAAACGTAAACAGTCAATGTACCAAATCACACACAAGGCAGATACACCAGAAATACAAGGAGAGTTTGTTAGAGTCCCAATCCCAGTGGCAAGCTTTATATCCCTCTCTGAGAATCTCAGTCAAGAAGGAAATGAATACAAGACATTCAGGATTCAAGTAAGAATTAAGTGTGTGCACACACACATGGGTTATACTTTCTTTCCTTATGACAATAGACATTTCCCCAAATTTCTTCATGGTCTTGATACTCCCAGGGGCCAGGAGTTTTCATAAATTGTAAAAAGTAGAGTTCTTGCAGATCATGCTATCTTATCTGGAAATTAATAATAAGCAGCCAAAAACATTTATCCACTTGGAAATTTGAGAGACACATTTAAAAATGTTTCTCAGATCAAAAGACATACAACTTGTGACTAGTTACATAGAAGTCAATAAAATAAGCACACCTCATCTTAAAGACTTTCAGAGGGAGTTAAAGTCACAGCACAGTAAAATGTATAGTTTTACCCATAATTACTCTCATTGTGGAGCAAGAAAGTCTGAAACAAACAAGGTAAGTATTCAATGGAAGGAACCAGAACACATGGAAGAGACTAAGAAGAGATAAAATTAAGGTGAGAAAACCAAAATTAATAAAGTAGAATACAAAAAAAATTGAACTAAAAATAATGCCATAAGCTGGATATTTAAAAATATATATATTTAGGAAAGCCAGGCTCCTGGTAAGCCTTTTAGGAAAAGTGAACAGGGGATGACACCCAGATTTTAGCGGAGACAGGAGATGAAGGAGATGGGAGCAATCGTAAAAACCATCCACACAACTTTTGTCAATCAATTTGAAACTATGGATGAAATTCATGACTTTGTAGAAAAATTCACCCACAAGGAGAGAGTGGCCTGAACAGCCCAATAGCCACTGCGTCCTGTGATGAGGACAGAAAGACTCACCCCTACGAGGAAGGTGCAAAGCTGCCAGAGCCGGACAGGTTTTGAAGTGATTTTACCAAATAGCCAGGGAACATATTATCTCTATTTATACAAACTGTTCTAGAACAGAGAGAAATAGAGATAAATTACCCATCATTTCATAAAACCTTCACAAAAACCCTAATAAAGATGCCCTCGCCACGAGCTCCCGGTTACAGACATTCCTTCCCTATGAGGGCACCCATGAGCACGCCAAGGAAAACACTGGTGATCGAGCCCAGCCGCGTGGTAGGGATGTACGCCGTGGTCACGTGGGGTCTGTCTCAAGAATGCGGGGAAGCTTCCTCATTGAGAGATGCACGGACACGATTCATGCCACCCAGCCGGCCAAAGGAGAAACACCACGTGATTCTGTCACTCTGTGACCAAAAGGCGCTTGATAAAGTCCAGCACAAACTCGATGTCAACAGAAATAGAAGAGAACTGTACAATATATAACGAAGGCTGTTTTCCAGAAACCCAACAAGGCATGAACTAAGGATGAAGGCGGCGAGGACAGAAACAACTTAGAAGTGCCCGTGAACATAATATTGCCTCAGACATTTCAATGGAAGCAAGAAACCAGAAAATGAAGTATATAATATTGTCAAAGAAAAGCCAAACTAGCATTGGTTTTATTTTTTTAAGTGGTTAAAATTTAATACTCCCCCCCTCCGCTTTATTGAGGTGTAATTGATACACAAACAGGCTCACAGTCAGCTCATACAATTTGGTGACTTTGGACATACGTCCACACCCGAGTTACCATTACCACAATAGAGGTAACAAATACACCCATCCTCTTAAAAAGTGTCCTTGTGTATTTTGTTGTTGTTGTTGTTGTTTTGGTCATCATAGTTAACATGAAAGCTACTTTTGTAACAGATTTTCCAGGGCACACTACCTTTCTATTAGTGGTGGGCACTGTTAAACAGCAGGTCCCTGGGACTTCCTTGTGTCGAGTAACGTAACTCCTGTGGAACCACCACTCCCCGCCACCTCACCCTTCCCCACCCCCCTAATCAGCCTTCTGGTGTCTTACTTCTGTGCACCTGATGATTCCAGATGCCTCACATGTGAGGAACAAGCAGTATTTACCCTTCCCGTGTCTGGTTTATTCCACTTAGCTTAACGTTCTCCAGGTCCATTCATATAGCTGCCAATCGTAGGCGTGCCTTCCTTTGCCAGGCAGAATAATATTCCATTGTCCATATATATCACATTCTCTTCATCCGTTCATTTCTCAGTGAACATTTGGGCTGTTTCCATACCCTGGCTACTGTGAATAACACTGAAATGAACGTGGGAGTGTGGATATGGCTTTGAGATCCTGATTTCTTTTCCTTTGGATACAGATGCAGAAAGAGGATTGCTGGATAAGGTAGCTCTTTTAATTTTTTGAGGAAATTCTACACTGTTTTCCATAGTGCCTGCACCATTTTACATTCCCACTGACATTATACATGGTTCCAATTTTTCCACTCCTTGCCAACACTTTTTTATTTTTTTTAAAGATTTTATTTATTTATTCATAGAAACACAGAGAGAATGAGAGGCAGAGACACAGACAGAGGGAGAAGCAGGCTCCATGCAGGGAGCCCAACGTGGGACTCTATCCAGGGTCTCCAGGATCACACCTTGGGCTGCAGGCGGCGCTAAACCGCTGCGCCACCGGGGCTGCCCTGCCAACACTTTTTTAAAAATTGATTTATTAGAGAGTGTGCATGTCTGTGAGCAGGGGGAGGGGCAGAGAGAGAAGGAGAGAGAATTTCAAGCAGTCTCCCCTCTGAACATGGAGCCTGACACAGGGCTCGATCTCACAACCCTAAGATCATGACCTGAGCTGAAACCAAGAGTCAGACGTTTAACCACCTGGAGCCAACTACCTCCTCCTTTGAAAAATAATAGTCATCATTAAGGTGTGAGCTGGTATCTGATTGGGGTTTTGATTTGCATTTCCAGATGATTAATGAAAAACGTTGAGCATCTTTTCACGTACCTGTGGGCCATTTGTAGGTCTTCTTTGGAGATATGTCTATTCAGGTCCTTTACTCCTTTTTTTATGAGGTTATTTGTTGTTCTTGTTGCTGTTGTTATTGAGTCTTAGACATTCCTTACGTATTGTGGTAATTACTCTCTCCTCAGATACATGATTTGCAAGCAGTTCCCTCCCAATCTGGATGTTGTCTTTGCACTTGGCGTTTGCTCTTCTGTGCAGCTTTTTAGTTAGATGTGCTTCCACCTGTCCATTCTTGCTTTTGGCGTCAGATCTAAGAAATCATCTCTGAGACCCATGTCAAGAAGATTTTCCCCTTTGTTTTCTTCTAGGAGTTTTACAGGTTTGGGTCCTACATTTAAGTCTTTATTCTGGGTGTAAATATTTGCACTTGGTGTAAGATAACGTATGAATAGAACATTTAAAAGTCTAACCAAAAAAGTGTTGGGAGAATTCAGTAGGATGACAGGAGAGGAGGCAAATTTACACAATAAAAAAAAATGCTATTATGTTGGCATTGTTGGAAAAAGAAATGGAAGGGGAAATCACATTTATAATAGTAGCAAAAGCTGAGAAATATCCAAGAGTAAGTATAGCACACACCTACGTGATATGTGTATATAACAAACAGCCTCACCAAAGACCCAAATAAAAGGCAAGTTAACGGGAAAACGTCAGTTCTTTTTAAATTAATAAAGATGCATTAATTCTCATGTTCAGCAGGAAGAATAACTGTAGAAGTAGAACAAGAGTGTCATAGAAAACAAACCGTGGGAAACTGCCATAAACACAGCTGAATGGGGCACCTGGGTGGCTCAGTCGAGCGGTCAACTCTTGGTTTCTGCTCAGGTCATGATCTCATGGTCGTGGGATTGAGCCCCACATCAGGCTCTGTGCTCAGCAAGGAGCCTGCTTCAGATTCTCTCTCCCTCTCCTTCCCACTCTCTCTCTCTCAAATAAGTAAATAAAATCTTTTTAAAAATCCAAACAGGGGCAGCCCCAGTGGCCCAGCGGTTTGGTGCCACCTTCAGCCCAGGGCCTGATCCTGGAGACCCGGGATCGAGTCCCAAGTCGGGCTCTCTGCATGGAGCCTGCTTCTCCCTCTGCCTGTGTCTGTGCCTCTCTCTCTCTTTCTCTCTGTGTTTCTCATAAATAACTAAAATTTTTAAAAAATTAAAAAAAAATTAAAAATCCAAACATAGTTGAATAAACAGAGGGACAGAACCCAGAGGCCTTTCCAACTACAGACAGGAATTTACTAAATAAAGGTGGCACTTCGACACAGTGAGAAACCGCCATTCAGTAATATATTTAGAAGAAAATGCAAGTCATTGGTGGCCATATGCAAAGATAAATTATGAGTTTATTAAGAACTATATATAAAAACAAGATCATAAAATAATTAGAAGACTATGTAGCAGGATATTTTGGAAATCTTGTGGTTGGGAAAGGAATCTTATGTAAGAGATTAAATTCAGAAACCATCAAAGAAGAGGAGAACAGATTTGACAAAAGTCTTCTATAGGTCAAAGACACTAAAATGGTCTTTCTGTCCTCCACAATTGTGTGGGATCAGGGTGAAAAGGAGAACCCTGGGCAGGAGCTTGGCATCCACAAGCTCCGCTTCTAGGTCTGTGTGTGGAGCCTGACCTGGGCTGGAGATGCAGGCGTGGCTCACAGGCCAGACTCCATGTTCTCTGGAGCTAGATACACAGGTCCTTTGGCAGCAGGAGGAATGAGAAGATTGCTCTGCACTGCACCGTCTATGGGGCCATGGCAGAAGAAATCCAGAGAAAGGTCTCAAGGTGCAGGAGTATGAGTTAGGAAAAAGTAAGTTCTCTGACACTGGAAACTGGTTTTGAGATCCAGGATGCTTTGATCTGGGGATCAAATATGCCCCAGGCATTGTCATGTGTGGCCTACAGTTCTATCGTTGGTCTGGGCTGGCCAGTTTCTGCAGCACAGACCAGCAGGACGGGCTGTGCTCAGGTCAAACCCAGAATCAGCCAAGAGGAGGCCCAGTGCTGGTTCCAGCAGGCATGTGGTGGGATCATCTTCCCTGGCGTGGAAATGCCCATTTCTATCCAAAGGGCCAATAAAAATTTTTCAATGAAATATGAAAAAAGACACCAGAACAAAATTTAAAGACAAAGGACAGAAAGGCAGGACGATGGGGCATGCATAGGAAAGGTCTGACAGCGTGTGAAAGCTTCTAGCACTCCGTCGAAGTGCAACCCAGAGAAGGGGGGGGGACAGAGAATACAAAGAAGTCACGGAAAAGTAAGTCAGACAAACGTATGAGAGATTGTAAGTGAAACTTCTCTGTATTGAAACTGGCTTAAAGTTATGGGCAAACCCTTGCTTAAATCATGTTGAAAATGTTTTATTCTATAAAGAAATATTGAAACTTTAGGAGACTGATGCTGAAAGCTCTGCCTGGGAGACACCTGGTGCCCCTGGTCCACGGTGCCTGACCGTTTCAGTTCGATCGAGCCCAACAGGCACTAGTGACCATCCTTCTGTTTTAAAACTTGTGTTAGTTTATCCAAGATACAGACTGGTCAACTGAGTTGTCCCATTTCTTTAAGGGCACACTTCTGATTTTGGCCAAAACACATTCTTTTTTTTTTTTTTTTTTTATGATAGTCACTTCTGTCACCTTTTACAAAGAAAAAAAAAAGTTTCAGAGAAGATGTTCCCTTCTCCCCATACAGAAATTAAAAGTAGGGTAGGAGGAGCAGGGCTGGAGACGTCCTGTACGACTGGGCACGTACCTCCAGCAATGTGATGCTTTATTTTAAACTGCATTTGAATTCTGCTTTAGTGTGTTTCTGACTGCTTGTGCAGGGGTTGCCTCTCAAGGTGAAAGGCATGACTCCTGTTCCATTTTCAGAAACAGCCACTAATACTGTAAAGATGACGGTGGGAGCCAGCTTAATGAAATCCTAATAGTGACTCTGCCACTGGTGGGTCTCACCCTCGCCTCTACTCCTGGAAGCAAATTCTCCTGGCTCCATCTGACCCAGCCTTCCTATGAAATGCTAATTCTTCTGTCATCTTGTTCCCTTCACTCTGTGCCAGTTTTCAGCATCTCTTTAAAAGAGATTTCTTTAATGTATTGGCTATGTACACATTTTTCATTGGACATATGAGCCTATTGTGTTTGGAGAGGAATGAGAAGCTCTCAGCCTTATAAAACCTTAAACATTTGTGATATGCCCATTTCCTGTGTTACCCAATTTTTCTTTCTTTCTCTTTTCTTTTTAAAGATTTTATTTATTTATTCATGACACACACACACACACACACACACACACACACACAGAGGCAGAGACACAGGCAGAGGGAGAAGCAGGCTCTACAGGGAGCCCGATGCGGGATTCCATCCCAGGACCCTGGGATCATGCCCTGAGCCAAAGGCAGATGCCCCACCACTGAGCCACCCAGGCATCCCTAGGTCACCTAATTTCAACAACAAACACCACGCAGGTGTGCAGTCAGATGTTCTGTGTTACTGGCATCTGAGAAAGTTATCACCCTCTTAGAGAACCTGCACGCACAAAACTAGCCTTTGCTTAAAACCGCCCTCTACAGTTTCCACTAAAATTACCTCCCCACACCTCTGTTCCCAATCCCTTCCCTGCACAAACACATAAGAAAATGAGTGCCAGAACGTTAATCCTGTCTTGCTTTTGGAGATTAAGTTGGTCATGTGCATCAAGAGCCTTGCTGTTACTCATAAACTATGATCCAATTGCTTTACTTCCGAGATTCTATCTTAAGGAGGAGATACTAAATCTGGAAAAAGCCACACACTCAAACGATATAAATACTTTATTATTAATGCAGCAAGATGGGATTAACCATCCTCCATCCCTTCCTGCGGCAGTGCACAAGTCCACCCTCTTACTAGGGATTCAGGTCTCACCAAAAGATTAAGACGGCCCCCAACTGATGATGGTTCTAGTGTGCAAGGGTGCAAGAGCAATCCACGTCCAGGGGAGGCCGTACTGGGTCTGAATTCAGATCTCGTCCTGGGCGGGTGCGTTATGGTTTGACCCTCTCTGGTGATGCTGGGCAGTGGCTGTACTCCCAGGCAGCCAGGCAGTCACGAGGACAAATAGCTCTCCTCTCCCCGGACGACCCATCTGTGTGCCACTTCCAGCACAGAATCCGGTATGTCACACCAGGTGCCCCCCATGCCTCATTGTCAAATGGGCTTTGCGCTGGATGATCTGCCCGACGGCTGGCCGATGTCAGCGCTCCGAGCACATACGGGGTGGGGCTGGTTAGGTGTGTGAAATGCATTTGCGACTTTCTATTTTTCCCTATCAGGATGTGATGCCCACAGCCCATTAAGTCATCCCCAGGGTCCTAGCAAGCCTGTCACTTTTCTCTCTTTCAAAAGACCGCGTTGTACTACATAGATGTTCCCCGGCTTAGGATGGGGTTATGTCCCACGTTTTGTGACAAAAAATATCACCACGATCACCGCCATTTGTGCATTTTGTATGCACTAGCAAACATTTCTGCAGAAATCTCCCCCCTGGAAGGGGGCTGTGGTTCAAGATTTTGAACATTTTAGTTGGTAATAGAAGTTGACACTGTTCTCAAAGCAGTACTTTGCAACTCCTCACCGCACCCCTTCCCCCTGAACATCCACTTCTCATACCCGTCAATGCTGCACTGACAAATGTCTAAGCACGGATGTAACAATGTTTAATATCTAACAAATTCACACAAGTGTTCCCAAACAATAGGTAACCGGGTAAAGAGCACAGAACCCTCCACCCTTAGTTCTATTTTCCAGATATCTTATAATCACTCCTGCTTCTTCCTTCCATAAGCAATCATCCCAGGCCACCGCCTCCCAGATTTGTTTTGCAGGAGACAGAAAAAAAAAAAAAAAAGCTATTTTAAGATTTATTTATTGGGTGGGGAAGAGAGAGAATCTTAGGCAGACTTGCCATGGAGTGCCAAGTTCAAACCCTGCTAAGGGACTCAATCTCACCTGAGATCTTGACCTGAGCAGAAGCCAAGAGTCAGACACTTAGCTGACTGTGCCATCCACGTGCCCCCAGACACTTATTTTAAATCACTCTAATCTGGTGGGTTTTGGTTATATACACCCAAATCGAATCCTACCGTTATAGGTGTACTGCTGTTGTAACTTCAGCAGTGTGCTTAGATGTCTATTGTTCTCTGCTCCATCCCTCCTTCCCGGGAGGACAGAGACCTCTGCCTCCCATCAAGCACCCACAGCCCCTCCTCATTGTGCCAGCAGGCCACTTTCTGTACAAGTAGTCTGTGCTTTGTCCACAAATATATGAATACCATACACATCACTGGGAACTTTGTTTTCCCACCAATGTCTGCAGAGCTAGCATCCATCCCCCACCAGCTAAGAGAGTTCCTTCCCACTGCACCCCACACCCAACACTAGTCATTAGATAATTGGAGATTTTGGTCACACAGCCATGCACCATATTTATACAAACAATTATACGGACCACATTAAATGTTCCTGTTTCTTCACTCATACTGTTGCCATTATGGATTTTTTTGGGGGTAAGGTGTGTGGCTGAAGTTAGAGTGACCAGCTCATCCCAGTCTGACTCGGCTTTTTCTTGTTTTAGCATTTTAAGTCCTGTTAGCTTGGTCAGGAATAGGATTCTAAGTGCGACATGTTTTTCCTTTCAAAATTTGGAATAATTCTTCATTAGCAGGAGTGTCCATTACCCTGCTGGCAGGTGTTCCTGGCTGCCCCCCATGTAACAGGGTCCATGGGGTAGATCCCTACACCTCACTCTCCTCAATCTGAGGGTCAGTTCTAAGCCCACTTGGGCCATGTAACAGGGTCCATGGGGTAGATCCCTACACCTCACTCTCCTCAATCTGAGGGTCAGTTCTAAGCCCACTTGGGCCACGTTCTGCAAATGTCGGCAGTTTTTAAAGAACTCACTTAATTTTTTAGAACAGTTTTGCATTAATAGGAAACTTGCAGCAATGGTACAGAGTTCCCATATAACACTTCTATTACCAACACCTCTCATGCGTATGGTATGTCTGTTATAAGAGAGCAGCCAACATTGACACACAGTATAATGAGGTCCATTTCCTGAGTTTTTAGTGAACATCCTTCTTTTGTTCCAGGGTCCCCCACTCTCTTGGCTGGAGGTTCCTCAGGCTTTGTCTTGACCATGTGGACAACCCTTTATCCCCTGTTGCGTCTGGAGGCATGCCCTCCTTGTTAGGCCAGTGAGGTCACGACTCTTCTGTTCCCCAAAACACAACACTGAGTCTCTTGACAAGTGTTTTTTTTACTCATCCAGGTAAATTTCAGGTAACAAAATGTTTCCTCTGGATCAGGACAAAATAAAACGCTCCTGTGCTTGTCTGTCTCCAGCACATGTTCCTCTGCCAATGGCAGCTACCACTGAACCCTCCCACTTTATTTATTTATTTATTTATTTATTTATTTATTTATTTATTTATTCATTCATTCATTCATTCATTCATGAGAGACACAGAGAGAGAGGCAGAGGGAGGAGCAGGAGCTCCCTGCAGGGAGCCCCATGTAGGACTCGATCCAGAGACTCCGGGATTGCGCCCTGGGCCCAAGGCAGGCCCTCAACCATGAGCCTCCCGGGAGTCCCTGAACCCTCCCACTTAAAACCATCGTCTGGTGTGGTTCACGCGGTTCTGTCTTCTTCCTGTTCCCGCTGCTGCCCTCGCCTGGAGCTTCAGGTATGATGGTGTGACCTCCCTATCCCTGTAGGCCCCACAGAGAAAGGTCAAGTGGCAGCCATGCTTGAAAGTTCACAGCCCCTGTCGTGGTCAGGGGGCCTCCCGGGCCCTCATCACGTGGACTCTGCTACGCAGATGTCACCTCCACAAATCTGCATCTTGGTTTCAAGCTGCCATTCCATCGGGGACAAAAGCGTCTTGCTGGAGCCGACAGGCTGGGACGCTCGGGGGATGTCACATTTCTGGAAGGCCAGCCTCCAACACAGGTGAGAGCCACCTCACTGGCTTCCTCCTCAGGGCCACTAGGACACAGAAACAGCACCAAGTACTGTGACAGAGGACATCACTGCAAAGAATTGTCCGCCAGGTGGGAGCTGTCAACTCAATGGGTGGACAGCGCTGTGTGGAGGCTCCAGTTGGGCCTCCCTCTGGTTGTCACCAACGTGGCGTGCCTTCCTTTCTGCTATTGCCCCGGGCATCTGCTGCTGCCCCCTCGCCTCAGCGCGTCCCTGCAGCATGCGCTCGGCTAGCCTGACCCTCGGCTGGTCTTCCCTCCACGTGGCAGATGCTGCGTCCATCCCTTGGGCCAGGGGATCTTGCCAGTGTGCCCGTGGAGGGTAGAGAAGGCAGTGGGGCACTGTCAGCAGCTATATACCAACGATTTGTCCTTTTCTTTCCTTTTTTTTTTTTTTTTTCTTTTTAAAGATTTTATTTACTTATTTGAGAGGGTGATTGAGAGTGAGTGCATGAGCAGGCAGGAGGGAGAGGCAGGAGGAAAGCAAGCTTCCGGCTGAGCGGGGAGCCCGATGCAGGACTCGAGCCCAGGACCCCAGCCCAGGACCCCAGGATCATGACCTGAGCTCACCCGACTGAGCCACCCAGGAGCCCCCTATTTGTCTTTTTCATGGAGCCATCGCAAGCATGTCAAACACTGTCGCTTGAGTCCTGCTTCCCCGGCCTCCCCGCAGAGGCCCCAGGCTGCATGGGATGGGAGCTTCCTCGTTCTGATGGATGCCGTTCACACTTCCCTCCTCCTTCTCTTCTGGAAAGGATTTCAAAGCTACTGAAATAAAGCAAATGTCACTGTGATGTATTGAAATGTAATGTGCTATTTGATGCCGTGGTCCATGTTGTCTAGCTCACAAAATTGATTTAGATGATCTCGAATTGTATGAACTGTCAGAAAAGCCATCACAGCGAGTGACAGTAATGAAAAGATCACCCTTTAGCAGAAAGAGAACAGGACTGACTTAATGGATGCATCTGAGCCTGTAATTTTGGTAGCTGTTTCTAAAAACACGTTAATGAAATGCGCTGGTGAGCGCTGAGGCAGTTTAGATGGTAAAACCCCAAAACCCAAGTCAGTGCCCTGGGAATGCCGAAGTTCAGGGCACCCCGGGAGAGTGGAGCCCTGGAACCTCGCTGGGACTTGGGGACCGAGCAGATGGTTCGCCTCCCATCTTCCGGGGACGAACGCATCTCCCCTCATCCTCACCAACAGCCTAGCCCTCAGGGAGCGGCAGCGCACCCCCACTGTGAGTGGGCCTGGGGGCAGAGCTGGGGGTGCTCAGGGCACCCCAAAGGCCACTGCCCTGGTGCTGGATGCTGTCGTTTGAAGGCTCTGAGCCTGGGGACATGGCCTTACGCAGCAGCAGGTAACCGCTGGGACATCATAGTGGGAGCCCAGGAGTTTCCCAGAGCGTTGCCCCATTGGGCTCCTGCATCTTCACCACCACTGCCAGGAAGCTGCACATAAACGTCTCACGTTAAAGATTTATTTTTTATTTATTTGAGAGAGAGAGTGCGAGCGAGGGGAGGGGCAGTGGGTGAGGGAGAAGCAGGCTCCCCATGGAGTAGGGACCCAGATGCGGGACTTGATCCCAGGACCTGAGCCTCTGGCTTTACAAACACAGCCCGTGCTAAGACGCGGCTGTAGCTCTCCTAGCAGGAAACTACTTCTCCATTTGTGCACAAACTACCGTAATGACTCTGGCTCCCTGCGTTCTCAGTAACCCTCAGTGCCAGCCTGTGGGCGTGGCTGCGGGTTCCCAGGACCTCACCTTGGTGACATGGGGATGCTTGTTACTTGCAGCAGCTTGGCTCCAGAGTTGCCAGCGACTCGA
Organism: Vulpes lagopus; assembly: GCF_018345385.1. NCBI lineage: Eukaryota > Metazoa > Chordata > Mammalia > Carnivora > Canidae > Vulpes > Vulpes lagopus. The sequence continues at coordinate 2,419,159 of NC_054839.1, read as the reverse complement.
GCTGCTGCTCTGGGGGGAGATGGAGTCAGGTTCCGGCGAGCCTCTCTCTGGCCACATTTTCCTCAATGATTCATAACCTTGTTTTATGTGTGTGTCTGTTTTCAAGACACCCTGTTAATGAACATGTTGGCTCCTGATCACGGCTGCACAGGCAACAGCAGTTCTTCTCGCACCTAGACGAAGCATCTGTTCTGCAAGGCACACAACGGCCCCTGCATGAGGGCACAGGACACTAATTCAGCCCCACACCTGTGGGCCTCTTAGATGGGGAGACCACCACCAAGAGGCACAGACACAGGAACAGAGTGGTGCTAAATAGGCCCCTGCAGGGTCTGAGAGCTGAGATGGGGACAGGGCCCCAACTCAGCGGCACTGGGTGGTGGCCGGTGTGCCACGACCCACCTGAACCATCACACGGTGCCACGAGTGCTGGTCTGGGGGCTACGGATGAAGGTCAGCAAGCAGGTGAACTCCCAGATACAGCACTGCAGGCAGGACAGTCGACCGTATACACACCACCTGATTCCCAGTTCCTACCTGAGACGGTGCCTCCATCACACGGTTTCCCGACTTGCACTAAGGGCATTGCTCCTCCTTCTGGCCTATCGTCCACAGTGGGTGCCACGCCAGCTCTCACCTAGGAGCTCTCAGACTCAGGGCCACCCTTCCGCCCCAAGGGGGACAACCAGCTGGGCCCCAAGGAGCTCCCCTTCACCGTGGGCAGGCATGGGGGGTGCCGCAGGAGGGGGTCTCTCCCTGCTTGGGGCGTGCTCTTCCCCTCAGGGCATGTGGGGAGGCTGGAGGCACACGCAAGGTTCTCTGACCCATGTCAGCCCCTTAGTGACACTGCAGCCTCGGCCAAGGCCTGATGGCCACCTCACTGAGACCTTCCCGGGGTCTGTGACCCACTGGAGACCCCGCCAGCCTCGCTTGCCTTCATTGCAGTGAGGTGTCCCTGCCCTCCGGGGTCCAGACCCAGGGCACTTCTCCATCCGGGGTGGGGGTTTGGGGGCTGTGACTGCAGCATCCCCATGAGGCCCGAAGTGCACAGGTTCTCCTCAGCCCTGGAGCCCATTGGAATCCTCTTCCCGTCCGTGGAATCATCCTCCTACATGAGTTCTGGGGTTTTTATTTTATTTTATATTTATTTATTTTTTATTTTTATTTTTTTTTTTAGTTCTGGGGTTTTTAGAGCAAGCATCCTCTGAGCGGCTTTGCTGCGGGTGCCCCCCAGGTGCTGCGTTCCTCACAACCACCTGGGCAGCCTCTCTGCCTCTTCAGCCTGGCAGCTTCTCCATTGCTAATCCTGTGCTCACCTCTGAAATCACCCCCACATCTTGAATCCCTCACTTCAGGATTATCCGAATTATCCAACAAAGAGATTATTTGAGGTCTGTGTCAGGATGGTGCTGGGACGTAATCAAGCCAGTTCCCCAGCCCACGAGGCTCTGACGGGGCGGAGGCGTGCAGAGATGCGGTCCTGCCTGCCTCACATCCTCAGGAAGGCTCACTGTCCCCTCCCTATCAGCCCATCCTCAGACTCTCTCCGGAAGACACAGTGATTTCTCCCTATTGCCTCTTCCTTGGCTCCCCCTTTCAGGAAAACTCTTCAGAAAGTTTCTAGTTTCCATCTCTAAGTAGTCTACTTCCATTCTGTTTCCTCATTAAAAAAATTGCTATCTCTAGAAAAGCTAAAGAGAAAAGCAAGGCGTACCCTCCTAGACTACCCATGTTCACGATTTAGTCACTAAGATCTCAGCACCCCAAACACTAATGGCTTCGTTATTCTGGCAGTTTTTTAAAAAGTAATCTCTGCATCCAATGTGGGGCTAGAACTCATGACCCCACGATCGAGCTGGATGCTCCTCCGACTGAGCCAGTCAGGCGCCCCTATTTCAGCAGTCCTTAAACTGTGATCTGCAAGCCCCTGGGGGCACTGGGACCATTTCGGGGACACAGCCATATAACCAAGGAGATTGGAGTCCTTCTTGTGTTAACAAGTAACTGATGCGTTATGAGCAATGTTAAGTCTTAGCAACAATTTTCCTGGTTACTGTAATATGTTTCAGCAGGGTAGTTATTAAAAAGCCAATTTCACCTAAGAATGTCCTTGATGCAGTAAAAATAATTTTATTAAGTCTCAACCACCAAGTGCATGTTGTGTGATGACACACAAAGTATGCATGAAAGATTGCTGCTGCACAGCCAAGTACAAAGGTTGTCTCCAGGAAAAGCCTTGTCTGGTTGTGTTACAATGTAACTAGTTGCACTTTTCTGGAAACATTTTTACCTGAAAGCATGATTGGCAAAGTAGTCACCAAGACCTGGGTGTTTGGTAGGTAGATTTTGTAGAATTTCATCAAGTAGCCAGCCTGTGGCTTCAAGGGAAACAATGGACAGTATTTGTGTCTAATGATAACATTTGAGCTTTCAAGCAAAAAATACAATTTCCAAACGTGTAGCCACCCCCATGCAAAGTTTACAGCTTTGAACTTTTAGGAGATTGTTAATGATATTAAGGTGTTTTTTAATAGAATGTTTCAACATTTGGAAGATGTGCAGAACTCAGTTAAAGAATATTTTCTAAATAGTTAATGCAAGATGTTACACAATCCTGCATGGGCTAGAGGCCCATTCGGTGGCCAAAATAAACAGATTGAATAACTGGGTATAAGAAATCCATCGGTATGGTTCTGATTCAACACTGCAACTAAAACACTGAAGAAACTATCACTGTAGAGTTTTGGTGTGGCATCAAATATCCACAATTAACGGCAAAGGCTATGAAAATACCCTCCCCCTCTCAATTACTTATCTGTAATGAGGCCAGATTTTTTTTTTACATGCTTCGATCAAAACATTTAAACTTTCTTTTTCTTTGAAATGTTTTGTAAGTTTTCATTGTAGATATCTTGAAATTTTCAAGTATAGTTAATGTACAGTATTATGTTAGTTTTGGGTGTACTACTATTATGTAGTTTTGTAGTGATTCAGCTGTTCTATGCATTTCTTAGTGCTCACCATAAGTGTATCCCCTTCATCTGTCTCACCGTCCCCCACCCACCTCCCCTCTGGTGACCACCAGCTTGTTCTCTGTATTTAAGTCTGTTTTTGGTTTGTCTGTTTGTCTTGTGTCTTAAATTTCTACATATAAGTGAAGTCATACGGTATCTGTCTCTCTCAGACTTCTTTCACTTAGCATTATACCCTCTAGATCTATCTATGTTGTTGCAAATGGCAAGAGTGCCATTCTTTATGGCTGAGTTATAGTTCATCATATATATATACAACATCTTCTTTATCTATTCATCAGTTGACAGACACTCAGGTTGCTCTTATAGTTTGGCTATTGTAAATCATGCTGCAAAAAACAGGAGTACATGTATCCTTTTGGATTAGTGTTTTCATTTCCTTTGGGCAAATAGCCAGTAGTGGAATTACTGGATCATAGGGTAGTTCTATTTTATTTTTAACAAATATTTATTTATTCATGAGAGACAGAGAGAGAGGCAGAGACATAGGCAGAGGGAGAGGCAGGCTTCCTGTGGGGAGCATGATGTGGGACTCGATCCCAGGACCCTGGGATCACGACCTGAACCGAAGGCAGATGCTCAGCCACTGAGCCATCCAGGTGCCTGGGTAGTTCTATTTTTAATTGAAGAACCCCCATAATATTTTCACAGTGGGTGCACCAATTTGCATTCATACCAACATGCAAGAGAGTTCCCCTTTCTCCACAGCCTCACCAACACCTGCTGTTTCTTGTGTTTCTTTATTTTAGCTACTCTGACAGGTGTGAGGGGATACCTCATTGTGGTTTTGATTTACATTTCCTTGATGATGAGTAATGATGAACATCTTTTCATGTGTCTGTTGGCCAGGGGTGTTTTCTTTGGAAAACCGTCTATTTGGGTCCTCTGCCCTTTTTTTTTTTTTTAAATTGGAGTTCAATTTGCCAACATATCCTCTGCCCATCTTTATTTTTTATTTAATTTATTTTTTATTGGAGTTCAATTTGCCAACATAAAGCATAACATCCAGTGCTCATCCCATCAAGTGCCCCCCTCAGTGCCCGTCACTCTGCCCATCTTTAATTAGATTATTTTTGTTTTGTTTTTGGTGTTGAGGTGTATAAGTTCTTTATATATTTTGGATACTGATTCCTTATCAAAATATATCAGTTGCAAATATCTTCTCCCATTCAGTAGGTTGTCCTTTGTTTTGTGGTGGCTTCCTTTGCTATGCTAAAGCTTTTTATTTTGGTGTAGTCCTAATAGTTTAATTTTGCTTTTGTTTCCCCCTGCCTGAGGAGACATACCTAGAAAAAATGTTTCCATGGCCAATGTCAAAGTCTTTAATCCATTTTGAGTTTATTTTTGTGTATGCTGGAAAAAAGTATTCCAGTTTTTCCCAACACCATTGTTTGAAGTGACTTTTCCCCATTGTATATTCTTGCCTCCTCTGTTGGTAGATAACATAAGCATGGGTCCATTTCTGGGTTCTCTATACTGTTCCATTGATCTGTGTCTATTTTTGTTCCAGTACCATATTATTTTGATGACTACAGCTCTGTAGTATACCTTGAAATTTGGGATTGTGATATTCTTAGTTTTGTTCTTTTTAAGATTACGTCAGAGATTTGAAGTTTTTTTCTGATTCCATACAAATTTTAGTATTATTTGTTCTAGTTCTGTGAAAAATGCTGTTAGTATTTTGATAGGGATTGCATTAAATCCATTGATTGCTTTGTGTAGTATGGACATTTTAGCAAGACTTGTTCTTCTGATCCACCATCATGGAATGTCTTTACATTTGTGTCATCTTCAATTTCTTTCATCACCATTTTATAGTTTTCAGAGTAAAGAGCTTTCATCTCCTTGGTTAAGTTTATTCCTAGGTACTTTATTATTTTTGGTGCAATTGTAAATTAGATTACTTAATTTCTCTTTTGCTACTCCATTAGTGTATAAAAGTGCCACAGATTTCTGCATACTAATTTTGTATCCTGAAGCTTTACTGAATTCATTCATCAGTTCTAATAGTTTTTTTGGTGGAGTCCTTAGGGTTTTCTCTATGTAGTATCATATCATCTGCAAATAGGTTTTCTCAACCCCCAAAACATTTAAACTTTCTCTCTTAACTGTTTTTGCAGTTTTCAGTGTAGAGGTTTGGAACATCTTTTAAGGTATATTCCTAGGTATATTATGGTTTTGGTGTTAATGTCAATGAATGGACTTTTTAAAGTTTAATTTTCCAATTGTTTGCCACTACTCTTTAAGTATACAAGCACCTAAAAGGTTAAGACCAAAAAAGTTAAGAACCAGGAAACTATTAAAATAGTTTAGGATGCCCTTAATTTATCACTGCACAATAGAATTCTACTTTAACAATTTCCTTACGATCTCTAAATGGGAATGTAATGTGCTCACATCAAAGGCCTCTGAACAAGACTAGCAAACTGCATTCATCACCATCAAGTGTGGCTGTTGCTCTAATCTAGGTTCTATATGGCAGGTTTATCCTGAGTAGCAGTCATATTCTATCCAACAACTCCCAAGACTAAATGAATGTTTGATCCTTAGTGCATCTTAAGAGATTCCCATAAAGTTTCTTGGCAAATATTAACTCACTATGCAGTCTCTGAAATACATTCAAGACTAGTCCAAGCAGGAGATGGCACTGAGTCTCATCTCTCTTGCAGACAAGAGCAACTTGTGTGGCTTCTCAGAGCAGTTTCTCAGAAATGTGGCCAAGGCCATCTGGGTTCAGAGCTCGATTACTTGATGCCTCTTATGGGCACGTATTAGGTGGCAGTGACGCGGCAACAAGTGTATTCATTCAGGCTTCTGTTTTCAGTCTCTAGTACTTTCTGTGACACTTCCAAAGCCTAATATTCCCTCATTTTGGTCTGTTAAGCTTTATAATAAGTTTTGCCTAAAGAATCTAGTGCTTTAAATAACATAACGAAGGCATGCCAGAATGAATCTTCTGTTGCCATTTACTAACCATAACTTACAGTTTTAAAAGTCTTACGTTCAGCAGTGTCTGCTGGCCCAAAGTTTAGTAAATTATGGCTGTTGACATTTATGAAAATAAGCATGCAGAGACAATGCTGCTAGCTGAAAGCAGTTTATACCCCCCCAAGAGAAAAGTATCCATAGGACTAGAGTATGTCTATTAATAAATCAAAAGTGACCAGAAATTACAGGGGCAGTGCCTGTGTCTCTGCCTCTCTGTGCCATAAATAAATAAATAAATAAATAAATAAATAAATAAATAAATAAATAACAGGGGCAGGATCAGAGGAGTAAAGTAAAATTTTACAAGTAAAATAACAGGCAATACTCCACTTGTACCTCCCTTCCTGCCCCTGCATGGACGCTCCTACCTCCTATCCTGGAAAGAAAGCACAGCCTGGGCACAAATCGAGTGTGAGACTTTTTTAATTCAATTTGTAAAGTACAGTTTAAAAACACATGTTAGTAGCACTCAGAACATTGGCTTGTTCATTTGACATTTTCTCTATCTTCACCAATTTTTATTACAAAAATCAGAAAAGTAAAAATTCATTACAATATTTGCACAGTGTAACCACTAGTTGCCTAAACAAAAGCTAATTTCTATAAAATCATAAACTTAGTGCAGTTTTATTAAGAGAGATCCAAAATTCTCTCAGTGGACTGGATATACATAGTGGTATACATTTTAAAGCAGAAAACCCCAAAAAACAAAAACAAGGAAAAGAAGAAAATATAAGTCAAAATAGTCAGTTAAATATTCTGACCCAACAGTTCCTACGAATAGTAATTTCCACTACGTATAAGGGAAACCATTATCTGTGGTAAAAACCTTAGAGACAAAGCAAGAAATGTGGAATAAAATCACGACAAGCTGGAAGTCAGTCCCAGGTGGCATATGTTTTCAATGAAACCCAGGGCAGGGAGCTACATCATTCCAGGGGCCACTTGTACCCCCCACACCATCATGTGGGCCGGGAGATAAGACTTCACTGCACAGCAAGTTGCAAAGTGTCAATGAAAAGATTTTGAAAAAGACAAATGTTCTTTTTGTCAAGAAATCTTTGTAAGGCTATACTTTGCATAGGGAGATAGCTGTCTTCTGTCATAAAGCCTACAGGACAAAGTAAAAGCAAGCTTTTCAAAATGACTACGTGCAAGGAGTTGAATCTGCAGGCACCTCTCTTACTGCCTCTAATTTATCTTGATCTGATGCAATTTTACTTGACAAAAGGAGAAATGGCATTTTGTGGTGATGGTATTCAAAAGAGAACGCTGAAGCTGGCAGCCAAAAGAATTTGGAAAGAGGCTCGCCATCTCAGAGAAGAAACATCTGTGCAGGAACAGCCCTACTTGTGCATACCACAGGACTCTCAAGGAACTTTTCAAATAAAAGCTTACTTTTCCAGAAAGCTTAAGTATAAAAAAAAGTAGTACAAGTTGTGGCATTCCCTCAAATTGATGCTACATGAGTATTCTGAGTTGGCTACAGGAGGGAGGAGTGTGTCCAGACCCAGCCAGGCCATTCGTCTCTATGAGCCATGGTAGAGGTGCATGGCCCCCAGGATGGCACTGCCGTGTCTCTCTACACCCTTGATGGAGCTGGGCTGCTCCACCACACTATGAAGCTCAGGGATGCTTTCAGCGGTGTCCCCAAACCCATGGTAATGCCCGTAGTGCAGATTCTCCTCAATGTCCTCCACCCAGGAAGGTCTACTAGCTACGCAGCTACTGGGGCTCCCATTCAGGTGCAGAGAGCCACACATCTCGGCGTTAGCACTCATGGTCTTTTCTGGTTCCTCGGTACCGTTAACACAAACAGAACCCTGGCTACTTGGAAAAGGCCGTCCTGGAACTAATCCATTGCTAATTCCATTAGATTCTGATAAGCACTGGTCATTCGGGCTCTCCGTTGCATTGAGCTGTGTCGCAGAGGGGAAGTCCAAATGTCCATTGATGACACATCCATTTGTCAGTGTATCCGACATGGAGCTACTGTTTTTCATATCTGCATTAAGAAATACACCTGTCACCAAAATTCAGAACCAGAGGGGGAAGAGAGACTAATGTTTCATCGCTGCTACAATTTTAAAGGATTTATTTAGCTTCTCTTGTTTTTTTGTTTTTTGTTTTTTTAAGCAAACCAGTTCCTTTTCTGGAAGTAAAAAACTGTGCATAGGCAGATTTAAAAATAGAACCCAACAGCAGCATTTGCCCCGTAAGACAGGAAACATTTATGACTTTCAGGAGCACCTATACTGACAACTATGCGGCGTGAAAAATACCAACAGTCCCAGAAAGCTGTCAGAAAAACCCGAAGAGCAAAAACGTGCTCTCCTCTTAAGACTATGTTCAGGAAGAAGTTTTAAAAATCACCCATGAAAAAGTCCAGCAGAACAAAGTGTGAGGTCTTCCACAGAGTTAAGATAAAAACCCCACACCTCTCCAGCTCTTAAGAAAAGGGAGAAGGATAGGTAGCCCCTGACACGGGGTCCGGGGAGGCACGTGGACGCCGAAGTTCAGCTATTAGCGGCATTCGTGCGGCCCGACTGGGAGCCCTATGCCTTCTCACGCGGGCCGCCTGGGGCCAGCAGCACAATGGCACCAGCTCTGGGACAGTCTTCTGAGTTTTCAAGGACAGTGACTACCATGTCCGAGGCGCACCTGATTAGGCTACATTAAAAATCACTTATGTTGGAAAAATGTTGCTTGTTTAATCTGTGTATGTGGACATCCGTCAAGAGGAGGATGTCTTATGGGGGGAAGAAAGGGGTGATCACAACACACCTGGGCCCATGGAGACAGCGATCACAAGGTATCTTTCTGTATAAGGAAACCTGGGGTTCACTATTCATGTTCACAGGAATTCACACAACAGTACAAAGGATGATTGAGAATTATGTCTTGCTTGGTAATACGGAATTTTATCTCATGTTCTGCGCTGTTAAAGCAAGGTATGATATTAAATACAGAAGAGGGAGTCCCACGACCGATGAAATGAGGACATGTTTCTGCACCCCAATCACCCTGACACACAGTGTGGCCCTCCCCCGGAAGGGCTTACTTTCCGCGTCACCATCTATGTGCCTCTGATTTGCACTTGGACATAGGTTTCTGTGTGTCCCGCAAATCTTCCTGCCAACAAAAAATCACGGCTTGTTCAATGAACAAAAACACCTTCTACACATTCCATTAATCATCCATTTTTCTGTCAACTTAAGTGATAATCATAGTTTAATAGCTGCTATAAATTCTTCAGAGGATAAGGGATTATTTTTTTTTCCAAATTAAAGGACAGCTCTTCTATTGAGTTAAAATTCAAGGCTCGAGAACAAGTAGTTCAAGAACCAAACATGAAGCAGAATAGAAAAGAAACACTTCTATCAATTTTTTCTCAAAAATAAAGCATCAACAATGTTTCCTGGGTGGTAAAATTCATAACTGTGATGGTAACTTTGACAGTTATTAAGACAAATAATCATATACTATTAATAGACATAGAAATGACATTCCCAGAGGATTGGACCTGGAAAAGTCCAGGAGCATGGCCTCAGGAACTGGAGTTACCTAGACTCCGTTTCCATTTTGCTTTCACTGTGTGTGTTTGTGTGAGTGTGGTTTCTCATTAGTGCTCAGGGGTGTGAGCTAGTGTTGTTACATAATCTCAAAATCAAGGCTACTTGATAACCTCATGTTGTTATGGAAAAATTTAATAAGACTGAGCATGAGAATGGCGGGCATCCTAGAGACTGGCTATGCCATGACCCCACCTGGCTGGGACTGCGACCTGCCGGCTGCCTCCAGCACCATCCTCATTCCTGGCCCCAGGTGCTGGCAGGGCCCATGCTCCTGTGCACCACCTGCCCCCAGGAGTTTAGCACATTTTGTGCACACAGGCGGACACTGTTGTACATGAGGTGACAGGAAATGTGGTACCTCTTATAGAGGATGAGCTGGGCTTGAAATAAAAGTGTGTCCTTTTCAATGTGATGTCCAAGCTCGCTATTAAATTTAGCCTGAAAACACAGGGAATGCTTGAAGATTAAAGAATAATTACTTCTGCCTTTTTAAAAGCAGGTAGCAATGTCGTGTATTTTTGAAAAGCTTTGAGTTTTATCATTGGTCTTTAGCCAAAATCTTTAAATGTACTATCTAATCAGAATTTCCCTTAGAAAACCTACCATTGAATTATTTGGCAAAAAGACAACTCCACCTGTAACAACCCTGTAGCTTCTAGAAAGATGTACACATTTTCCTTTCATTTTAGTAAATAGAATGATTTTTTTCATGTATGTCTGGGAAACATGATGCATAATCTCTTATCCCAGTGAAGAATTTAGCATAGAGACATTATAATAAAACCTTAAAAAAAAAAACCAGTACCTATTTCTATATATATTAACACAGTAAGAAAATGGCTAAGATGTTTTCGCGGTCACCTAAAGAAAAGAATGACAGAGAAAAGTGTTAACTCAAAGGAAAAGTCTTCAGAGATTCTAAATGCTAAGAGAAACAGAGCCTTTGACTTTCAACACTGAAGATGACTACCAGCTGTTTGAGTATATGAACACTTCGAGCATGTAAAACGTGTCTTGTGAGACGCGGTGCTCCGCGTTCGGCCAGACTCGGAGCCGATGCCTCAGAAACCACAGAGACCGGGAGGGCGTGCGAGAGGCTCCACGCAGACGAGACTGGCCACGTGTCAGGACTACAGCACTCCCCAGTCCTCCGGGCCTGCAGCAAGTCATCCTTCTTGCTGCGCGCCACGCTGGAACTCCCAGCAGGAGAGGTCTCTCTGGTGTATTCACCCAAAGGTCACATGTCAGAAAAGTAAGCATGCGAAACCTCATTGAAATTAAACAAGGCACGTTAAGCAGAAGCTTCAAACCAAAATAGGAAGATTGCACTTCAACTTTTCATATTTATAGAATACACCCAAAACACATATCACTGTATCTACAAACTTGCCCACGATATGCAAACCGTAGTATGACATTCTTTAAAACGCCGACAGCAGTGCAAACGTCGGGAGAGCTTATGTTAGAAATAATACGCATACTGGTTCTTGCAACGACAAGGGGTCTGCATTGCCGAAACAGTATATATTTCTATTTCTTTGGGTCCAACAGAACCCCCCTCCTGCCGTTTGGCGTCTTCGACCATGGGGCTGCCGTGGCTAACAGAGAACTGTCCACTCCCACCTGTGACAGCAGCAAACTCTCTGTCGACCAGCATTTTGTCAGCTTCATCTTCCACATCGCTGTTCCCCAGCGGCATGCAGGGACCCAGACTCTGAGCTGCATAGAACACAAAGGCAAGTTTAAACCCCAGCACCCACAAGCTTTTAAGACAGCCGATTGTCACTCCTTTCTCCTCAGGAGCAACTAATGCTCCTGAACCATCAAGACAACTTAATAATCAGATTACTAACACATTAAGTGCACTCCCAGAAAACATACTTTCCACAATAAAACATACTTCCTGAAGCGTGCAGTTTCAATGAGAAGTCATGGGATTTTGGACACTTATACTTGATGGCACAAATTCTCCTTTATGGTTGTTGCTTGGACAAAATAACACAGACAACCCAGAGAGGTTTCTAAATATGATTTTAGGTTCAGAGTACTCTGTTATGCGCCCAAATGTTCCTTCAGTTGTTTCTCGTAAAGAAATAATAATACAATTCTTGAATAACATGAATACCATTAAAACTATCCTCAAATTAAAAAAAAACACTAACTTCAGTAGCAGAAAATAAGGTAAAAGCCAAGATTCAATGCTGTCCTGGAGAGGTGCAGGCCCGTGTACCAAGGGATAACTCTGGAAACAAGCATTAAAGTCTTCGTTCTGAGGTCTTTAGAGTTGAGGTTGTATTTTCACATTCCTCAAAATATGATCATTTTTTATGAATGTTACAGAAAAACAAACATGCACATTTAATCCTTCCTGCAAGAATCACATTCGCTGTGTGGAAACATGACCCTGTGCACTTTTCTTAGGAATCTCCCCTTCTCCGAGCAGCCACTCCCACTTGACAGAGCTTTCTAGTTTTAATAAGCATACGCTATCACAAAAATGGACTCCCACATCATGTCCATGTCTTGCTTTTCTTCATCCACCATGGCATAAATGCAGCGTGTCAGCTAAGTTCAAAAGAATCTTTTAAGTTGACTAATAACCCACTGTATGGCTGCATTATAACTTACCCCCACAAAACTCCCCACCACGGTCTGGCTTTTCTTTCCCATTGTGAATATCATAATCAACATCCTTATAAACACACCTTTCTGTACATTTCCGGTTCTTTACTCAGCTCAGATAAATATTGAGAATTATTTCTGGGTCAAGGGATATATAGAACACAAATAACAACTTTTGGTGCTATATCTTTCCAATAAACATTTAAAAACAGACATGAACTCTGCAGCTTTAATTACTTCTAATTTTAGAGGCACGAGTTATTTTTGATATACGTAAGAGGAATGAGTGTGCCAGTTCCAGACTATTATTAAGCCTCACCCCAAACTATTGAGACCAAAGCTAATAATGTATGGTCTTAATGAAAGAGAAGCACAAATTCTGGATTAGTATGTGGGAGAAACAGAAACAGGACGGTGTGATTCGTGTAGCTGGTCTGCACAGGTACCAGGCCAAAAGCACTCTACAAGACAGGTGCTTTTAAGCCAGAGGCATTAAGCCATGGATTTCAGTCTTTCCCTCTCAGAGCTCTCCTGATTCCTCCACATCAGTGGAGGGCAAGGCGCTAGCTTCACTGCGAACCATGTACTTTCAATGAGTCGTGGCAAATAGGCTGCTGTAAGGAGGGGTGGGAGGGAGCACTCTGGGTGCCAGCTGATGAAGTCCTCATCATCTTCAGAGAAAGCCCAGTCACTTCAGAGATGAGGTGCCTCAGTCAGCATGGGGTCAGGTTCTCCTCCTTTTTCTCCTCTGCCTGGTAAGCCAGGCAGGTAATTGGGTAGTTTGCGGAGAAGTGGCACACTAGCATGGCAAAGCCACAGGTGCCTCTGTGAACAGAAAGGGAGACTCACTCCACTGGGATACAACACAGCTTTCAGATTTCATACTTGTAAGATGCCAATGTTCCCCGGAGAAGGTGACAACTAGGCTAATGTGCAACTTCACATCTCTGAAAAGTAAAGGTTAAAAAACACCAAAAAGACAGAGGACAAATACAAAAGTGCTTCATGAGAGCAGAGGAATTTATATTCTCATCCCCTAAGCCCAGTGCCTAGAAGTGTGCCCGTGTCCACAGATGAAGCCCTCTCTCTAGCCTAAAAAGGTACAAACACAGAAAGCAGACAAAAGCTGAGTAACTAGAATAATCAGCAATAAAATCAGGAGGATCACCTCCAGCTAAGTCTGCCTACAAAGTGGACTGGAAACGAGGGCAGACCTGCCACTAGGGGGCCAGAAGAGCTGGTGACCAAGGACTTTGGAGCCATTGGAGGAGCCAGGGCACAAGGCTGTTGTCTTACAGCGTGAAGGACTCCCTTCAGGAGACCCATGCAGCGCACCAGGAACTAACCCAGACCTCTCCATCTCATAGATGGTCGTTAATGCTGGTAGTTCCTCGTTAACAGAACAGGATAAAGAAGAAAGAGACTGAAGGCTTTATATTAGTAGTCAGGATTCTCTTTTAACGTGGGAAGCATATGCCAACGTGGTCAGCCCAGCATTTTCTTTCTCTAGAGATAGGCCCTCTTTGTAGTGCATTGTTGCCCTAAAAGATCTGCAAAGGGGGACACCTGGGTGGCTCAGCATTGTTTGATCCCAGGTTCTAGGGATGGAGTCCTGCATCGGGCTCCCTGTGAGGAGCCTGTTTCTCCCTCTGTGTCTCTGCTTCTCTCTGTGTCTCTCATGAATAAAATAAAAATCTTTAAAAAAAAAATCTGTAGAAGTTTTTGACTCCTTGGCCATAATCTGGCAGCCCCGGAACCTTGTGTAATTTTAGCACCTGTATATAGGGAGTGCTTAATTATCCAGATGGAGGTATTAAAGGTGCCAATTTACTTTTTAAAACTGTATTTTACATGCCATGAGATTAATATTGGCCTCTGAGAATTTTAAGAACATTGGATCCAACCTTTCTCCCACACATACCCATACATCTTTGCCAAAGGAACCACTGAAATATTCCACACTGCATCTGAGAAAGGTGATCTCACAGTCCAGAAAAACAAAATGTCTTCTTTCCAAGTTACCAATTTTGATACCATTTACACTTTGGAAAAGAAGCACCTTCCCTTCCCATCTTCCTATTGTTAAAAGGAAAACTTATTTTAGCTAAAACGAAAAATCAGAGAACATTTTGTTAAAAAATGTGCTTACCTTTTACTTGGCCAAAGCAGGCATTTGTTGAGGAGATGAGATTCTCGAACACATTAGATGCTGAATATGGATGACAGAAAACTGCCTGGGACTGGCTCAAAATAAACCCTCCCAGCTTCCTTCCTACAGAGGCAATGTTGCAACCAAGTGTGACCACTGTCTGAACACAAAAATCTGCATTTGTACTTTCATCTAAGATCCTTAAAACCAATTTTTAGCAAGATTCTAAAACTGCATATTTTATTTTAAGACCAAGTAGTCCGAAGACATGGGAGAGGTAGGACTTCACTTCTGGAAGCCAGATGACACATTACAGAGGCTGTGCCATCAGGAAGGTACACACTTACTGTACAATGGGCATGCCACTTGTGCTGACATGCAGAACATGTATACAAAAACATTCACTTTTTAAAAGTGAATCTTACACCCAACATGGGGCTTGAACTCACGACCTGGTGATGAAGGGTTGTAGGCTCTGCCGACAGAGCCAGCCAGGTGCTCCCAAAACAAGATTTCAAATTGCCAAGGACACCTAAAATTTTACCTAGTGCCTATGAAAAATGCTTCATCGGGCTTAACTTTAAAGGCAGAGAACTCTCTTAAAGGCAAAAATCAATCTATCCGGTCACATACATGTAAGATGTAAGTGGGCCAGCTGGCTAGCACGGTGCTAACCCCCACACATTGTGCACAGAAGCCATCTGACGCGCACACACTGCCAGCAAGTTCACATGATGGACTTCAGCGGGGCTGGGCTCCCGACATGGATTAGTCATCCCCTTCCTTTGTTCATCTTTAGTGTGCCAGTGTGGTGGTGGTGGTGGGGGGGGGGGAGGGTCGCAAGTGCTGACCACAACCCTGGAGGGAGGTGGCCAGGGGCCCCAAGTATGCTGACCACCAGGGAAGTCCTCAGTTCCCCTCTAAAAGAGCCGGAAAGGAAATGCCTCCTGGTGGCTTCCCACTGGACTTAATTAGTCAGAACTATTCTTTACTCCACTTATAAAGCACATTTTACCCAAATCACTTTTTAAAGATTCTATTAAAATCAAAGCACTACCTAAGGCCAGAGTGAAGGTGGTTTCTACCATGAGGTGACCTTTCATAGGACTTGAACTCAGGCCACGGCCCAAGTGCAGCAGGCCTGTGGGTGGGGCACTGGGGATGCCAAGGGCACAGAGCAGCAGCCGTTCTGTTCTGGAGACACAAAAGGGGAGGCGCATAGGATGACTGACTCCCACCATAGCTCTGACACTGCCGAGGACAGATGAGGCTCAAGTTTGAAACCAAGCCAACAGTGGAAACTGAAGAAAGTGCTTGGTTCTTAAGTGTGATTCATTCAGATTCAGAGTAACATGGTGCTAAATCTTAAGGGACTGAGACAAAGCAATGTTATTCCCATGCAGTGTCCTCTTAATCTGGACAAATAGTTAAAACCATTTACTGTACCCAAAGTCAAAGTCACATGTGTGTCTGTAACACACGGAATTAAACTAGAAGGAACTAAATTAGACACTTACTGCTGGGAGGCCCTGGATTTCCTGAATCTCATTCTTTACTTCGACGTATCAGTTAACAGGAGTCTCCCTCCTCCTAGGTCAAGGGTGGTCAGGACCGATAGTGCAGTATAGAAAGTGGAGATTCTTTAACAAGTTCATTCTAGGGAAAAGTGTGCTGAGAAACGCCTCACTGCTAATTTCAAACTGAGTCATGCTGCAGACAGCTTTCCTAAAAGGTGTTGTTAGGAATTAAATACCTATGCATTATCTATGAGTCTCTAATATCACTAATACACCTACTTGAGTAAGTAAACCATGACATCAATCTAACAAGAGCCCCAGTGCCGACACAGCCTGCTTCCCTACAGCAACTGTTTCCAATGACAAACTAGGTCTCTGGCTCAGCCTGTAGCTCACACTACCTCTCCCCACTCAAGACTCTGGGGCTGCCCCCAAGACAATTCCTGATTACACGAGTGAGCTCTATCTCACGGATGGGACCGGCGTTCCTCCCTCATCCTCCCTGGTAATTTGGAGGAGTTTCCAAGGACCACAGACATACAAGTAACTGCACTGTGACTCACACCTGAACCGTCACAGAACAGAGACGTGTCATTCCGATTCGAGCAAACGGTTGATACGTGGGGTGGAGGGGGGCCAGATGAACAAAACCCCATTTTATTTGTATATTTATCATTTTTAATCAAAATCAAAATCAACCGCTTAAGTAACATCTGGATTTTACTTGATGCTTGAGTTCACGGCCACACAGACTAGGTCTGCTCTGGCAGGACCACACTTGTGGTACAGCCTTCTCCCACAGGGCAGCCTCCAGCCCTGCAGTACAGAGTGAAGCTGAGCTCTTTTCCAAGGGAAAATCATGCCAATTATCTTAAAATATTTGAAAATAGTTTACTGAAAGCAGAGACAGAGGCTACTTTCTGTGAAGAGCAGAAAACTTTCAGACTCAGGATTCCAATGTAAAAAAAGTTAAAAAATAAATTTCACAAGACACACTTTAAAAAGTTGGCTTAGCCAGAAAAACTTCTGGAAAGAACTGCTTTTGTGAACATAAATTGCACACTAAAAACACTAGTGTGACATTTTAAGTTGTACAGAGACAGGCTAGATTTTCATTATTAAGGTCCAAGCCATGCATTGATACAGCCCAGACAGGATTCCTGACCCCTTGTACTGGGGAGGAAGTGAGAGACAATTTTAAACTCTTTTAAGTACTTTCATGTGTGAAGTTATTCAAAAGTATTTTATATGCATATATCAGGAAAAAAATTATCTGGCATGAGAACCAAAAACTTACCTACAAAATGAGTAATTCAGAATTAGCAAAAACTTAGACTCACACATTTAAAGAGCAAATCAAAATGAGATGCCAGAAATTAAGTGAAGGTGCACTACAGCAGCAGGTCTTGAAATGCATACTAGAACCCTATCCAAGAATGCAAGTAACAGGCAGTTTCCTTCAGAAAACTCAAGGCAGCTGGGGAAAATCCTGAGTAAGAGGGGACTGCCCCAACCCCCACTCATGGCCTAAGTATGTAATGGTAAAATGGAAAACACTTGCTTTCCCCCAGAGGGAAGGAGCTGGGCAGCGGTGGGCACCTGTCTGTGCTCACAAATATTAACTGACAAACACGCACGCATGCTCCAGGGACCGTGCGGTCACCACCTCCGGTGAGGAGCCCGGATTTCTCCTACAGGCTCTGCATGTGGACAGAGCGAGTGAGCCTTGGGACTGCGGGACTTTAACACCAGGCTCTGGCTGCCTCCTCTTCTGACCTGGCGCCAGGCTGAGCAGTGGGAACAGGCCATTTGGGAAAGCTGCACAGAAGTTTCATGGGCAAAATATCCATCTCTCATGCTGGTCAACCAAAAGGAGTCCTTGTCTGGAGGGAGTAAAATCCCCTCAACCCCTACCTACCTGTAGGATTCTTCAAGTCCAATCTGTGTAGTAATAAGGTTGAGAAACTTAAATTCAAGTTTGAGGAATCCTTGGAAAGTCTTTTTTGGACACTTCAACACAGATACTGGTCAACCCCACTGAACTGAAACCTTAAAGAAACTGGTTTTAAAACCTCTTTGGTACACTTCTGAGTCCTGCCTACACTACCAGGTAAGAATTTAAGATCTATGCTATAACACATGTGGACATGGTCACATGCAGGATTCCTACATGAAGGCACAGGGAAGATTCCAGATTAAACCAGGTGCCAAATGGACGAAAAGACACTATTTTTAAAAAGTAGATGCTCTTAAAGGGCTTTTAAAACACATTAGAAAGAAATATATTGGAACATGGTATGAATAACTGATGATGCTGAACAGTACTTCACCATCAAGGACACCCCTTCTGAAGGACAGACATACCTTCACGCTGTTTGTGCTTATGATCATTCTAGCACATACCATTATACGATTTATAAAGGTATAAATTTGGTAAACTATACTTCGTTTGACTTCATACATTCATTCCTACAAAAAAGTCACGAGTTTTTATAGTGACAGTATTTTAAAAAGTAGGTAACACAATTCTATCACCTTTATAGTAACAAGAACCCATTTTCATCTGGATGCAAATGTTAAACTGAAAAGGTACAGCACTGGAAAGAGGATAATGCTGACCCCCATGAAGCGTGGTCACCTGAAACCTCCAGCTCCTCAGCTTTTCCTCATACTATCCTTGTGTAGCCAAGGGCACAACTTTGTACTTATGCTCAGCAAATCCTGTCTGCGCTTGTGATCTCACTCCCACCTCTCAGTGCCCCGGTCTACGTTTGCTCCGTGTTCTCATGAAGGGATTACTTCGTCTCAGGAGGTATCTTACATGCAGGTGTATTTTTTCTCTACACAAAGGGGAGGTGTGTTTTCATCTGAGAGTGACTAGGTGACCCTGTTTTGCAAACTCTGAAGTTATCTGAAGATAAGGTGGGAAAATACTTATCAATAACTTACCTTCGAGACTTATCCTCACGTCACACGGACACCCCAGGTCTCGCTGTGACACACACGCTATACTGTGGGTGTGGAGACCAGCTGAGGCCAGAGCGCAGTGCATGTGGAGCAGCGCGGCCAACCTCTCCCTGCCCAGACGTGAAACTGTGTTTTGCTACCAGACCAGCAATGTTATTATTCATAAGCTCGGGAACATTCACAGGAAACAAACAAAAATCAGGCACAGTGGCAGAATTTTTTAATAGTTATATTTCAAGCAGGTACAAGAAAACGAGAAAAATCTTCCTACTTCATGGCAGAAAACCTGGGTGTGCAGTTATATACACACATTTCCATCTGAGCTGTCAACACAGCCCTCCTGGCCGCTCCCCTTTTGTTAAAGGGCCCATCTTCCAAGTGGCCATACGGGGAAAGTGCCACCACCACTGCACCAGGATCCTCCGGCACAGTACCCAAATGACGGTCTCATCTCGAAGGCGCCTCCAGCCGTAAAAGAGAGCACACGTTACAGAAAGGAGCAGAGTCCGCCCCCCTCCTGCCCACAAAGGTGTCTCACCTTCAGTTCTAGCCTTCTTTACTCCAAAGGGCTCTGGATCTTCCAAGCATCTCTTGCGATTTGCGCCAACACTAGTGTGATTAGGGAATATATTCTGATGGCCCCCATTTATGGTGCCATTATCATAGAAACGGCTCAGGTGACAATTCTGCAGGTTCAAGAGAAACTGGGTGCACTCTTGGAAACCCTGGGTTTGAGCAATGTCTGCTGCCGTCAGGCCACTGGCATTTCTCAGGCTGTGTGACACAAAAACACAGAATTACACCCCGCCGGCATCCTCGCCTGCTCTCTGCTCCTGCTGACCTGACTGACTATCTCAAGGGGATGGCAAGAGAATACAGATTTACAGCAGGTCTCCCTTACAGGGGAGCTCCTCATCCTGGCTGCATAACTAACTGTGCTCTTACGCACATCTCATTACTAAGCAAGATTCGGGCGATAGGCATTTAAAATCAACACACTAAACTTTAAAAAAGGAATCTTCCTGTTTAACTTTCTCAAAATCATTTTTTAGGTGAGTCTGAAGAACCTAAGTTTACGCCAACTTCAGACTTAACCCGAAACTGAGGTCTATATTATCTGCATAATTGTAATAATCCATTCCTTTAGCTTGAGTAAAATCATAACAAACAAACATGTACTGAAATTGTCCATGGCATTCATGACAATCGGCTTCCTAGAAGCAGCGCACCGATAAGCCAGATTTGTGCTAACACGTGACACTGTAAGTGGAAGTTTAGGATGTCCTGACATGAAGATAACTGATCATCAGGCTGGAAGGCTGAGCAACTCAGTCTGTGTGTGTGTGTGTGTGTGTGTGTGTGTGTGTGTGTGTGTGTGTGTGTCTATGTTATGTTGTGTGCTGGCCCTCAGGAAAGCCTGCAATGGTCAGACACCCTGGCTTTTTAGAGCATCTGCACAGATGTTACTTGAGCAGAGCCTCCTGACAGGGCCCTGGGGGCCCAGTACCCCACGATGGCTGGCCACTCTTAACAGGTGATGGTTGGGGTCTCCTACGGCAGGAAATGACAGCAGAACATGAAGTATTCCGACCACACGAATATGAAAGAACCACCATACAACTCAATTAGGAAATAATAAAGGAACACAAGTGACTCCCTGTTGAAATTCCCCTGAAAGACAAGAAAAAATAGCCTGCCCTGTGAAGTCAGTCTGCAAACCAGTGAAAGAGACAGACAGGCTGATACACTGAGAACACAAGCACCAGATAGGGGCTGGCTCTTGTGCCTGTGCTGCCACGAGGCCATGGGCACGACCAACACAGGCCTTACAGCGTCACCGATAACCAATGCACAACGTGTGACGCTTGCTTCCCAGGCCGATGTTAACGCAAAAGCCACTTCAGAGTAAAAACCACACATTAGGCGGACACAGGGATTTCCTGTGAAGACAACAGTAAGCCCTATACTCCCATCTCTAGCCTGCACACTCATAAAGCTCTATCCTCAGAAATGAAAAATCTGTGTTATTTGTAGATAATTGCTAAACTTGTCTCTGCTCTTTAAAGCGTGAGACAAATAAATATTATATATTCCAAAGAAAGAAAGGTGAAAGCCCAAACTCAGTTTGAGCAGATATAAAAGAAACCAGACTTGAGAATCCCAGAAACCAACAATATTTTTTTAAAAATATAAGGCAATTGTGTGCAGAACTAATGAGAACTGACATTCTGATTTCACGGCTATGAATTCGGAGGAGTATTCTTCTACAACTGGGCCTTATTTTTATTGTGCTGTGTAAATCAAATGGAAAGGAAATGTAAACGTTTGGGCAGAGTGAATTATATTAATTACATACATTTAAAATGATCATACACTTACAGTTTCTGAAATCATCATGCTATTGATATGCCAACACTAAACTAAGTTTTTGACTGGATGAGCTTTTTAAATGGTGTATTTCATCTTCAGGGGCTACCGCAAGGGTAGCTGTCCAGAATGATCTACTCTATCAAGAATGTGGACAGGATAATAGGTAGCCACATGAAAAAAAAATCTAATTCTTCAAAATTTGGAAACATGAAGACCTGGAACACACACACAGTTTATAAAATGATCACTTCATACAGAAATACAGAGTTGGTCTCCAAAAGCAGAGGACACAGAACTAAGCTGACAGGGAACAGAAGTCTTTGGTAGATCAGAGAAGGATGATGAGCAGCACACACGGTTTAAACGGCATCCGCGGTCATAAAGGTCACCGAGGACAACACAGAAGTTTAAGGAGCAGCCAATATTCTCAAGTCGTGGAAGATGAGAATTTCCAAAATACTCTCAATGCTTCACTTTCCATCCAGAAACAGCATGCCAGACTGGACTCGGATCAGAATAACAAGTTTACTGTTTTCCCAAGGAAAGAGATCTTAAAGAAAAATAAGCAACAAACCAGTGCCAACATCTGGAGACTACAGGTGTTTGACCTGGGCTGCGTGCTGAAACCACAGACAGGCCAAGTGAGGGCTCCCCCACCCATGTACACACACAACTGCACGATATGTTTCCATAGAGCATCAAGTATCATCTTCGAACCTAAACAAGAGAAGGACCTCAACTCATACCCCTTGCTCCCCAGTACAGCCCAAGCAAGGATGGACGGTCACGGGCCAGACTGAATAGGTGCTGGTTCTGCACATACACACCTTTGCAGGATGGGACAAGCCAAGAAGTGAGAGTGATCAAAAAGGGAGATGAAAACATTCTAGAAGATGTAGGGGCAGAATCTGGGACACTTGGTGGCTGTGGAAGAATTAACTGGGAGCTAATAACTGTGGCATTGTTCCTACAGTGTTACCAGAAATGGGGACACACACTATCTCTGCCCCCAGGAAGCTATGGGAGATTTCGACTTGAGCAGACCCTTGAACAATGATGGGCTGGGGGTACCAACCCTTGTGCAGTCACAAACCCACATGTAACTGCTCACTCCTCAAAACTTAAGTACTGAGAGCCTACTGTCATCCAGAAGCAGCTTTACTGGTAATACAAAGAATAACATACATTCTGTGTGCTATGTGTATTATATACTCTATGCTTACAATAATTACATCTATAGTATGTACTATATTTATATACATATATAAAAAAATCCACATATGGATAGAGGTACACAGCTCAGACCCCCATTGTTAAAGGGTCAACCATACATTCCTTCTCTTGTCACTAAGGACTGAATGTACACAACATAGTTTAACAGCATTTATCCTCCTCTCAAGCAGAAGATCTCTTAATACCTGAGTCTGGCACTCACCAACAAGACCCCCCTGCCCATGTACCTTCATTGTCTACCCTGCCAAACATCCACTCCCTAATTCTCCTCTGCATACACTAGAGAATGGCTAAGTGGCTGCTCTGGAGCAGAATGCTCAATGCAAAAACTGTTCAATGCAGAAACTGGCTGGAAGGGTGCAATGGGGCGTGCTTATCCCAGAGCAGGCACTTTCCCTATGAATGGCTGGACGCTAAGGACTGCAGACTCTCCAGGTCACTCACAACTACTCAGGTCCGTCCTCTCAGCCTGAGAGCAATCTCGGACAACATATAAACACTACCGCATGGCTACGTTACGGTGAAATTTCATTCGTGGACACTAAAATGAGAATTTTATATAATTTTAGCTTGTCACAAAATAATTATTCTTTTGATTTTTATTTTTGTTTAACCCCTTTAAGGGGGTAACCATCATTCTTAGTTTACGGGTCATAAAAAACCAAGCAGCAGATTGGGTCTGCTGAATAACATGTAACCAGTAGATGGTACTAACTCAATTTTTATTTTTTAAAAGATTTTATTTATTCATGAGAGAGACACATAGAGAGAGGCAGAGACATAGGTGAAGGGAGCCTGATGCAGAACTCCGGGATCATGACCTGAGCCAAAAGCACATGCTCAACCACTGAGACACCCAGGCGTCCCTAGTCCTCAATTTTTATGAAACTTATCTGTCCGTAGGTTCCTCAAAGCTGTTTTTCCAGGAACTTTACTACTTAATTCAAAAAAACAACTTTTAACAAGTCACCAAACCCATTATGTCATAGAATATTACATACCAAGACAACCATCTATAGTGAACTTAAGCCCCGAAAGCACGTGGAAACGAGTGAGACAGATGGTGATGGTCTCCGCTCCACTTGGGTGTTTTCTGCTGAATGT
Organism: Vulpes lagopus; assembly: GCF_018345385.1. Taxonomy (NCBI): domain Eukaryota; kingdom Metazoa; phylum Chordata; class Mammalia; order Carnivora; family Canidae; genus Vulpes; species Vulpes lagopus. Next base: position 2,395,602 of record NC_054839.1, on the reverse strand, counting down.
CCTGGGTCCCACAAGCAGGGAATGTTTACTGAGAGCAAGGTGAATATGATCTGTAGAAGTCTGGATTCCTCAAGCCCCTTTCTTATAGTTTAATAAGAGGAGACTTGCAAGCGTATCAGAGCAGCTCAAACTCATGTGGGTTTCCAAGTCAAAGACGAGAATAAAGAGTCATTACGTGGACTCGGTATTAAAACCTGAACTTCTGACAAAAGGGGGTTGAGGTCTTTTAATCCTTTTTTCACACATGCTTTTCCTACTTGTTTGAGTGTGCTTCAATTTTGATGTTTGAAGAGCTGACACAGTAATCCTGGTGAAAATATACCATCAACTTATTAAGTCTTAAAGTTTTGTGTTCCAAGTTGAAATAGATATTAACACTAAGCTCCCCCCTTACCTTCCTGTCAGTGGCAGTAGCTCAGGGGTGTGACCGCGGGTTGGCAGGGGGCAGGGCAGCTCCCCATTCCAGCGCTGCTCTGGGTCTGCCATGGCACTTTTCCTGTTTATTTATTTGTAAAGATTTACTTATCTTAGAGTGTGCAGGAGGGGCAGAAGGAGAGAACCCCAAGCAGAACCCCTGCTGAGCACAGAGCCCAATGTGGGGCTTGATCTCAGGACCCATGAGTCACAACCTGAGCTGAAAGCAAGAGTTGGGTCACTCAGTGGGCTACACCACCCAGGCGCCCCTGGCACAGTACTTTCTAGAGAGCCAAGGTTTCACCCTTTGGTCCGTGGCCTTGATCACTATGCTCAGTGCTCCCATCAAGCTTAGGTATAGTGTCAGCACAAATGTCGATCTTAGCTGCAGTCTCCACACACTAGGCCAAAGTCCAAGTTTTAAAGTATCTGAAAGAAATTATTCAAAAGTACTCTGAAAACTTATTTTGCATGAAAACTGGGGCAGTAATGACAGCATATATATTATGTTTAGCCTAATTAAAAAAAAAAAAGTATATTTTTAAACTTAGCATCTTCAGTGTGATGTACATTGGTGAATGCAGACTATGCATGACCCAAAATTCACCTCTGTCCATTTCGGAAGATGAGAACTCTGTGGATGTGCTATGAGGTCATTTCTAAAAGTTCTCTGTTCACTGGCTCTGATATCTAGCTGAAAATAATCTTTGAAACTGGGCAGGACTTAAAAATTAGACATCAATCAAAGGGATGTTCAAAATTGGGTCTAGTCTGTTGGAACTTTCCAAAAAAAAAAAAAACGGTCTTCAAAAAAAAAAAAGCTGACAGGATCAGATTTTTAGGCTACTGGGACTGCTGCTGGTGCTAGCACCTGTGGATTCTAGTTTCTATAACTCAGGGTGACTGTGAAAGTGATCTCGAGCAGGCCACCCATGTCTTCCTGGGGGACTCCAATATTCTTTCCAAAGAGGAATATGGAAATACAGAAGACTTCTAATAATCTCACTGTGAATTATTTTTTCTGCTCAATAAATGGCAAAGAAACTTCTGTTTTTAAGCTTCAATGAAGCTAAAGTGTAAACACTGTGTACTGTATTATCTGTCATAAAGTTCTGAAGAAGGTATTAAAGTGTCTTGTACTGAAAAGCACTTGAAGACAAAAGCCTACTCTGTGGCCACCTAGTCCTGCATCTATTTTTCCACTTACAGTGTCACGTCCCTGCAACAGATGAGAAGCCGTTCTAGTAGGAACAGTTTTTTCTTTAATTTGAAAAACCACGGATCAGGAAATAACTGAGACAATGTTTAGAATCTGAGTTGTCACATCACCTTCAGATGTTTTCTTTTTGTTAATGCCATGTGACAATAAAGAGATAACCACAATTTTTATATAAATAATAGTTCTGTTAAAATTCTGATCTCAACTTAACTATTGTTAGTTACAATAAAAGGTAGATATCTTAAATTAGGGTAAGCAAAGCATGCAAATCTAAAGAATCTATATCTGAATTCCTAGATTAGCATTAAAACCAATCACCGCAACAAATACCTCAACAGTATGCCTCGTGTGAAGAAAGGAAGCCATACTGAGCATTCAATGCCACAACCGTAAGGTTTTCGGAGAAGCACCTGTGGCAGTCTCAGCAGTTTCTATATGGAATGCTCCCCCTTTCTAGGATTACTTGAAAAAATCAAGTCAATTCGAATTACGTAGCTGTAAGACATTGACACGTGTAGGTTTTACAGATTCAGAATCTTCTCTGTGATTTAAAACGGGCAATGGTTCAGAACACAGGACACTGAAATAATAAGGGATCACATATTCGCAGGCAACATTTGGATTACAAATACATATACACACGTGGGCTGCAAGGCACAGTCACTGAGTGTGAGCGACTGTCACATGACTGCCCTGACCGGGAGCTGAAGCTCCACAACACTGCCTTTTCCAATCACCTCCAGCCACTTTCAGCATGAAGCCAATCGAAATATGCCAATTTTTCATCAAAACTTTAACAGTATGGACTAAAAACCATTCACTCACGATTCTGGTTACTTTAAAATTTGGTATGCTGTATCTCAAATACATTAGTAACTATTCCTAGATGGAAATAAGCAAATACATGGAATCGTTAAAAAAAAAAAGATAAAAAAAAATCACTAAATGTCCATTTGTACAGACAACATTAGCAAACATCTAAAATTTCTTCAGTAAAAGAAAAACGTGTATTTTTAACCCTTTGGTATCCAAACTCTTTAATTATGAAGACTTTCTTAAATACAGTCTTCAGGTAACAAGAGGAAGAAACTATTTTTTCAAGTATTTACCTGAATAAATTTGGTGCCAAGTTTTCATTTCAAGGTCAACATTACTGAGGATAGTTTTACACTGTAACTGAACCCCAATTATGTTTGCATACATTAAAATATAAGAGCATCATTCATAGAGTCCAGTAAAATGCTTCATGTGTTCCCACTATAATTTAGCAAAGGAAAAAGATATTTGGATCTGGAAATCATTGGCTATTTGAAAGCAGTCATTAAACAACTATCAGAATCTAGGTTATTCAAGGTGTTGTGAAACAAATAAAAATTCTAAACAAAGTATGTCAACAACTTTAGAGAACTGTCACTCCACCCCTGCTCCTTGTCTGGCAGGCAGAAGGACCTTCACAGCCATCTCAGGAAGTAAGTAGTTCCTCCACCAGGCCGGCAGCTCTTCAATGAAAGGGAGAAAGAGCCAGCCAACAGCAGGATCAGACAAGTCAGCCAGAGTGACAATGTGGTAAGGGAGGGAGACTAGGCGGGGAGGAGGGCAGGAAGGCAGAGGACCCCAAATCAGAAACTAATTCAGAGTTATGATTCTAATAAATTCATAGACTACTACTATTCAGGGCAAACAGGTGAACCAATGAAAAGAAACCACAAATTTCAAATATGAATGAACAGCCAACTGTGTAAGCCTGGGCTAGATTTTGCCCCAGGCAGCAGTTACAATCAAACCTCTGACACAAACATGAAATATGCTCATGGCACGTATGTGCCCTAACAGGAATTCCGCTTCCAGACAGGGCTCTCTGGGCGAGCACACGAGGCTGGGGCATAAATGTGATCCCCCATTACAAATCAAACTAAATAACGAACTCAATTTCAATTAAGAATGTCTAAAAGTTCAGTAGTCTATATGGTTTTGCAGCATTAAAACAAAATCTATTAAGATAACATTTTAGACTTTTGTGACTACAGCCAACTATGCCTATTTTCTAAATTAGGCAAGAAGGATTTTTCTAGAGTGACTCACCAAACTTGCTTACATAAGGCTACTGATGCTTCTCTGGGTATCTGATGACCACAGTTCTTGGGATCAGAATGATGAAGCTAGAATATGTTGCCCACGTGAAGATCTGGTCACCACGGAATTAGGGGCTTCTACAGAAATGCTCTGCTCTCGGAAGCTAGGACACTCTGTTGTGACCTAATTAAATGCTAGCACCCGTGTGACGTGGCACAGAATGGGCCAGCAAATCTGCCCGAAGTCCAAGCAATTCTAGTTTCACTCCCAATCCCGCCAAGTCCCTTCCTTTCTACTCAGAGGCAGAAAAAAGGCTATTTCAATATCTGGTTGACACAGTAACGTCCCCCACTTTGCCTCTCAAGAAAACAAAGTAACCAAGGTTAACTGGTGCCAAAATACTGAAAGTAAAGATAGTAGTAATTCAAGGTTCAAAACCTGGTTTACAACTTCAGTAATCAAAGGGTCTTAATTATCAGCAGGTAGTTCAGTGCTCAAGTCTTTCTTCAAAATCACAGGAAGACTTGATCTTACATTGCTACTGATTCCATTATCAGAAAGAAAAGAGGCAGTGGCGGTTTACATGTTAGTACGTGCCTCTCGGATGAAAACCCTTCAGGGCGAGCAGTACTCAGGGAGTGGCTACAACGGAAGAGTTGTCATACAAGCAATACCTCACTTAAGAGAACTCCATACCTGCCATACTTGAGAAGAGTCTGCAGAAGTTCAGGGAATTTAAAGTATGCAAACATTTAACTTGGTCATAGAATTAGTACTTAATCCTATGTATTTTTACTTTTGGATGTAAACAATGGCAAATGATGACCATTGTTATAAGCCAGGAACAAAAACCTCATGAGAAAAAGAAAACTTGGCACCAAGACTCAAGATGTAAAAGAGAAGGAAAAAAAAAAAAAAAAAAAAAAAAACTCCATCAACATACTCACGTGTGGTGCTAGAAAATGTTATACACGGTGCCCAGCGGCTGACATGCGTTATCGTACAGACGCGGCCTATATTGACAAGTGAGTTACACAACAAACCATTCTAGCCACAGATGCGGGGTACACTTGCCCTCATCATTATCTACCCAGTGACCAAAAAAGCAGCAACTTAAGATTTTGGTCATTTTATGCAGCTGATACAAAAAAAAAAAAAAAGAGGTAGGAATTAATAACAAAATTAATCACCACCACCAAGTGTGACAAAATACTGATACAAGACAGCTTGCAATCTCTTCACAGGAAAAGGAAAAGTTTGTATTATTGCATGTAATATGAAGAATCAGTAATCTGGCCCATTCTGAACTGGAAAAAATATAAATCACTTTGGGTAAGTAAATTTATACCGTGACCCTTGAACCTCTTAAAAAAACAAAACAACAGAAAGGCATGTTACTTGCTAGGACTACTCTTTACCATATGAGCAGTGTTACAGCAAACAAGGGAGATCTATGTACCATTAATTTGGGGGACTCAAACTATTATCTGTTGGTAGGCTAAAAGTCTTAAAACTATAAAAATGTGCAGAACAAATAAATATCAAAAAGCAATTTATAAATTAGCTTCTCAGCAAAACTGGCAATTTCTCCAGATGCGAAAACTAAATAACCACTTATACAATTGATTCTCAATGCTCTGTCTCCAGGCCAAAGACCTAGAATTTTAAGAACCACTTTTGGGTAGGTGGCTCAGGGTAAACACTTCTTCTAAAAAAACATCTGAAGGTTCAGGCCAGGGAAATCACCATAATGCAGGGTCTCAAGGGGGTGGCTCTTATACTGAGGAAAAACAGACTGGCACTCAAGGCCTAGCTCAGTCACACTTGGTGGGAAAAAGACACTTGAGGGCCCTGTAACCAAGGACAGAATTGTAAATAAAAGGTTCTCATTTTAGAAAGACACCTATTAAAAAAAGGACATAGAGGTCAATATTTATTGGCTCAAAGGGTTAAGCTATTCATTGAAATGAAGAGAACTAACATCTTACTAATAAATTGTTCAGGACCAATTAGACTATTGCTTAGAAAAGTCATTAAAAAGGTCAACTTCTAATTATTATTTCAATAAATGACAAGCAATTTGATCATTGATTTTATATGACTCTGTATTTCATAATCAAAGCTTCTGTTATGAAAATCAAAGATTGGAGTTTTTAATCTAAACACAGCTAAGAAAACTGCATATAGAACTTCAGTTTGAAGCAATCCATTGAGAATCAACTCAAACTGTGTAACATATATTTGTATTATCCATTGTTTTTACATTACCTGAAGTCATAACTACATATAAAGTCACAAAGTGCCCTGCAATGTAACAGTTAATACAGGGCATATTTACAATACTAAATTTCTATGGAAGTAAAAGATCCAAGCCCAAACCAATGACTTAACAATATAACACTTAATGAAACAGAAGCTAAGATCCTAGGAGCCAAATGACAGCCCCTGGTATTAGGCCTTGCATTAATTAACCTATATGGTTTTGCTATCCAGGATCTATTTTCAATAGACTTATTTTAACACAGAGTCAAAACAATGAAGTGGAAACCAAAGGGTTAAACTAAGTTAGTTTTGTGGGTTTATTTCTCCCAAAGTCTAGATTTTCACAATTCCAATTAGAATAAAGTGCTTTGTAATTAATTTTTATGAAATAGTCACGACACTTAAAACAAAAAAGCTGACATTGTAGTTATTTTGGTTATTACAGCTCTATAGCTTACACTCAACATTTAAGGGTGAAAACCGCATCCATTTTGTTAATGCTGTGAACTGCAGAAGAAAAATGTTTACAATATAAATCTTTAAGAGAAAGTTAATACAAATGAATTTAATACCTAAAATAAACGTTTACTGCCAAGGCTAGCTAATGACTTTTGCATTAAGACCACATCTTTAAATTAATACACTTAGATACTAATACTGTTCTATCAAACCACCAATAAACTAGATAAGATTACAAAAATGTCACCAGTATGAAGAGCTCTGAGTCTGAAGTCTTTAATGTATGTGGTTCAACTTTACAAGAAGTTATAAATTAAAAGTCAAAATAGGCTTTACTGCACACTGTTCTCACATCTGCTAGAAAATGAGAAAAATCACCACTTAGAAAAGCTAAGTGTTTGCAAGAATTTGGGGACCAGAGAGGCCTGAAAAGATGTTCTAACCCAATCCAAGGGCCTCATTTTGAAGTTAACACTGGCAAAATAAGTCTGAGGACTTGCCCATGGTGACACAACTAGTTAGTGGCAAAGTCAACAATGCCAGGTTCCAAGCTCAATTAGTTTAACTGCTCTTTCTATCCTCGCCTGCTGTCATGGCAACAATCCTGTTGCTGCCAGGATGAAGCTCCCTCCACTAGCAAAACCTTGCCCACTAATGCCAACTGATCTATAAAAAGCAAAGTTACACTGCTACTAGAAACACAAACCTGAGGACTGCTACTTGCTCTCAGTACATGCTGTCTATAAGCACAGTGCCCTGACTAGCTCTCTGGTGGAGGAATAAGTGAAGGCACTTACTCGATGTGAGCCCCATTGGCCACCAGGGCACTGACACAGTCCAGGCTCCCAGAGCGAGCCGCCTTGTGAATGGGGGTCTCGCCCTCACAGTCCTGCAACAACAGAAGGCACACACAGCATATCAGATCTAACAAGACTGACATTTTCAAGGTAAACAATTGACATGGATCATGCACCTCGTTCTTGAGACAAAACAACACAGCAAGTCATATTTAAAGAACACCACACAAAAAATAAAAAAATAAAAAAAAATAAAGAACACCACACAGAAATATAGCTAGAGAGATGCTGGAGGGAAAATAAAAGCAGGCCACAGAAAGGGCATGTTTTCCTGAATTCCTGGGTCAAGAACAAAGAGTTGTGGGGCCTCTCCAGCAGGGATAGCATGTACGCTCCACATGGAAGTCAAGAAATCACTTTATGCTGATCTCAGCACAAATGTGTTGTACTTAAAACCCAAAACAATTATCCTCTAACAGGATAAAAAGAAAAAAGCAAGCAAGGCCAAGGAACGGCACACACCATCACACACCTGGTCTGGTCTACCTACATGTGTCCACATCCGTCACAGGGCTGGCCTGAGCTGGGACAGCACCAGTGGCCCCCTGCACCCCAATTACAACTATACTTTAGACAAGGAGGGTTAAGGTAAAAGGGTCAGGAATGATGAGGAAGAGGACCCAGGACCACACACAGCCTACTTCGTCCAAAGACCCCGAGAAAGGCTGCCTCTGTCTGAGTGGGGCTTGTGCTTCAGAATAATGCTGAGAAAGCAGAGAAAGTGAGCCAACTCTGGGAGTGACAGTGAAGGAGATGAATGAGTTTGCACTGTATGAATGGGGAAGAACCTGAAACATGATTTCATTCACAGGCTCTCTGATTCGCAAGACGGAAAGACAGATATGGTAATCAAGAGAAGGATGCGGTTTCTGCTAGAAACAATGATGCAGGGCCTCCTGCCTGACCAAGCAGCACAGCTACGGAGTCCTCACACTTTACCATCCCTGGAAGCCAAACCTGGCAGCAGACCACTAGCCGTAACTGAGGGAGGAGTGGCTGTGTTCTGGGCGTGGCACCCAGAGACAAGCTCATTCAGAAACTGGGACACAGCTGAGCTCCCTCCCTACTGCTCCTGGCCTGTACTTCCACAGGAATCCCGGGGTGCAGCCCAAAGTGAAGAGTGCTAGCTTCTACAACCAAATGTAACCTGAGAGACTCCAGTGTGTCATGGAGAGAAAAGTGTAAACACTGATTTAAAGTGAGCTCAAGGGATCCCTGGGTGGCGCAGCGGTTTGGCGCCTGCCTTTGGCCCAGGGCGCGATCCTGAAGACGGGGGATCGAATCCCACGTCAGGCTCCCGGTGCATGGAGCCTGCTTCTTCCTCTGCCTGTGTCTCTGCCTCTCTCTCTCTCTCTCTCTCTCTCTCTCTCTCTGTGACTATCATAAATAAATTAAAAAAAAAAAAAAAAAAAGGAAAAAAAAAATAAATAAAGTGAGCTCAAAGGGATCCCTGGGTGGCGCAGCGGTTTGGCGCCTGCCTTTGGCCCAGGGCGCGATCCTGGAGACCCGGGATTGAATCCCACGTCGGGCTCCCGGTGCATGGAGCCTGCTTCTCCCTCTGCCTGTGTCTCTGCCTCTCTCTCTCTCTCTCTCTGTGTGACTATCATAAATAAATAAAAAAAATTTTTAAAAAAAAATAAATAAAGTGAGCTCAAAGGTGATGGAAAGTTCTACACAGAATAAGGCTATTTCCAAAGAAAGAAACACAAAATTCCATGTGGCTACCCAGGGAGCCATTAAGTGAAGTCAGATTTTTTTTTTTAAAGGGTATTTTATTTGGGGTAGGGGGGGCGCAAGCATGAGGAGGGTAGAGGCCAGAGGGAGAAGCAGGCTCCCCGCTGAGCAGGGAGCCTGAACCAAAACTGGATCCTGGGACTGGGATCTGGGACTTGATCCCAGGACTGTGGATCATGACCCGAGCTGAAGTCAGACACTTCACCCACGGAGCCACCCAGGTGCCCCTCAGATTCTTAACAAAACCTACCCCCAAACTCCCAAAAAGATGGGGAGAGGGAGACAGGAAGTAGGTGCGACCGCAGGTAAGTACTTCCAGGAGGATGGCATGAAGACTTAGGGGAGGTGGTCCCGCTCTGAACCGCCCCCCCCCCCACTAGGAAAACAAAAGAGGTTTTTGGAGCAAGAACAAGCAAAGTTTGCTCTATTACTCCAAGAAGATGGTGGGACAGAGGATGAAGCAAACTAGCTCCAGAACTGCTTCCCCCAGGATACCCCCAAGCCAGGAAGGGAAGAACAGTCAAAAACACTCAGGCCCTGGGATCCCTGGGTGGCTCAGTGGTTTAGTGCCTGCCTTCAGCCCAGGGCGTGATCCTGGAGTCCCGGGGTTGAGGCCCACATCGGGCTCCCTTCATGGAGCCTGCTTCTCCCTCTGCCTGTGTCTCTGCCTCTCTGTCTCTCGTGAATAAATAAATAAATCTTAAAAAAAAAAAACAAAAAACAAAAAACAAAAACACTCAACCCAGACAGTTCGAGGAGCAGCCATCATAAGTTCCTTAGGCCTCAGGCTCAGACAAGTCACATTCCAAAAATATCAAATATTCTGGAGTATGATTCCAGAACTATTGTGGGCAAAGTGAGTAATGAGGGGAAGTGGGAGCCGGAGACTACGAGTCACCTTGAATTGCAAATAAAGAAAAGTTCAGTTCTGATCCAGTTACGAGACATCAAGGGTGGTACTGAATGCTAATGAAATTCTAGAACAGCAGTGAATAGATAGCCTACAGATCCTTACAGAATGTGATGCCCACGGGTCGTCGTCATAGATGGATCTAGAAGAAATCCCCTGGAGTCGGAATGCCCCTGTCCCTAGGGACATGGAGCCTCTGCACCACACGTGAATCACCCCCTGGCGCCGGTCTGTAGGCGCAAACAGTCTCCGTGAGGTTTGAGGAGGATCCCGACAGCCGATAACTAAGGTGCCAGAAGATGGACATGAACAAGACAGGAGAAAGAAGAAATGCCATGGCAGCTCTGGGAGCATGGCCGGACTTAGGAAATCCTGGTTCTGGGTCTCTAACAGTTTATGTGGGAGACAAGACACGCTCCAGCTCAGGATGAGTCAACAGTTGGGGGGCTGCTATGACCTCTGAGGCCACTGGTGCCTGTCCCCTACATGGTGACAGCTGATATTCAGACCATAGCCCCACCCATGATAGCATAGCAGAGACCCTTTCAGGAACCATGCTGGGACACCCAGTGACCTCGGGTGACAGCCTCGGGCATGAGAAGGTGGGGGCCTGTGGGACTCCTGCCCTGGGAGCAGAGCGCAGAGGGTCCCCACACAGGACTCTCTAGAGCAGCAGCCCCTCATCCAGGCCAGACGGGACTGCTACAATGAAAAAGAGCTCCTTGGGGATCCCTGGGTGGCACAGCGGTTTAGCGCCTGCCTTTGGCCCGGGGCGCGATCCTGAGTCCCATGTCAGGCTCCTGGTGCGTGGAGCCTGCTTCTCCCTCTGCCTGTGTCTCTGCCTCTGCCTCTCTCTCTCTCTCTGTGACTATCATAAATAAATAAAAATTTTTAAAAAAAGCTTAAAAAAAAAAAAAAAAGAAAAAGAGCTCCTAGAATTAAACGGTCTGAGAGGCAGTGCTACAGGATTTCTTTGGACCTCTACAAATTACGGGCTACATAAAAGCTGAATGAAAACCAACAGAGGGGTGCCTGGAGAGCTCAGTCAGTGAATGTCTGCCTTCGATTCAGGACATGATCTCAGGGTCCCGGGATCATCCCATCCAGCTCCCTGCTCAGTGGGGAGTCTGCTTCTCCCTCTGCCCCTCCTCCCACTTGTGCTCATCTGCTCTCTCTCAAATAAATAAAATCTTAAAAAAAGAAAAGAAAATCAATATTCTAAAGTTTCATATATTTTTTTGAAGATTTTATTTATTTATTCACGAGAGATGCAGAGACAGGCAGAGGAGATGCAGGCTTTCCACAGGGAGCCTGATGCAGGACTCCATCCCAGGACCCCTCAGGTCAGGACCTGAACCAAAGGCAGATGCTCAACTGCTGGGCCACCCAGATGTCCCTGAAGTTCCATATTAATTATTAATCACTCCCACTCAAGGATTATCCATATTTCATTAATAAGGAGATTGACTGAAAGCACAAGCCCCAGGCCAGGGAAAGGAGGTGGAGCATGGCACCCCCCCATCACCCCCAGGTGTCCTGCTAGACCTGGAGCAGAGAAGACAGCACCAGGAACAGACAGGTGGAGACAGGCATGCCTGATGCAACAATGGTATGGGGCTGAAACCTCTGAACACACAGATAAAAGCAACACGCACCGTCATTCACTGTTCCCCTGAGCTCTGTTCTAAACCGCTGCTACAAACACCTGTCCGCCAATTCCAGCCTTGTGCGTGCAAAGTTGAGCTACCTGTGAGAGGGGCTCACAAGTTGTTATACCTACTTATCAGCAACGGATGAGTCTTGGGAAAGACAGCAAAGCAGAGAGGAAATCAGAATTGTTTTGCACATGGTATGCCCTTGAAGATTATTGCAAGAAAAAGCATATAAAAACAGAATAGAGAGAAAGAACAGAACGGAGAAAGCATAAAGGCATCCCTACAAAGCCCTAGGCACAAGCCCCTAGACAGATCCACCCTCAGGGCAGGGTCTCCGCCCCGGACCCCGCTGGTCAGACTGTCCTAAGTCATCTACACCCACACAGGAGTCCTCAGTAAGCGAAACTTTCTCCTGGAGATTTTTTTTTTTTGAGGAAGTGAAAGGCATACAGAAAACACACTGAGAAACTGGCACACCCACAGTCGCACTCCTATCCCCTTCCACACAGAACCCCTGCTCTTTATCTGTGTCTGGCCAATAGGCCCAGGTCATCCCTGGAGCCTCACTAACTCATGTTGGTCAGCCTAATGCTAACCCAACCATGCGGATGATTTAACAGCCAATCTCTCGCTAGCATGGACGTGCTCCACGGTTATGTGTGGAGATGACGCAGAGGCCTCTGTGGGCAGGGGAGCCAAGAAACCTGGGCTCCAGGCCAGCCTCCTTCAGCTACCAGCTGTGACTGTGGGCACATCACCTTGGATGGCCAAGGAGCTTGGGAAGTCATGGAACAGGTGAAAGCACGGCTCTGTGAAGGGCCCATTATCCACAACTAAATAATCGTAAACCTCAGTCAGCCGAAAGGTGAAAGTATCAAACTCTAATTAAGGCCTCAATTTAAAACTCAACACCATATAATTATAACGGGAAAAAGAAAATAAAGACCAAGTTAATCATCAGCACTCCCTTACCGGTTTGTTAATGCTGGCTCCTGCTTGAATCAACCAGATGAGACACTGGGGGTGTCCCCCAAATGCCGCGATGTGGGCCGGGGTCTGTGCATAGCGTGTAGTGGAGACGTCCAAAGTGGCCCCAGCTCTCACCAACTGGATTAGGCACTCCAGCTTTGAAAACGGCAGGAGGGAATGACACGTGTAAATGTCATATACTTTTATATACTAAACAATTTCAATGCTATGATGCAGGTAAGTAGCATTTTTTGTGACCAAGCTTTTTTCTAAGGGAACAGTTAGAAGTCATTCCTTCGTGGTACAAATTTTAAATAGGTATTTAAAGGAGTACTTTCCTTGCCCTGGTTAAAAAAAAAAAAAAAGTTGGTACACAGAAAGTCAAAAAAACTGACACCACACGAATTTAAATATTGTTTTCCTACAACTGAAAAATCAGAATCAGTAAAGACTGCGATATTCAAAGACTTCTCTCAAAACTGCGTCTTGGCACTTTCAAACACCTCTACAGAACAAAACCAAAGTGATTGGTAGTTTAAAAAGTCTGTGTAGGGATCCCTGGGTGGCGCAGCGGTTTGGCGCCTGCCTTTGGCCCAGGGCGCGATCCTGGAGACCCGGGATCGTATCCCACGTCGGGCTCCCGGTGCATGGAGCCTGCTTCTCCCTCTGCCTGTGTCTCTGCCTCTCTCTCTCTGTGACTATCATAAATAAATAAATTAAAAAAAAAAAAAAAAGTCTGTGTAGCTATAGTACACTCTTCAGAGACTATTTTGTGCAGTCTACACAACTGTGCTCTGCGCACCTTTACACACACGGCGTTCGAAGAAAACTTGGTCGAGGCCCATTCTCCAGATCCTGGTTTTAGGGACCACATATGCAGAGTGAGTGGCAGCACTCAAGTGTTGACACACTGCGTGCTCCCCCCCACCACCACCACTACCACCACCGGAGGCCTACAGGGCATCTAAGCTCTGGATTCCTGGGGCACATAGGTGGGGCAGCAAGACTACACTCTGCAGCCAGGCACTGCAATTATCCTAACCTGGCTGGAGGAGCTCGTCACACTCCACTTACATTCTCCAAGTGCCCAAAGAGCCAGGCGCTGTCCACAGACCTCACTTGGCCTTGTTTCCCCTTTCGAGGCTCACAGCCGTTAGTGGAAAAGCTCCAAGTGCCAACAATTCTCTTCCAGAGGACAGAGCTCAAATGATGAACAAATGGCCACACCCTAGTCTCACCCTAGGTCCCTTAGCCTCTGGTCAGCAATTTAAGCCTTCCTTGCATAGGAGGTCATGCAATCCACATTTGTGGGAGATGAGCTCTCACACTTGGGAGTAACAGATTTCACACGGTGTCAGGTGTTCCATGAACTACAATCTGGGAGTGACAGCTGATAAGAGACAGACACAAAAAAAAATAAAAATAAAAAAAAGAGAGAGACACACCTTTGGTGCGCATTTACATACACCGTTATTAACAGACTGGATGAAAACTGAAAGTGCCAATACTAGTGATAAGTCAAACAGGTTTCGAATCAAAAAAAAAAAAAAAAAAAGAAAAACAAGGATAAATATCAGTGGGCATACCAAAACCTGTTACTTATTAAGACCAAGTATGAGCTACGTAGACTTAATAAATCTGTGACCTACGGGTTTGCTTTAAAAAACTGGGAAAAGTACTGCTCCATACACAGCTTGTAAAAAGCAAAGTGTAATCAAAGATTTTAAATAATGTTTAGTTCTCAAGGAAAAATGAACCTCACAAAAGGTCAGGAAACGTGCACAGTTGGCACATTTCGAAGAACACGAGCTTGAAAGATGGGAATGGTTGGTAACATGCTAACTGCCCACTTGGCTCTTGCACAGGGCAGGCTTCCTCCAGTTACATCTGGTGTCCAAGGCTGACCTTACCATCTTGGTGCCACAGAAATAGAGGCTTCCAAAAAGTGAATTCAGGGGCTTTACATCTCACTGTAGGTAAAATCAAATAACCTGAAACCTACCACGGTAAGCGTGCTGAAGCCGGTTATGGCTCTAATCCCTAGAGGTACCTGGAGGCAGCCGGGTCCCTAAATACTCTGAGTGAGCACTGTAATGGGGTCATAAGCGTTCGACAGCACGTGCCAGACTGTCCCACAATACTATTATGCTCAACTGGACGACAGGTCAACAGGGGAGCCCTTTCAAGACCAGCTGTCCTCACCTGTGGCGGGGCTGCCTGTCCCCAAAGCACACGAGAGCCAACATGTGGAGGACTCACGCTCTGAGTTACCCACAGGAACGTGCCAACGCCCGGGGCCAGGCGCGCTGGGCCGGGAGCTGGGGAGCCAGACCCAGTCCTGGGGGCGCTCGCGGCCCCGCAGGCACCAACCGGACTCTCCCACTAGAGGCGGCGCCGCGCGCGGCCTCCCGACACGACAGCACCGACTGTGCTAGGCGCACAGCAGCACGGGCATCCGGCTCTGCGAGGCCCCTTCTTTCCTCCGCCCCGGCCGCACCGTTTCACGGGGAGAGCACTGCTCAACGTCCATAAACATGAACCAGTGTCTGCTGGGAGATGCAGCTGGGCCCTCGGTCTGGGACCGAATCCTTGGGGAATAAGAGGAGCTCCCGAGCCGCGGGAACGGGGGGACGCGCCCTACCCGAACCCCGGAGATCCGCCGCGGACACGCGCCCCCACCGCTCGCCCCACCCCGCCCGCTCCCTGGCCTTCACCCCGGGAGCCCGGCCCGCGGCGGGCAGTCGCCAACGGCCTCCGCTAGGGGCGGCGCGCCCGCGAAGCCAGCCCGTTTGAAACTTGCGCCGCCGCACACGCGCCTGGGGCCCCTCGTGGGCCGTCGCCGCGGGGCCCGCTCCCGGCCGCGGCCCCCGCCAGGCCCCCGCCAGGCCCCCGCCGCCCGTGCGGCCGCACATGCGCCCCAGGCCTCTCCTCGCTCGGGGCGCCGACCCCGCTTCCGCCCCGCGCTCCCGGCACGCCCCGCGGCCCCCGCCAGGACCCCGCCGCCCAGGCAGCCCAGGCCGCCCACCCCGCTTCCGCCCCGCGCTCCCGGCACGCCCCGCGGCCCCCGCCAGGACCCGCCGCCCAGGCCGCCCACCCCGCTTCCGCCCCGCGCTCCCGGCACGCCCCGCGGCCCCCGCCAGGACCCCGCCGCCCAGGCCGCCCACCCCGCTTCCGCCCCGCGCTCCCGGCACGCCCCGCGCCCAGCGCCCAGCGCCTCGGGCCCCACAGGGAAGCCGCGGAAGATGGCGCCTTAAAGCGCCCGCGCCCACCTTGCCGAAGTGCGCGGCCCAGTGCACCGGCGTCCAGCCGTAGAAGGAGTCTTCGGCGGCCAGGTGGGCGCGCGGCGTCTGCTGCAACAGCGAGCAGAGCGCGGCCAGGTCCCCGTCGCGGCAGGCGCGGTGCAGCGGGAAGCGGAGCGACAGCAGCTCCTCGCTGGAGAAGCCCGCCTCCACGCCTGCGCCCGTTCCTGCCGTCGACATGGTCCGTCACCGGAGAGCTAGGGATAGCCTGCCGAGAGGACGCGCGGAGAGGACCCGAGAGGCCGCCGACCGAGCACAAAGGAGCGCGAGCGCCGCCGCCGCCGCGTCCCGCCGGCTGCGGAGCCGAGCCGAGCTGAGCGCGCAGAGGGGGCGGGGCGGGGCGGGGCCTGGCGCGGGCCGGGCTGAGGCGGGCGGACGCCGGCGCTGGGCGGGGCCTAGAGCGTCGGGGGCGGGGCCTGGGCCGTCGGCGAGGAGGCGGGGGGCGGGGCCTGGGGCGTCGGGGGCGGGGCCTGGCGGGGCTGGGGGCGGGGCCTGGCGGGCCCGGGGTGGGGCCTAGCGCGGCGGGGATCGCAGGACGCCGGGGCCGGGAGGTGGGGCCGTGCGCTGGGGGCGGGACTTGGGCGCTGGGGCTGGGGCCGGGGCTGAAGGTGGGGGAGCCGGGGGGGCGGCTCCGAGACCCCTCGCCCAGCGGGTGGGGTCGGCAGTGGCCGCGTGTCCGCAAGACCGCAACCCCGCAGCGTCCGCACCAGCCCGGCTCTGTCCTCTCGAGGTGCCTGCTGTCGGGCGAGCTGCGGGAGGAGTTGGCAAAACACTGGAAAATTCTCCGTCAATGACCGACAGAGTATTAACAGATTTTCTTCTGATTATGAGTAGTATGTGACAATCAATAATTTACCATCGAGAAATAACCATTATCAGCGTTTATGGGGGTTTCCTTATAGTACTTTTCTTACCATATAGTTTCATTTGTAGGTATCCTTTTTCTTTTCACAAAATTTGGAATCAGGAATCACAGTAATTCAACTTTAAGTGGGTAAGCAGGTGTCCGGGGAGACAATGGTGCTTTGGATACCAGCTGGCAGCATTAGCTGGTAAGAGAGATTGGGCGCCCAATGCCGAGCAAAAAGAGATTGTTAACGTATGGGTGTAACGTGCAGCGCAGTCCTCTGTTCAGACAAGGGTGCAGCGCTTGGGGAGGTGCTCCAGGTACAGTAAGTGAGGAGAAGCAGAGGGTCCTTCAATCAGGGAGCGATTACCATTGCATGGGAAACGTGAATGAGACGGTCTTCTCCCCGGGATCTATATCAGATGAGGCAAGAAAGGACATTTCCATGGTTGAAGCAATCCTGCTTTTATTTGGACCAGAAAGGTAGAATGCTGCTTGTAAACTCATTGCCAGCCTGGTCCACTCCAGAAGCCAGCTGTTTTTCTCTGCACAGACCCTGCTGATTTTAACCTAATGACCTCTGTAAGATGGTACCCTGATAATGACTTCCATCCTTCCTGGGAGAGAGGCATTCCGTTTTACAAAAGGATGTGAGCATGCCTCATCATCTGTAACAGTGGAGGGAGGGCTTACTCCTCTTTACTGTGCCCCCTGCAGTTGAGGAGGCTGAGACACAGATAAGCTCAGAACTTGCACAAGGACAAACAGTGTGCCTGGGGCAGAGCTGAGAATAATTGCCAGACCTAGTTTCCAATCCAGTTAGGTTTTTTTAACCTTGGAATTTATTTTGTGTTAAGAGCTGTAAGGCCTAGGAAAAGAAAGTAGGTTATAGTGGCACCATAGGTAGAATGCCATCCTTCCTCCATTAAGACGACTTTCTGGTTTTCAGAGTTATTAAGACTATGCACATATCTGTTTATTGATTTATATTGATATACATTTTTAAGTAGCTGAAATAGGTCAACACAGATATGATGATGAGTCCCTAAGATAGCCTGCATGATGACTGTGGATATGAGGATTACAAGGGCTGTCTATGAGTGCTTCCAAATGCCACTCTTCTAGTTGATTAGTCCCAAGTTCTTCCCAACTCATTATTATTACCAATTATAGATTTTCTTTGGGATTCTTGTTTCTAAAGAGCTCGGGGGGCAAGGGGAAAAAAACGATTCATCACTCACATGCTTTGATGTATTTGACAAAACAACCATAAATATGTGACAAAACATTCTCTCCTTGACCAAAGTCTACTCAGGCTCCCCCGAATTTCAACTAGGCTTAGACTTTTGGACTTGGGTGTTTGCGTTGTCCAGTTTTAGCAAGACTCCTGCTAAGTTGGTTTAGCCACAGTTCCCATCCCCCATATCTGATCAGGTTCGTAACTGCCTGGCTCCCCCAGGTAATGTCAGCTCACCCTGGCCTGCCTTCAGCAAGAATCCTGCTGGGTAGGGTTAGCCAGAACCAGCTGGTGAGCTGGCCCTGGTATTTTGTCTTAGTTATATTACAGCCTGGGTCACCTACCCAGGGTAAGGAGGTGCCCCAAACCAAATCTGATCTCTCTCCTCCCTGCAAGGAAAAGTGGGGTTCCCGGTCCCACTGCCAGAGTTTCTGGGTACAGTCCATCTTACTAGGCTTTAATGAGCCACAATGAACAATGTTTTTGAATAATAACCTTTTTCTGTAACATAAGCAAACTTTGGTGTTAGAAGATATGATTCAGATAATGGAAGAAAGCAGGGAGACTCCAAACTCAATATATCAAAACAAAATAAAACAAAACCCCTCTGCATTTAGGATTGCATCAAATGGGGCAGGGCTCAGATGTAGGCACATCCCAGTCGGGGATGCACAGAAGTGCCCACACATTGTGTAGACATCAGTAGGCCTGTTTTTACACTTGAAACAGGACACAGTCAACGCTGTGTCACGAGAGATGAGGTTGGAGAAGAAGGTAGGACCCAGACTATAGCGCCATGCTAAGGAACCATGTGAGACAGATGAGAGGCTTTCCTGTGATCCCAGGTGAGGGGTGAGGGCACTGAGGAAGACCCACATCGCACCTGCAGCTGGCTCTGCCTGGGCAGCCCATATCAATGGGATCCTTAGCCTGACTATTCTCTTACCTGCACCTCTCCCCACCATTCACCTCCCTCCATGTGGCCAGATCATCTAAATTGGACATAGGAGCAGTGTCTTGGTCTGTTCCGGTCTCCATAATAAAGTGCTACAGGCTACACGGTGGTGGTGGTGGGGGGGGGAGATTTAAACAACAAGAATAAATTTCTCACAGTTCCAGAAATGGGAAGTCTGAGATTGGGGAGCCAGTGTGGTCGGTTCTGGTGGGACCCTCTTCCTGGCTCACACAGCAACTTCTTGCCACGACCTCACCTGGTGTGGAGGGAGCCATGAGTCTGGTGTCTCTTCTCTCATGGTCACCAGTCCCAACATGGGGACTCTACCCCCATGACCTCACCCAACCCTGATGGCCTCCCAAAGGCCCGACCTCCAGATAGCATCACATTGGCGTGACCTTCAGGGAGACACAGACATTCAGTCCATAGCAGACAACTTCCCAGACTTCTGTCATTGAGATATGACCCCAGCGTGGATTGTCACCACATTGACATGCACTTTCATATCCACAGAGAATCTGTGCTATTCATAATTCTCTTAAAATAAGTTTACTTTTTAAATTACTGACTTAATTGATGTTCTTTTCATTAATAAAGCATCAATGCGTTTATGGTGCCAATTACATCTTCTCCCTACCCATTTAAACAAGTCCACAGCAAAACCACCAAGTTCTTCCCAAATCAGTTCCTAGAGCTGGTAGTTACACAGCGAGCACTCTGGAAATTGCTGCCCGGGAGCAAAGTCCCAAATCCATATGTTGACTGCCCCCTTCAGCCAGGGCCTCCCTACTTGAAACCATGGGTGCATCTGTTGGAGGCTTCTCCCACCCTGTCCCCAGCACTTACCTCCCCTCCCCCCACTTCAGAATGTGACCTTATTTGGATATGGAGTCATTAGGAATTAGAAGATGTAACTATTTAAGATGAGGTCATGGTGACTAGGTAGACAGGCCCTAACCCAATGTGACTGCTGTCCTTCTAAAAAGGGACATGTGGAGGCAGGTGTGTACATGGGGACAACCCCACGGGAGCATGAAGGCAGAGCTGGGCTGGTGCTGGGCTGGCGTAGGGAGGATAGCCGGCAACAGCAGAGGCCCTGCGGGGCAGGGGCTGGAGCAGGTCCTCACTTGAGGCTTTAGGAGGTCCAGCCCTGCCTCTGCCTGGCCCCGCAGAGCAAGAGACCATAGATTCCAGTTCCCCAAGCCCTGTTTGCTGGGCTTGGTTATAGCCATCCCAGGACACGCGCCCCCCTGGGCTCCAAGGCTCCCCAGCCCCAGCCGCTGGACATGTCCCCCACTCTGCGTTTCTCCTTCCCAGAGCCACGGCCCTGGGGCAGCAGGAGCTTCCTTCCCTCTACTCCATGAGGTCCTGCCTTTGTAGCTTTTGAGTCTCTTTTTCACTCTTAGATGAAAAATTTAAAGAGCCCAGCAAGTCAGTGTTACGCATTTTTAATCATAAAACCTGGATTGTGAAGCGGCTTGCCTGAGGTGGCCTCTCCACATCCAGCAGACCTCATGACCAGCAGCAACATGCCCCACACAGGCTTCTGGGGGCCCCAGCGGGGAAAGCAGACCTCTGTCTTCAGAGGCGGCTGTCTCTGATCTGAAAGGAGCCCCCGGGTGGGGCCCACAGCTTGCTCTGCAAACAGGTGATCTCTTGGATAAAGTACTGCCCAGGAGCCCTTCTCTCCCATCTCCACCTCTGTCCCTGTCTCTGCCTGTGTCTCCATATCTCCACCTCTATTCCTCTCAGTCTCATTGGCCCTGTATCTCTCGCAGGAGGACATGCCCTACCCATTCTGAGCCTACAATAATTTGTTGAGCCACCCGAGACTAGAGGCTGAGACTCAGATGAGTTGACAGCCCCTTTTCAGAAAGGGGAGACCTGGGACCCCTGGGTGGCTCAGTGGTTGAGCGTCTGCCTTTGGCTCAGGGCATAATCCCAGGGTCCCACATCGGGCTCCCTGCAGGGAGCCTGCTTCTACCTCTACCTGTGTCTCTGCCTCTCTCTGTGTCTTTCATGAATAAATAAATAAATAAATAAATAAATAAATAAATAAATAAATAAAATCCTTAAAGAAAAAAGGGGAGACTTGCTTGGACAAGGATCTCAGCTACAAAGAGCACCAAGATTCTGGAATCTTACCAATTGTCCTGTATCTTACTTATGCCTTGAAAAAAACGGTGAAAAATTCAGATTTTTCATAAAAAGAACCTCAGTTCTTCACCCACTGTGTTTCTTCCCTGGATGTCTTCTTTGCCTTCACAGAGAACACATCACCTCTGATGCGTGTGGCCACCAAACGTGTGAAGGTTTCTGCCCTCGCAAATCTCTGCGACACCAGCTGGGGTCCTATGGTTCACCTTGACTCTGATACAGCCCCCTCGGGTACCAAACCAGGCCCCACAGGTTAAGGGCTCGGTCTCACAAGACCGTCCCACTTCCCCTTCAGACACCAGGCACATGCCCTGCTGTCCCCGAGCTCCGGACTGGCCGGCTGCAGACGGGGGCTCCCACGATGCCCTCGTTGTGTTAATCTGCTAGAGCGGCTCACAGAACTCAAGGAAGCACTTAACCAGTTTCTCAAAGGACTTGGCAAAGACCATCTCATCAATGAAGAGGTGACAGGACAAGGTCCAGGAGGGTCCCAAGTGCAGGAGCTCCTGTCCCCGTGGGGCTGGGGTGCCTCACCCTCCCGGGATGTTGTGTGGTGCAGCCTGGAAGCTCCTGCAGGGGCCTTATGGGGGTCTCTCACTGAGGCCTGAGCCATGCTTCACACCGTCTCTGGAGGGTGGGGGTGTCCAGGAGCTGCAGGCCTCGCGCTGTGGAGGGTCTTCCTGGTGACCAGCCCAGGCAGGAGCCCGCTCAGTCACCCCATTAGATCAAGAGAAGGAGCACCTCTTAGCACCTAGGAAATTACAAGGTTTTAGGAGCTCTGTTCTGGGAACTGGGGGCAGAGACCAATATACATATATATATCCTTATCATTTTACAACCACTGCTACCTTTAGAATAAAATACAGGCAAAGACTCGAGTTCTGCTCGGAAACAGACTTGTAAGAGCAGCTCACTGGGGATGGAGCCCGGAGGTCCGAAGAAGGAGAAGGAATTCACAGGCTGGTCTGGTGGTAGCCACCCTCAGGATGACCCAGGGCTGAGCTGCTCCTCAGGAGGGTCCTGCCAACCCCTGAATGATGACCCCAGGTGGCTTCCTCACCCTCTACCTGTAACTTAGGAACTGTGCAGTCCTTTAAAATGTTTTAGCCCACTCCTTAATCTCCCAATGTTATTATCAGTGAGAAAAGTCCCTAGAGAGCCATGATTATTACTAACTGTGCTTCTGGGACCCCTCCTGGAAGAGTTGGTGATCCCCCTCCCGAGGAGCAGGTGGGACACCCCCACTGCCACCCTGAAGCCAACTGCCCTCTGGGGCAGCTTGCCGCTGCTCACCAGCCCAGACCCAGGTGCCTGGTGCATGCGATTGGGATCTATCACGTCTTCCTCACCCTTCCTGAAATTCTTGCTGTCCAGCTTAGCCCTTAAGAATGTTCCAGAAGCAAGTGCTTTTTTTCTGACAGGGTAATATAATCCTAACCATCGGATGGAATGACAGGAATTTGTTGTCAAATTAAAACTCCTGTTGTCCATCACTGTCTAACAGACAAGACCCTGGGTGAGGTACTCCCAGAGCGCTGGGGCCTTCTGGAAAGGCCAAGCCGTGGGCCGGGAACGGGCAGGCCTACCAGGAGGTGAGCTGGGGCACAAAGATCCCTTGGCTTGGGGTCCAATGTCTCTGCTTGGGAGATAGGTACGTGAGTGCCTTCTTTGGTTCTTCTTGCTGGAACTCTGCGTCCTGATGCCAGTCCTCTCTAATGTGGGAGCAACATGTCTGGTGGCAGTGGAGCCTTCGGGGAAGGGGACAGAAGCTGAAGCACACAGTGCAGCCCCTGTGCTGGAGGCCCAGGTGCTGTGGCACTGTACCATGTTTCCCCTACTCCATCTCTGGGGACTGGACGAGGTATTAGGGTCTCCCTTGCTGGCGGGGCCATTTCTCCGTCTCTGGCCTCAGCTCCTCATTCATTAAAGGAAGACAACGTTACCTTGGCTCAGCAAAAGGGTCATCATTGAAGTCAGAGGAGATTTGCAATGTAGATTTTGAAGATGGAGGTTATTAAGTGTTCTCCAAAGTACTTTTATTATTTATCCCCCACCCCCAGCAATTTGTAAAAATTTCAGTTGCCAATTCTTCCTGGAATGAGGTATGGCTGCGAGGTGTTTTATTTCTCTCAAAGTCTTAATTACAGCGGTGAGAGCCTCCAGTCTTGTTGAAAAGTGGCCACTCAGGATACACGCCAGCTGCTATGAGTATCCCCAGGAGCTGGTCCTGTGCTGGGGCCCCTGGACCCTCAGGAAATCGCCCCTCCCAGGCCCTGCAGGCCACACAGTTGTTGGACTGATGGAATGCTGACCTGTGGCCAGGAGACACTGTTGTCAGCCCCTTCATCCCAAAAGTAGGATGGCCCCTCCCTGTTAATTCCTCACAGCGCGGCTTAGAGCAGGCTGTCACTTTACCAAAGGTTTGGGTATACGGGCAAGGACTTGTTACCCTGCAGAGGATACAGAAGCCAGCATAGGGCGCTGAGACCAAGGGCTGTTGTGGTCACTCCACTTCCTGCCCACTTCCTGGAGCAAGGGTGAGAAAGAGGTTAAGTCAGAGCTTTAGCTCATACCACACTCAAAAATCTGTTCTGTGTGGATTGGACATAAACATGAAAACAAAAGTGAAAAAGATTTAGAAGGGACCATAGACCATCTTTATGACCTTAGAGCAGTGAAAGATTTCTGAACAAGACGCAGGAAGCCCAACTGTAAAAGAAAATAATAGGACAGGTTTGATATAACTAATATCTTCATTTGGACCAAAAAAAAAAAAAAAAGCACCAGAAATAAAGTGAAGGATAAGCTACAGACCAAAGGAAATAGTCTGTCAGTCATTTCAAAAATGAAAGATTCATATTCAGCACATACAAAGAACTTCTACAAATCAACCAGAAAGAGCTGACAACAAAAAATGGGCCAAGATACAAACAGGCAATTCACTGGCAGGAAATATAAATATCCAACAAGCAAGATGCTCAGTAACCAGTGATTTCTCCTGTCCTACTGAATGGATTAATCCTGTCAATGGGCAAAAGTTTGCAGGGATGCTCTGCCTGAGGACAACAGCTCTCTTTACATGTCTTTCTGGCTTCTGCACATCTCTCTGATTCCTTCATGGCCTAACATCAAAGAATTTATGTATGGTTAACCCTTGAATGATGCAGGGGGTCTGGGATGCTGACTACCATGGTCAGAAATCCATGTATAACGTTGGCTCCCCTCAAAAGATCACTGTTGATTGGGAGCTTAACCAGTAGCATGAACAGTCAATTACCAGGGATTTTGTATGTCGTATGTATTATGTACTTTATTCTTTCAATAAAGGAAGCTGGAGAAAAGAAAATGTGACTAAGAAGATCATAAGGAAGAGGAAACACATTTACAGCACTGTGCCATAAAAGACCCACATGCCCACGCACTGGTGTGATCCTGGCGGTGGTGTCCGAGGGTCTGTAGTAGTTGTCATCAGTCCCTAGCACTCCTGTGGACTTCTCACACATCTGCCAACCCACAGTCTCCATTGGTCTTGTGTTTTGGGTGTGCAGTGGTTGGGCTGCTGGCTTCTCTCTGGAACACACTGTTCTGGCTTCTGTGGTTCTGCAGCTCTCCAGTGCCACCTCCGAATGCTCGAAGGCCCCAGGCCTGAGTCCTAGACCCTCTGCTCTCTGTACTTTCCTCCTTGGCAATCGTGTCAAGTCTCATGCCTTCAAATACTATTTATATGCTGATGATTCCTGAATTCATGTCTCTGTCCCTGACCTCTCCTGCAGTCCAGACTCATAAGCCCAGTGGCTTAGTCCTCATCTCTGTTAGGATCTCTGCTAGGCAGCTCCATTTACTCCAAATAAAATTCCTGAGTCACTGTCCACAACTGTTACTCCTGCTCACTGCCACTGCCTGCTCTCCGTCTCTGCGAAGGACCCAGGAGTGTCCTACCCAGGGGCTCAGGTCCAGCACCCAGAGGCCAACGTGGTATTCGCTCCCCAGGAGGATCCCAGTGGCTCTACCACAAATATGCTTCTGTTGCTCCCGCTCCTTTGTTCTCCTACTCAAACCAGTGTGACTGCCTGTCAGCGATTTCCGTCCAGCAGCTAGAGGATCTTCTAAGATGTGAATCCAACAATAGCACTGGCTTAGAACCTGCCAATACCTTTTCACTGACGGTTAAAGAAATTCCAAGTGGCACGAATTTGAATGTGGTTGGTAAGATTGCGGAACTGAATTTCACACTTTGTTTAATTTTAACTTATTTAGATTTGGATTTAAAGACTTAAAATTGACTCAATTATTGGCAAAATCTTAAGTGCGTATAAACAACTTAAAAACAACTTGGGTGTGGGCAGCTGCTCTTTCAGCTGTAAACTGCTGTGGAATGTAAATGTGGCTGAAATATTCCCAGGGAAAATCTAGTGCTGCAATTGCGAAGCACCCTGTGAGTAAAACGGACCCCAGATTGCCAAGACTTTGTAAGAATAAAAGAACGTAGAGTATCTCATGAATGATTTTTAATATGGAACACATATTGGATTTGTAGTATTTTAGATATGTTAGGTTAAATAAAATGTATTATTCAAATTAACTTCACCTGTTTCTTTTTTCTTTTTTTTTTTTAGTGTGGCTAGTGGAAAAATCTTAATTATATACGTAATTCTTGAATTTTATTTCTATTGGTCAGCCTGGCATGTTGGAAACTAATGTATTATCTATCCATACATCAACACAAGTAGTTAGTTGGTTGTTTTTTTTTTCTCCCTTCTAGGGGAATACCAGTAGTTTCTTTGGCTGAGTGCTGGGCTTGACCTAAGGCCCATTTTGAAGAAAGGAATGAGCGTATCTCTGAAGAGTGGAATCACTGGCAGGTAGTGAAATGCTCTGAGAGACTCCGGACAAGAGCACCTGAACAAACAGGCGATCTGGGAGTTCTGTCGCCCACTGCAGGCACACGCTCCCCTCCCCGAGGTGGCAGGGCAGCGTCCCGGGCTGCTCACTCTGCTTTTCTTTCTCTCTTCCTCCCTCCCTCCCTTTCTCTTCGCTGAGTATGACCAGTTGGAATTATATAAACTAAAGGCAAGTAAGTTAAATATGCATAGGCTACATCTCCACAAAGACAACTTTCAGTTTAAAATAACTATAATGTATTCTTATACTTGTTTATGTTTTTATCCCCGATAGGTTTGGGAAATGGTTTTTCTGTGAGTTTCTAGGGGGTGAGACACGTATTTTTAAAAAATATTTCTGTAGTACTTGACTTTTTAAACGAGCATTTTTTTTTCAGGGGTGGGGGATAAAAGTAATGGTTCTTATAACAAAGCCCAGACCTTATAGAAAAACATAATGTGGAAAGTGAGATGAAAGCCCCAGGGATGTTTACACACACACACACACACACACACACACACACACACACAGATCTAAGTACAGTTACACATTAATCTCCCCATGATGTTTCAGGTAAAGTGGAAGCATACTACTCACAGGGACACACAGACACACCTGAGAGGTTGGCAAATCTTAGGCAGCTTCCAGGCTGGCAGTGGGCATCTCCCTTCTGGTTTGCCAGTGTGTGCCTGGGGCACGATTTGTCTTCCCATCCTTTATAGATGATTGTGCCTTTTTTGGTAATTAGAAGCAATGTTGCAGTGAACATATTTATGTACAGTTCTTGGCACACTTACCCAGTTTCCTGAGATGGAATCTCTGGGTCAATTTTCTGCACAGTTGAATGGCTTTACATACATTTCCAAGTAACCATTCAGAAAATCTGGGCTAATTTACACTCCCACCAATGATGTTTGGAGACTACCTTTTTCCTCACACTTTGGCCAATATTATTAATTAGAATATTAATCATATTTTAAAATTTAGGAAATCTGATATGCATAAATGACTCATTCAGCAAGTATGTACCAAGCACCTGCCGTGTGCTCTTGTTAACTTGCAATTCTGAAATTATTAGTGAGATTGCTGCCGAGGGTCTATGTGTTTTAGGAGTCCATATGTTAGCATTCCTGCTGAGTTGCCAGTTGGTATGCTTGGGTTATTTGTAAATGTGTTGCTAATTTATAAGAACCTTTTATATTTAACAATACTGACTCTGCTACGTTCCAGGTTGTCTTAGCTGTTTTAATACCTCCAGATTTGTTTTATGTAGTCAAGTCTGACATCATATTTTTCTTCACAACTTCTGTCCTTGGGAGTCATGCTCAGAAACAGCTGAGATTATAAAACTTCTGTGCTGGTCATCAATTTATTGTGTCTGAGCTGCTGCTCTGGCGTGCTCTCTGCTACAATGGACGGGATGTTCTGACGTTTCTGTTATAGTAGACATGGCCTGAGTGTCAGTGTAGGGGATGCTGGAGGGTGTGGAGGAGGACACCTTCCCTTCCTGGTCTGGCAGTGCTGTGTTGCTCCTTCCTCCTCCCTCTGCGGGGTCTGTGGTGGCAGGGTGGTGGGGACATGGGGGCAGGAGAACTGGTGGCCTCACAGCCCCTCACAGCCCCACCTGGGACCATCTTTCCAGGGGCTGTTTCCTGTTGCCCTGCACCTGGGGGGCAGCTCTGACTGGGCACCTTCCCCACCAAGCCTGGACCCTCTTCTCAGGGTCAGGCCCCGCTGACTTTGTTCCTGGGCGCCTCCCTCAATCCTGGGGCCCCATTACTGTTCCTTCTCCGTCCTCACCCTTACTCCCCGACCACACATACTTGCTCTTTATGTTCAGATTCCTTTTTTTTAAATTAATTTTTAAAATTTAAATTCAATTTGCCAACATATAGTATAACACCCAGCACTCATCCCATCAAGTGCCCTCCTCAGTGCCAGTATTTCCTCTGTTTACATTACTGACTGGACCCAGATTGGCCCAGTTCCCTTATATTTTTATTTCAGGCATCATGATGCTGGCATCACTGATAATTATGTCTCTAACTCAGGTCTGTTGTTTTTTCCTGTGTGCTCTATGTTGAGGCTCTGACTTCGTGTTTTCCCAGTAGGTTCATGCACTGTTCCCAGAGCTCCTCTGTAGCTCTGCACAGACCATGTGTCACGTGCTCAACACCATGACTCTCTGGATTTCTGGGTACCTCACTCCATTCCCAGAGGCTCTGTGTGCTCTTGAGCCACACTATCTCATGCCCTGCAGCTTCATAATATATCATTTGCCAGACTCCCTTTCATGTTTGTGTTCTAAGAGGAAATCTCAATGATCACTACCACTAACTCCCTTTCCTCCAAATACTGGATGATCTATGTCCATGATAACACTTTAAAGCAGCGATAGAAAAGACTGCCATCTTGGAAACTGCAGATTCCAACTTTTCCCAGAAGCAGAAAGGAGTAAGTGAAGTTGTGCTGTACATAGGGATTATCACTGGGAGCCTGCTGTATAAAACCTGTGAAGGGCCGTGCATCTTCCCAAACCATGACTCTCGTACCCAGCAATACAGGACAATCATGTATTTTAATTTGCAGAACTAATGTACACATGCAGCTTCAAACCATAAAATCCACCAAGACTGATTTGGAACAATAGGGGCGTCTCCCGTGGAGGGACGAGGAGCAGAGGCCCAGTCCCTGGCATTCTACATTGCACCTGGACTGTCCTTCTCGGGTGTCCTATATCTTCCTTTTGTCTGCCTTCACTGATTACTCAAATCCTCAGAAGATGGCATGTCTTGCCCTCCTGGCCAGGACAAACCAGTCCTCAATGGGCTCTTGATCTTGGGTGATGTACGTCTGGGGGGAGACCTGTCCTAGGACTTGGCTGATGGCCCTGTGCACCTGGGCCCTCGAGGGGAGGGAGTCCTTTCTCAAGTCCGCCACCGCATCCACCTTCAGATGACAGCCTGCAGGAAAGAAGGATGGAGAGGGTAGAGATGGATGTAGGAGTCTAGCATCCTGAGATCCTGTCAGGGAGGCAAGCCACGAACACTGAGTAACCACTGAAGAACATTAAGAGAATGTACAGCTGCAAGATATGACTTTTTCCAAATATGTGGTTGGCAAAGGTTTCATCCTGGTCTATAGCTTTTCCCTCCCTCATTGTCCCAGGGGGCATCACAGCCCAAAGTTCTGGATTTCGTGGAGAAAGTCTCGCTGCAGCTCCCCTGAGCCCTTCCCTGGCTTTGGTGGTGTATCAGAGCCCTCCGCTCACCTTTAGGGCTTGGGAGTTTTCTTCAGTGTTCTCTTATGAAAGATTTATAGTTTTCCATCCTACAATGAAATCCATCCCTCACTGTGAAGCCATGTGTCGGCCCACGGGTGATGCAGGTCACAGTTGGGCACTGTTCACGGTAGTGCCATTGTCTCAGTGCCGTGTGTTTGAAAGGCCTTCCTTCTTGCACTGGGTTGCTTGTGTGTTTGTTGGAAGGTATTTCAGTGAGTCTGTATCTGGGCTCCCTCTTCTGTTCCACTTCTGTGTACACCAACCTCTCCACGAACACCACACACTCTAGGTGGTGGGAGCCTCCCAATCCCAGGGGACCGTATTTAGTCTTTCAACATCTACTACGACATCAGCTATAGTGTTCGGTTTTAAGAAACCACATTGTTGAGATAATTCACACACCATACAATCACCCACGTAAAGTGTACAGTGCAGTGGCTTTTACTGTATCCACAGAGATGTGCAACCATCACCACAAACAATTTTAGGACATTTCAATGACCACCCAAGAGAAATACCATGTCGCTTGGCTGCTACTCCTCAAAGCCCCAGCACAGCCACTCCAGACAGCCTCTGACAGTCTCCGTGGATTTGCCTCTTCTACACATTTTGTATCAATGAAATCATATAACATGGAGCCTTCTGTGTCTGGCTCACTTTACATGGGGTGTCCATGCAGTGGCACACCAGTGCCCCCTTTCCCTCCTGGCTGACTGACATTCCATCCTGTGCATGTGGCACATCTGTTTATCCATCTTCAGCTGATGGACATTGGGGTTCTTTCTACTTTTTGGTTATTAAGAATAAGGCCACTATTAGCAGAAGGGTTAATAGTGTTAATGTTTATGTGGATATACGTTCTCACTGCTCCTGGTTATAAACCTGGCAGTGGGATTGCTGGCTCCTACCCTAAGGCTGTGTTTGGCGGTTGCATGACCAGCCAGGCTGTGTTCCCAGCAGAGGCACCATCTCACATTCCACCTGCGGCGCCTGAGGGCCTGGGTTCCCCTTGTGCTCGCCAATACTTGCTACCACCTGGTATCTGTCTCTCAACGATGGCCATCCTAGCGGGTGGCAAGTGCTATCTCGTGATTTGGATTTGCATTTTTCTGATGGGTCCTCACGTTCAGCATCTTTTCACATGGTTATTGGCTGTTTCTATATCTTACTTGAAGAACCATCTCTTCAGATCCTCTGCCTATTTTTATTGGATTGTCTTTCTATTATTGAATTGTAATAGATCTTATATTCTGGATACAAGTTCCTTATCTGGTACAAGACTGCCAAGAATTTCTCTTATTTTGTGGGTTCTCTTTTCATATTTTTCATGAAGTAGCTGTAGATATTATTTTTAAAGGTATTCTTTATCTTTATCATGGTTAAAAAAACTGTAACATTGAATTTACTGCCGTAACCATCTGTAATGTATGATTCGACCGTGTTAAGCATATTTACATTGCTGTATGACACATCTCTAGGGAATGACCTGGGACCAGCACGTTGACTTTGCTGCTTTGGGTGCCGTTACTTAGATTGAAAACATTTTTGTGTGGTCACAATAGCAAATCATTACACTTCCAGATATGAAGACTGCTGTAATGAGAGATGTTATGGAGTTTAGAGGTGAAACAGGGGAGGTGACGTTCAAGCGTATCTGTTCAACCTACAGCAATGTAGTGAAAGGGATTTTTAAACATTTTGTTCTGTCTGGGGGCAGTTCTGCTATGTAGATCAAGCATATCACTGTACCCGAGTTGGCAGTTAGTGGTGGTGGGAAGCCTCTAGCTCTGGATTAGAAGGCCTGCCAAGAACTGGCTCCACCAAGGGCCACATGACCGTGTGCATCGGGAAAGCCATCCAACACTCTGAGGAGGGACAAGAGGAGGTGACGTCCCCTTAAAAGGTACGGTGCGCTGGCATAGTGTGTGTGGACACTGTACACACCACACAGACCTCTAAGAATGCTTGAGAGGCATGCTGGGCTGAACTGTGTCTCCTCAAAATCTCTAAGTTGAGGCACCGACCTCCAGGTCCTTAGAACAAGACTGTATTTGCAGAGGTTCTTTTTTTAAAAAAATATTTTATGTATTCATGAGAGACACAAGGAGAGAGGCAGAGACACAGGCAGAGGGATAAGCAGGCTCCCCATGGGGAGCCTGATGCAGGACTCGATCCCAGGACCTCGGGATCATGCCCTGAGCCAAAGGCAGAAGCTCAATCACTGAGCTACCCAGACATCCCTGTATTTGCAGAGTCTTAAAGATGTGATTAAGCTAAAATTAGGCCATGGGGGTGAACCTCATCCATTCTGACGGGTGTCCTCTAAGAGGAGCAGATAGGGATGCCGCTGCAGAGGAGAGATGATGTGAGGACAGAGGGAGAAGGTGGCCATCAGCTCGCCCAGGGGACAGGTCTTGGGAGAGAGTAGCCCTGCCATGGAGCCTGGACTTCCAGACTCCAGATGGTGAGACAAGGAGTTTCTGAGGTTCAAGCCTCCCTATGGCAGGTAGACTAAGCAATCTAGTGCAAGAGTCGAGCAGGACTCAAACCTAGAAAGCAACAGCACTGAGATACCCATGTACTGATGGACGGCAGCAGAGAGGTGGCTGGTGCAGAGGAGGGAAATGCTCAGGAGTCAGGCATACTGGCATCCTGCTCTGCCACCAACTCACTTGGCGGCTAGGGAGTCACATGTCCTCTCTCTGCCCCAGGTTCCTGGGGTCGTGGGGTTGGACAAAAGCTCTCAAAGAGCCTCTCTGGCACACACATGCTCTGACTACAATCCCCTGGGCCTCCATGCTGTGGCCCCCTGGATGTCAGGAACAGAGAGGACCTAGCCAGGAGTACAAATAAAATGGTTCTATCTCTGCTGCCTTTAAAAATGCTGCTTTAGGTGGCATCCCAATCCGTTGTTAAGACTGGACAAAGGAAGTGAAAGTTCTCTCTCCAGAATCACAAATGTCCCCAAACCTGCCTTTTTGGAGCAGAGGGGCAATCTGACACTGTAACCCAAGAAACAGTTTCCTGCCTTGTCACTGCAGTGTGCTGCACAGGGGAGGGCTTGCCTGCAGCCAGAACCAGTTTGGACATAAAACCTTGGAAGAGACTTTGACTGTTGCTGAAAACCTTGGAAGAGACTTTGACTGTTGCTGGGAGGTCTGCTCACCTCCCAGGACACGCTGCTAGGGCAAATCCTTTGCACCTAAAATACTTGCACAAAGGCCAGGCAGCTCCCAAAGTACTTCCATGCCTTCTGAGCCACACCTACTCCATTTTGAGAAAGCAAAATTTTAATACATTGAAAATCTTGAAACTGGGTGATTTCCTGAGGATTGGAAAACTTTTTTCTCTGTAGATATGTTGGCTTCAGTCAGGGGTGATATTTAAAATATTTATCACTGTTGAGGTTGGACACTGGCTGTGAATAGCCTCGCCATGCTGTGTCGGGATGTTAGTCCTGGCCTTCTGTGAGTCAGTGGGAGACATAAAGTGTGTATGTTGTATGACACATCTCTAGGGAATGGAAGCTCAGCTCTCTGCCAGGGACCCAGCACGTTGACTCCAGTGTTTTGGATGCTGTCATGTAGATTAGAAACATCTTTGTATGGTCACATGATTTGTGTGGTCAAAGATTATTCTGGATGTTTCTTAGTTTTGGATGAGATTAACATTTAAATGAGTAGACTGAGTAAAGCAGATTGCCCTCCCTGAGGTGGGTGGGCCACGTCCGATCAGTCAAAGGCTTGACTAGACCAAAAAGCTGACCCTCCCCTGACTGAGGGGGATTCCTCCTCACAGATGTCCTTCCAATTGGAACTTCTGTCTTTTCCTGCCTTTGTTTTCCTGCAAATGGGAAACGTTGGCTTTTCCTGGGTCTCCAGCCTGTCAGAATTCAGATTTAGATGGTAATGGCATCGTTAGCTCTCCTGGGTCTCCCGCTCGCTGGCTGTAGATCCTGAGGCTTCTCAGCCTGTGTAACTGCTTGAGCCAATTCTTTACAATGAATTTCTTTCCATAGTGTATATATGTCCTGTTGATGCTGTTTCCCTGGGGAATCCTGATGGCTAAATAGGCTCTGAGGTTATGTTATGAGGTCCTTTCTACAATAGGAAGCTCAACTAGATTTTCATTTTTTTGTTGTTGTTGTTTAAGGGGAAAAAACCACACTGCCTCTAATATTTAAATATGTTCATTTTATTTGGCACTACTTGAATAAAGTGATTTTTCTTTATACAAAATAGTGGTTTTATTTTATTCTTCCCACTGGTGGGAATGAGTGGATGTCCCCTCAGGCAGTCTTGGTTTCTCAGTTCAGTCTCTGTCTCCCCTTGTGGTGTTTGGCTCTTCTAAACAAATGTTTGTGCTTCTTTATTTTTTGCTGGAGAGTTTTGCCTGTTTGGAAAGAGGAGATTTTCTTGAGAAATCCTAGATGTTCCTTAGGAGGCTGGTTTCACACCCTTCTGTGGTTTGCTTACATCTGGATGTACCGGGCCCAGCCTTGGGCTGAGAATGACGGGGACGGCTGCCGGACTCTGCAACATGTTGACAAACACCTTTCTGGGGGCAGCTGGGGTGTGGCCCTCCCACAAGTCCAGGGAGGTGGATATGTGTGTAGATAACTCCTCCAGCCCCCTACACCCCTGTGAGCCAGATGCTCTGAGTATCCCACTTTGAGGATGAAAAAGTGAGGCTTAAGATGTGCTGTCATCTGCCCAGGGTCACCCCAAGTGACACAGCTCATCGGGAGTCAGATGGGATCTGAACACAGGTCAGGGCACCACCCAGCCCCTTGGCAGTGAGCTGATCCTTTGGGCTATGGAGGGGTGAGCAGCTCACCTAATGGCAACCTCTCAGTTTCCCAAAGGAGCCTCGAGAAGAGAGAGTCCCGGGAGGTGGGTGGGAGGTGGGAGGTGAGCTTGCACGACAGACACCACCCTGCAGATGCGCAGAGGATGGTGGGGACAAGACGGCACCTGGAGAGTCAGGGCTAACGTGGCAGCGTCCTTGCAGGAGGGAGCAGGGGAAGGTGTGGTTGGGGTGAGGTTGGCAGTGAGTCAGGTGGGGGAGAGAACTGGCAGGGTCTTGGGGAGCACCAGGGCGTGACCCCGAGGGAGGAGCAGCGCAGAGAGGGGAGAAGCCATGCAGAGGCCAGCACAGAGAGGATGCCAGGGTGGGGGGCCAGACCGCACCCTACGATGCCTAGTGCTGCCACCTTCCGCCCCCAGACCCTGCGGGGGCTCCTCTGAGCTCCACTGGCTGGGCGGTGCCCCCTGCCCTCAGGGGCGGCTGCGTGGACCAGCTCCTGTGACGTCAGGCCCCTTTGTCCCCGCCAGGGGACGGCTCCTGCCCACACACTGCTGGCCCCCGGCCCTGGCCCTCGAGGGACGTCCGCCGCCCACCCCCGGACCCCCAGATGCAGAGCCGACCTGCAGGAGCTCCAGCAGGTGGAAAGGCCCTGCCTTAGGCGTTGGGTCGTGGGAGGCTTTACTGTTCTCTCGACAGAGCTCGCAAGGCCCCGGGAGCCGGGAGTTTGGCGAAGTCTCTTGTGACCTGAACGGTCGGTGGATGCGCAGCAGGTGCAGCAAACCCTAACGTCCCTCTCTGTCTCTGACTACACTGGGAGGTGCAGGCCAGGGCCTGGGATTTCAAGGCTCCAGGGTTGGCTCTGGCCCTGCACAGTCGGAGGGGCCCTGGCCGGGCGTGGTGACAACTCGCACACCCGGGAGGTCTCTAGTGACGCGTCTGTGACTCCACCCTGGCCGGCATTTCCACAAAGTACAAGACGGCAGGCTGGCTGCATGGAGGCTGGTCGGGGGCTTGGAGGAGCAGCCGACGGGAGGAGGGGAGACCCAGAGGTGTCCCAGCAGGTGGAACGGAGAGGCCGCCCAACCGTGCCCTGGAACGTGGGCTCTGCGAGGGTGGGCGGGCTGTGCCCCGGTAGGAGCTCGGTACACGCAGGCGAAGGTGGGGGGCTGGCCAGGTGGGTTTGGTCCTGCGCCGGCTCTACCAGGAGCCACCTGCTGTGGCTTAACAGTCACATTTACAGATCCTTGCAAGTCTTTGTTGACACTAGCTGGGAATTAGGGTGTGACGCATCCCCAAAACCAGTCGGGCTTAGGGTACGTGGATGGGTATGTGGCAGGTAGAAGGCTGGAGGTGTTCATCTGAACCATCTCTGTGACTAGAGTCTACCAGGGAGAGGCTGGGAGGACAGGAGAGGAGCGTCCTGGAGAAGTTTCCTGGTGTTCTGGAAAGTTCCAGGGAGAAGGAGAAGCCTGGGGTCTGGGCAGAAGCCTCCAGGGGAGTCTTGGGCTGACCTCAGCAACTAGGGAGTTGTCTGAAAGGGCAGGGGGCCGGGGGCTGGATGTTGGGGGTGACCGCAGGTGTGGGACTCAGTCCCGGGTGGGAGGCGCCCACGGTGAGTTTTGGGGACCTGCCCGGCCCGGGGTGTATGACAGCCACCCCACATGCCCAGGACTCCTTGAATTTGGACTGGGGGGCAGAGTCTGATGACACAGGAAACCGTGTGGGGCTCCCTGCCGGTCTGCCCAGGGCCTGAGTCACCTGCCCCTCCAGAGAGCTGTTCCCTGGAGCAGCCGGATGGGGGGCATCCCAGCATGAGCCGGCATCTCCACACTTATTGTCACCAAGATGGTCCCAAGTTGCGTTTACCTAAAGCTCTTCGAAGGCTGTCAATGATTTTTTCCAGAGCTGCTAGGCTTTTAATCTGATAAAATGTTTCTTTCTCCTCTTCTGTGGGAAAAATTAAACATAAGCATCAAGCTTTGACATACAATTGTAGTTTAATTCCAAACTCGTGTCTCTCCTTCCAACCAGGATGTCTGGTGCTCTGCCAAGGCTCTCGGCCTCTCCCCTGCACTGTTCCCAGGCCCCGCGGCCCAGTGACTCACCGCGAACCTTCCATCCCCCCGTCAGTTCAGAAAGGCACCGGGAACATCAGTGGGATTTCCTTTGCCAACACACACTCTGTGTGTTCACCAGCAAGTATGCAACAGTGCTGCATGGGTGTCTCTGTTCCTTCATCTTCCTCCCCCAAGCCAAGCAACATCCATTAGAATAGTACAGGGATCAGTAAGAAGCCAAATACATGCTAAAAATGGTCAGCCATGGGGAAAAGGAGAGATTTCTCTGTCAGTTCCATCCTGCCACTTAGCAGCCCAAGAGAACTATTCCAGCCCAGGAAGGGAGCCAGTGGGTTTGCAAGAGGGGCCCTGCTGTGGTGGCCAGAATTTCGCATTAGAGATTCATTCCTTGGAGCCTACTTTAAACCCTCGTTGCCTCACCATCCCGAGGTATGGCTCAGGAGGACAGTGTTATGTTGACTATACTTCTATGTCTTTGGGGAGGTCAGTGGCGGAGCTCAGCGTTGCCCTGAACAATGAGACCAAGACACTTGGGTCCCTCTGTTTGGGAAACAAAGGCGCACAAGAACGACCCTCTGGGAGCCAGCCTGTGTGCCCATTTGGGGCGGACGCTGGAGCTCAGGGAAGCCTGTCCAGCGGGGGAAACGCCCCGCCTGAGGCAACAGGAGCAGGATGCGCCTCTGCTCCCAGCAGAGCAGGGGTGCTGAGAGGGAGCACGGAGAGGAGGGAGCCTGAGTGGCGCCCCAGCCACGCTGAGCCCCGAGGGCCCCTGCGAGGGTTCCAGGGACCGGGTATTGGACCGTTTCTGACCTGTGCTGTCATTTCTAATGGCTCGGCCCAATAAGTAGTCCTCAGGGAGGAGTTCTGATAGGAGGTTGTAACAGGTGCTCCTGGACCGGCCTCCCCAGTGTGCCAGGGCCTGGGCCTCAGGCCCATGGAAGCCACCTGCCACGTGCTGCACTGTGGGAGTTATAAGGGATGCCCCCACCCTCCTGGGTGGGATCCTCAGCCCAATCCCCACAGGTAGCACCCGGGCTGACCCAGGCCCCTTCTCCACCCCATGGTAGGTCCCTCTTTCCTGGCCCTTCCACTGTGGTACATCCCAGTGACACCCCTGAGCAGAAGCAGGAAACCCAGCAACCTTCCATAGCTGGTCTATGGTGCTACTGGGATCTGGGGGCAGCTTTCTGGGTAGCCCCTTTCTCTGGGGGGCTTCCCTCTCACCTACCATCACCTTCACTTTCCCTACCAGTGTTCTGGGGCCACTCTGCGTCCCTCTCCTTCCCTCCCTCCATCCCACAGGCTGCCAATGCCTTAAGAAACTTTCCTACAAGGTGGGAGAGAAAATCAACTGAATTTTGATGCGTGGGTGTCCCCCACTAAGACGGGGACCCAGAGCAACAGCCTTGCCTGGGCCTGAGGACACTTGCTCCCTGGCTGGCAGTTGGCCTGTACTCTGCTCCTAGGCCATGGGATGGACTCTGGGTGTGCGGGTTAGTCTCAAGGCACAGTTGAGGGGCCCCAGAGGTTGGTTTGTTTTCTGTGAGGTGGGGTAGCTGTGAATGGTGAACCACCTACAAAGTGTGGCTGGAGGACCTGAGACAGTCAGCCCCCACTCAAACCTAGCCCCACCCCAGCCATCTGCCCAAATGCCTTGAGTTCCACCATTAGAGATCCATTCCTTTGAAAGATGTTCCTTGTCAAGCTTCTCCTGCTCAAATGCTTATAACCCCTAGCAAAACATCCCTCTGAAGTTTAGGGGGTTGATGGCAGCTATCCCAGGGCCAGGAACTGGGACACACCACTGACCTGATGACCAGACTCAAAACCATGCTGAGTATTCCTTCTTCCCCAGGAGGAGGTGGCTTGAAGTATCTAACAGTACAAATGAGGTCATTGTTTGGAAAAAGTATAAAGGTGGGCCGCAAGGAAGGGATGGCACCCACACAGAAATGGATGTTAAGGCCATTGTTGATGGATCCCAGAGCCCATGACAGATGTCAGGAGGTGGGCATACCCTGAGACCATCTAGCAAGAGTGTGAACAGGCCACCCCCAGGAGACCAGCTGACTCCACCTGTTCCACCTCAGCTCTCCCAGACTGGGATGGAGGCTGCCTCACACTCCCAGTCGGCTTTTCTGAATTGAGCAGATGGCTCAGGCATGAGGACGGAGGAGGAGGAAGGAGGAGGAGTTCAAGCAGCAAGCACCAGGTAGAATGTCACCAGGGGGAGGAGAGGTCACTTTATCCTTGTCCAGGCTGAGTTTTTGTTAGTATTTTCCCATGGGTGGAAAGTCAGCATTTCATGGAACTTTTTTAAAAACCCCAAGTGGGAATCCTGGTGTCCTCTTGCTGGTTGAGTCCACTCTCCCACCCATTCTGACTAAAACCTCTGCACCGAATTCACAAAGGAAGCAGCTAAGGCTCCTGGAAAGAGAGCAAACACAGGCAGGTGCAGAGGCGTTGCCCACAAGGGGAAGGATTTCATGTGCCTATGTGTGTTTGCTTCCGGGCTTTGCTCTGAGGATCAGCCCAGTTGTGCTGTAACAGTGTGGCAAGGGCAGCAAAACTGACAGAAACTCCATCTTTCTGGCCACAGGAAAAGGAGCCCCTGAAAGCCCAAGAGTGCACCGTGGGGCTCGGGAGGGGAGGACACTGCAGAAATGAAGTTCTTGCTTCTGTGTGTGAAACCCCACCAGTTTCAGCCTCACACTGGAGCTGGTGTATACACAGGACACTCAGACCAGCAGAGAAAAGACTGCGAGAAGTGATACATTCAAACCAGCACTCACAACCAGCGAGATCAAACATACCGGGTAAACCTAACCAGGTGGAATGGCTTTGCTAATATCAGAACATCAGTGTTCTCCAGAGGGTTCAATCAACACAACCTAATACTTACAATGTCCGGGATTCAACACACAATTCCTCCACGTGGAGAGAACCAGGGAAATAGCACCAGATTTCAGGGGGAAATGTAGCTGACAATATCACCCTCAACATGACTCAGGTGTGGAATTATCTGCCAAACACTTGAAAGCAGTCATTACAAATATGCTCCATGAAGTAAAGAAAGACATGAAAAGTGAATGAAAAAAAAATTCTCTGGGAACAGCAGGGGAATAAATATACCACAGAACTGAAAGGAAATCACAGAGCTAAGAAAAAAATGTCAGAGATGAAAATTTTACTGATGGGCTCAACAGCAGGTGGAAACTCCATGTATGGAGGACCAAGCAGCAGAAATTATGCAAATGGAACAGGAGAGGAAACTATGGGAAGAAGCAGAGTCTCAGAGACTCATGGGGCAGTATCTAAAGGTATAATGTATGTGGAATTGGTGTCCTGGAAGAATAAGAGAAAAAGACTGGAGCAGAAAACATATTTAAAGAAAAACACCCAAATAGTTCTACAGATGTTGAAAAATTTTAACTTATCAGAATTTTTCCAACAAATGAAGCTTCAGGTTCAGATGCTTTTACTGGTGATTTCTATTGAGGAAGAAATAATACCAACCTTACTCAAACTTTTATTTTTTTATTTTTTAAATATGTTATTTATTTATTCATGAAAGATGCAGAGAGAGAAAGGCAAAGACATAAGGAGAGAGAGAAGCAGGTTCCCCATGGAACTTGATCCCAGAACCTTGGAATCATGACCTGAGCCAAAGGCAGACACTCAACTACAGAGCCCTCCAGGCATCCCTTACTCATACTTAGAGGAAACTAAGAGGCGTCACAGGCCAACACATTATGTGAGGCAAGCCTCTTACCAAACGTGACCATGATATTATGTGAAAGAATGACAGACCAATATTTCTTATGAATACAGATGCAAGATCCTTAGCAATATTTGAATACAGGTGAAAAATACTTAGCAAATCTTTGCAAGTTCAGTAGAACAAAACAAAAACTATAGAGCAACCAAAACTAACATGGATGACACATCATGACCTGATAGGCCTTATCGCAGGAATGCAAGGTTGGTTTAGCATCTAAAAGTCAGTGTAATTCACCATTTTAACATAATGAAGAAAAGGAACTGTCCAATCATTTCAATATATACAGAAAAAGCAGTTGACAAAAACTCCCAGCAGAATAAGACTAATGAGGAACCTTCCAGCCTGATGAAGCATGTCTATGAGAAACTTACAGCCAAGGTCAGACTCAATGACAAAGGGCCAACTGCTTTCCACAGAGGTCTGAAAGGAGCCATGGACGCACACTTCCTCTGCTTCTACTCAAGATCTTACTTCCATAGCATTATGTGCTGTGTTAGGCCCAAGACATTTTCTAGTTCATTTCCGAAAGGTAGAGGGTCTTAATTCTTGGACCCTCCAACATCAATGAATCTTTGCTTGGGTCCTAAGGGTGTGAGTCTTTGCAACTCCTCTGTCTGAGACAGAGGGTAGATTCAGGGAGTATTTGCCTGTACCCTATAGGGTTCAGGGACATGCCACCCTCTCCCAGCAGCTAGGTTAGAAGAATCTGGGAGGTGGGTAGACTTCCTGCGTGGGCTCCAGCAGCATCCAGTCATCTAGTGCATGGCTAAGGGTCTTGCTCTGGTCTCCTGCCCTGCCCTGCCCCCTGATCTCAGCAGACACCTGTGGAAAAGAGGTAGAGAACTGGTCCAAGATCCTGAGTCTGGGGCCCAGCTATTCCAAACTGATGTGCAGCTCACACTTGGCCTCTAAAAATTAGCCAAGCTTTAATTTATTTCTTTTTACCCACTTGCATGGTAGCCACCTGTCTTTCCTGGGCTCTGTCAAAGCTGACATGGACCTGTGTCCCATCCCTCCATGGAGATGCTTGTGTCTTGTGGGAACTCAACCTACCTGGTTGCCTTCTGACTTCAGCTCTCTCTGAGCTCAAGAGAAGCCATGGTCTTGTTATTTGTCTTTTTTTCATTGTTAGAGTGGGAACAATGTTCTTAGCAGCTTTCTTCTAAGGAGAATCAAAAGTTTTGAAACACACTTATTCTGTCTTTTCTGAGGTTATTCTGTTACTTGCTACTTTTCCTCTCATCATAATGTGTTGTCCCTTTACATTCTGCACGGGAATCATAGGCTCACCTCTGGCAGGGCTTTTGGCTGAGAACACCATGCAGGGCCTGGGTAAAGGCATGCTCCTTCATCACACTTTTGCATTTGCTTCTACCAAGTGTCTCAGCAGTGTCGATGCCAGAATCCTAGAAATTTCCTTCTCAGCAAAAAGGACTGTGCCCATGCAAAAAGGACTAAGTGCCCATGAACCCGTATTTCTAAATTTTCAGGCAACGTCAATAGACAATTGACTCACTGGAAGAAAATATTAGCAACATATAACACAGACAAGAGACTAGTATCCCTGATACATAAAACACTCTTAAACATTAAAGAATAGAGAAACGAGGAAAAGATAACAGATAATTCACAAAAAATATACTAAAATGACCCGTAGACATGAGAAGATGCTCCAACTCGTTTATATTTACAGAAACATGAATGAGAACAACTCTGAAATATCATTTCTCACCTATTGGGTTGTCAAAGCTGAAAAAGTATGATGACTTATTCTGTCATCAAGGCGTCAGGGAAGCAGGCTCTTACACACACCAGTGGCAGGAGTGAAAACAGGCACAACCTCCTGTGGGTTATTGGGGAACTCAAAAGCAATGACATACACACTCATCTTTACTCAGCATTCTGCATTTGGATTTCTACCTTGAAGATACAAATCCAACAATATGAAAATACATATGTGAGAATCATCCATTTATGGCGCTGTTGGCAAAGTATTTGAGATGACATGAATGCCCACGTGTAGGACAGTGGGACAGAACCATACAACTGTAAAAACTAATCATGAGGAAGTCTTCTATGAACTGAATAATCATGAGGAAGTCTTCTATGAACTGGAATGCTCTACAATACTGTTAGGCTAAAAACTACAATATTGTTAGGCTAAGAAAGAAGAGTGCAAAATATCTACAGTAGGCTGCCTTTCATGCATGGAAAACAGGTTATAAGAAAATACACTCTATCATACCTCAGTGAAGTGGGTTAAGAACATTTAAGAGGAAGTCATATGATACAAAACAGTAAACAGAGTAATCCTGTACAAAAAAAGAAACAGGTACATGGACCTGCTTATTCATGCCCAAGGAAGTATGGGAAGGAAAAGCCAGGAAAGGATGAGGCTAGTCCCTGCAGGAGGTGAGGCAATAGGAGGACAGTAGGGGGATGGGAGCATGTTAGAGGAACAAGGGGAGGCAGTACTTTTGGGTATGTGACTTTTTGTATTAGAATCATAGTCACGTTTCATATACTCCAAAATACCTAAGTAAAATCAACCATGGTGAAAAGGGACCTAAAACAACAGTACAAGTAAATAATAGAACCACACCAGAGAGGGTGCAAAGAAAGGAACTTGGGAAACAAGGGTCTGACTGTATATTGTAAGGCTGAAGATGAAAGTCATCCCCAAATCTGGTCTGCTACTAGTTAGTAAAATCTGGTTTTCATGAGATGGGCCTGCGTCAGCAATTCCTCAGCTACTTCCATGTTTCCTGGGACCAAGCCAATGGATTGACTCTGGTGGTACATGACAGCCAGGTTTCTCATAAAGGACAGGAAGGAGGTACCATGATCCTTGAGGTCTGGGATCACTGGAATCTGTTGGAATTCATGGTGCCCAACATCTGAGCCAGCAGCTATAGAAACGCAGATCTGTGCCCATACACATCTTTCCCGTCTCTGTCCACTGAGAGGGCCTGGACACAAATGCCACACCAGAACAGCAAACATGTCTAGCCCTGACCTTGGCTTCTAACTCCCTCTCTGTGTTACGGGGGACCAGGGCTCCGTGTAGACCTGGCTGCTCCCAGGCCTGGGGCAGGAGGAGTGTGCGAGGGGCCTGGAACATCTTGCAATGTAAAAAGTTAAGACATTCTCAGAAGCAATGGCAACATGTTGAATTCCAAACAATAAAATCCGAGAGACAAAATACATAATACTAGTGGTTTGTAACACAGTGAATGACCCATTGAACCCAATATATAGCCCTGTACGTTTACACTGATCTAAACATAATGGAATAAAGTCAATAAAGACCTGAGAAGGTACAGCTCTTCCTTACAAATGCGGAAGGAATGAGAAAAATCACCTTTTGGCAAATACTACAGTCATAATTTTTGCAGGTAAGAAGCAATGGATGCTAAATTCGGGGTAAAAATATGGTGGTGAAAATAGGATATTTTTACAGTCTGAATACCTCCCCACAAAATACTAATTATTTACAAGTGGAAAAAAATCAACATGATTATGGAGAAAGCTGGAATAAGTACCTAGAATAAGTGACCAAAGTAGACACTCCAAGGAATGAGCTATGTCTACATCATGCACGTCCTCATGGGACACACGGAGGAAGGCATAGCCTTGATCCTTTAACATTCTTGCCCCAAATGTGTAACCTGAATCTAGTCATGGGGAGAATTCAGACAATCTGAAATTGAAAGAGATTCGATGAAGTAGCTGGCCAGCACTCTCCAGCACTCTCCAAGGTCATGAATGACAAAGACAGACCAGGCTGGAGAACATACAGACAGATGGGGAACTGCCGTGTGGCATCTGGATGGAACCTGGAGCCCCTCCGCCCCAGAAGATAATAGGCAAAATTTGGATCAGGTCTGTAGGTTACTGGGAAGGGCTGCATCAATGTAAACGTCCTGGTTTTA
This sequence comes from Vulpes lagopus, assembly GCF_018345385.1. NCBI lineage: Eukaryota > Metazoa > Chordata > Mammalia > Carnivora > Canidae > Vulpes > Vulpes lagopus. The sequence continues at coordinate 2,351,794 of NC_054839.1, read as the reverse complement.
GTAACTGTACTCAAGTTACGTAAGATGTTACCACTGGGAAAAGCTAGGCAGAAGGAACACAGGAAACTTTTTGTACTACTTTCTCAGGTTTGTTGTAAGTCTAAAATGATTTCACCATGGAACTGTTTTAAATGTCGAATTGTCCATGTTTTACCCGTCCCATTGCTTTCCTATTACCAGACATGCCGGCCCTGGCTCCTGCACCCTTGGTGTGATCTGCACGTGAGCGTGCACACACACACACACACACACGCATACACAGCAGTCCCAACCCACCTCCACACGTAAGCAGCCGGAGACAATCTGCCTATCTGCACCAGTGTGCAAACAGATATCTTTATTGAGGTGTTCAACTTTGCTGAGGACGGGGCACTTCATCTGCTCAGCGATTTGCCTCCTGGCCCCTCTGTAGCCAGGAGGCCTCAGGTCAGGGAGGGGGAGACAGCTATTGTGCCTGGACCCCAAGACAGGATGGCACTCTTCCCAGGATGGCCAGCTCGGAGACAGCCTCTGTACCCCGTGGCACGCCCCTCCTGGGCCGACTGGCTCATCAGCTATCTTCCGGGGCCACCCCACCCTACTAGGAGTTCCCACTCAGGCTTCGATTGAGCCTTGAGCCTTGGAAGGCCAAGGCTTTTTCTCTTCTCAAAAACTCCAGCTACCTCCTCTCATCACCTCGATCAAACTGCCTGGGTGCTGGTTCCTAACCTACCTCCAGCCTACCACATGATATGGGCAGTACCTTAACTGAGCTGTGCCTCAGTGTCTCCATCTGAACAGTACTCTCTAGCGAGGCAAGGCACGGACCACTTCTGCCACCTGAAGCTGTTGCCAGTGTAGGGAGGAGGCTGTTAGGTTAAATCGTGGTGTTTGCCTTGCGGCCCAGAGGGAAGTGGCATGTGTGCCCACAGCTCAGGAGCCTGCAGAGAGGGGTGGGCCTCAGGGTGCAGCCGAGGTCAGGGGGGAGCGCAGTGGTGGTCTGCAGTGCCATCTGCAGCTGCCCACGCACACACTGCAGTGGTGGGATTTCATGGTCCCGCTGAGGTTGGGGCTGGGCTCCAGGATCCCGGCAGGCTACTGGTTTCTCTGATCCCATGCCCCAGACTCCATCCCTTCACCCTGGCTCTCATTCTTGGCCAGTTCATATTTTCCTGCCTGTTCCTATCTCCTCCTCCTTCTCCAGTAAGTCCCACAGGTGTGATGCAGGTAGAGTGTATTCCTGAGGCCACAGAAGCTCATGGTCTGTCCTCTGCTACACACCCGCCCTTATCGACTCCTCATGCAGGCCCCCTGCTAAAAAGGTGTCTGGCTAGATTCAATTTATGACCATTAGGCACTTTGCGGAATTCAAGAGGTGGGACAAATCCAAGGGCTTAGATTTCGTTCTTGAATAAGCATCCTACTCTCTCTCTCCATCCTTCTAAACAGCAGAGGCTAGCGCCCAAGGCTGGACTGAGATGCAGGTCCCAGGGTCCTCCCCCTGCAGAGATGCTCTATGGGGCCTGGGAATAAGTTTGTGAGCCGGCCCCCCTCCCCTGTGCCTGGTACCCAGGACCTCGTCCCACCTCAGGGCCCGCAGAGACGCCTCACAGGGCAGGTATCCCACGAGCTACACGGGCGACCTTTCTTTCCCACAATCTTTAAAGAAAAGATCTGTCTTCCCCGGGGGTGCTAGCTCCTCCACCGCGGAGCCTTGGCACACCGGAATTCATGTCAGCAAACCCTGCTGCTGGAGGGGCGCTTTGCCCCGCTCCTGGGGGTCTCCCTGAGGGGATGCTGGCTCTTCCTGCACACCCCCGGGAGGGGCTCTGACCCAGCTGGAGTTTGGCTGGGGCGGGCAGTGTGGCAGCACCCCCTCCCCCCACCCAGGCGGCCACCTGCCTGCTGGGCCTTGCCCTGCTTTTCCAGGGTCAGAGTCACCGCGCGGTGGGGCTGGAGGTTCCTCTACAGAGACGGGAAACCTGCCCAACTGGGTTCAGTGAAGCAGCCTCCCTCCCCAGCCGCACTTCCATCCTCCATAACGGGGTCCCCATCTGCATCTGCCTGGCGCCTCCATCCTCCCCACTAGGTTCTCAGCCCAGGAGGGCGATCACCAGGGTGCATTTACCATTCAGGGAAGACACGTCTTTATTCTCAGAAGATAATTCCTTTTCATGATACTTCTTATTAATATCCGTCTTAAACCCCTTGTCAGTGTGGGTATCTTTGATGAAGAACATGGAAAAAATAAGGAAATGATTTTTTGATTACACATATACGGACCTTTGGGCCCACCCTGTATTTTATGGAATGCTACTGGAGTTTTTGAGTCCTACTGGAAATGGGCTTTGGCAAGTGCACAGGCATCATCTGACCCCCTCGAACCCCGCCAGGTGGGCCGCGGCAGACCATGGGTGATGCTGATCCCAGGAACTGGAGTTGACCTCTGGAAGCACCGTCCTGGGGCGAGGCTGAACTTCCCTGCCCCTGGGTGCAGTGTGTGCACCACATGTAGATTGTGATCCCTGTGTCCCCTGAGCAGGTGTCACCCAGACCCTCTGCCTCGGTTCTCTGCATGCTGTTTACTGGCCTCGGTGGGTGCTGAACACCACGAAGCTGCACTTCAGAAAAGCACGTCCTTATCTTGGCTCACTACTGGCTGGGGGGCCTTGGGCGAGTCCTTCTGACCTTAGTTCTATCCCCGTGGAACGGGGTCCTGGTCACCGCGCCCGTCTCAGGAGGCTTAGGCACGCGTCAGGGTGCTGGCAGTGGAAAGTGCCTGTTTCATGGGCCCCGTGTGCCTGTGGTGGCTGAGCCTGACTTGCAGCTGGAGCACAAGACCTTGCTTGTGTGTGCACCCCAGAGACCACCCCAAAATAAAGGGAACTCGTCTCCACCAGCCCAGGCTCAAACTCCTCAGTCTCGGGGAGGTCCTAGAAATGGTTTGGGACAACTGTTTCTTTCCCCTTCATTTGCTTTGTCTCAGATGTAGTTGCCCCTAAAGAATGATTCTGCCTAAAGGCAGAATGATGGGATTGTGTCTCCACCACCACAGACCCGGGGACACACGCAATTGTAGGTTTAGAAATGTATACTTGCTTTCTTTCTTCAAAGTTCTTGATTTTGATAGTAGCTTTTGTGTTACAAGCAGTGATGAATTGCTTGGATCCAATATCTCTTGGACTAGAATTTCATCTTGGGAAAAGCACACAAGGACATGTTAAAGCCAGAGGTACAGGAAGGACCACGACCCTTTTGCCCCACGGGGACCTACTGCAGCGTGTGAAGCAGCGACTAGAAGCAGGGACCCAGATGCCCTGTGCAGATGCTGTTTGGCTTCTAAAGAACCTTGTCTGGGGTGGGTGATGCCTGCCCCCTCCACAATTTCTGAAAACCTGAGACTATCCAGGTACCCCGGCAGGGTAAACACTGTCCCCAAAGACACGATACCAGAAGCTTGGCCCCCGCTGCAGACCCCCATCGTTCCGTCCCCTCTGAGACTTTCCCCAGGCTGTCCCGTGTCAGTGCACCCTCTCTCCTGATTTCTGAATAAGATGGTGTTGCTTTCTCCCTTTGCATCTTTCCCACCTCTCCTAGGAAGCTTTTAACGTAAGAGCACCGGATTTGGTGTTGGACAGACAGGGCCCGTGTCTGGTTTTGCTCTCAATGGACCATGATCCAGGCAACTTCCTCTTGGGACCTGTTTTCTCATCTGTGAAATGGGTCTGTGTTTATCTCCTCAGGCTTGTTAGGAGGGTCACATAAAGCAGTGTGCGTGGAAAGCACTTGCACAGCTTGGGACCATGGTGGAGGTACCCCCAACCCATCATGCCACCAGGGCACATCTGAGCCATCCTCTGGTCAGTGCCTCCCTCAGAGCACCCCTGAGCTATATCCCAGCACCTGCCCAGGGCCCCCCACCAACCATCCCTGCACCAGCACCTGCCCCAGGGAACGCCTCAGCTGTCCCTGCACCAGCACCTGCCCCAGGGCCCCCCTCAGCTATCCCTGCACCAGTACCTGCCTCAGGCCCCCCAGCCGTCCCTGCACCAGCACCTGCCCCAGGGCCCCCCTCAGCCGTCCCTGCCCCAGCACCTGCCCCAGGACCCCCTTAGCCATCCTTGCACCAGCACCTGCCCCAGGAATCCCCAGCTGTCCCTGCACCAGCAACTCCCCCAGCCCCCGAGCCCCAGCTGTCCCTGCACCACCCTGAGCTCTCCCTCCCACCTGCCTGAGTCTCTGCCACATGCATGTGACAGTGGCCTGGCCCACGCCCAGCTGCAAGACGCTCTGAATCAACAGCCTCTGCTGATCTCACGTGTCTCCAGAGACACGATGTCTCACTTTCACGGCTTCCTGCTCTCCACCCAGGAGAACAGGGGTTGGAGGGGCAGGAGCCTCAGTTCCCCTTCTGGCTTTAGTTGATCCCCACAACGTCATCAGAAATCTCCTTGACTCAATCCTTTCTTTCATGCAGGCAGTCGGGACCTTGGGTGGCCGGCCCGCGGATGGAGTGGGTGCTGGTGTTGGACCATAATCTTGCAGGTACCGAGACCGCCAGACCTGCCAGGAACTTGGGAGTATTCGCCAGCACCACTCCTAGACCTGGTGGTGCTCCCATCTTGCCGGGCCAGTTCACCTGCCTAGCGGTTGCCGGCCAGGTCCGGCACGGGGTTAGGATTACCTAACCTGCACATACTGTTTTTAAGGCTGTCTAACGCACACTGGTGCAGGGCCACAGGAAGGTGATTCTAGCTTCAAACCAAAACACACCCCTCTCCTTTGTACCGCAACCCACTCTTCCAAATACAGACCAGATATCTGATGTGAAGAGGTTCCTTACCAAATACTCCAGCCACATCGTCGTCCAAAATTCTTAAATTTGGTGGCAGTACAGTACTTGGACCTGTGGGGGGAATAAATACCTATTAGTTTAACAATTCATTGGATTTGCACTGACTTCTCGAAATAGTTTCAGCTTTGCGGCACCCGCCAGCCTGCTGCTGGGGAAGGGGTTCCCAGGCCCTGGTTCTCATCTGGAGAGTGGCTGGCAAGCTTGGCTGTGTTTGGAGGGACTGACGTGCCCTGTGCTGGGACTCCTGCTGTCTTGGGCAGTGCTCACGGGCACCGTTGTCCCTCAGAAGGGAGCAAACATCCTGGCTCACGGGATGGCGCTCTTGCAACTGTTCAGAGGATGTGGAGGCCGAGAAAAATTAAGGCCATTGGATCTCAAGTTTAGCATTAGCACAAGTACAGCGATCTTAGGCCCCTGGGAGTAAGAGCTGAACTTTACAGGAAAAACTGCAGAATGCCCTAGGCAGGGAATCCCATATCAGAAAGACAATAAAGCTCAGAATGACCTCTGCAGAGGATCCCCTATCAGATCTTAAGAAACTCCCCCACCCTTTCCCCGTATTGGAAAGAAAAAAAAATTTTTTTCCTCCACCCCTTCTGAAAATCCCCTAGACCAGCCCATAAAAAACCCAGCTGTAACCCACTTCGGGGTCCAAGCCCCTGCTCTGCTGTGTGGAGTATACTTGGACCCTGAAGAAACCGCCCCCCTGTAAGTAGGATCAGCCCTAATCCAGAGGCAGCCCATCCAGGTGCCTTCCTGAAGTTTTAGCAACAAAAAGCATTCTGTTTGTGATAAGAAAACCATTTCCCCCCACACCCTGATTGGAATGTCCCTGAATAGGTTCATGTTGACCTTCTGAGAAATCAACCTGGATGCTATGTGACTCCCGCGGTTCTTTGGTCTTTAAGCGGTTTTTTTTTTCTTTTACCTTTAAAAGATACCTGTAATTGCTAATCGGGGCTCTCTTCCTCCTCGGAGGCGGAGAGCCCGTTTGCGCAAACGTCCAATAAACCCTCTTGCTAATTGCATCTGCCTGTCTGGGGTCTGAGTCTCTGGGGCGTCCACCGGGACACGTTGGCACCCGTGAGCCAGGGTCCAACAGACCCAAGCTCGAGCTTGTAAATAAACCCTCGTGTGCTTGCTCGAGGTCGAGCCCTCGGTGTCGGCTCCTTGGTGGTTTCTCGGAATCGCGCTCTTGGGCACAACAAGGACAGCCAACCCACAGGGACACACAGGTCCTTTTGTAAAAAGCACACTGCTGCCTCCTTTCTGACCGGTTCCAACAGCAAGTGCCTCGGAAGCTTAGGGATAGGATTTGGGGAACGGGGATTGCAGACTGCTGCTCCTGTTGGGGTTCCCCGCTTGGAGGGGATCCCAGAGAGACGGTCACCAGCTCTCCCCTTTGTAAGCAGAGCGGTTCCGGGCGGTCTGCCTACAGGAAAGACACGGAGTCCCACGGGTGAGCTGGCCGGGCCAGACCACAGACCTCGTGGGATCCCGGGACACCTGACTTCCAGCCTTGCAGGCCTCCCTGCCCTGAACAGCCTCGCCGGGACCCTGCGGTGCGCGTTACTGAGGGCGGGTTTCCCCGCAGCAGCGCCAGCCAGGGGCTCCCTCCCGCTCTTCTGGCTCAGAACAGGGGTGTCCTGGTCCGTGTCCTCCGCTCGAGGTCAAGGTCAGCCTCTTAAGAGTCCAGCCCCTAGGCTACCAGAGGGGAGAGGGCAGGGCCAGGACCCCGGGCAGGGCCACGGTGCAGGCCGCACAGAGCATGCAAGCGGCGTCTGTAGACTCTAGGGTTCCAACAGTAAACCAATGACGACGCTGATTTTCAAATGGTTTTAATGATGGACAATCTGCATACCAATGGACTCATCTGCAGCGCAGGGCTCAGAACAATGCAGGAAATCTATGTAAAAAGGTCTGCGCTGAGATGACAATCGCTTCCCAGTGTGCTGACCTTCCCTAAACGAAGCAAACAAAAGTACAGTTCTCTTTGGATGAGGCATTAATGAGTCATTAAGAATGGGTACAGCTGCGTCTGCAAGCACTTTGTTAAAAATATTCTTTTCATTTTGTGTCTGTCCCGTAATTATAATGGAAGTATTGTGCGAGTCAGCCAGTAAGCGCGTGCAGAAAAATATTTATGTTTTAGGATATCCGCACGGGTTTTAAAGTGCGTCGTCAACTGTGGCTGCTGTGCCGTGTTTCGCCTGTCGTCACCCCCGATGGACAGTCTCTGGGCTTCAACACGCCGGCGCCGGGGTTACCAGGATGCCCTGACACTCCTTGTCCACATTCGCACAGTGCCCAGCCTGGCCATCGGGAGGGGCTCACTGCGACCCCTGCAGTTGTGCTCTGGCTAATTTGGGGCAAACGAGGCGAACCAGCCCCGTGGCTGCCGCCCCCCGTCTCTCCCGGGGGCCAGGCCGACCCGTGGGGCCGACAGCCCGAGCCCGTGGTGCCCGAGGAAGCGGGAAGGCCCCGGAAGCATGACGGGAACTTAAGTACCTCGGCCTGGACCTCGAGCTTTTCCGGCTCGTCTCTTCACTCAGGCACAGGTGCGGGGAGCAAAGCGCCTGACCCTCCTGCGTCAGGCCTGCCCGGAGCCAGCGGGACCCTGCCAGGGCCTGACCCCCAGGCCCGCCTGACTGTCCCCCACACCTGCCCGCACCTGCCCGCCGCCACCAGCCTCTGGCCCATGTGCCCTCATAGAAACCTGCCGTGTTTTCAGCGCTTTGGAGACGGAGACGCGAGGCGGCTGTCTTCCTGGGGTCGGCTCCCCCAGACAAGCTCCCGTCCTGCGTCACCACCACTGCCTCTCTGCCTGGGGCTTTTGTCAGCGGCCAGTGGCCGAAGCCGGTCTGTGTGGGGCCCGGAGCCGGGTGCTCGTGCGCCCCTGCGCCCCGGCTGCGAGCACACAAGGAACCCCAATGTTCACTTTCCGGGAACGGTCTAGAGACGGCCCTTAGCTGGCCTTCCCAGCCGAGGAGCCCCGATGGCCCTGGGGTCTCCCATCTGGACTAGCTAGCGGAGCAGGTGTGGGGGGCAGGCTGGCTGGGGCTGTCGCAGGAGCGCTCGTCCATCCGCCCTGGGGGCCGCTGGCAGGTGACTTGTGAGCAGGGAGGGCTGGAGGGACGTGTGCAATGGCTCAGAACCTGGGGCAGTGTTCTGCCCGTCACAGACCCTTTGTGTCCACGGCCCCACAGAGGACCTGATCTTCCTCAGTGCCTTGGAACTGTTTCATTCAGAAAAGGAAGGTGGGAGTGCGGGCCAGCTGTCCCCTGGGCAGGCGTGGGCCCGGCCAGGGCGGGAGGCCAGTGTGGCCCCGTGCTCCTGCTCCCAGGCACCGCACAAACCATTCGGGTGACCCTCCAGGGCCCGCGCGTGCCCCTGGGAGCTGGGGCTGGGGGCCCACCACGGCCTCTTTCCTTCCATCCTCAGTGCCCCCTGATGGAGGTGGGAGAGGGGGCAGGTGGCCTGAGCACGGAGCTTCCTGGCGGGAAGAGGGGAGGTCCCGGAGCACCCCCCTTCCTGCTGCCCTGTGTCCCCGCGGCCTGCGAGGCACAGAGTCGCATCCGGTCCCGGCCTCCGGGCCCCTCGGATCCAGCACGAGGAGGGGCCGGGGTGGCAGGACCTAGCCCGGGGCCCGCGGGGGCCGGCCCGCATGTGACGGGGACCGCGGGGACCAGCTACGGCCACCTTGCATGTCTGCCTTACCTCAGCAGGGACAGGTTTACGTGGACGATGGGGCGGGTTGGACGGGGCACCAGACTCCCGGGAACGACACAGCGGGTGTCGCAGAACGTGCGGGATGGCAGCCTGCGTGTAACTGAAACTGAGGGTGTGGGTTCTCTGGACTGTTCCTCGACTTTGGGTAAGTTAGAGATTTTCCACAATAAAAATGATTGTGCATGTTCCTCTCCCAAGGAGTTCTGGATTTTTGAAGGGGCTTCAAAGATAGAAAACTGTTCAAGGCACTCCACTCCGTTCTTCCCCAGAAATAAATGATAATTGGGCAGGTAGGGAAGGACCCCAGGGAGAAGCTGTGGCGCCGATTCGGCCCCAGGGAGGTGAGCGTTTTCTGCCGCAGTGACAATCCACCTGTGACGGTACCTGAAAATATTCTTACTGGATGGAGGTTGGCTTCGTGCCAGCAGGACAGCAGCAGGACAAACATGGTCACTCCTCTGTTCCCTGTCATGTTCCCTCCAGCCGAAGGAGGAAGACCTTCCCCTGAAGGTCCTGAGCTTCACCCGCCTTGGTCTCCAGGATACTGTGGAATGTCCGGGGACCTGTGACATCATGTCGGGAAGGGAGCTGAGTCCTGCCGTGTGTAGGGAAGGGAGGGTGGCACTCAGGGTCTGTGACTGGGAAGGAGTAGGAGGATGGCTGGGCCTTGGAGATCCCGTCTACTTGCTCCTGTTTTGTGTTCTGGTCCTTCTTCAGTCCTGCAGATACTTTGTCTATGTCCACAGCATCTCCTGGAAGCTTATTAGAGATGCAGTCTTGGGGCCTGGCTTGGATCTCTTGAATTAGAATCTGTATCTGCACCAGCTCTCCAGGAGATACACGTGCACAATAAATTTGGGAAGCTCTGGGCTACAGCAGTGGTTACACTGGCTCTGGTAGGGGAAGAAACGGTTTTCTTTGACTCTCTTATGTTTCCTTGATGGGTCTGAAAATTAAACCAACGGACACAGATTAACGGGAGAAAAGCATACAAATCTATTCAAGAGAAATTTTATGTGCAACAGAAGACAGCATAAGGAAACAAAGTCAAGAAGACACCGTTTGCTGAGTGCTTTATGCTGGGTTGGATGAGGAGTGGGCAGTGGTAGAGGAATAGGACAGGTGTAGGCATAGGAGGGGAGAGTAGTGACCTGTGGGGAACAGTGAGGTCTGCTTGTTAGGATTTTTGGCATCCCTTTGTCTTCAGACATATGGACATGCCTTTCTTCTGTGTATAAGGAGGGTACCTCTTCCATGAGGGTCCTATGACCTGTTTCAGGAGATAAGGGTGAGGTGGGTAGAGGTCAGAGTGCCCTTCCTCCATGTCCATTTTCTCAAACTCCTTCAGCTTGAGTCAGTAGGCCATGCTGATGTATTTTGGAGTAGCTTGTTCTGAGCACTATCATTCTCCCATTTGAAACTTTCCCAAGAAGATTTGTGTTCAGAGTAGATCATCCCGTACCCACTGAAACAGACTCAATGTCCTTGGCGTTTGAATGGAAACAAATAAAAACAAAGGTTAATGGTTAGAACAAACTGTAGAGTCAGCTTCTGAGGCCAGCAGGCAAACATTGGAGATTTCTAGGCTTTAGGCTCAAAGCATCTTCAGATGGAGAGAGGGCAGGTGGTGGCAATCTGACAGGTTTTCCTGGTTTGCAGTTTTTTAAATGTCCCTGGTGATGTCATCAGAAGTTCCCCACACAGCAACCACTGGGAAGGTTGTCTAAACGTGAGCTGTTGCAGTGCCTCTCTGAAGTTTATATCAAGTTGTCCAGCTCCTACTTTCAAGGCTTCAGAAAAAAAGCAGTTTTAATTTTTAGTGGTTCCAAGACAGAAAGGTGGGAGAAAAATTGGAAACATTGGAGAGTGGTAGTGAGATATTGTAGGAAATTAGAATTTGGGATCCAGCTCAGCTTTATTGAGCTATATAACATTGTGTAAGTCTCAGGCGTGCACAGTCCAGTTTATGGAAATGTAACAAACCTTGAAGAGAATCAATAGGACTAGCATTTAATGGCCCCGAGGGTGTGCTATAGTTTTCCAATGAAGCATCATTTTTCTCTCCACAGTCACCACCACTGTAAAGTTTTGTCAACCCAAATAAAGGGGTAAACTGAGACAAACTCGAATGACCAGACGCTGCGTTCATTCAGGAACAGCAGAGGGATTGCAGTTGGCGAGACGCATGCTTGGAGCAAGTGGCAAGGAGTCTGTGGAAGGTCCTGGGTGGCTGCATTCGTGGATGGGAGTGCAAAGAGGAGGCGTCTACCCCAAGTCCCAGCCAGGAGTTCCCTGGCTTGAGGTTGGAGACAGACTCTTGGCAGGCACTCATTGGTCAGGAGGTAAGTACGGTTTTCTCTAACTCAGTGTTTTTGTGAAATTTCTCAGGCTTCATTTTTCTGGGGGCACGGTTGTAAGATTCTCCATGCCACACCCTCTGGTTGCGCTGTACATGGAAATTCTTTCAGTTTCATGGGAGGAATGATAAAAGCAGAAGAGAGCCTTGCTTGGGTTAAGTTCATATAGATGAAATATAATTCATCAATATACGTATTTCAGAAATGGAAGGCTTCATGGGCAGTCCCTGAGAATTTTTCAATACCTCGGTGTCCACAGTGTCCTATAATGCTGTCCAGTCCTCCCACCTTGGTTGGAGTTCTGGGATAACAGGCGACAATAGTCTACTGTTATCAGCCAAGTTTCAGACATTATCTAAAATGTTGATTGTCCACAGCCTTTAATTTGAATCTAGCATCTCCCAAGCCAATGGCTTTCAATGGGGGATACACACCAGACTTGCCAATGGAGTTATTTTCTGCATTAATGGATAGGATCATATGATTTTGCTCCTTTAGCTCTGTTGATGTAAAAGACTATATTGATAGATTTTTGAATTTTGAACCACCCTTGTGTACCTGGAATAAATCCCACTTGCCTCTGGTATATAGTTTTTTTTTATACATTGTTAGATTTGCTTGCCAATATTTTTTTTTTGGGGGGGGGGGATTTGTGCATCTGTGTTCATCAGAATATATTGGTCTACAGTTTTCCCTTCTTGTAATGTCTTTGTCTGGCTTTGGTATTATGGTGATGCTGACCTTATAGAATGGAAGATATTGTGCAGAAATGCTATCATTTCTTTCTTAAATTTTGATAGAATTCATCAGTGAAATCATCTGGACCTGGTTCTTTCTTCCGTGGAAGGTTTTGAATTTGTGATTTGTTCTTACCATAGACTGTTGATAAGGCAAAATAACACTCTTGCAACAATTATGTAAACAATCATGCCAAACCTAATGAGACCAACCTTATTTTCTGATTAGAAGTAATCTTTGATATTATTATGATCACAAGGAGGACTGTTAGAAAAGATTCAGAAAGACTTTGAAATGGGGAAAAAATAAAAGCAGGATTAGTGGGTACCCGTCTACTTCACCAACCAGGTTATCCCAACATCTATTGGCTTTGAGCTATTTTACAACTCTATATTTTATTTATTTATTTATTTTTAAAATGTTTTAATTATTTATTTGAGAGAGAGAGAGAGAGAGAGAGAGAGCGCGTGCGAGCATGAGCCGGAGGGGCAGAGGGAGAGGGAGAGAGAGAATCTCAAGCAGACTCCACACTAGGTGCAGAGCCAGACATGGGACTCAATCTCAATACCCTGGGATCATGACCTGAGCAGAAATCAAGAGTCAAGGGATTAACTGACTGCACCACCCAGGTGCTCTTATAACTCTGTTATTTATATAGAAAACTGAGAGAATGCAGATAATTTTTATTCTTATAAATGAAAATTCTGTTAGGTAGAGTGCTGTTGATTATTATCCTGTAGATACTGGTTAGTTTTGCCAGTTTTGCATCATTATTCTTTTACTACTATAAATGTGCAGCACCTTAAATTTTTGTTAAATTCTTCCTCAAAATTTTCTTCAACATCTTACTGCTTCCCTCATTAATTAATAAATTAAACAAAATATTTGACATGTGTTCATTTTATACTGTATACGATAGTATTGATTTTACTTTTAAAAAATTGTCCTTTACCAAATATAATGGGATTTCTTTCCAGAAAATGCATATTAACAGCAAATATCACCTGCAGTTTGGGTTTTACAGCCCTATAAGCCCATCGATGAAAACCTATGTGTTCTCAGATGGCAGGATGCCTGGGTCTAATGTACTATAATGATTATATTTTGTCACCTGTTAAGCTGAATTTAATGACAGGAGGGACAGTTTACACATTTGAGTATCCCTGGCACAGAGGATAGCATAGAATATGCATATGCATTCAGCCCTCAACAGGACAGCTTTCTTTGCAGGACAGAGGAGTTTCAGCTCGTGGCTGGATGGTGGAGATCCATGGCCAAGTTGGAGGTCAGAGCACATGTGCTCGTTGAAGAATCTCGGTGAACTTCAGGGCTTGGTGGGAGGCAGGACTCCAGTAGAACTGGGGAGTAGTCTTGTCAACAATGTCCTTCTCTGAATTTCTGGGTGGTCTTTACTCATGTTTCCCTGTGACTCAGGGAGGTGAGGGGAACTGGGTTATTCTACTGGCACAGTGTCAGGAAGGGATTTTTGATGGAGTTAAAAACCCTGTACAAAATCCAATGAAAACTTTAAAAATCACTGACTAACTTATCTTTAAGAACCTTATTTTCAGTTAGCCTCAGGATATAAGGTAACAATAATAAGTAATAATGCATGTCAAGGAGTTGAAAAACCAGATGACCTAATTCTGGTGTTGAGCCTGACCTTGGGCATCTTCAGGTGGGTCCTTTGAAGTTTTGTGTCTTTAAGGACACGGAAGGGTGCCTGCTCCACCCTTCTTATGGGTTATATGAGGATCAAGTGGGATAATGTGTGGGTTTAAATACCTTAAAATATTGGGGAAATAAACTCTATCCAAATGAGAAAAGCAAAGGCTGATTATTCAGAGCCAGCTATGTAGCAGAGTGTCGGCTGCCATCACTTGTGATTGGGAGAGACGAGGCAGGCAGGGGAGGGGAGCGCTTATACTGGACAAGGGGACAGCGCTTGTGTGCCCTGGTGGAGGCAGCTGCTGGTCTGAGGGCACTGGAAGGGGTGACCAGGAGCTGGAGTCCTATGTGATTGGTTCCAGGCTCATACTTGGCTTTCTCTGGTTGGTCCAGAGTTGGAATCAGGGACCCGAGTGAGGGAAGCTGTCAGTTATTGATCAAGCCCTGGACATGTGGGGCTGATTGTTCCAGAAGTTACTGGCCACTCTCTGGGATTGTCACTAGAGATGGCCCTCTGGTGACTGTAGGTCTGACTCACAGCAGGTTGGCTGTCTGGGTTGTTTATTATAGATAAGGGGTTGGTTTCCTGGGCAGGCTGCTGCAGGTTGTGGTCAAAGTTCTATTTTTATATACGTTCTGGCCATTGTCCATTTGTATATTCGGTTTCTCTAATGTGTATGAAAGGCATCAAATTCTGAATGTGACTGAACTGATTCATGAAACTGGCATTTGGTATTTCTTAATTGAGTATTCCTAAGGAAAATCCCAAAATATTGCTTGAACTAAGTAGACCTGTTCCCAGAAACTGCCTGAGAAGGCGACAGCTGGTAGTATTTAAAGGCTTCCCTTTAATCCACTGCCCGGAAGGCTGACTTGGGTTACCCGTGACGTTCTCCACCCAGTCCAGCCCCTTGCTCGGAGCAGGTGGATGGGGGAGGCGAAGCAGCTGACAGGAGTTCATATCCCCAGGGTACTCATTACCTAATTTTTATATCCAGAATCACAGAATTGGAAGGGACTCAGAAAGTCAGTTGTCTAGCCCCTGCCCTGGAAGAGCATTGGTAAATTGTTTCTGAAAAAGTTCATCTGGGACCAGAACACAATAATTTTACTTGGCAGCTGACTGTGGGATTCAAGCTTCCAGAAAAGTCGAGTGTAATAGGCAGCCAAGAAAGAAGGAGACAAGAAGGCATGCCTAGCAGAGCTAACAGCTTCACCTGAGATGATGGGGCACATGGATCTGGAACCATCACTACCTGCCCAACAGGAGGGTGTAGACAGTGCTGAGCTAGCTAGTACCTTTTCACCAGCAGACGTGTCTGCTTTTCTGACTTGACAAGAATCACAGTTGCATGTATTCAAAAATCTCTTGGCTAAAAGATTTTGTGGCTATCTTCTAAATCTTCACTTTTTTGGAAGCAGGCATTTCCAAGTGCTTTCTAAATAAACTTAAAAAATTTTTAAGCTGTCTCTTTTTCTCTTGCAGTTGGAAGCACTTGGGGAGCTGTGGCTTTGGTGCAGACATGGCCAAGTCCAAGAACCACACCATGCATAATCAGTCATGAAAATGGCACAGAAATGGCATCAAGAAACCCTGGTCACAAAGATACAAATCTCTTAAGGGGGTAGACCCCAAGTTCTTAAGGAACATGCGCTTTGCCAAGAAGCACAAGAAGGGCCTGAAGAAGATGCAGGCCAGCAATGCCAAGGCCATGACTGCACATGCTGAGGCTATCAAGGCCCTTGTTAAGCCCAAGGAGGTTAAGCCCAAGATCCCAAAGGGCAGCAGCCACAAGCTCAATCGATTTGCCTACATCACTCACCCTAAGCTCAGGAAATGTGCTCATGCCCACATTTCTAAATGTCTCAGGCTCTGCTGGCCAAAGGCCAAGGCCAAGGCTCAAACTGAGGCCGAGGCTGCAGGTGCAACCCTGGCTCCGGCTCCTGCTCCTACTCCTGCAGTGCAGGCTCCCAAAGGTGCCCAGGCTGCCACAAAGGTTCCAGTGTAGAGGCTTCTGCCTGCCAGTGTGAGGATGGAAGGACTGGTATGACCCCTGGGCTTCTGTCTGCATGGGCCTGGTGTCCTTCTGTGCTACTTGTACAAATAAACCTGTGGCAGGATCCGTCAAAAAAATTTTTTTAAGCTTACACAAAATTGCAAATAATAGTACATACCACAAAATATGTTTCCTGAGCTGTTTAGAATAAATTGAGGGCATGGGGATCCCTGGGTGGCACAGCGGTTTGGCGCCTGCCTTTGGCCCAGGGCGCGATCCTGGAGACCCGGGATTGAATCCCACGTCAGGCTCCCGGTGCATGGAGCCTGCTTCTCCCTCTGCCTGTGTCTCTGCCTCTCTCTCTATCTCTCTGTGACTATCATAAATAAATAAAAATTAAAAAAAAAAAAATTGAGGGCATGACACTGCATCACTCCCATAATATTTCAGTATGTATTTTTTACAAACAATGGCTTCCTCCTAACCAACTGTAAAATATCTACCAAAATCAAGAAAACAAGATGGATGTATTATACATTATATTATAATATATCCCTTAAGATTACCACTATCTGATCTTTAGATTTCATTAATATTAACCCTTACTCCCAAATTTAGCAAGGTGATGGATAAAAATGGATAGATTAAAATAAATAGCTTTTCTGTAATAACCAACTATAAGATGTGATAAAAAATATTCCTCACGTTGTAACAAAAACTGTTCTATATGAAGGAAATAACCCTACACACCCAACAGAAAATATGCAAAAGATATTTGGTTGCAGGAAAATGTAACAAAATTAGACATTTACTCTTAACCAATCAGAAATGGCCCCAAATAAATGCAAAACTGAAAGGAGAACAAGAAACAGAAATGCAGTCTGTTACATAAATAAGACATTTGACACCCTGACCCCTCACACAGGAGGAAGTGCTGCTGAAAGCAGGGAAGGTACTCTGGAGTGTAGGGAGTTTGAGTGTGGCTAAAAAATAAAGAGGGACATGCAGAACAACCTCAATCATATCATTAAGTTTATATGTTTTCAAAAAAAACTCCACACAGAATGAGATGACATAGTTTAATCACAATTTAAGTATTTTCTATGGGAACACATGCATGTGATCAAGCATGAGAGACCTGAAGAGATCATGTCAAGTGGTTAAGAGAGCAGGGACAAGTGAGGGGTGGGTGTTCAAGGGAACACTAGCTTTGTCTAGGATGCTTTTGTGTATCTTGGAATTGCTTTATTCTTTTAAAAGAGTTTTTAAAAATGTATTTTTGTGTGCGTGTGCACGTGTGAGAAAGAGTACATGAGGCACAGAGGCAGAGGGAGAAACAGATACTCCGCTGAACAGGGAGCCTGATGCAGAACTAGATCCCAGAACCCTGAGATCATGACCTGAGCCAAAGGCAGATGCTTAACTCACTGAGCCACCCAGAAACCCCCGGAATTGCTTTAAAATGCACTTGTTTTGCTTATATAATTAAAAATAGATGAAAAAGCTAACTAAAATGTTACCAGATTCTTTCTCTCCTTTGTGAAACGAAAGAGATCAGAGCAGGCCAAATTCTTTTCTTCTCCTGTGTCTCCAACTGATTTCAACTTGCAGAGATATAGCTGAAGATGGTCTGAAGCTATTAAGTTACTCTGAGAGAAGTAGAAAATAACCCTCTTGTTGTTGGGATTATCATGAGTACAGCCACATCTGTGTACAAAACAACCCATGGCTCAAATAAAGGTGAGACAAGGCTAGATGCAAAGGAACTTTGCTAAAACCGTAAGAACCTGGCGGGCTCATTTGGGCTTCCCTCACAACATGGCAGCTGGGTTCCCAGAGCAGGTGTCCCCAGACAGCCACATCGGAATGCATGATGCTCTTATGGCATCATCTAGTCTCAGGGGCCTCACAGCATCAGCTCAGCCACTTTGTTGGTCAGGACTGTCACAAAGTCTGCCCAGAGTCCAGTGGTGGAACCTGCTGGCTTGATCAAAGAAGTGTCAAGGTCACATCCTTTAAGGGGGAAAAAGCATGTGCTATGGGAGACATCATTGTGGCCGTCTTCGGAAATTGTAGCCTTGGGACCAAGCTACATGCAAAGAGCATTTGAAAAACTTGCAGACACCTGTGCTTCACAGGGAACAGGAGACACTGGATCATCCTCTGGAAAATGAGTCATGAAACAACGGGCATTGCAACAGACATTTAGCAGTTTGCTAGCTTGGTAGACAGGATAATGTAGGATAGTATTTCTCTGTCCCATTAGAGGTTGGTGATCGATTGATTGATTGATTGATTGAGAGAGCAAGGGGGTTGGGGGACAGGGGAGGAGCAGAGGAAGAAGGAGAGAGAGGGACTCTTAAGCAGGCTCCTTGCCCAGTTTAGAGCCCAACATGGGGCTCTATCCCAGGACCTGAGCTGAAACCAAGGAACCTAACCTACTAAGCCACCCAAGCACCCCTAGAGGTCTTTCAAATTAGTAATAAGGTTCTTCTAGCTCCTTTTAATACTTTACTATTAAATTAATTTTAGAATTATTATTTAATATTTCCATATTGTGCATTGATTGGACACAAATGTAACTGAAGTGCAACCAGAAGTTAGTTAATTTCTTTCTTTCTTTTTACATCAGGCTCAAGGTGAGCTAATTTACTTCAGAGCTGTGCCTCACAGTCCCCGAGACAGGCCGGGAAAGAAGGGATGATTGCCAGTCACTATCTATGGAGTTTGGCCACTGATCGTGTGTGAATGAAGATGCAGATCCATTTTCATTTCTTAAAGAAATTTGGTGCTGTTAGCTGAAATAGGAAGTCATAAAAGAGAGCTGGCTTTGGCATGTGTTCCCTACCCGTTGTGACTCAGCCGCGGTCCTGGAACCCCTCTCTCCTTTGCTTTGCAGTGATGGGGCTGAGGTGCCACATCCACACCCTGGAGGTGTTGACATCTTGTTGGAGTCTCCCGACGATGGGGGAAGGCCTAGGAGGCAGGAGGGGAGAGGGGCTTGCTTCTGGCTTCTGTCACGATCTGCTCAGTGAGCAGGTGCAGCACTAGCCATCCTTCCACTGCCCTAGCCCCGACCGCATGTCAAACACCCCTAATGCTACTGGGAAGCTGGGGCACGGCCTCCCTCTCCTGGGCCCACTAGTCCTGGGGATGGCAGTTGCTTCTTGCAATTAAGAACCTTATCTTCTCCTTATTCGCCTTCCCAGCCTCCATCACCTGTGTTACCAGATCCCTGAACCAAAATACGTGGTGTGGTTTCTGCATGCCCCACTGGATGCACTGATTTGCCAACAGGCTGTCCATTAGAATTTAAGTTGTGTGGGGCTCAAGACTTTTGTGTTTTGCTGGCTTCTCTGCTCCAGTGAAGCACCATGGGAAGTACTTGTGAGTGTGTCTGGATGGGCAGGCCCAGGAAGCAAGCAGGACTCACCGTGATGGAGCTCAGGAAAGACCTGAGGTCTAAGAATACATAGATTTAAGAGCTGTCTGCACAGTGAGGAAAGAGGAATGAGGTGCTTTAGGAAAAGTCTAACATGAGCCAGACTGTTTTATTTGCTGGAGAGAGAGATTAAACTCAAAATGGAATGAAACCAGATAAAGTCATCCACTATAGTTTAGCAAATCCTACCCTTGCCCAGCCCCCAGATTTTACAAACATGTAGAAAAGTTGTGAGGTTGCAAGGAAAATGTGTTTGTGTTTCTGCAGCTGAGACTGTGTGTGACCCAGCTTCCCAGGTCCATCTCCCTGGGGCCCAAGAGGTCAGAGCATCGAGGAAAGCCACCGGAGAGTACCAGCCCACACCGTTGAGAATCTGGATTTGGTGTCTTGAAGAGAAAAGGAAAGCCCACGTCTAAACCCAGAGCGCACGGAGGCTCTGGGCTGGATGCGCTCAGCGGCGGTGGCGCGGGTGGTGTTCGTGCTGCTGGCTGCTGTGTCCTCTCACGGTTCAGTGTCACCTCCCCAGCTCCCGTGCCTCTGTTTGCCTCCTGCTTCCCGTCATGGCCTTCACCTCTTTGACAAGTGCTCTTCCACCCGACCCGGCCAGCTGCTTCCCTGCGCTGCCCTAGAAACAAACGGCTCTCCCGTTCCGGGCCAGGCCGCCCGCTAGCTCGCGGTGTTGGTGCCCGTGGAATCCGGGCTGGAGTCCCAGTGTGTTTGGAGTCCTCTTGCACTCCGAGGTTCTGAGCCTGCCTGTGCCCGTGTCCTGCGTTTCCCCAATGGTCCTGTCTGTCCCTGCCACCGGCCTGTCGCTGCTATGTCCCCTGGACCGCAAGCCCAGTGAGGCTGCTGCCTCAGGCTGCGGGGACAGTCGCTCTGTGCTGCCCCATCGCCCCCCCCCTACAGTTTCCAGGACACATCTCTATGTGTTCTTGGTCAAGGGCTCCGTGGACCTGTGCCCTTTATGAAATGGAACTGTAGTGGTATGACTGGGAACGGTCCATGGGCCCTGTGTGCAGAGAAGCCATGTATCCAGTCGAACAGGCTCCTTGCCTGGCTCCCAGGACACAGGGTTAACCAAGATTTCTGTGGGCTGGACGGATGCCGGAGCCCAGGCAGCAGGGAGGACACTGTGGGCCAGACAGCGTGGCTGGGCCTGGCCGTGAGGGCAGTACGTCTGCTCTTCCCTCTTTGTTGCAGGGTAGAAAGGTGAGCTGGTCCAACACCTCTGCGGACTTTAGGATTCAACCCTAGCCTCAGAAGGATTTCTAAAGCCCACTGTAAAAATTGAGATCTTTTTTGCAGATGCAGGTCCTAAATCCTTTGCTTCTTGCTCCTTCCCCCTACTCCCTCCCTCCACCCACCCCCCCACCCACACACAAATGGCCACAATGGTCAAAAGGCAAAGTCCTGCTGGTGAATAAAGCAGCTGATTTTGACATCTGAAAACTAGCAGAAATTGGAACTCTACAATGAATCGTTGAATAAACAAATGAATTTAAATCAATTACCTTGACAGTAGGCTTACTTTTCAAAGAGGGTTTAATTCTGTATCTCTTGATTGCTCAGTTTTTAAGTTCTGTGTGTCAGTTTTAACCCCAGACTGGGCTTCCTCCCCAGATGAGCATTGTGTGCTTTAGGGAGGTAGGTGAGCTTAGGTGGGGGCCCCCGGGGGAGTCATCCCAGGCTTGAGACGTCCTCCCTCCCACCCTGCGCCATCTCCCAGGCCAGCGCCTGCCCTCTGCCCATGTCCCAGGTAGTGTGTGTCGAGTGCTCTGCGCCAAGCATGGCTTTCTAGAATTGGCTATATGTGGCTAAGTGGTGATTTTCTTGCAATGAAGCCTCACTTCTCAAATACTGGTTCCATTAAGAGAACGACCAGTCAGGTAGCTCCTCCTGTATAAATGCTCTTGCCATCCTAGTTCATTCTTGGGCTCTTAAAATAGATTTGTTCACCATTAGCAGATGTTTCTCCCATGTGCATCTATTTGCCAAATGACAAATCCGTCGGTGATGGCACTTCATGCCGGTGATGCCAGGCGCTGACCCTGTTTGAAAGGGTGGCGGCTTCTTCCTCGAGGCTATATTCCAGCTGTGACCAGGGACATGTGGGGGGGGGACACCTGCCTGGCAGGAAGCCACAGACATCCCAGTGCCCTGACGGGTGAGCTCAGCTTCTCTGATGGGCTCATGTACCACGGGCCCAGCTGTCCCTGGTCCTGGTCTGAACCAGTAACCTCGAAACTCAACCAGCTGAGATATGCTGTCACATGTCATGTTTATTTTAGAATTTCGGCTCCCCTTACAGATCCACCACTGTCAGACACCCTCACTGTGGTCAGATGGGCACTGGCTGCCTAAAGACCTAGATTTTCCTGCAATTCTTGTTATGAAAACCAATGTGGGAGCCACTGCTTTGTTGGAGGGGTTAGCCCCCAGTAGGCCAACGGGGCACTGGCTCACATCACAGGCCTCAGCCTGAGGGGCAGTGGAGTGCAGGGCTGGGGAGAGTCAAGGGGCACAGGTAGCTGCCCTTCATCCCCCATGTCCACACCAGGCTCTTCCCCAGCAGGCCTAACTGACCCCCACCCACTAAGGGATGTGGGAGATGGCCTCTGGCCTCCCCCTGCCACGCTGTCCTTGCTGTGATTTGGTTGTGGCTGCAAACTGAGGATGCCTGGGACTGCCAGTAGCCAGAAGAAGCTGGAGGGTCCTTCCCCAGAGCCTTTGGAGGGAAGGTGGCCCTGTCAACACTTTGATTTCAGACTTTTGGCCTCTGGAACTACAAGGGGATACATTTCTGCTGTTTCAAGTGCCCCAGTGTGGCAGACAGGGACAGAGACAGACAATAACGTCCAGAATCTACATCCTCGCTGGCCCCCTCCAGCCAGTGGATGCACGTGCACATCATGGGACCCTTTTGCGGGGTGGGGGCTGGGTCTACTGCCCACATCGCTCCTCCCAAAAAGTATGGCTCTGAAGAGGGTTGCAGGCTGGCTGGGGAAGAGGAAGGGTGCCCCCACACTCACTTCCCGTGTGATGATCCTCCTTAACCAACCTGCGAGGGTCCTGTACTCTCAAAGCAAATTCTAGCATCCGTGCCCTGAAACTGCCTTCCCCGAGAACAGTGAGTCACACTAAAGTCACAAGTTTTGTGGGAGTTATGATATCTGATCCAAAATATTCAAAAGTTTATAAAGCCACACTTAGAGTTGATTTGGGGTTTTTTCCACTGTAAGAATCTAGATCCCATACTACGTCATTAGTAACCTAGAGGTGATTTATTTTGGTAGGGAAAAGATGAAGGAAAGACTGAGGCAGAACCACATCTTTCCTGGAAGGGTTTCCTGGCTTCCATCAGCCTCCCCCGCCCCTCCAACCCGAGTAGGTAGGAAGTGAGGTGCCCCCTGAAGTGGGCAGGAAGGGAAGGGGCTTTGTCGTCAGGAGGTGCCCAGAGGACAGAGACAAGTCAATCCATAGATGACAGTCTGCTGTCCAGAAATGAGTTTCATGAAGTTTTAAAATAATTAAAAATTCTGAGCTTTGTTAATGTCAGGAACATTTTTATTTGATTGAAATGTTAATGAAAGATTCCACACATGTTTACGTTTGATTACAAAATCACTTGTGTGGGTGTTTGCTTCATTCCTCTCGTGAATGAGCTTGCCTTTATCTGTTATTCCTCTGTCCCTCCCACTCCCTCTCAGGAATGGAACCTGGAGTATCCTCTCTCCTGGAGTAGTCTCTCTCATGGATTGTCCTTCTCTCCTGGAGTATTCCTCTTTTTTTGGAGTAGGCTTTTTCTTAGTGTATCCTCTCTCCTAGATTATCCTCTCTCCTGGACTATCCCTCTGTCCTGGGGTATCCCTTGCTCCTGGAGTAGCTTCTCATCTAGAGTAGCATCTCTCTTAGAGTGTCTTCTCTTCTGGAGTAGCTCTCTCTCCTGGAGTAGCCTTTCTCATGGATTATCCTTCTCTCCTGGAGTATTCCTGTGTCTTGATGTAGCTTCTTTTTTTATTTTTATTTTTATTTTTGAAGTAGCTTCTTTATTGGAGTATCCCTCTCTCCTGGAGTATCCTCTCTCTTAGAATATCCTCTATCCTGGAGTATGTCTCTTCTGGAATAGCTCTCTTTCCTGGAATAGTCTCTTTCCTGGGCTATCCCTCTCTCCTGGATTATCTCTCTCTCCTGGAGTAGCCTCGCTTCTGGATTAGCTGTCTCCTGGATTATTCTCTCTGTACCTCCAACTCCTAGCACAGTGCTAGCAGAATAGGAGGGGTACAGAAAATATCTGTTAAATTGAACAGAATGGACATCGAAAAAATCCAACTATAGCATGATTTTTTTAAAAAAACTATACAAATAGTGAGGAACTGAGAAATATGAAAGGATCAGGTTAAAAATTATTTTAGACACTAAATTGTTCCATGTAGATTAAAAAGTAAACTCCATAAAGGACAAGATAGGCTTAAGAAAGAATTTACTGAATAAATTATATTTAAAAGCAAACGTCAGACTAGAAGGATAATGACCAATTAAAAAATGAGCAAAGGACACGAACAGATTATACATAAAAATATGCAGAAAATAAGTACCCAGTAAGCCTACTGAAAAAGAATTTATTCTTGCAAATAATCAAATTAGTGAAATGAAAACATTATATCTCCCCCAATAATGGCAATATCCGGTAATTCCTCACACTTATTATTTGTAAGGGTGGGATTTGCACACCAGCAAGCCTATGGATCAACATATACTTTTGGGAGAACAATTTGGCAATACTATAATAAAGTATTGATGATCATAATTTCTAGTTCTAGGAACTTATCCTGAAGAATTATCATTGATGTTTACATAGATTTGTCTAGTATTATTTTAGTGTGATTATTTAAATTAGTAAAAAGTTAACAATAACCTATATATCCAACCATAAAAGATCTTTAAACCAAATGATGGTACATCCATAAGATGGAACACTATGTACAGATTTTAGAAAAATCTATATTTTAATCACTCCATGAGTATATTTATTGATACAGGAACATAGTTATAATACATCATTAAATAATAAAAGGCAAACTACACATCTGTGTATGTAGCAGAATCTTATTTTTATATTAAAAAATTCTGTACATCTAAGCCAAGGCAAAGACTCATAGTCTATATCCTAAACATTAACAATGGTTCATATTTGAGTAGATGTGGTTATTGAATGCATACAGTTGGGCTTTTCCATGTTTTTTTAACTTAGAAATGGATCATAACCATAATTAAAGACTCAAGCTGTGATAGTTTAATGGTGAATTAACTGCTGGTTAATGATTCTGGGAATGCCCTCTCACTAATGAGCGCATACTGCCTCCTGAGCCATGCATGGGATGTGCAGTGGTCAAACATGACCAGGCATTCTTCCAAATGGACAACAGCCTGGCTCTCAAACACCTTCCCAGCGTTCCTGGTTGCTCTCTGCAGAAGGCAGGCACTTAGCAGGTGATTTTGAGCTTTGCCATTTTGAATAGTTTTGAACAAGTGTGCTTTTCTTTGCGTAAGCTATGCAGATGAGCCATTTGCTTCAAATTCTAACATAATTATCTCTCTGCCACTTACCTTTCCAGAACAGAGTCTCTCGACATTTTTTGCCAGATCATTTTCCATCAGGGAGCCATCCTGGACACTGCAGGGTGTTGAGTAGCACCCCTAGCTTCCAACTGCTAGGTACTGGCAGCACCCTGAGACTAGTTTGACATCCAAGGATGTCTCCAGACATTGCCAGATGTTGCCCCTGGTTGAGACCCCAGCTCTGGAAGAAGAATCGCTCCTAGTAAATAAAGAAGCCAAAGTATTCATTTCTTTGCCTGATTTACATTCCATTTTCAAAATCAGCCCTAATTTTGTAATATTTCTACCTATACTATATACAACACATAGATTGTTGCATACATAGAACCAGATGGAGAGGTCCATAACCTCACCGACCATGTAAGATATAAATTCCAGCTTACAATGATAAAATGAGGTCACAATTATTTACTTAAGGTATTCATAATGCAAGATTTTTCTGGCAAATATTTTCTTACAAATTCAAAAACTCAATAACATCCTATGACCACTGTTTTTTGTTTTTTTTAAAGATTTTAATTTATTTATTCATGAGAGACACAGGCAGAGGGAGAAGCAGGCTCCATGCAGGGATCCCAACATGGGACTTGATCCCGGGTCTCCAGGATTACACCCTGGGCCAAAGGCAGGCGCTAAACCACTGAGCTACCCAGGGTCCCCCAACCAGTGTCTTTATAAAGCTCAGACAAACATCTCCTGTTCTCAGCGTTAACTTGAAACACACCTGAAGTTGCTCCTTCTCTCGATTTAATGAAAATAATTAAAGGCAGGACAAGTGAGATGAGGCAGACAAGGCTTGGCTCCATGTCTCTTGTGTACGCAGCCTGGAGTGGATGGAGACTGGGCCCTCCAGAGATGTCAGGCTACTGCCCCTGTTCAATGAAGCTTCGTTTTAATTTCTTCTCTACGCAATAAACTTCCTTGTGTGAAGTACATAAAGGGTTTTATGAAAAGCAAACTGTCCACAATCAAAGTTCTGCTCTGAGACTGGTTTCCGCCTGGAAATATGCTCCTTTACAATGTTATTACCATTTACTCTGGCTCTCATTTTATTGTTTTAGTTGTTGTTTTACTGTATTTTTTTCTCTAACTCATACACGTTGCTATGGTCAATTTAAAGGCCGGCAGACAGGGGTGCCCACTTGGTGAGTCAGGACCAGCGAGGTGAGGGAAGCTTGGGAGCCAGCAGCTTTGGCCTTGGGAAGGGTGGGGACTCAAGGGGGAAGCCCTGGGTGGCAGCAGAGCTTTCACACAAGTGCTGGCTGGGAGTGGCCAAATGGCTCCTCCACTGTTTTAGGACAAGTCAGAAATCTCTATCTTCTGTGAACTCTTCCTATATTTAAATTATGCCCAGCCAATTCAAAAAGGAATGAGAAACATTCCATCATTCAAACAAAACCTTTTGTGGGGCCTGTTTAGGGCTGCCGGGTGTGTGGCCCTGTCTGTTTCCAGGAAACCTACCTGTCCCTTCTGTCTACACCCTCTGATGGAAATGCTCGGCATGCAAGCAGGGGGAGTCTTGCCACATCAGAATCTAACAGCTTTGCAACTTGGCTTGGCTTGACTGGAGGGGCTGATGTGGCCCTCACTGCCATCCCCCCCGCCCCCCCAGCTCATGGAAGAGTCCATGTGGCTCTGGCCTGAGCTCCCTTCTGAGGCTCCTGCTCATGGTTCACGGCAAGGCCGGTAGGCTTGTGGGCAGTCTGACCCAGGCCACCTTGGCTCTGCTGCAGATGGAGCTTCCAGGGTTCTCTGCAGCAGGGGGAGGTCAGGGCGTGTTTTCTGCCAGTACCTAGTAGCATTTATCTTCGTGTGATTGGAAACGGAAGAGAAATGGGGTGAGCCCTGTTACCAGGCATGAAGCTGGTGAGCAGATGGGATTTTCTGCAGGCCTAGCTGCTTCTGGAATTCCTTGGGGATACTCTGCAAGGAAAACTAGAACTTATGGGCTAGTATTGCCGGCACTATTAGTGATGATTCATATTCACACTGGCACTTCGACATCTTCAGAGAGGAAACAAGTGTATAAAACAACCAACAACCTGGAGTGTAGATCCCTGGCCTCAGATGGGTGCTTGGTGTGTTCAGGTCACATCGGTTGGTGCAGTGAGGACATCCAGATGGGCGTCTTGGGTGAAGGGTCGCGACAGCAGCTGTTTGTGCTGTTTGTACAACTTTTCTATAGTTGAAATTGCTTCGAAATAAAAGTTAAAGTAGTCTTGGAACAAAGCGATGACTCGGCGTGTGGTGGTGTCATGCAGGAGAGACAGCGGAGCCTTGGCCTGAAGCACCTGGACTCATCCCTCGCTCCACAGCTCACTAGCTGTGTGTCCTTGAGTGAGTTCCTGAGCCCCTGGGAGACCCCCTCTTGTCCCTCATCTGGGAAGCAGGGATCTCATGAACACCTTCATCATCACGTGATAACTCCTGTAACAATTTAGCTGAGCGGTTCACGTAGAACATACTCCGTTGAGCCTCTGGTGCTCAGGCCGTCCTCGGTGTTCCTTGCTCCTGCTGCACCAGCCCGTGCCTGCCCTCACCTGCATGTGGTGTTCTCCCATGTGGTATCCAAGTCCAAAGTCCCCATTCACTAAGGCACCAGCCACATTGGCTTAGGCCCAGCCTGATGTAGCACGCCCTCATCTTAACTAGTTACATTTGCACCAACCCCAAAAAAGCTCATGTCCTGAGGGTCCTGGGGACTGGGACTTTAGTTTATGGGTTGGGAGGGACACAAATCAGTTGCAACAAACGGTGTGATTATGAGTAGCACCCTAGAGGAACCCCATCCTGCTCTGCAGGTCGGTGATTCCATGTAGTTCTTAGGGGGGTGATGCTTGGTCATTATTTGTTTGCTTATATAACAACAATTCACAAAGCACTCAAACAGGGCAGTTTGACCTTTCCCTTTCCCAGAGCTAATGGGAATTATTTGTGTTTCAGGGAATTTGCAACACTCACTCTAGGTGCCTGGGGATAGGAAACACTCCAGCTCAACTTGAAAGTACCACTGCATGTTACTGGCCTCAAAATAGGTTTGTATCCCTGAAAAAGAAGGCAAATGTGAGTATTATGGTCAAATGGGTTCCTTTGGGCTCTGTCATTGGAGAGGTTTGCTTCTGTCTAGTTTAGAGCAAGAATAAACTCTAGGTGGGGTCTGAGAGTGAGGGTGGCTCCTGGGATTATAGGATCTGGAGGATGCTGTGTTCCTGGCCCAGAGGGCCATGGGCAGCTGCAACCACGTGCAGAGGGACCAGAGGCCTGGGTTCTTTAGGGGTGATCGAGTGGTTTGGCTGAGAGTTGGGAGCATTGCCAGCCTCCTGGACCCACACTTGCCTGTTTGCACACCCTCCGTGGCAGACATTCAGCTTCCAAATGTGAAGGCACAGGGGAGGCCGACTCCCCAGACGCACTTACCTAAAGGAGAAGGTCTAAGATAATGATTCTCAACCCTGCCTGGAAGCCTGTGTGCACAGGTATGTACATGTGAGCACTTGGGTGTTCCTATGACCTTTTAATTCAAGGTCACCAACAAAGACCCTTCTCTATTTCTCTTCACTAGCCTGTTGACAATCCCTGGCATTTTTTACCTGAAGCAATTTTTTTCTCTGAGTGAAGCTCTCCCTAGATTCCTGGAAACCATTGCTCACCTACTCCCTCATCAAGCACTTACTGAGATCTTATTATAGCAAAGCAGTGTGTGGACATTGGGTGTGACAGAGTTGGTTGAATCACAGGCCCTGCTTTTAATTAATGTATAATCTCAAGGAAGTTACTCGAAAGACTATGAATACAAAAAAAGAATTATAGTAAATTGCATAGAAGAAGTAGCCCTGTGTAACAAAAGTTTAATCTTCAGATATCTAGACATTAACCAGGGATATTGTTAATGATTTCTACTTTAGTTCCACTGTACTCAGAGAACATACTCTTGAATCTTCAAATCTTTTGAAATTCATCGAGAATTACTTTATGTCCCAGCATGCAGTCTATCTTGGAGAACATTCCATGTATACTTTAAATAAATGTATGTTTTTCAGTTGTTAGGTGTAAGGTTCTATACCAATTAGGCTGAGGTGGCTAATAGTGTCAGTTGGATCTTACATGTCCTTACAGATCAATTATCTAATTGGACCACCAATTACTGAGCGAGGGATGGGATGTTAAAATCTACAGTTACAGAAGTGAGTCTGTCTACTTCTCTTACTTTTGTCAATGTTCCTTTCATACACTTGAAACTAACACTGTCACAGATTTTGCACTCCTGGTCAGGTCATATTGGGACTCAGGATAGGAGAGACAGGAGTGTTGGGGAGTTAGTGTAGCAGGGTGCCCGCCTGCTGAAGCTCATCAAATTATATACTTAAATGTGGTGTATGTATGCAAATTACACATCAGTAAAACTGACCAAATATATGTATATGTGTGAATGAATACAGCCTGGTATTTATCACATTTGAGAACTAAAACGAACAATGCTATACTACCTTGAGTTGACCTCATTAAGGAGGTGAAAAAATGTTTCATATGACTGAGTTATTCAAATGAATAAATATAGACAGAAAATTAAATCTTCCAGTACGTACATGAGATACCCCCACCCCCAGCCCAGAGTGTGCACTCCACTCTCCATCCTAGCTTCTGACTCCACCATTTCCTGGGCACCCAGTTCATACCGCTTCCTCTTTCCTACTTCTCCACGTCTAACCAACAGCTCAGTTCTGGAAAGGTTGTTCCCTGAAAGGCCATGCAGGGCACTGCTGACTCTCCCATTCCTCTTGGCTTCCAGACCTAAGCTTGGCTCAAGTCCCCAAGGGACCTGAAGAGACCATGTGACCAAGAGGAGATCTGCCATACTTGGGAAGAACAGTGTGGTTTCCCCCCTTTCTATGAACGGAAATCTGGGGAATATATGTGGGGATGGCTATTAAAGGTGTGGGACAAAGGTGGAAGGGACATAACATTGGATCAGGTTGGATTTATGGATATGAGCTCACTAAGTAGAGATTGTGTGTTCAGTGTCTTAGTCTGAGAGGTCAGCAAGGGCTTGTGTGATTGGTTGGCTAAGATGTCTGGGCAGCCCGGGGGGGCTCAGCGGTTTAGAGCTGCCTTCAGCCCAGGGCCTGATCCTGGAGTCCTGGGATCGAGTCCCACATCAGGCTCCCTGCATGGAGCCTGCTTCTCCCTCTGCCTTTGTCTCTGCCTCTCTCTCTCTCTCTCTCTCTCTCTGTCTCTCTGTTCTCTCTGTCTCTCATGAAAAAATAATGTATCTAATGGTATCTAATGGCTTAGGGACATTGGAGTGTTGGGGTGGATTTATCATGTAAGACCTGCTCACCCTGCAAGGGTCCAGAGGGCTCCCCTTTCACTATAATATAACTGGGTGCAGTTAATCTGTGGGGGTGCCCAGTCAACTGGAGAGCCCTGTGATCATTCTTCTCTGAAGGCTGGACCTCATAGTGTGAAACATGACACAATGGGAGTAATTGAATTCCAAGAGGAAGGGGACAGGTGGGGGCACTCAAGCTCCAAATGCAGGGTGGTTGTTGTCACCACAATGCACAGCAGAGTCAATCAAAGCAGAAATCAGAATAGTCTGACATGCAGAGACCCACAGTATTGGCTCACTCATCACAGCATTCCCAGAGGTAACACAAATGGGAGGCCAACTAAACCCTTCCTTGATCTGTATGAACAGAACAGGTCTAGATTGAGTGATCAGTTCTAGATCAAGTGAACAAAAGTCCATCCTAAATCATGAAAACAGGGTCATGGTCCCTTAATCACTTCCTAGACTTGAGCCAGTCCATAGATCCCCTTGAGTGAAGGGACACTGTGTCTTTTCATGGTATTTGCTGAGAATGTATACTGTTACCCTTTCTCCTGGCCCTCCCCTGTGGTGACCGGGTACTGAGGAAAAGAAATAGACGTTTCGAGGATTCCTGGTTCTGAACTGACAGATTCCAGGAGACCCCAGACCTCCCTGCGGCCACCCATCACAGAAGGGCGCGTGAAGGTCAGTGGTCAATGGAGTTTCAGCTGAGCTCCCTCTCACAGTGGGTCCAGGAGGTCCCCAGTCCTGCCCTGTGGCTCTGCTGCTGGTCTCAGCTGTGTAACTGCCACAAAGCTAGCCACCATGAAGCCCACAGCTGGGTGCGCCCCACCCACTACTGCATACACGCCAGAGGTAGAAGGTGGTCCTGGGAGCTGTGACGTTTGTGAGAAGGGTGAACATAGGGACCTGCTGCTGCTGAGTTTTGCTTGCAGCTGGAAATTCAACTCTGAGCATTTGTCCTGGCTTTTGTTCCGCTTTGTCTTGCCAATCTTGGTGCTAGCCATGGAGGCCACATGCAGTGGGTGCTCTTGGTGCCTCTGTGGCCCAGGCCATGGCAAGGCTGCTCCATCCTCAGTGTCGCAGCTGCCTGGCTGTCACGGCTTTGGCTCATTACTCTTCCTTCATGTTTTAGGATTCGTCACCAAATGACCCTGGTCAAATCAGGTCATTGTAGAACATTTGGTGCTCTTCCTCTGCTATTTGTTGAGAAAGATTCTGAGGCTGTGACCTCGCTTGGACCCTGTATTCCCTGTTTTCTGGCTCCCTCTGTCTTCATGTGGGTCACCCCCCTGTATTCTCGGACCCGTCTATGTGACGGTGACTCACCCTTTTTTGAACTCCTCCTGTGTTGGCACAGGACTGAGACTGAGTCATGTTCTCGAGCGCCATCCCCTCGCCTTGAAAGGAATAAACTAGTTCTGAACTGAAAGGTGGCAAGTTTAACAGTTTATTTAATATGTATTGTTCCATAAGATGGAAGCCACAACATTTTACCTCTTTCCTGATCATAGACACACTTTCCCAATCATCTGTGAATAGTTCCATAACTTTGTCAGAAATCCAACGTGCAGTTAATGTTTGGTGGTAAGATCTCCAAGACACTCTCAATCTTGCATCAAAACCAGACAGCATAGGACCAAGTCTGGTATTACAATAAACCCAAAATTAGAGAAGTAGTAACTTGTCTAAGATTACATAAAATGTGATGTCTGACCATTAATTTTTGAAGTACTTGGTTTAAATAGGAAAGAAAGACAGATACAGTGTGAGTAAAGCAAGGTCTGTGCGGGCACAGGCTGTGTGGGTCTCATCTGTCAGGACACTCGCAGCTCTTGGCTCAGTGCCTGACACATAGTAGGTGCTCAGGAAAGATTTGTTAGATGGCTACGTAATAAATAGACAGGAGAGAAACAGCTCAGTCACTGCCTCGGTTGCTTTTGCTCATGGAAGCGTTGACTCTGTAAAATAGAAGATCATATGCCATCCACAAGAAAATGCCAATTCATTGTCATAACTTGGTTACATAAATAGAAGTATGAGGTGAGAAAATGCAAAGTATAGCAAAATGAATCTGGAGCTCTTTGTATATATCTTCTCTACTTTGCTATTTAAGATACGAGCTTCTAAAATGTCTTTAGCTTTATCTCTTTGCTGGGAATAGAATTTGAACCTAAAATACATATGAGGGGGGAATCTGAATTCACTTTCCACACAAGGTTCCTGAGGGATGGAAGGGGAAAGATAGGGTTTCAGGAATATGTGTGTGCATGTGTGCATGTGTGTACGTGTGTGAAGTGGGGGTTCTGGGTGTGTGTGTGTATGTGCGTGTGTGTGAATGAGCATGTGTGGAATGGGGGTGCTGGGGTGTGTCTGTGTGCATACATGGTGTGCATGTGTGCATGTATGTGGAGTGGGGGTGCCAGGCTATGTTGGAAGTGTGTGTGTGTGCATGGGCCTTCATGACGTGCACACGTGTGTATTGTGCATACGTAGTGGGTGCTGGGGATGTGGACATATGCATGTATGTGTTGGAGTAGGAGTGCTGTGTTGTGCACACGTGTGTATGTACGTGTGTGTAGAGCGGCTGAGGACATGGGAAGCATTAAAGGACGCCAAGGGGGAGGGCCCAGAGCTGGGGCAGGGAGGTGGCAGGACGGTAGTCACAGCTCTTGCTTTCTGAGTGCACAGTTGACATACCTGTCCGAGGTGGCTCTGGCACCTATTCCCCTGTCCCGGACACCCTTCCCCCCTCCCGGACACCCCCCTCTCCCGAACTGGGGGAGAATTTCTTTACGCCCAGGCGCCCTCTGCTGTCTCCCTTTTCTTCCAGACGCTGAGTTCGCCCCTTAGAAAAGGCCTGCACTCTGGAAGGAGTGTCCTGGATGCAGACCCTGCTTATTGCAGGTGGAAGACGCACGAGGAGCAGGGGGCTCTGTCCCCACCTCCTGACCCTGGCTTGCCACAGGCCATTCACTAGGCTGGTCCTGCTTGACTAGATGGGCCATGTGCCAGGCCACAGTCTTCTTCCTCTTAAGTAAGGTGGCCTGAGCCCCCATCGTTCAGTCCTAGAAACACCAGACTCTCCTCCTCAGGGTTTCCACTCCTGTGATGAGCCCAAAACCAGCCTCCTGGAGAGAACCATGGATGGTCACCAGCTGCTGGAGAGCCTGGTCCAGGCGGCCATGGCTCTGTCCCTGCTGCAGGGATGCCCCTAAAGACCGCCGCGGGTCCTGTCCACTCTGGCTGTGAACAAGGTCACCAGAGCTGGCCCTGGAGTCAGAGAGGGGTCTCTCCCCTTGGCACCTTGGTTTCTGTGGCATGGACTCACAGTTGCTGGTGCAGCTGCTTCCCACATGTCTGTGAGGTTCCCATGCACACACTCAGACACGCACCTGCTCCCACACATGCAGGCATGTGCCCACACACACTCAGACACACACCTGCTCCTGCACATGCAGTCATGTGCTCACACGTGCGCGCACACACAGACTCAGACACGTACCTGCTCCTACATACGCAGGCACGTGCTCACACACATGCACATGCTCATGCACACAGGGATGCGCTCTCATACACATACCCACTCACACACACGTGCACACGCACGTGCACACATGTGTTCACACATACAGGTACCAACAACCCCCCTTGGGTTGTGCCTGCAATGACAGGATGAAGGAAAAGACAGAATCCAGATGTTGGAAGAACATCAAGCCTGCATCGCGGCCTTTGGCGGAGATGTGGTGCGGGAGATCCATCCTTGCTCTGGAGGTACTCCTGACTGGCCCGCTGAGGGAGACGCAGCACGTTCTTGGGAGCACCTGCTCTGTATTGAGCGTTCCTAATGCGGAAGCGGATCCGGGGGAGAGTGGAGTGTGGCCTCAGGCTCTGCTTCACACCGCAGCCCTTTCGGTGGCTCTGTCTTGTGCTCCCGCAAGGGAGACAGGAGGGACACGAGAGGGAGACGAGAGGGAGGAGACAAGAGGGCTTTGGTCCCCGAGCACCCAGAGGCTAACTGACCGGTACAGAGAGGTCCTGAAACACAGCGGGGGCGACTGTGGCTCTGCCCACTTGCCATATGCAGTTATTACAGCTCCACCCCCTTCTTCACTTTTCCTGCTGAACCTGAGTGCTGTTTGTAAGGCCCAGGAGGGAACCCGAATGTCGCCCGCCACTGCCCTAAGGTCATGGGTCTACCCTGCACTTACAGCTAGTGGCCAACAGGGGGTGTTAACCAGCAGCTTTTTTACTATGCTGCTCTTTGATCCCCACACAAATCAGATCTCAAATTTCAACTTACTTACTACACATAAATATTTAGTTAATTCCTTGAATCTTATAGGACTTTTATCAGTTTCACTGATTTCATTTGTTTTCTTTAGCCTCAAAACTACTTTTCCTCACAGTCTGCAAACAAACTTTAAAGGATAGTGATATGTATATATTTTGAAGATTTTACTTGTTTATTTATTTGAGAGAGATCGCACATGAGCAGGGAGAGGGAGAGAGAGAAAAATCTTCAAGCAGACTCCTCGCTGAGTGCAGAGCCCGATGCAGGGCTCCATCTCACAACCCGAGATCATGACCTGAGCCGAAACCAAAAGTCGGACACTTCATGGATGGAGCCACCCAGACGCCTAGCAGCGATATATTTTTAAGTCAACATTTAAACTGAAGCATAGCCTAAGTTCACAAATCATAAATGTGCAGCTGGAAGACTATTTGCAACAGCAACATGTCTGTGGTGCTATCTCCTGGGATAAGATCTAGAATCATCCCAGAAGATTCTCTCATCCCATTCCCAGAGTAAGAACTCCCTTAACTTGTTTAATCATATGTTAGTTTTTTTAAAGATTTGTTTATTCATGAGAGAGGGAGAGGCAGGGACTTAGGCAGAGGGAAAAGCAGGCTTCCTATGGGGAGCTGATATGGGACTTGGCCCCAGGACCCCGGGATCATGACCTGAACTGAAGGCAGATGCTCAACCACTGAGCCACCCAGGCGTTACATCATAGGTTAGTTTTGCTGTTTTTAAAGTTTATATTATTCAGTTATATAATGTGCCTGGATTCTCTGGCTCAATATTACCTTCATGACATTGTCCGTGTTCTGAGTGAAGCAATATCACATGGGCAACATGTCACTGCAATAAAGAGCTCCTTTGTAAATGTACAGCACATTTATTTATCTGCCTCCTGCCTGCAGGCATTTGGTCTGCTCCCAGGGCAGATCTGTCACATGGGCTGCTCCCAGGGCAGATCTGTCACAAGTGATACAGTTTTGAGCATCCTAGTTCATGTCTTTTGGTGCACAGGTGTGTGCATTTCTGATGGGTACATATTTAGAAGTAGAATTGCTGGGTCGTAGGGCATATGTGTGTTAAACTTGTACAAGTGTTAAACTGCCAAACAGGTTTCTGGAAAGTTGTAGCAATTTACACTCCATGGGCTGAATAGGGGAGTTTCTATTGCTTTACATCCTTCCCTTATGTGATTTAATACCACATTTTTCATTGTGCAAAATTATTACAGTACTTGGTATATTGGTTTTCAAGGGTTTTGCTAAACAGTATAACTTTAGCTGGATAGTGGGAAAAGAGGAATGAAGATATAAGACCTATGTGCATCACAAGTGCTCAGGTATGTATGTAGCATGCAGACTGTTCTAATGGAAATCTTGAGATGTTTCTCAAGTTAGGAAGTCTCTTCCTGATTGATGAAGGGTGCCGTGGATGGAGTTCATGGTTCTTGCACATATGAATCCTGTGGTACTTTCCACTGCTGCGTGATTGATCTCCAAGCCCTGGCTGAGGGTCGTGTAGGGACCACAGAGGTAGTCTAACTTCCCCAGGCAGAAGCAACTCATCCTTGAACCAAAGAGATGCCTTCTTAGAGCTCAGCAATGTTCCCGCCATGCCTCACCGGCCCAGAGGTGACCTGCGTGTTACCAACTGGAACATCTTGTCCACGCTGTTTGAAGACGAAGGCAGAAGATAATGAAGAAGAGAGAAGGAGAGAGCATAGAAATTAATAGTGTAGAAGTAGGACTGGGTTTCCCTCTTCTTCAGACGTTTGCACTGAGGGTGTGAACACAGGAGGCTGTGTGTTCTGCTCAAGCCCTGTTTACTCTGTGAGCATCAATGGGTTAGAGGTACTTCCAGGGTGACCAGCATCATGGAATTCATTCTCCTCGAATGCATACCAATTCACTCTTCTTTTCTGGACTTCAGGAGACAAAGGTTTCTCCCATACAACATCTTTCTCTGGTAATTCTATTTTTTTTAAATTATTTATTTATTTATTTATGATAGTCACAGAGAGAGAGGCAGAGACACAGGCAGAGGGAGAAGCAGGCTCCATGCCCTGGGAGCCCGACGTGGGATTCGATCCCGGGTCTCCAGGATCGCGCCCTGGGCCAAAGGCAGGCGCCAAACCGCTGCGCCACCCAGGGATCCCTCTCCGGTAATTCTAGATGTTCTCTGGCTGGGGAAATACACCTGCCCAGGCTTCTGAATGAACATGACCATGCCTGCCCCAGCTTTCTGAAACTTAGAACCGGGTAGATAAGCCCAACCACACTTGTGACTCACCAGGGGCCTGAAGCTGATTTCTCGGATAAGTCTTGCTCCTCAGACCCTCTTCCCGCATGTCTTGTGGCCACAGCCATCTTTGCAGAATTCCCAGCTCACATTCAAGGGGGTGAACTGTGACCATGGACAGAGCCCTCAGCTCCATAGAGACCCAATCTGTTAAGAGCAGGTTCTCCCTAATAAGCGGACTAGTCACAGAGCACACTTTTTGGAACCAAAACAAGGATTTTTCCTATTTTTAAAAAGTTGGTTGTAATGAAGCCCTTATTTATTGTAGAAAAATATAAAACATAAAAGTTACCACATTAGCCATTTTAAGTGTATGATTCTGTGGCATTCAGCACATTCCCACTGCTGTGCAACTGTCTCCACCGTCCTTCCTCAGAACTTTCTTTTTCTTTTTTTTAAAGGTATTTTTTATTTATTTATGATAGTCACAGAGAGAGAGAGAGAGAGGCAGAGACATAGGCAGAGGGAGAAGCAGGCTCCATGCACCGGGAGCCCGATGTGGGATTCGATCCTGGGTCTCCAGGATCGCGCCCTGGGCCAAAGGCAGGCGCCAAACCGCTGCGCCACCCAGGGATCCCCCCTCAGAACTTTCTTATCCTCCCACACTGAAACGCTGTCCCCATGAATCACCAGCTCCCCGTCCCTCCCCCCAGCCCTGGGTGACCCCCATTCTACCTTCTGTTTCTGTGGATTTGAGGACTCCAGTGACCTCATATGAGTGGAATCACACAGAATCGGTCCTATTTCTACCCCGCACAACGTCTTCAAGGTTCATTCATGCTGTAGCAGGAATCAGAATCTCCTCTTTTGAGGTTGAATCATATTCCATTGTATGGGCTGTATTTTGTTTACACCATCGGTTGTTGGACACTTTCGTTTATTATGAATAGTGCTGCTATGGACATTGGTGTACAAGTATCTGTCGGGATTCTTGCTTTAAATCCTTTGGGGTAAGACTTCAGTGGTGGAATTGCTGGGTCAGATGGTTGCTCTGGGTTTAACCTTTGAGGCGCCTCCACACGGCTCCCATAGCAAATGTACCACTTTAACTTCTTGTACTAAGAATTCTCACTGTGATACCAGTGACTTTCTTTTGTTTGAAGGTTTTTACCTATAAATTCAGTTTAATAGATATAAGGCTATTCCGATGATTTCTTCTCGAATGGGCTTGGTGAGTTTCAATCTTTCACGTCATTTGTCCATTGAACCCAAATTGTTTCTGGCAACAGAAGTCCTCTATGGCCATTTCTGCCTGTGAAAAGGTTTCACAGCACTTATGTGGATAAAACCTTATAAGTGATGGAATCAGAGCTTGTCATGCCCACTAGGGGGTCATCTTAGGCTCGACTACATACTTCGACTTAAGAGGGCACCAGAGCCATGCACAGGACACAGGCAGGGACACGTCCTGCCACGGGGTGTAAGCAGGCCCTTCTTTTGTGGGAATGCGATCCATGCAGAGTTTTGGGGACTGTGGTCTGGCGCCCCTAGGGACAATTCAAGTATGAAGAGACAAGACTCACACAGGGATGTAGGGATGAGGAGCAGCCTTCACTTGAAGATCTGTGATCTAAATAGGCACTGCCGTCTCTTGTAGTACCTCTTGGGGTGGTTGAAGAGGTTGCCGCCTGTGTTCTTTGTGTATGGGGTAAGAGAATGGTCCAGTTTCATTCTTTTACATGTGGCTGTCCAATTTTCCCAGCACCATTAAGCTTGGCTGCAGCAACTTCTTGCTAGACATGTTTCCAAAGGCAAGGGAAACAGAAGTAAAAATGAACTATTGGAACTTCATCAAGATAAAAAGCTTCTGCACAACAAAGGAAACAGTCAACAAAACTAAAAGACAACCTACAGAATGGGAGAAGATATTTGCAAATGACACATCAGATAAAGGGCCAGTATCCAAGATCTACAAAGAACTTATCAAACTCAACACCCAAGAAGCAAACAATCCCATCATGAAATGGACAGAAGACATGAACAGAAATTTCACCAAGGAAGACATGGACATGGCCAACAAGCACATGAGAAAATGCTCCATATCACTTGCCATCAGGGAAATACAAATCAAAACCATGATGAGATACCACCTCACACCAGAGAGAATGGTTAATAACAACACAAGAAACGACAGGTGTTGGTGAAGATGTGGAGAAAAGGGAATCCTTTTATACTGTGAGTGAGAATGCAAACTGGTGCAGCCACTCTGGAAAACAGTGTCCACAATAGCCAAACTGTGGAAGGATCCATGATGTCCTTCAACAGATGAATTGATAAAGAAGATGTGGTCTACGTATACAGTGGAATATTACTCAGCCCTTAGAAATGACAAATACCCACCATTTGCTTCAACATGGATAGAACTGGAGGGTATTATGCTGAGTGAAATAAAGTCCGTCAGAGAAAGACAATTATATAATTTCACTCATATGTGGAATTTAAGAAATAGTGCAGAGAATCATAGGGGAAGGTGGGGAAAACAGAATGGGAAAAAATCAGAGAGGGAGACAAGCCGTAAGAGACTTAATCATAGGAAACAGAGGGTCGCTGGAGGCGAGGGAGGTGGAGGGATCAGGTAACTGGGTGATGGGCATGAAGGAGGGCACATGATGGAATGAACACTGGGTGTTACATAAGACTGATAAATTACTGAACACTAAATCAAAAACTAATGATGTACTATGTGTTGGCTATTTGGATTTAAATAAATTAAGAAAAAAATGCCTCTTGGGCATAGTTTCCAGAATGTTCTGCTGTCCTTCCACTCACCTTGCTGGTAAGGAGGGGACCCACCCCCCAAATACTGGTGATACCAACAGCAGCTCAAAGTCGTGGATGCTCACGGCTCACAGTGAGTGTTCTTGACACTTAGAGCTTTACAATCACATTGAAAAATGTGTATTTTGTCTGCTAGAATGATTTATATATCCATCTAATATAAAGGTAACATTACAGTTAGGTAAACTCTGTGGAGATACCATATGAAAAATACAATTTTAAGGGAAAAGAAGTAAAATGTAAAATGACGGACTTTTAAAGCAGGACTTGTCAGTGCATTTTTAAAAGATTTTATTTATTTATTTATTTATTTATTTGAGACACACACACACCCACACACACAGAGAGAGAGAGAGAGAGAGAGGCAGAGACACAGGCAGAGGGAGAAGCAGGCTCCATGCAGGAGGCCCAATGTGGGACTCGACCCCGGGACTCCAGGGTC
The DNA here is from genome assembly GCF_018345385.1 of Vulpes lagopus. Taxonomy (NCBI): domain Eukaryota; kingdom Metazoa; phylum Chordata; class Mammalia; order Carnivora; family Canidae; genus Vulpes; species Vulpes lagopus. Next base: position 2,312,257 of record NC_054839.1, on the reverse strand, counting down.
ATGTCCTGAGCCAAAGGCAGACGCTGAACTGCTAAGCCACCCAGGCATCCCTGTCAATGCATTTAAAAAAAGATTTTATTGGGGATCCCTGGGTGGCGCAGCAGTTTAGCACCTGCCTTTGGCCCAGGGCGCGATCCTGGAGACCCGGGATCGAGTCCCACGTCGGGCTCCCGGTGCATGGAGCCTGCTTCTCCCTCTGCCTGTGTCTCTGCCTCTCTCTCTCTCTCTCTCTCTCTCTGTGTGTGTGTGACTATCGTAAATAAATAAAAGTTAAAATAAATAAATAAATAAAGATTTTATTTATTTATTTATGAGAGATATAGTGAGAGAGGCAGAGACAGAGGCAGAGGGAGAAGCAGGTTCCCTGCGGGAGCCCAATGTAGGACTCGATCCTATAAACCCCAGGAACCTGAGCCAAAGGCAGATGCTCAACCACTGAGCCACCCAGGTGCCCTGTCAGTGCAATTTTGAGTGGATAATGGTGTGGTGAAATTGTTATGGTGTATGGATGCCATGGGAGACTGTTAAAGAGGTGATGTGGGTTTATTTGTAGGCCAGTGTTCATAGTACACTGAAAATTACATCCTCTGCAGCTATTTTAACTTCTAAATAAAACTTTTAAACACCAAATTAGAACTGGGCGAGGCTATAATAATTTTTTATGAGTAAAAATATTTGAAAGCTACTGCTCTAAACCCCAGTGCATAACTGGCATGGTGGTGTATTTTGGGAATGAAGCAGGGTAGGCATCACATATTTAGTCACCTGCCCCATGGTCTGGGGTGTGAGAGGTCCACTGTGTCCTTGAGGAGCTGACTGGGATGGGAGTTGGCCTTGGGATGGCTAGACACACACCTGCGCTGAATGCTTCTCATAGGTTCTGTAACAGTAAGTATTAGTTTGAAGACAGAACATTAACAATTACTGAGGTGTACGGTATGTAGGCACATTGATAACGATTTTTTAAAAGATTTTATTTATTTATTCATGAGCGACACAGAGAGAGGCAGAGACACAGGGAGAGGGAGAAGCAGGCTCCCTGTGGGGAGCCCGGTGTGGGGCTGGATCCCAGGACCCTGGGGTCATGCCCTGAGCTAAAGGCAGATGCTCAAGCACTGAGCCACCTAGGCGTCCCCACATCAATAATAATTTAAATGTGCCAGTAAGAATGAATTTAAAGTCCTATCCTGGTTTTGGACAGCTGGTTATTCATAAATTCCTTTTGTAAAAATGGGTGTAAAACATCTTAACTCCGGCATATCCTCATTATGGAAATTGTCCACATCACTCAAGATTCTTCTACGAAATACAATCACTGTGCTAACGGGTAGGTCCCCACCTTTACCCACCCTATCGCCTCACTCAGAAGTTGTGGTATCGGTGACCCGTAGAAGAAACCAAAAAGCTGAGATGCCTGAAAACCTGTTCTGCTGTGCTGGGTCCATGTTGTGACGTGCAAGCCCTGTCCCTGTCCCTGGGGCTCATCCCCACGTGGTGCCCTGCCCTCCCAAGCACGAGCCCATGGGCGGCACACAAAGGGAGGTTGCCCCTCAGAGTTGGTGCTGCCAGAGTCGGTGATGCCCAGGGAGGACGTGCAGTCCCCGCAGACTGGGCAAGGTGGGAGAGGCCAGCGCGGGCAGGGCCGCGGGCCGCGGGCTCCTCACCACTCTCCCAGCCACAAGCCCACTTGTAGTTTGGTTTGGGGTCAACCCACAAACCCCGTGTCAGTGTTGGAGTGATGGGAGGAGGCATAAGAGCAGGAGGCCGTGTGGACCCCGGCAGAGCGGAGAGCTTGCCGGGGAGGGTGATGACTCTGTGGGACCCGGGACTAGAACTTGGCCGTGGGGAGGCGGTTGGGGAGGGCAGTGAGGCACCTGCTGTGGGTCCGGACTCTATCAGCTCAGGCTGGAAATGCAAGGTCATGCGGCGGGCGTCCCAGTCTCCCTGCCCGCGCTGCTGGGGCGGGGGGCGGGGGAGGGAAGCCCTGGCACAGGGTGGCTGCTGTCCCCGCAGCCCCAGCCCCCGCTCCTCACTGGCGTCTGCGCGCCCCTCCCCGCGTCTCGCCCCTGGGCTCCTTGTTCTGGCCTCTCACTGACACCCCCTTCTTGTCGCTGGAAGGTGCCCCGGTATATTAATAGGCCGGCCTCGGCGGGCTGGCAACAGCGTCTTTCTTCTGTGTCTTCACAGGCTGCTTTGAACAGAGCTGTCCCCGCCTTCTCCGCGGGTGTCCCCCAGGGCGTTGGAGGAGATCTGGGGCAGGAGGCAAAGCTTTCCGGTGGTTTCCAGGTCTGCTGGGGAATCGCGGGTGGGCCGTGGGGAGGTCCCAGGGCGTTCTCGCGGGCAGCCTCGGGTGCCCGGCCCCTCTCACTCCTCTCCGGACGCCCTGCACAGTCCCAACCTGGGCCTGGAGCCAGCAGGCCGCTAGGTGTGCTGCTGCTAGTGTGCTGCTAGGTGTGCTGCTGCTAGTTCCCACCTGCATTTGCTGGGGCCCCATGGTGGCCGCGGCACCCCCACCCCTCGTTCCCCCAGTGGGGAGATGGAGATGGGAGGCGATGGTGGGGAAGGCGGGGGGCCATGCTTCTGCCATCCTGAGACAGTGCCCGAGGTGCCCCTTGTAGATCCCTGGTTGCAGAGCCTCCCTTCCCCAGAACCAGGGCCTGAGCATTGGGGGACCCCCCCCCACATCCCCGTGTCCCAAGTGGCCTTTGTGGGGCATCGGAGCCTGGATTCAGGGTTTTCATCCAGCTCTGGGAGCCACTAATGCTCCCACCCTACCCCCAGGGTGCCGGCTGCTCCCACTGCCACTGAGGCTGCTTGGGGGCCTGTCTCCATACCCTGGCCACCCAGGGAGCCATGTGAGGCTCTGAGGGGGCTCCCCTAAGCTCCCTTTTGCATGGGTGGGGTGAAGTGCACACCTCCCTCTATGTGGTGGGAAGACACGGGTCCTCAGCACCCCTTCCAAGCCCCACCCCCCCAGCAGATTCTCTGCTGGCTCTTATTTTCCCTGGAGGGGGTGATGGGGAGACGTTGGCAGAACCTTGTTTTGGGGCACTCCTAGCACCCTCATTCACAATTTGGGCACTCTGAGCATCACTCTCCGTTAGCACAACCGGAGGCAGGTGGGCATCTGTAGCTTTCTCGCTGGTGCAGCCAGGGTGGGGGTGCCGGGGTGGCTGTCCTCCGAGGGCAGTGCCGAGCTCCCCAGCCTGCAGCATCACTGCAATGTCTTCGAAGTGTTGAGATTTGACTGGATTCACACATGTGCTGTATCAGACTCCATCCTGCACCTGTGTGTCCTATCAACACCTCCCCCCACCCCCGGTCTTTAGGGCTCACAGACCCCCGGAGAAGCTAGCACACCCAAAATGTTCTCACTCACATCCAGTTCCAGAGGGTCACACTTACAAAGGCGGTTTTCCTTAGCTCTGGGCCCTGGGGACAGCTGTCTGCTCTCTGTGCACATCGTTCAGAGGCACAGACCACCCCCCTGGAGGGATTCGACGAGAAGGCCTGAGCGGGTGGCACCTGGGTGCCTCAAAAGTTGAGTGTCTGCCTCTGGCTCAGGGTGTGATCCTGGAGTCCCGGAATCGAGTCCCCTATCAGGCTCCCTGCAGGAGCCTCTCTCTGCCTATGTCTCTGCCTATGTCTCTGCCTCTCTCTGTGTGTCTCTCATGAATAAATAAATAAATAAATAAAGAGGGGGCCTGAGTGAGGGGCGCTCGTCCCCCAGGCCCTCTGGCTCAGGCACCCTCAGGTCATGATGGCTGCAAGGGGTGGCTGGGTGAACCTCTCGCAGGACTAAAGTCCAAGGCACAGGATGGGCAGATGCCATGTGTGCAGAAGTCTGTGAGAGAGTGAAGAGGCATTCCAGCAGCTCTGGTTCCTGGGAGCTAAGAGTGTTGCACACTCTAGTATCACAAGCTTGAGGGTGGTTTGGGGTGGTCTCTCTGCTCCCCAGGCGCTGGCACCCTGAGGTGTCTCCCCAGGCACCATCCCCTGAGGTGTCTCCTGGTGACTGCACCCCTGCAGGCACAGCCTGTGTTTTGTGGACGGGGCACTCTCCCTGGACCCACTGTGTGGCAAGCTGCTCTGGCTCTTCTTTCTGATTAGTCCTTGACCTTGGGCTCTGCCCTTGGCCTGTTTAATCCAGGTTTAACAAGAATCCTTGGGAAAGTCCTATCTGTGCTCCTGTTTCTTCCCTTTGCTTAGACTCTTCTTGTTCCCACCCCATTCCTGCTTCCTACCGTGACTCAGATTCCACCTCGGTGGGCCCCCCCTTCCACCTCGGGCCCCCCCCGCCCCGGCTCCCCCACCCACCCTCTCTGGCTGGCTCCCGCTGGCCCTTCCACTCTTCAGGCTATGTGTCAGCTGAGGTCCCAGCGGGAGAACACAAACTGCACTGGTTGTTTAGATGTGATTTGGTCTAAGGAACCATTGCTGAATAGGAGGTATTGGAGGGCCACCGAGCAAAGGGATGCTGAGGCTTCAGGGCAGTCCTGCAGGGACTCTGCTGCCAGGCCTGGTAGAAGCTATGGAGAAGCTGGGCTCTCAGAATGCAGAGTGGGGGAGGCCTTGCTGACCAGGGCCCTGTCCACCACAGGGAGGGGGTGCAAGGCTGCTGGCACCTCGGGAGCTCTGAGGATGCTGCTCTGAACCCGGGGCTCAGCCCTCTGGAGGAGATCTGCCCAGAGGGTGCTAGAGCCTGCAGACGGCTGCAGAGGGTTTGCTTTGGGAGTGTGGGGGCAGGCTGAGGGCAGAGCCATCAGCCGTTGTGTGCCAGGTGAATGGCGGTGGGGACAGCAAGACCCCCCCACCTTCAGGGGCCTACACTTTCCCTGTTAACCCTGACAGATTGCTTTTCTCCTGGGCTCTGCAGACCAGCCCTCATTTCCTCAAGTCTTCTTTGAACCCACATTTTACTTTACCGCTGTCATGTCTACTCCATTTCCTTGAGCTGAGAGAACCCGCTCTGCCGGAGATTGTTCTGTGGGGAGTAAGGCTTCTCACCCCTGACAAATGGACTCACAGTCCACACAGAATCGTGGTGCGTGTAGTGCTTGGACAAGCCCAGAAGGCCTGGCTCCCTATGGACATCTCTGTTTTCAGTAATTTGTGGCCTCTGAAAGATTGGGTTCCATAATTCATTTGATGTAGTGGTTTTCTGGAGTAAATCAAAAGAACAGAAAATGAGGTGATAGAAAAATAAATCTGTTTACATCCAAATGGATAAAGCCATTCATAAAACAAAAGAGTTCATGTAAGATTGATTTTGCTGCCCCTCTCCTAAGATATGGCAAGCTACTAATGACATCAACAAGTAGGTATTTGTTGGTATCTGCCTCTGTTCTTGTTCAAAAAGTGCTTCTCCAACAGAAAAAATGTTTGTTTAAGTTCTGCAGGGAATATAGGTAAAAAAACCAAACAAACAAACAGACAAACAAAAACAAAAAACAAAAAATCCCAGTGCATATTTTTAAAATCTTTTTCTTTTTAAAAAGATTTTATTTATTTATTCATGAGACACACAGAGAGAGAGAGGCAGAGACAGGCAGAGGGAGAAGCAGGCTCCATGCAGGGAGCCCAATGTGGGACTTGATCCCAGGACTCCAGGATCACGCCCTGGGCTGAAGGCAGACACTCAACTGCTGAGCCACCAGCCATCCCTCCAGCCCATATTTTTAAAGATAAAGCAAACCACCTCCCACTTTTAAGGCCAATGTTTATTTCAGGCTTTACAGCAGGTCAACAGAGCTCTAATCCCATCTGTTATTTTATATAACGTCCAGTCAAGGGCATGGAGAACACCACTCGGTGGTTATCCCCAAGGTAGACACATGGAGGAGAACACAGATTTGTAAAACTTTTTTTTTTTCCCTAAAAGCCCTGTCTATTATGCCTCGTTATGACTTACACAAACAGAAATAACTGACATGATTTACTCTTCAAATGCCTATTGCTCTTTTTAAAGCAGCTTTACTTGTCTATAGGTATAGGACATACTAGGTTTTTGTGTCTTCTGTTCACATTTGCTCTTCAGCTGGCGGGGTTTCACTCTGACAACTGCCGGGGGACACGCTCAGGGGAGTCCGAGAGCCCTCTGACATTCAGTGCCTCCCAGGAGAATTTTCTTAGCTTCCACCAAATTCTCAAAGGGCTTCTTAACCCAACACTGATGAGAGCAGTGGGAAAAGCCTGTCTCAGAACCTCCTATCCTGCTCTTGCTAGAAATCAAAAAGGTGTGGAAGTGTTTCCCCAGCAGCCCTGCTGAGGCTCTGATAGTGGCCAGGCGGGCCAGGCGGGCCAGGTGGGCCAGGTGGGCCAGGCGGGCCAGGTGGGCCAGGTGGGGCAGGCGGTCCAGGCGGGCCAGGCGGGGCAGGTAGCTCCAGCGGGGCTCCGGGGAAAGCAGGCTGCACTCCCAGTTCAGAGGCGTGTTTCCACAGGGCTTCGTGCAGCAGCAGCCGGGGTGAGGAGGCAGCAGGACAGCAGGACCAGGAGACTGAGCAGGGGTGGGGGGGACCTGAGAATTTGTCAGCAGAGGGCGGTCGTGGGGAGGGAGAGCAGACAGGGAAGGCAGGCGGCAGCAAACCATTGGAGGACGCGGCAGGGGTGCACTGGAATAAACAGACTGACCGAATGGGGCTCAGGCAGGGCGCGTGTGTTCTGGAAAGAAGGGACCACAGAGGCGGGGTGTGAGCAGCCGTGACCCGAGACAGGAAGGCTGCCGAGGCCCGGATTTTCTCGGGTCCCCGTTCATGCCTCGAGAGCCGTCGCCGGGCAGCCACTGTAACCACCACCAGCCCCCTTCATCGTGAAGGGGAGTATTTTCCCTCTCAAAATACAGTTCCTTCCCTAAAAGTATAAACACAAGACAAAAGCACACTTAAGTTTAAAGTGCAGCACGAGAGAAGACTTTCTAAAAGAAAGCTGTAATTGCTGAACTGGGCCAAAATGTAAACGGGGAGACCAGTGGCAAAGCGCCAAGCTGAAATATAGAGAAACCATGAGTGGAAAGAAGCAACGTAAAGAATTCACAGGAAGTTAACAGAGGTTCCAGGATATTAAGAGACAGAGATGTATAAAATCTGGGGCACTGGGTGGCTCAGCCGGGTAAGCATCTGCCTTTGGCTCAGGTCATGATCCCTGGGTCCTGGGATGGAGCCCTGTGTTGGGCTCCCTTCTCCATGGGGAGTCCGCTTCTCCCTCTCCCTTTGCTCCCCCCCCGTTCATGCTCTCTCTCTCTCTCTCAAATAAATAAAATCTTTAAAATAAAAAAAGTTTTCAACTAACCCGTGCATTGAACATCATATCTAACGTTACCAGGATTTGAATTTTAGGGTACTTCATTTAATATTTGTGTCTCTGAAAATCTCACGTGTCTAACTGACATAGAGGGGTGCTGGGATTCAGGAGCTTGGCGGGGCTGCTGAGGGTTGGCTCCACACGGAGCAGTGTGCAGCCCAGCTGTGCTGGGGACCCAGAGCACACCTGTGACGGAAGGTACAGAAGGAAGCATAAGCACCCTCGAGACCCGAACAGTGTCTGTGGTTCGGTGGTACTTCACCCTGCGTGGCCCTGAGATGTGCTCTGGCCCCTGAATGCAGCTGGGTGAAGTCCACATTGGAGCTCTCTGTACTAGTTTTGAAACCCACTGTGGTTCTAAAATTATTATGGAATAAAAAGTTCTTTTAAAAAGAACAGAACCTTTATTTATATAAATATAAATGTGTAACCTCTTGAACAGAGTATGTGCGTCCTTTTGCATTTATGATCATGAACAGTTCATGACTTTAGCCAATTTTGAAAAGCAGAGATTTCTAGGCTCGGTTGCCTAATCATGCTCAATGGCCAACAAAGTCTTGATTTCTTGGTGATTAAGAAACTAGATAAATATTTGATCAGAGAGGGAATCAAAGGGGAGATTATAAATCCCCTTGGAGGCAATGAAGAAGCTCTTCCTAATAAAACTCAGGGGACCTTGTGAGAGCCATGTTCAGAAAGAAGAAAGTACTTGATCCTTTATCCTGGGAAATGAGTACAGGCATCATGAAGGACCATCATGCATCTGGGATGTCTGCCTGCTTGAAAGCTGATGGAGTTAGCCGGGGTTCATGGGTGCTGGCCAGGAGACAGAGACTGCCAGCTTGGACACCAGGGACCATGTGACTCACCGGCCAGCGGGCAGCATGGGCTCTGGTTTTGCACCAGTGCCCTGTGCTCCCGAGTCCCAGGAGATGCAGGGGTGGGCTCCAGGAGGGTGCCTCAGGCGGGGTTGTGTCACTGCTCTGGGGCCCAAGTTCAGCAAACCCCCATCTTTAAAGGGGCTGCAAGCAAACTGGCCCCAACTTTGTTCCCCAGGAGACATTATTTTTTTTTTTATAATTTTTTTTATTTATTTATGATAGTCACAGAGAGAGAGAGAGAGAGAGGCAGAGACACAGGCAGAGGGAGAAGCAAGCTCCATGCACCGGGAGCCTGACGTGGGATTCGATCCCGGGTCTCCAGGATCGCGCCCTGGGCCAAAGGCAGGCGCCAAACCGCTGCGCCACCCAGGGATCCCGACATTATTTTTTTTAATCAGTAGGTCCCCAAGCAAATGTGCCCTCTGCCCAGGAGGGGGTGATGTCTCTATGTCTGAAGACTGTTTGCTCCCGAACACTTTTGAAAAGACCATCAGAACAAAAGCCTCATGATTTCTGCCCAGATACTCAGAAACATCTCCCAACAAACACAGAGAAGCTTTGAAGAGGGAGATAAACCGGAAATGTGTCAAACATGTCTTTCTACCTCCTTGAGCTCATGATGACGCTTACAGACCTTGTCCATCTCCTCTGAAGAGCGCCGGAGCATGGCCTAGGGCTTCTGGGCCCTGCTGAGCACAGAAGCTGTGCACCTGTCCTGGGGAGCTCTGTTCCAGGGTGCCCCTGTGCTGATAAGAAGTCTTTCCAGAAGCTCAGCTGACAGGCACCTGACGGGTGTCGGGCTACAGCAGTGCCAAGTGAGATGCGGCATCTGAGAGCTGCCTAAACACAGATGCCGACTGGCGAGTTCCCAGCAGGCAGGTCAGGACACCGCCACTAGAACCACCAATGGGTCTGAGCACCGGGACCAGAGAGACCCTGAGACTTCACATTTGTTCTCATGCCTGAACGGGGGGCAGCGGCACCCCTTGCTTATCAGGGGTATTTCTGACGTCCTGGGGGTTTCTCACAAGCTCCTGTTGGGAGTTGAGTGGTGTCCCCCAGGAAGATAGGTTTAAGTCCTAATGCCCGCTGCCTGTGGGTGTGAGCTTATTTGGAGTACGGTCTTTGCAGATACCACCAAGTTAAGGTGTGAGGTCACACTGGACTAGGATGGACCCTGGCCCGGTGACTGGTGTCCTTACAGAAGGAGGGAGATTTGGGAACTGGCAGGAGGAGAAGGCTGTGTGAAGGCAGAGATCCAAGCTATGCACCTGTAAGCCTGGGAAGGAGCACCAACAGTGGCCAGCCTCACCCCCGGAGCTGGGAGCCTGGCCTGGAACCAGGCCTCAAACAGATTCTCCTGCAGGCTCAGAAGGAGCTTGCCTCCTTCCTGCACTCGCTCCTCCCCTCTCCTCCCCTCCCCTTCCTCCCTCTCCCCTTCCCTCCCCTGTCCTCCCCTCTTCTCATTCTTCCCCTTCCCCTCATCTCCCCTCCCCTTCAATGTTGGACTCCAGGCCTCCAGACTGTAAACGATCAATTTTTGTTGCTCATAAGCCCCGCAGGTTGCAACAGCCTAGGAAGCTACCACAGGACCCCCAGAGGGCTCCTCCAGTGGCTCTCCCTTGCTAACGCACCCTTTATTGCAGACTTCTTCCCTCCCTGCCTCATCTTCCCCACTTCCTCCTTTGTGCTTCTTGGGCTCCACCCCCAATGCGCTGCCTGCCCCAAGCCCCTGCCTCAGGGTCTGCATTTGGGGGAGCCCAAACCAGGGCAGTTGCTTTCAAAAGTGCCCTTGGGACGTGGACACACAGGCAGGGAATCTACACTCATCTCTCAGGAGCTGGATGGCCCAGCCTCAGGATGCTGTAACTGTCAGGGTTCTCCAGAGAAACACAACCTGTAAAATGAGTTGGGGGAGGGCAATCTGCTTTGCTTAGTCTACTGATTCAAATGCTAATCTCAGCCAAACACCCTCGCAGACACACCCAGAATCATGTGTGACCAAATATTTGGGTGCCCTGTGGCCCAGTCCAGTTGACACATAAAGTTAATTGTCACTGATGCTATTGCTCGAGCTACATGAAATGGTGCTACCTGCCCCCCCCCCCCAATCTTCTGTGCCTCACAACAACTACGCGCCCATCTGTGCTGAAAGGAACACAGCAGGTGCAAAGGAAGCATTCCTTTATGGAACAAGCCTAAAGCTTGAAGGTTAGGAGGACTGTGGCTTCAGCTGACTTGTGTTCACTGTCTGAGGAGTCCTGGAGAAAGATGATGACGGTTCCGGGGGCTTACCAGTTGAAGCTTCCCTGGCAGTGTGTGAAAGCATCCATCCTCTGCAGCAAGAGGGTTCAGCTCTCATGGTAGATGTGGCCAGTCTGCAAAGTAGTGTGCAGACCTCCTTGACTGAGTCCAGGGCAGGGCTGGGGGGAAAGAATCCCTGAGACCTGGAAGGGGGATGACTGGATGGAGATTTTGAGAAACTCACACTCCTGGTTCACTGACCTCTCTAAGCTAGGAGAAACGGTCCCTCTCCTTTGCTAGGGAAGTGCAGCCTTCCATTGCCTGTGGATGTGCAAAGGCCCTGTGGTGTGGTGTGAATGCTGCCTCCACTCAAGGCCTCTAGACTGACAACTGGGCAAGCATCAGTAGGTGTGGAGGGCATACCACAGCAGCTGGTGGAGCTCACTGGTCGGAGCTTCAGGTATGTGCTGGGCTACCCCTGCATCTGAGGTGGGTAGCTGGATGGGGTGGGAGAGTCTGGGCTATGTTGGTGCTTCTATCTCAGAACTAGCATCCTGGTGCTCAGAGCCAGCGCTTTGTCCAGGCAGGTATGGCTCTTTTGGCTGGGCCACAGCGAGGGAGCAGCCTGGGCAGTGTGGAGGGCCTCAGGGAGGTCGAGAGTAGAATGGGCCCATGCTGGGACAACCAGAGAGCATCTTCTCTAAGGCAGCTAGAGTGCCCTAGAGAGGGGTTTCTAGAAGACATTTTGAGGACAGTTTGAAAGGCAGTCCCCCGGGAGGAGCACTGAGTGATGGGAGCCAGCCCTGCTGCCATTTCCTCCTGCTGGGCGGGGTGGGTTGGGGTCAGGCAGGAGCAGGTCCAGAGGGCACAAATAGGCTGTGAACACAAATGGCACGGACCTCCAAGTGACCTGCCTCCGTTGGCTGGGTTCCCAATACCGCTCCGCTTGCACCTGTGACATTGCTAATTTCGTGTGAACCACAGGGGACGCATGGACTGCTGCATGTTACAGTCCAGCTTCAGGGCGGGCTAGGGAGGAGAAGCCCTCTGGTTGGTGAAGCCTTGAGCGGCTTCCCTGTCCTCTTGGACAGGTGCACATGCTTGGACAGCAGAAGGTGGCAGGGCCCCTCATCTGGGGGCCTGGGAAGGGCAAGGTGGGATGGATGGTTGCAAGGAGATGGAGGGGCTGCTGTGGCTCTTCAGCCTTGCCTCAGTCTCCAGAGAGCATCATGGAGGAAGTGGAGCCCAGCAGCCAGGCCTACCAATGGCATCAGTAGCTGGGGGCAGCAGCCCAGGCTGTGCCCGCCGTCCCTACAGCCACGGTGGCAGGAATAGAGGTGTGCAGGAGACCCACCGTGTGGGCTCCCTCTCACCAAGAGGGGCCTAGGTAGGTGCCCAGGGTAGAAGATTCTAACCCGCTGTTTGGTAACACCTGGCTGTTTGGCGGCAGGTTGATGACATCAGAGCCCCCTGGTGGTGGAGGGAGAAGCAGTTCATCTTGGAGGGGTGTTTGCATGCAGCCAGCTGGGGGGGTGACTTCCTCAGGCTAGAGGCCTGTCCTTCAAGATGCAACATCTACATTGGACCAATGGCTCTCATAGGGTGTTGTGCCCCAGTATCTAAGCAGCAGAGTCCAGCACCAAGAGGCAGGGGCAGCACTGGTTCTGCTTACCACCGCTTTACCAGCACTGCCTTGGTCCACAGGGTACGTGTGCCTCCTGCTCTCACGACTTGAGGCTCTGCGGAGTGGAGGCCACTCCCAAAGGAGACTCACAGTCCGGGGAGATGGGAGTGGATGGATGAATCTTAGTCTGCCCATCCCCCGGTCAGAGGACTCTGAAGCTGCTTCTGGGGGCCCCAAGGGAACTGGGCCCTAGCTGCTCCCTACACATTTTTGAATCGCTTCTGTCCCTTCCCTGTTTCACCTTCTTTCTTCATCTGTCCTTTCCGGGATTGTGTCCCAAATAAATTGCTTGTGCTCAACTGTTGGCTCAGGATCTGCCTCTGGGGGGAAACCGAATAAGTAGGATAAGCTACTGATTAGCAAGATGTTTCATAGAACACTGTATTGGTATGTCTTCTGATCCTGAGTAATTTTCAGCCATGTATGTTTATAAACTATTTCTCCTGCCTTGCATCTTTAATGTTTAGCATTTGACCGTATTTATGGCAAATGAATAAGACACTGTTTAACAAAATGAATGCTTTCAATAACCTACTTACAGTAGCTCCAATGAGCTTCAGAGAACTGCTTCTTCATGCATGTTTCCATCTAGATGATGGTCCAATTAAAAAAAAGCACCTCCATTGGAAGTGATCTCTACCTACTACTAGGTCAGTAAGCCATCTGCCTGTCCGGCTTCAGGTTGGGGTAAAGTTTAACATTTTTTGGAAGACCATCCTCTGAGTACCAACAAGCCAACCAACTGAATTGGTATAACTCAACTGAGCTCGGATGGGATTCAGCTGAGCTGCTGGTGGCGGTTGATCGTGGGTCTGCCCCAGACATGGCCGGGGATGTGGGATCTGAGGTGTTAACAGGGGGGGCCACCTGGGGTGCAAAGCTCATCCACAGACCAAAATCCTCTGTCGACAACAGTCTTAATTGGCTCCAACCCAAAAGAACAATGAGTTCTTCTCCACAGCCCATGCCTTCTGTAACAGGAATTTGGAAAAATGGTAAGCTTAACCAAATGCTCACCATGGGTACTGAAATAGCTCAGTTAAACAGCTAAAAACACCTAGCTTTGAACAATGTTATAATGAATCCCTTCCAAGTAAACTTTATTGAAATAAATGTACATCCAAGGTAAAAGGATGCCACTAGTCAGCGCAAAGCATAGAAATGTTTGGGGACTTGTAAGATCAGTTTAGTGGGTCTCCTTACTGACCATAACTGGCTGCCCAGTTATTGGTCATCTAAGTAGTATTATTTGATTAAATCAAGTTGAATCTTCTCTTGTTTACCAGATTATAAGCACCAGACCTAATTTAACATAATTTGAAATTGTAATGACTTTCGATTGTAAATTGAAATTATCTCTTCAATTTAGCTGTAATGGGAGTAAACAGGAATCTCAGAGGACGACTACCTCTAGGTCAATACCCTTTTGTTGATAGAGTCTTTGGGCACAGCCCTTAATAGAACTCTTAATGCTCTGTTTGCTAGAAAGCGTGTGGAGAAGCTGTCCAGAAACTGGTGATGTGTTGCGTCTCATCTCCACCACTTGGGTGTGTGACAATGGGGACAAGGAGACAAACTCTGTAAGACTATAGTAACGATGCTGTGATGTGATGCAAGGAAGGAGCTCTGGCAGGCACCCAGTGAGCTCCTGAAGCGGTAACCATGACCATTGAGTAGGTGGCCCTCCCGTCCAGAATCCATGCTGCCCTTTCCCTGACCATGTCTGCATTTGGGAAGAAAATATAATTGCTTAGTTCAGAGCTGGAAATAAATGCAATTCATGATCGCCATGGAAGTACTCTGGAAGAAGGGAAAGAAAGAGTTAAGCCTCTATTTTTTTTTTTTTTTTACAAAGTTTTTGTATGGCTCCTAGCCCTTTGTCATTAACTGGACCATATATGTGCCTGGCGTCTAAAGCTCTGCTAATGGGGCTTAAACTGCCGGAGGCCATCGGGAAGCAAGCAGGGGAAGCTCTCGGGTGTGCAGGGAGTACCGGGACACACGCTTGCACGGCCATGTCCTTCGTGTACGAAGGGGCTCCCCCTTGGTTACACTCGTATGTCCACGTCAGCCCGTGTGTGCAGCAGCGTGTGCACCGCAGGACAGCTGCACGGCGCGTCCCTGCAGTCCGGCCGGCGCCCGCGGCCCCTCCCCTCGGCGACCCAAGCATCTTCTGCCCCCGAGAGACGGCGCCGCGGATGGAGGCGTTCTCAGGCTTTCTGCACTCGCGGCACAGACCCTGGCCCAGGCCCAGACCCAGGCCAGGCCAGGCCAGGCTCTGGCTCTCCTGACCTTCCTCCGCGGTGTCGGTGTCGGGAACGCCAGGGTCCTGCAGAGGTCCCAGAGCCCCGGGGTGGGGGTGGGGGTGGGGGTGGGGGTGGGGCGGCGGGTCCCGTGCGTGGGCCTCCCTCCCGGCGGGGGGCACGCGGGACTCCCGGCGTCTGCGCCCGCCCGCCCGGGGGCCGAGTCCTCCCGCATCAGGCCCAGCTGCTCGCGGCTGCAAGGATCGTCCGCGCTCCGCAACCGCCGGCTTGCCCAGCGGAGCGGCGGGCAGGAGCGAGCGGCTCGTTTCCAGCGCCGCCCCCCGCCCCCCGCGCCCGAAATAAAACTGGCAAAACCCAAAAGAGCATTCTGGGAGGCGCTCGGGGCTCGCGGCGCCGCCGGATCGCGACAGTCACGCGCGGGGCGGCGCGGGGCCCGCGGGGCGCACACGGCCGAGGCGGCGGGCGCTGGGGGTCGCGGCGGCGCAGGTGGGCGCGCGCGGCCGGCGGGCGGGCGGGCGGGCGGGCCGGGGCGGGGCGCACGGCGGGCCCGAGCGCGGGGAGCCAGCGAGGCCGGCCGGCGCGGGGCCGCTCCAGCGCCGCGTCTTTTCTTCTCCTGGCGGTGATGTCATCGGCGGCGGCGGCTGGGAGCCGGGAGGCGGCGGCGGGGGCGGCGCCGGGCGGCCGCCGCAGGTTCATGTGCATCTAATGAAAAGGCACTTGACAGTCGGCCAGGACGCACGCGAGGGAGCGCGAGCCGGCCGGAGCGCGGCGCCGCCCGGGCCAATCGCCGGGCCGGCCTCTCCATGGGCGAGCCGGAGGGGGCGGGGGGCGCAGCCGGCCGGGCCGCGGCCGCTCCGAGGTGAACGGCGCCCACTCGGGCCCGCGGCGCGGGGAGGCCGGGCGCGCCGCCGCGATGAATTCCGCCGAGCAGACCGTTACGTGGCTCATCGCCTTGGGGGTGCTGGAGTCGCCCAAGAAGACCATCTCGGACCCGGAGGGCTTCCTGCAGGCGTCTCTCAAGGACGGGGTGGTGCTCTGCAGGCTGCTGGAGCGCCTGCTGCCCGGGACCATCGAGAAAGTAAGTGCGGCCGCCCCCGCCCGCGCCCGCGCCCGCGCCCCGGCCCGGCCCGCGCCCCCGCCCCCGCCCCGGCCCGCGCCCCCGCCCGCGCCCCCGCGGCGCCCCCGCGGCGCCCCCGCGGCGCCCAGGCCCCGCCGCCCGCCGCCCGCGCCCCGCCGCCCGCCGCCTCCCGGGGGGCGCGGACACGCGCGGGCGCGGGCGCGGGGGCGCGGAGGAGCCCACGCGCCTCCTTTGTGCGCGGCCCCGGGAGCGCGGCGCGAGGCCCGGCGGCGGGAGCTGGGCGCCATTGTGTGCGGGGCGGGGGGCGACCCCGGGAGGCCGCGGGGCCCCGAGGCGGGGGCGCCCCGCTCCGTGGCCGCGCGCGGGACGGTGCGCGGCGCCGGCGCCGGCGCGGCTCCCCCAGGCTTTGTTCCGACAGCTCCCGCCCGGCTGCCGCTGCAGGAGCCCCTCCGCCTGTCGGCGCGCTCGCGGCGTCTGAGCCGTGCGGCGAGCGGCAGCGAGGGCGGCCTGGACGGAGCCGCCGCGCCCCCCGAGCGTTCCGCGCGTCTCCGGGCCCGGGGACCCTTCAGGACCGGCGGAATATTCCAGATTTCACTTCCAGGTCCACGCCTGGTTCCCAGCAGAATCCCCAGCCCCACGGACCTTGCCTCTCTCCTGGTGGCTGGTGGTTTCCCCGGGGCGAGCGTGAACCTTGACCCGCCTCTCTGTGAGTGGTTAAAGTTTGTTTTCCTCTTACAGGGGCTCACAAAGCAGGGGCCAAGGCGGAGAAACGCTTTTAAAAACAATGCGTACTTGTATGTCAGAAACTGCAGTTTTATCCTTTTTTTTTTTTTTTTTTGCCAATGCAGAATCCTAAGATCAACATTTACTTAAAAGGTGTTCAATGGAGAAGCTGAAGCACACCATAATTAGGAAAACAAAAACAAAAAACAAAACTATTTTTAAAAATGGATTCATACTGGCCCTAACGTCACCAGGACAGTTTGCTAATAAGAGGTTAATTAGGTGACTTGGAAAAGTAAAACGTTTACTCTTCTAAGTTTGTGCATGGTTGGTGCTGCATTTTAAAGGTCGGAAAAGGTTTTATTTAACATAAATTTTGCATGCATATGGGTTTTAGGTATTTTTCTTACTTGGAACATATACAGGGAAACAGAATCTGCATTAGAGTGAAGAGCTGCCAGCTTGTCCAGGAAATAAAAAGGTTGCTTATAAATGAACCTGATGCAACAATAAAATGATAATTTAAGAGAGGGATAAGGAGCCAAATCCAACTTGCAAGGCACTCAGAGTACTTTGTTGTCCTCTGGACATCAGGACCTCTGGTAATAAAAGGAAGATGTTGAGAAGCAGTGACAATGCATGCACAGTTCACCAAAGCAGCCTTCTATAAATGCTGTTCCACGACCGACATGAAACTTTAAGAAATTTCAGATACTATCTGGATAAAAACGTATCACTATTAATGCGTGTTATCTGGTATATTAACTGCATTCATTAGACTGGCAGACTTCAATAATCATTTTCTTGTACATTCTAGAAAGATTTGCTTTCAGAACTGGAGCATTCCCTCCATCCCTGAAAGGAGGAGAGGAATGAAGACAGTGTTTAGATTGCAAGGGCCAAACTGAAGCCCCACAGCCCCTGTGTCCCCTACCCTGCTGCCCCAACTGATTTGTTTACGACTGAGGCAGTCACAACACAAGTTTCACATCAGAGGCACACATAGGCAGAACTACTGATTCTCTGTGGTTCAAAGGTAGGTTTTTGGAGTAAAATATTAGCTAGTCTCTGTCTCTAAAAACCTGGGGTTTCGGGTGTTTCATGAGCTCTTGCATTTCTTAAGCACAGGTATTTATTTGAGTGCTCACACCCAGTGCCATGAGCCCCACAGCAGATGTGCCAGACAGCTTTTACTTGACTGTATGAATGGCTTTCTTTCCACAGGAGTGTTTGGAAACTTCACTGAATATTCATGTGAGTTGAAAGGGCCTTGATATTACCCCAGTTTGCCGCACAGACACACGGATGATGGGTTAATGTGGTGTGAGCAGCCTGCAACCTAACATTTGTAGATCTGCTGTTTAAAACAGACCATTAGGGTGGGGAAAGCACAGCATTAAGAGAAGTTTTGGGGTGGCTTGGGTTTCCCATGTGCCTCTTGTTAAGAAAACATGTGCTAATGTGTTGCATTATGTTCATTCGTTCCACTTTGGAACCAGTGAAAGGGCGGAGGACCATGAGGACATTTCATTTCGGTCCAGATTGTAAAAGTTTTGTCTTCGGGATCCCCTTGATGCAGTCGGCTTTCCTAGGTTTGGGGCAGGGGCGGGGCATGGACTTGACACAAGCAGTTCAGGCGAGACCCTTTCCATTCTTGCTGACGGGGAGTTCTCTGCTGAAGGGGAGACAACGTGGGGATTGCACAGTTTCCCCATCTTCTGTATGAGGCTCAGGTGCTTTGATTTTGTCTGGGAATGACCAGAATGTGACCTGCTCACAGTTTAAACTTTCCCATCCCTCCTGTTGGGAGCACACAGAGGCCCCAGAATCCAGGGAGCCTGCAACCCTGAGCTCGTGAATTCACACTTTAAACATTCTCTAGACTGTTTCATCAGGAGGGTGAAATCAAGATGTCGAAGTTTCAGAGGGCTGACCTCCAGTGATAGACACCCTAAAGTGATGGACACCATGACATGCTGCTGTAGTTTTGTTCATGGACTTGCTTGGTTCAGCACGAGAAGCTCATGGAGCCTCGTTCTTTGTCCATAGGTCCAGGGGGACAGAGCACACGCCGCTGGGTAAATGCTCCCCGGAGACACTCCCTCCATCCACATTTGTGGATCACAGTTGAAAGTCTTGCTACCCTTCTGGTCTTGCTCCATGTGTATGTGAGCATTTAGGTTGGGTTAAGCTGTCAGGCTGAGTGTCTGTCCTGGGGCCGTGATGGAGCCCCAGCCCAGCGGCTGCACCACAGATCTGCTCTCTCCCAGTTCTGGAGGTGCAGGTCTGGGATTGGGATACAGGCAGGGCCTTGGTCCCTTGGAAGGCACCAGGGAAGGGGGTCTAGCACTCACCCAGAGTCCCCACTGCGTTCCCTGCGGCCTCTGCTGTATCCAAACCTCCCCTTTTATAAGGACACTGTCATTGGGTTAGGGCCATCTGTCCCCAGTGTGATCTTAACAGGTGACATCTGCAGTGACATTGTTTCCAAATAAGGTCACATCCTGTGCTTCCAGGGTCAGGGCTTGAACATATGGATTCTGGGGGATACTGTCCAACCCATAATAGGTCACATAATAAATTTGGACCCAGTCAAATTAATAAGTCTGTACCGGCTTCAAGGGTGCCCAGATGCTCTAGGAGATGAAAGGACTAACAGGTTCTTTGGGGATTTGGTACAGGAGAAAGTAGGAAAACTGGTAGGATGAGGCAGCAGGAAATCCAAAGTCAGAAAGTCAGCTCTTCGTGCAGAGGAGCAGGAACTAAGAAGTTTTGGGCAACCTGCTTTTGAGCAGCCCAGCATCTGACGATTTTTCTGACGTGGATTAGAATGTGGTTTGTATTTCCTCCGACTGTCATCTGGCAGCCCTAGGTGGTGATCTGCAGGCTTGCAGAAAATCAGTGCATTAGGACAGAACATGGGAGGAAGAATGGCTTTCTCCTGATTGATTTGTGGCCTGCATTCTGATCAGTGCTAGGTCTTTTGGAGCTGGTTCAGGGAGAGAAGTGAAGTCAGTGGCCGCTGGACAGCAGTTCTGAGTGCCCACTGCAGGAAGTTTGCCTTTTCCTGGACCCTTTACCCTGCAGGTGAGGCCAGCGATGGCAGTGTGGCGTGCTGGCATGGGTCTTGCTCCGAAGGCCCACTCCCTGTCACTGTTGGTAAATCCTTGTGGGTCGCCTGGTAAAGCACTCAGAAAAGTTACGGAACACATCATGTCCTGACTGTGTTCCTAAGGAGTCTTTAAACTTTACAAATGGAATGATGGGTTATATCCCATTCCTTCATATCCCATTCCTTTTAATGAGAGGAAGCTTCCACAAGAGTTAGAATAAACATCTGCTTTCAAAGCACGTGGTTTTAAAGTCTTGTCTCAGCCTCTCAGCAGGGAGGTTCTTGCCTTGGGCTTTAGGCCTGGGGAAGAAGGAAACTAACTGCCTTTGCTGGCTCAATCAAAGTAAAGCAGACAAACCTACATTCAGAGTGGGGGACGTAGAAAGGGATCTCCCGAGAGCCACCCGAGCACCAGTGCAGGGTTTATGCTGGCCTCACCCATGGGTACTCAGAGAGGGCTGACTTGGATCTGGGGAGCACTAGGGGAGCAAGATGACCTCCTGTCCCGGGGCAGCTGCTTCCCAGTCCCTGGGAGAGTCCTGCTGGTGCCGTCCCAGGACCCTGTTCTATTAATAGAAATATGCCCGCTGAGGCCTCCTGGCCTCCTTCCCCTGAGCACTGCCCGCCTCTGCATACGTCTCTCTTAAAGGGGTAGGGCAAGCCCGGAGCTGCTGGCAGTGTGCTGAGCTGCTTCTCTGCGGCGCTGCGTGTCGCCTCCATCTCCCGGGTGAGAACACTGATGCTTGGCAGTCTGCCATGCCCACTTTGCTCAGTCAGCTCTCCGGGGCCAAAGAGTCCACCCCGGGTATGCTGAACACATAGATGTGTGCGTGTGTTTCTGTATGTATGATATGTATACTAGCATACACATAGTAGGAACCCAATAAATACATATTTTTACACAATCTATTTAAACATCCCCATCTCCTTGGCCTTTGGAGTACAGCAGACACAGCACTATCCCACAAAAACGGCTGAGAACTACCAGCCTGGTTCAGAAAACTTTTAAAATCCAGAGCTAAAGTAAGAAATATAAAAATAGCAGGAAATGAATTTTCCTAACCTAACTGGGAAGAAATGATGGAAGAAAAGGTCAGAATTCAGACCCAGGGGACCCAGGGCCAGCCCTCCCCCACCCTCCATCTGCACACCGTGGTGTTCCAGGCCCTTTCCATGCATGAAGCCCTATAAAGTGAAACCCGAGCCTACCAGCGAGGCCCTCCGGCCCCTCTGAGCCAGCAGCTGTGTGCATTTGGCAGCTGCACTGGACCTGGCGCGCAACAGAGGGTCCTGGAAGTCAAATTCAGTGGTCCCACCAGCCCACACAATGGTGGTCTGTCTGGGTGGGAAGGAAGGGGCCGCCAGCCCCCTAAGGTTGTTAGAATCTGCCCAGTAGTGAGAATAAGAAACTGTTCCTGGATTTGAGTGGCCCTGAGGTTCAAATCCTGTCTTAGAGTTTTCCTGGCCACCGCAGGGAAAGTTTTCAGTGTCAATTCATAAAATACTAACACCTACTGTGTACTGAGGACCTACTCTGTACCCAATGCTTCACCAAACCCCTCATATCTATTTACCCCCTTAAATGACCCTATTGCCCCAAGAGCCCATCCCCTCCACGCAGGTATCATTAATCTCATTTTTAGGTGGAAATTAAGACTCAGAGAAATTAGAGAAGTTGCCCAAGGTCACATAGCAAATGGATGACTCTTGAACACACGTGGGAACCACCCTGTTACAGGGGCTCTGGAAGGGCCCAGTGGGTCTTGGAGACAACCAACCCTCCTAGCCGCTGGCACAGCCCATGGCAGAGTTGACTGCCCAGAGGTACACCACGCCTTTGCCACCTCCTACCAACAATGACAAACACGCAGGTGATTCCAATCCAGAAGACTAGAGACGGCCCTCTGGAGACAGCATTAGCCACAGACACATGTATATCCGTACAAGTACAGCATGTTGCCTTCCATCTTAGTACAGACGGACACCAGTAAACCCAGAGTCAGGAAGGCCCTGAAGTCCCCCTGAGGACTATGAGGTGCTACAGGGAGAGCTTACCAGACTCCTTGTGGGGTTCTTCCATGAGAGATGAGTGAGAAGGGGCAGAGGGTCATGAGTCATGCAGAAGTGAGGGAGAAAGGCCATCACGGGCCACAGTGTTTACGAATAACTGAGGACAAGACCATTTTAAAGAAGGTATTGCTCACAAAAAAATCATACTGCCACAACAAGACTTCGTGGCAGGAAACTGCAAATCCAAAGCAAACTTGGAACAGCAGAGTCCCATTTTCAGCTGAAGCAATTTAATATGAAATGGAAGAAGCCTAAATTGCTATATTTTGTTTGGTTCTGGATTACAAACACCTTGTTTGGAGATGATATTGAATATTATTGACTGGTTTCTAAAAAGCTGCTCCAAGTGTCATAAAAATTAAAGTTCTGTACAAAATAACACCTTCATTCTCCAGCCTGTACCTGTTATCTACTGCCACAGTGAGGCTGCTTAACAAACAGCCATGAAACCTCAGCAGTGGGCAGAAGAAAGCATCTGTTTTTGTCCATGGGGCTACAGGTGAGCTAGGCAGTCCTTCGGGTCATGACTGATCTTGCCCATGCAGCGTGGTCAGCTCTGCCCATCTCAGCTGGGCTCTCTCCAGTGGAGTCTAGGAGGCTTCTGCAAGGACCAAGGAGGCCAAGCTTGCTGCTGCATGCTCTCCAATCCCATAGCACCTGGGGCCTGGGCTTGTCCACAGAATGGAGGCAGGTGTGAGACAGCACAGAAACACTCCAAGCCTCTTGAAGCCTCAGCCAGGTACTAGCACCTGCCATTGGCCAAAGCAAGTCAGGGCCAGCTTTGGACTCAAATAGTAAAAAAACAGGCTTTATCTTTTGATGGAAAGAGCTAGCATGTCACTCTCCACAGGGCATGGCAACAGGGAAGAGTAAAGAACTAGGGCCACTTCTGTACTCTACCATGACCCTTCCCTAACTTGCTCTGTGCCCGTGGAGGCTGACCTCTGTGGAGGCTGATCTCTATGCATCATTGCCCCAGAGCTCTCCCCTAGCACACTCCTAACACCCCATTCGCGTACATGACAATGTGAGTGACCCTCCCTAGACTGTGCAGTCACAACTTACACAACCATATGCACCTGACTTCAATTAATTCATCTATGAAATAAAGAGTTTGGGCCAGATTCCTTCACACAGAGAATTCACAAATGCTTTACACTTAAGACCCATGGCTTCTCTTATGTTTATGAGGGACTTTTTAGTATCCATATGCAGTTAGCAAATTCATTCAGAAGTCTTTTGTTAGGAACACTGGTTTTCTGAAAAATTGAAAAGATTTTCATGCCAAAAGATTATGACTCTGTCACGTTACAGTGGTTTTGTTGGAGAATTAGAAGTTTCAGAGGAGCCTCCCCTGGATGAATCATCTCTGCTGGTAGCACTCTCGGACACCATCAGGATGCCTAGAATCTGATTCCAGGCCTTTATTTCTGGAGTAAACTTATTGTAATATTTTCTGTGGGGCTGAAGAAATTGCCTCATTCAGGCAATCGTAAACATTGGTGCTGGTAACAGATTTCTTCTCATGGAAACATGACATTTTCTGGTCACAGTTTTCCTGTTTGTTAATGCATTTTTGTTTCTTTTGAAAACACACTCTATAAATAGGATGTGGTCAAATTCTGGACAGGCTTGTGGTGAAGCCTAAGCTTCCAGAAAGTACCACAGAAGCCATATTTTTAAGTGACAAGAGACTGGAATGGAGTGTCTTCCACACTTGGTCAACTGGTGACAAATAGAGGAGGATCTAAGGTCATCTATCCCACCTTGGACGAAGGGCATTCATTTACTGAGTTTGAGTCTGAGTAACTACCATGGCAGCAATCCACAGTTGGTTCTTCAAATAATAACAGTAACTGTATTTTACTGCATGTGAGTCTTAAGCATCTGTTTATAAATTGTTAAAATAATATTCTGGGAGTGAGCTACTCACCTTACACAAAAATGCTTTTGTTGTCTGTAATGGAATGTCTGTCTACTTTAAGAAGTTAGAAAAATATGGGCAAATTAAACTCTAAGTAGTAGATGAAAGCAAATAATAAAGGACATAATGGGAATCAGCGAAATAACAGATTTACCAGAGAAAATCAACAAAACCAAAATCTGGTTATTTGAGGAATTCAATAAAATTGATAAACTTCTTAGACTGATCAGTAAAAAAAGAGAGGACACAAATGGCCAATATGAGGAATCACCACGGATTCTCTAGATGCTAAAAAGATAACAATGGGATAGTATGAACATTGTTATTACGCCAGTCACTTCTGCAGCATAGACAAGACGTACAGTTTCCATGGAAGACACGTTCAAGAGGAAATGAATGACCTTACTAACCCCACATCTATGAAAGAATTTATAGTAGTTAAAAAGCTTCTCATAGAGAAGATTCCAGGCCACATGGCCTCACTGGTGAATTTTACCAAACAATTAAGGACTTATATCCAGGATACATAAGGAATTCTCAACACTCAATAATGAGGAAGCAGAGAACCTAATTTAAAAAATGGACAAATGGGGCAGCCCGGGTGGCTCAGTGGTTTAGCGCCGCCTTCGGCCCAGGGCGTGATCCTGGAGTCCCGGGATCGAGTCCCATGTCAGGCTCCCTGCATGGAGCCTGCTTCTCCCTCTGCCTGTGTCTCTGCCTCTCTCTCTCCTCTCTGTGTATTCTCATGAATAAACAAATAAAATCTGGGATCCCTGGGTGGCGCAGCGGTTTGGCGCCTGCCTTTGGCCCAGGGCGCGATCCTGGAGACGCGGGATTGAATCCCATGTCGGGCTCCCGGTGCATGGAACCTGCTTCTCCCTCTGCCTGTGTCTCTGCCTCTCTCTCTCTCTCTCTCTCTGTGACTATCATAAATAAATAAAAATTAAAAAAAAATTAAAAAAAAAAAACAAATAAAATCTTTAACATAAATAAAAAATGGACAAATGGCTTGAGCGGACACATCACCAAAGAAGGTACACAAGTGACAAGCATGGGAAAGATGCTAGGTGGCACTAGTTATGAGGGAAGTGCAAACTGAAACTGAAGTGCATGCTACTCTTGCACACCTGCTAGAATAGTTAGAATGGTCCTACCATGTGTTGATGAGGACCTTGGGGAATCTGGAGCCCCCTTCCACTGCTGGTGGGAGTGGAAAACTGTGCAACCACTCTGGAAAGCAGCTTGTCGGTTCCTTGAACTATTAAGTATCTACCAAGTGGCTTAGCCATTTCCTTTCTTTCTTTCCTTTTAAAGATTTTATTCATTTATTTGAGAAAGAGAGAGGGAGTGAGCATGAGTTGGGGGCAGGTGGCAGAGGGAGAGAAAAACCTCAGGCTAACTCCCCGCTGATCACAGAGCCCCACATGACCCTGAGATCATGACCTGAGCTGAAATCGAGAGTTGGATGCTTAACCCATTGAGCCACTCAGGTGCCACTTAGGCACTCCATTTCTAAGTATTTACTCAAAGAAACGGAAATATGCCCTTACCAAGTCTTGTGCACACATGTTCATAGCAACTTTGTTTTTTTAAATTTATTTTCTACAGGTTTATTTTTGATAACTACAAACTGGATACAACCCAAATGTTTTTTGCTGGTGAATGGATGAAGTGTGGTCTATCCGTACTATCCAGTACTATGCAATAAAAGTGAATACTCTTAAGAGGGATGAGAATTATGTTGAGTAAAGAAGTTAGGCAAAACAGTACACATTGTATGACTCTGTGTACATAAAATTCTAGAAAATGCAGCATGGTCTACAGTGACAGGAGGTACATTAGTGCTTAGGAAGCACAAGGAGACTTTGGGGATGAAGGGGCATTCGTCCTGATTCTGGGGATGGTCTCACAATGGTGCACGTGTCATAATTTGTCAAATTGTACCCTTCAAATATGAGCATAGGACGTCTGTTATATCTCAGTCTTATATGGCAGTATTCACCCTGTGTGTAATTAAGGTTTTGTTGTGTGTGTAGTGGAGCTTTAGTTCATTCTTTTGGCAGTCCCCTACTTTTGAACCTGATTGTGAATTCAGAAAACATGTATAGAATTTTAACGTATAAAGGTAAATAGTGTACTTCCAGAGAGCTCATTTGTTGCTGTATTTGTTTTCTCATCAAATCTGCGTTGGGTATCTACTGCATGGTTTATTATGCTGGGCTCTGGAGATTCAGTGATTAGTAGTATAGATTTGCAGACCATCTAGCGGGGAAAGTAACATTAAAGAAGTCATGTGAATTTGTTTTATAAATTGAGATACATGCTCTGGGGGTAAAGAACAGGTTTTAGCAGAGGATCCTGGTTTATACTTGGCAGGTAGGTCAGATGATGTCTTGGGAAGACTCTTCTCTGGAAGTGGTACTTGAGCTGAGTGCTGATGGATGAGTGGGCTGGAATTAAGGGGAGGAATTGGGAAAGGCCTGGGTGGCCACAGTGCTGGCCAAGGCAGAGACAAGCACTGACCAGGCAGCACAGGGTCTTAAAGGTTTTGACATTTTCCAGTCATAAAGGGAAGAATGACATGGTTACAGATTTGAAAATAATACTGCAGGCACGGTGGGGAAACAGACTGGATGTGGCCTGTGGTGGAGGGAGAGGTGGATATGAAGCTCTTACTTTTGCCTGATTGAGCTGTTGGGAACTGAGTTCCAGGTGGGGTTCAGGAGACCCAGGGCAGGCACAGCAGCTCTGAGCCCCACTGCCTCCAGGGTGCTGGCTACACACAGGGTAGATGGGGTGTTTCAGAGGTGAGAGGGAGCCTGGGACGGCACCTGAGGTAAGGGTGAGGAGTTGGAATTCCAAAAGGAGAATGGGCTGGAATATAAATTTGGGAGTCATGAGGGAGAGAGAAAGAGAGAGAGAGAGAGAGAGAGAGGGAGACATATGAATTGGAGTGTGGGGCAGTGGTGAGCTTCCTAGCACCAACCTTGGGGAGTTGGACAGGGACGGCTGGGCAGCACTGCAAAGGAGGAACCTGGCAGCAGGTGGTGAGGTCAGGAGGGAGCCTGGTGACTGGAAGCCAGGGGAAGAGCACAGCCAGTATGCAGCAGGGGTGAGAGAGCATGCCTCAGAGGACCAGAAGGATCTGGCGGTGTGCAGGGAGGATGGGGCATGGTCCTTCCTTGTTCCCCGGCAGTAGGCACACACAGACTCTGCTGGGCTAGCCGGCAGAGTGTACACCTTGTCATTGGCCGCTGAGCCAGGGTGCCTGTGTGGAGTGGTGAGGGCGAGGGTGGCTCTGGACAGAGGGGAGCAGGGGATGTTGGAGGCAGAGCTGAGTCAGTGAGGCTGGATTCAGTGAGGGTGCCCTGGGTGCGTGGATGCACAGCAGTGGTTCAGGGCTGAGCGGGACGTTATGGTGCTCATCAACCCTCTTCAGAGTCTGGCAAGTGGAAGTTGACCTTAGAAAGGGGAAGCTGACCTTGAGCTGGCTTTGCCTAAAAAAGGATTCTAGAAAACTGTTCTTTCCCATGGTTTCAGGGTAATACAACTGCCACATTTCCCCCTTCAATTCCTACATATTTTACCGGGTGTTCGTGTAAGTCTAGTGAGTGAGTAGAAGCTGAAGAGCTGTCACTCTGAGCAATGCTGAGGCTTCCTCTTACCTTAAATGTATTAACGTCTGGTCTGTAATCCACCCCCTCCATCCATTTCACAAGGAACTGCTGGAAGCCACCTGTTCTCTGCCACGTCTGTGTTGCAGCTGACCTTTGAAAGTCCAGATCTGATGAGTTAAGGCATTTTAGGGATGTCAGTATGTCATTTTTGAGAACATTCATGTGCAAGTTGAGGACTGTCTGTATTATAAGGTTATAAAGTTATGAATATACATGTCTCTTGGGCTTTGCTTTCTTTTTTTTATAATTTATTTTTTATTGGTGTTCAGTTTGCCAACATACAGAATAACACCCAGTGCTCATCCCGCCAAGTGCCCCCCTCAGTGCCCGTCACCCATTCACCCCCACCCCCTGCCCTCCTCCCCTTCCATCACCCCTAGTTCGTTTCCCAGAGTTAGGAGTCTTTATGTTCTGTCTCCCTTTCTGATATTTCCCACACACTTCTTCTCCCTTCCCTTATATTACCTTTCACTATTATTTATATTTTTGCTTTCTCTTATTTGGAAACCACTCACAATTTGTTACAAGTCATAATAAAATGCAGGGAAAAAGATAAAAGTAAGTAAATGCTATGCAGAGGGAATATTGTTCCTAAATTACCATAATAAATATAAGCAATGTCTAGCTTTTGGGCACTAATTTCCCAATGCAAAGCAATAAAACACCCACTTTTCAGGTCTGTCTCCATGTGTGGGAGAAGCAAGCCCACTGGTTATTTTTTTTCTCCTTGATCCTTTATCTTTGAGAGGCTGTTGGGGTAGTGTTCCTGGGAGCAGGGCTGTGGGTGTTGAGGCAAGGGGTGTGGCATACACACACACACAGGCTCCCTCATTGAGGAGCTTCTGGGCTGAGAGTTCCTGGATCGGACTGGTTTTCTTCTCTTACAGCTGGGGGTAGCACAGCTGCCCAACACCGATTCTTGTCCATCATGTACAAAATGTTAGTGAGCATGTGTATTTCAGGTTGTCTCAAGTAATGATGGGCTTCCCATCACTTATGCCTTTGGTTTAGGTGGCTGTGTGGGTCTTATGTTTGATGGTCATCAGACTCAGCGGATGGCTTGTGAAGATGGATTGCTGGGCTTCACCCCAGAGTTCTGATTTCGTAGGTCTGGGTGGGTGATGAGAATTTGCACTTCTGATGGGTTCTCAGGTTATTCTGATGCTGCTGGTCCAGGAGACCACATATGAGAACTACTGACAGCCTTCTGAGCTCATCAGCCCAGCAACTCCATAATCTGGATCAGCCAGATTGCATGCATGGCCCTTTAAGAAGACAGGAGGCCAAGTGTGATTACCTGGGGGCTTCCACAGGTGAGCAGTGCACTTGCCTACCTTGGCTACTCCCTCATGCTTGGTGCCTTTACGTTCAAGACAGAACAGATCCCATGCTGCTTTCCTATGGGCTTTTGAAATGTGGAGGTAGAGAGGTTGGAAAGATATCCTGCCTTGGATTGGAAAGGGCTGTTGGAATTTACCTCAAAAATGGGACTCATCACCTGTTTCTGTGCATCTAGAAAATTCTTGTGTAAAGCAGAAGAGAAACAGTCTCTCTGAAGAGAATGAGCTCAGGAGGTCTGTATGAGTTCTGATGAATGCCTTACTTAAATTGAGGCGCTTAGGGAGACACCCTTGAAATATTTGCATTAGGGTTGGGAGGAGCTGTGGCTGAACAGGATGCCAAGTCATTAAAAACTATGGAGAGAGATGGAGACACTTCAGGCAGGGTTTCTCTGTAACACAGGCTTTTAAGGGAAAAGTAAGTCACCGTGTTGTTGGGCTGTGGGGTTAGAGAATGGCCTCTGGGAGGAGTCTGGGATGCTAGAACAAAACATGGCTGTGCAGAACCGTTCTTTAGTGAGGGTTCAGCTGAGCTGTGACTTGTGATGCTGCTTCTAAGGGGTGCTGGGTCTGTGGTCTTTTAGCTGGGGACCCTTTGTTCTTTGAAGGTCTAGAGGAGTCTGTGCGGCTCACACTGGCCTTAAACCAACACCAAGAAGACCTGCCTCAATTTCATTCCAATTATGCTTTTCAGGTAAGTAGCCAATGAATCATTTGGTTACTGAATATGGAGAAAATGGTGACAATTTCTGACAACCTCCCCCACCCCAAGTCTGGCCATGGGGAGCTCCTTTTCCATGAGCCACGGCTGAGGTGGCCTTTAGTGACTGTTTCTCCTTCCAGGAAATGACGTTAGAATCACTGACAAATGTTTTCAAGTAGCCATCCTAAAAATGCCTCAAACAGCAATGACAAATTCTCTTGAGACAAATGAAAACATAGGAAATCTCAGCAAAGAAATAAGACTTCTAAAAAAGGAATAAGTGGAAGTTACAGAAATAAAAACTAGACTCACTGGACAGGCAGAGGAGACGCCAGAGGGCAGAAGCAGTGAATAGCAGGCCCCCTTGCTGGAGTTTGCTGAGCCTGAACTGCGGAAACTGCCTGAAGGGACACAAGAGGGCCACTCTCTCTGGGTGTCACAGACACAGGAGGCTGCGCCACACAGGCATCAAGATAGTCACAGTTGCAGGTGGGCGGCTGCTGGCGTTCATGCCTGTCCCTCCCCTCTGCCTACTGCATAAGCCTCTGTCCCTTCCTCCCTGAAATGTCGGAATCACACGAGGTCTTTGGTGGCTTGTTTTGGCTCCTTTGTGATACTTAGGAAACTAATATAAGGCAACCCTATTAAACATGTGGGTCTTGTGGATGGCTGCTTGATGTGCTGGGTGATGGGAGCCTGCAGAGGCCTGAGAGAGCATGCCAGCTGGTTAGGGGGAACCCAACATGTAGCCAGCGATTTTCCTTAGTGATAGAGATGAAAGCTGAAACCTGAGTGCTGGCTCTCAGCAGTTCCCGGCAGCTCCTGGCTACCTGATGTCCTGATACACACAGGAGAAAATGGAGCCCAGGATGCTGAATGTGGGCAGCCCTGGATGGAGGGGGCTGGCAGCTGTCCCTAGGCTGAGCTGGCAGTTGCAGGATGCACCTGTCGATCTTGACAGAAAGGGTTAAGGTTAAGACTTAGAGTAAAACCCAAGATTGTCTTTCATTTCTCTGTATCGCTTTGCCTGTAGTGATTATACTTCCAAGTGTTTTTTATTTTTATTTTATTTTTTAAAAATATTTTATTTATGTATTCATGAGAGACACAGGCAGAGGGAGAAGCAGGCTCCATGCAGGGAGCCCGACGTGGGACTCGATCCCGGGACTCCGGGATCACACCCTGGGTCAAAGGCAGATGTTCAAATGATGAGCCACCCTGGTGTCCCATCAAGTGTTTTTTATTTTTTATTTTATTTTATTTTTTTTTAGAATAGTACCTGTCTCAAATATTTGATTCTCATACTTGACAGTGATACTACTTTTATATTTTAGGTGCTCTGTCAGCATTGCTCAACTTCACTTTTACTGAACAAATAATACACTGATTGCTTGTATCTACCAGGTGTTGACATTTTTCCCAGACAGACTGAATACTTTGCATCTGCAGCCTCTCTTTTCTAATGCAGGACACAAGTAGATTACATAGCATGTTAGACCATGTAAGTGCTCTGGAGAGAAGGAACAGGAAGAGGAGGAATGGGAATGCCAGCAGCTAGGCAATGTTGCCATTTTATATTTGATAATTAGGGCAGATGTTACTGAGAAGTGGCATTTAAATAAAGCCTCCCATGAATCTGAGCAAAGGAATGACGTGAGTGTCTGGGAGATGGGATTTCAGGCAAGGGGACTAGCCTGTGCAAAGGCCCTGAGGTAAGAGCCTTCCTGGCAAGTTCTGGACACAGCAGAGATCAGTGTGAAATAGAGGAGAGTAGCTGGCTGATGAGTTCAAGGAGAGAACAAGAGAGCAGATTGTGCAGGGCTTGCTTAGCCATCACAGGGACTCTGACTTCAAAAAAATCAAGAAGCTTTATTTTCTAGAGCAGTTTAGGTTTCCAGAAAACTGGGCAGAAAGTACAGAGAATTCCCACCTACCCCCTCTTTCCCCTATTAACATTTTCATTAGCGCGGTATACTTGTCACCATTGAACCGATACTGATACATTATTAACTAAAGTCCACAGTGTACATTAGGGTTCACTTTGTTGTGTACCCTGTGGGTTTGGACAACCCCATGTATCCACCATTACAGTGTCATACAGAGTGGTTCCACTGCCCTGAAAATCTTCCTTGCTTGTCTGTTCATTCTGCCAGCCCCTGGCAACCACTGATCTTACTGTCTCCATAGTTGTGCCTTTTCCAGAATGCCATATAGTTGAAATCATACAGGATGTAGCCTCTTCAGATTGGCTTCTTTCCCTTAGAAATATGCATTTAAGTTTCCTCCATGTCTTCTTATGGCTTAACAGATCATTTCTTTTTTATCACTGGTTTCCCACTGTCTGGATGCACCTCAGTTTATTTACACATTCACTACTGCAGGTCATCTTGATTACATCCAGGTTTTGGCAAATAAAGCTGCTGTAGACATTTGTGTTCAGGTTTTTGCAAGGATGTGTTTTCAGCTCTTGGGTTGAAGCACCAAAGGAGCAAGATTGCTGGATCGTATGGTATGAATATGTTAAATTTGGTAAGAAACCACCAAATTGTCGGCGCCATTTTGCATCCCCACCAGGATTGAATGAGAGTTCTTGTTGCTCCACATCCTCACCAGCAAATGGTGTTGGATTCTGGCCATTTTAATACGTGTGTAGTGGTTTCTCCTTGTTTTAACTTGCAGTTCCCTGATGATATATGATGTGGAGCATGTTTTCATATGCTTACTTGCCATCTATATATCTTCTTTGGCAAGGAGTCTGTTCAGGTCTTTTGCCCATCTTTAAGTTGGGCTGTTTGTTTTATTATTGTTGAGTTTTAGGAGTGCTTTGTATATTTTGGGTACAAGTCCTTGATTGTATATGTCTTATGTAAATACTTTCTCTTAGTCTATGGCTTGTCTTCCATTCTTCTCTAGGACTTTGGTTTTACTGAGGAAACTGGGAACTTTTGGGATTTTGAGCAGAGGAGTCATGTGACAGGCAAATTATAAATATGCAGGGAGATATTCCAGTTATAGTAATACGGAAGAAATAGAATTCCTGAGTATACATCGGCAGCCCTATATCTTTAACTAACGAAGGTCAGTTTTTCTGAGTTTTTGAAAATGTATTTCCTATCTATAGACACAACTCATTCACAGCTGCTGCCCATATACTGATACTTAAATGTTTCAGAAGAAAACTTAATGATCCGTTTATCACGTTTTTATTATTCGCAGTTAACAGGAAATTCTGAACTGGCTGCAGAGTTCTGAGAGCATTCCAGGTGTGGGTTCTCTTTCCCCAGGCGTTTCCCTCTAGGGAGGGTCTCAACTGCTATTTATAGAGAGACGCTCACCAGCACAGGTCCTCAGCTGTCTTCTATCCCTTTAGTCAGATTGTTTCCTCTGATGAAGGCTCCGTTTAGCTTCCCAGGCTCCAAAATCATCTGGTTTTCTCCACATGCCTCTAACCTCCCACACGCTATCACGTGGATTAAAATAGAGCACATTCTCAGGTGGTCACTGTCCAGTGTTTCTGACTCTGAGGCTTTAACTTGCCTTGGGTGCAGCTTCTCAAGCAGTTTGAAAATGGAAGATTCCTTAGCTGGGAGAGAAGGGCACAAGACAGTGCACTGCTCTGTAGCTCCTACCATGGTGCTTGGGTTTTGCTGTGCAGATAGGGGCATTCAGAAGCTCCTTCAGAAGCTAGGATGAGTAGCCAAGGTAAAACAAATGGGGAACAGCAGGGAAAAACTTAAAAGCCCTCTGAGACATCTGAGAATACGGATTTATACAGTGAATGCCATTGGTGGCTGC
Source organism: Vulpes lagopus (assembly GCF_018345385.1). NCBI lineage: Eukaryota > Metazoa > Chordata > Mammalia > Carnivora > Canidae > Vulpes > Vulpes lagopus. The sequence goes on along the minus strand of NC_054839.1, from coordinate 2,279,463 downwards.
AGGGATGGGAGAGGACATTCTAGGTTGAGGTGTCTTGGTTCAAGGTAGGGTGTTGGGGTGAGACAAGGAGCAAACGTGTGAGACCAAGCTGCCCATTCAGAGAGCAGAATGCAAGGCTTCTCTCTCGGTGGGGGTGGTGGTGGTGGTGGGAACACAGATGGGATTCCTCCTGTCCTGGCAGGTTTTCAGCCCTACTTGCTGCACTGATACCACAAGCATATACCCACTTTGGATTTATTTAGCACATTTCTACCAGGGACCACAGACCTTCTCCATAGGCTTTTCCATGAGGAAACAGTCCCCACTGAGGGACAACAATAAAAGGTATCACCAGTATAGCCAACCATTCTGAAATGTGTTCAATAAGAGGGGAAATGGATTCCAAGGGTCAGAAACAACATAGAAATGAAGCTTAAGAAAAAAGCAAGCAGTGGTTCAGGTTTGCAAAATGCTGTGCCACCATTCATGGGTTGTTTTCAGTAGTTCACAGGCATTGGGAATGAGGAAAAAAAGATAATTTTATATGAACCACTGAAAACTGTAGATAAGAAAAATTTCTGACAAGGCCCAGTTTGAGTTTTTTAATGAATTTTTTTCCTGTTTTCCTGCATTAAGATCCTTCAAAGGCAAACCAAATGGCATCTGCCTTACAGAATGTAATGAGACATGCAATTAACAATGGCCTGTCCACGCACCCCAGCTTCTCTGGGGTCCAAATCACACCCAGGGAGAGCATGTGCTCTTTGGCAGATTGCTCTTACCTGACAACTAATGCACACCTGCCTATCTTGATCTAACATCACAGAGGGAAGAAAATACAACTTCAGTGGAGAAATTTATTCTAGGTTATCTGATTAATGTTTTATGTTCATATTTTTTAAGATCCATTTTTGGCATTGGCATGAAGTTTGGATGGTTTCCACCATCTCTGAGGTCTAAAAATGTGCTTCTGGAGTTTGTGGGAAGAAAGCCTCTGGGGACACATGAGTTAATTTAAGCCGTACAGTCTTGCTGGTCCTCTCCTTGACATGCCACATGTCTTGGATATATGAATTTAGTTTGGGAACTGGAGGTTTTGCACATTCATATTTGGCTTTGCCTTTTATTTTGGCTGGTTCCACACTAGTGGAATACATTTTATTTTTTCCCAAATGATTGTAGCATCTGTACAAGAATTGGGCTTTGGGATATGTTGAAGGAGGAGAGCAAAAGAAGAATATACTTTATTAAAGGCTTATTTTTTTCTTTTTTTCAGTAAGCTACTTCTAATCCTAGGCTATACCTTTTGGGGAGATAATTTACTTATCTGGCATTTAGCAACCGATTCCTTAACTTCTCCTGGATGCTTCATTTGTTTTCTAGTGGGTTTGGAGGAAGATGCCTTGTAGACTGCCAAGTGAGCTCTCTCGACCTATATTTTCACTCCATTAAACATCATTCACAGTAGAATGAGTGCAGAGTGCTGTTGAAGAGCATAATCCCTGATCAGGAGGCAGCTGCAGTCTAATTATAATAAGACAGAGGTCATAATAAAACAGGTAATTAGAAATCGGAGGAATTCCGAAGTGCTCATTAAGGTGACCTTAGGATTTTAACCATAGCATTGTACCTCCACATGGGTGTGAGGGAGGTTCTACAAGGACCCCAGCCCACTGGCAGCTGGGCTCTCTGAGGACTGTTTTGTAAGGGGGAAGGCATATTGGCCTGAGGAGAACACTAGATTGGAGTGTTCTTCTTCCTCTTCTTTTAAAACATGTGTCTATTAATAATACTTGCATGAGGTATAAAATTCACAGGGCACAAACAAGTATAAAGTGGAAAGCAAGTTTCCCTTCTTCCCTTGCCCACCAGGCCCTTGTTCCTTTTGCTGAAGGCAACCTCTGTTAAAAGTATCTGGCATGAGCTTCTAGAGAAATTTCAGGCATTTCTAAGCACCTATGCACATTTTTTCCTTTTTTTTTTTTTTTACACTGAAGGTAACATGTTATGCATATGTTTCCCATGTTCCTTTCCCCACTTAGTTATACTTAGTTATACTAACTAGGAAGTCATATCAGTCATTAAAAGCTGCTGCCTTTTTAAAGGCTCTGGTGGGTGGTGCTCTGTGGAGGTACAGTGCTGTAATTGACTTAATCCTCTCTCTGAATTATTTCCCATCTGTTACTGTGACGCTCTGTTCTATTTTTAACTGTACCACCAGGAAGTTCACTAGGTTAGGGACCCAGCAGCAAACAGCACACTAAGCAGAGGTGGTTGAAGAGTTTAATGAAGAAGGTATTGACAAAGTGTGGGCAGGGGTAAGGACAGCCAGTAAGACACGTGGAGGCACTTCCAGAAGCCAGGACTTCCCCTAAGCCTGAAGAAAACAGTGGGGGGAGTGGGTTACTGGAGCTGGTGGGAGGTCCTGACAGGAGCTGTGGTCTGCAGTCAAGGCACACAGCCAGTGGTATGTTGGTAAAGGTTTAACAGTGGGTTCCCTGTGGTGAGGAGCCCTGATTTGTAGTGTCTGCCGATTTCTGTGGTGTAAATACTTGCACCACAGATGATTCCAGCTACCAGTGAGGTGTTTCTGAACATAGAGCTAGGGTAGGGAGTATGTGTGGTCAGTTCTTGGAAGCAGTTCCAGCACACCACTGTGGCAGCTGCCACCGGATTCCTGCTAGGGCTTCCAATTGGCTGAACCCCCTAGGAGTGGGAGTAGGGGAGCCTGGTTGCTGTAGCCCTCAGAGGTCTGCCTCCTGGTGCAGGCTGGTGAAGTATGCAGGTTGCATACATTTGGGGAGGTTATTTCTCCATAGTCCCTGTTTCCTCTTCTAGGTTCTCTGACCCTTTCTATGTTAACATCGTCTCCATGAGTTTAGTAACCTAAGCAGGTAGTATGCTGACTGTTTAATCAGAGACATTTTAGGCTCCTGCACTCAGGGAGCTTGAGTCTAACAGGGGAGATAAGATGTGCACAAGTAAGTCTGGCTACAGGGTGGGGGTTGCATACAGAATCACAGATGTTCAGAGGAAGTGATTCTCTGTAGCTGTGGTGATGAGGCTGTTGATGGCAGAAACCTTTGTTCCTGTGGTTGGGAATTTGATTTCCCAATGGGGGAAAAACAGGGAACATTTCTTCATTAATAATTCAGTTGACTTCTGCCACTAAGTAGGATCCTGGTACCATCAGCATCTTCTGTGAATGTCAGAAGTCCACATCCTTGGGTTCCACCGCAGACCCACTGATTAGACTCTGGCAGGGCATAGTAATGTAACTCTGGGTGTTCTGGTGCACATCTGTGTTTGAGAAACACGGCGTTACAGCACCCGTGTTCCAAATGTGGCTGAAAATCAGTCAGATGAGGGGATTTCAGAGTCCCAACTTCTGAACTGTACTCAAACTACTCAATCAGAATCTCTGGGAATGGCAATCCTGGGCAGTTAGGTGTTTCCCAGAGCATACTCTAGGAGTTTTCTGTATCCTGGATCTTAATCTTTGCAGTGTGCTGGACCTGTTTGAATTAGTTGCCTTGCTAGAAGTGCCTGTTCTTTCTCATGAAGTTTTGTAAACTCAGACTCTCTAAGCACTTGTGGTGAAGGCAGCTAGTTGCCTCAGCTGGCATGTTGCTTGGACCAAGAGTGGCCAGCTGACAGGACACTGCATGTTCCCATGTTCCCAGCATGCAGTGAGTGGTAGAGAGGAGTTGAGAAGGGGCAAACTGGACAGCTGTGGAGGTCTCTGAAGTATGACCATAACATTGTTGTGATGTAGTTTATTGCAGAGTCTCAGAACTCCTGACACATCCTTTATCAAATATTGAATACAAAAGTTGTCATCTCAAAGGAAAGTCACTATAGCTTTTAAAGGAGTTCATGCCCAGTTGCACAGCTTATACACTGTCTATGCTTTTGACTGATTAGAGTTCTTGATGGAAAAGCCTGGAGTTAATTACTGTGAGAAATTTGGACAGTATTTCTACAGAGTGAATTGGGCTATTGTTGGTCATTGGAAGGTGGCCACTGGAGAGAGGAACTGTTGTCTCTGGGTTGTGGAGGCATTAGTGATTATATGTAAAGCTGCTGTTTTTTGATGGTGGGGGAGGGAGAGAAACTCCAGCAGGCTCCACACCCAGTGCAAAGCCTGATGTGGGGCTCAATCTACAACCCTGAGATCATGACCTGAGCCAAAAATAAGAGTTGGAAGCCTAACTGACTGAGCCACCCAGGCACCTGGTGCACATTCTCATACACAACTTTTTGTGGATGTGTTTTCATCTCTCTAAGGTAAATACCTAGGTGTGGAATTGCTGGGGCTTAGGTTAACTTCTTGAGAAATTGCCAATTTTCCAAGAATATGCCTTCACAGTCCCACCAGTCAGGTATTGGGTGCCAACGGCCTTCCATCCTTGCCAACACTTGATAGTGTCTATCTATTCTGGTGGGTACGTAGTATTACCTGTGGTTTTAATCTGCATTTACCTGATGACTTGTTCATGTGCTCACTATCACTCATATAGCTTCTTTACTGAGGTGTGCAGGAGGACTGGGGAATATCTTCTTTTGGCATCATTTCTGATTTAGTTCTTCCCCTGCAGTCTCACCCATGACCTCAGCTGTCTTTGGTTACTCACAGTCCTTGAAAACACCACTGGCTTCTCAAATGTCACAGCTTTGAAAATGCAGTTACATTTACCTCTATTGTTTCAGTTCTAACTCATATGTCCCTGTTTTTTTTTTTTTAAAGATTTTATTTATTTATTCATGAGACACACACACACACACACACACACACACACACACACACACAGAAGCAGAGACACAGAGGGATAAGCAGGCCCCATGCAGAAGTCTGATGTGGGACTCGATTCCGGGACTCCAGGATCACGTCCTGGGCTGAAGGCAGGCGCTAAACCACTGAGCCACCCAGGGATCCCCTCAGATGTCCTTTTTGTTGGTTAAACCTCTGGCCTTCCCCTATGTCCTAAGCAGTATTTATGCTTCTTTTCGCTGTGCTTCTATGGTCCACTTGCCATATGTTGTGTGAGATTCTTCCCTGCCTCACTGAGGGCAGGGGCCTTGTTTCTCTCTTCTTTGCAGTCACAGTGCTTATCAAGTGATCTGGCATGAAGCCTAGGTCTAGTATTGTTGAATTAATTTATTATCCTCCCAACAGCTCTGAGAGAAAGGCTAAGCCTTAAACTGGGGATAAGTGTGTAGATCCAGAGGGGTTGGGTGACTTGTCCAAGGTCAGCATGTATGTTACAGGATTAGGTGGTTCTTACTATAGAGTTTTGACTCTTTTACATTACAGTCTTCCATACAAGTATGTTGTTTGAGGTACAGCCTTCTTGGAATGAACTAGTTCCATATACCCACGTGCATGCATGTGGAGACTTTTAAAGTTCATGTCCAGGTGCAGCTTGTGTATGTGCTCACCTGTAACTGACCTGAGAATGTGCCTGAGATCAGGGAAGTCAACAAGCTCATGGAGCTGTCCCAACACCCCCTTCTCCTGCTTCATGTAAAAAGGCAGATCGTTCACTCACATCTACAAGGCACACTGCTGCAAGATGGAAGACCTCCTGGCTGTATAAGTAAGAGAGACCTATGGTGTCGAGAAGTGAATGGCTCTAATGTCTGGAATTCTGCAGCCCAGGGGCTGCTTCTTGCTTGCTTTCATAGAGACTGCAGGAGACTCTAATCAGGCTGTTAACTGATGCTTTCAAAATTTTACTTATGATCAATTATACCTGGACTTAGGCTGTATAATTCAGAAGGCATAAAATGACAAAACTCCTTCCATTTCTTATTTTTAGGAATGAGGTTTCTCAGTGTTTACATAAAAAAACCCCAAGACAAGAATAGAATTAATGCTGGACTATATTTCTTTCTAGCAATAAGTGATAGGTGTCCATGAGTAAATAAGCTAATTAAAAAAAACAAACAAACCTCTCTATATCTCACTAAGATACACATTTCCAGATAAGGTTTTACATTTTACATTTGGTAATTTTCCTTAAAAGCTTTAAAGAATTGTTCCCATCCTTTGTGTACTCATAATAGTGTGTTACTTTATTTTTTATTTTTTTAGTGTGTTACTTTAGAAGAAAACTTGTTAACAATTAGATCTTTATAACTTAATAATCTTAAAGATAGAGCTGACTTTTGCTCTTTGTGATAGTGTGTGCTACAAAGTCACTGTGAACACTGAACTAGAAACTACTGAAGCAGTGTTCCTCGGGGAAGTGCAGGATTGGTTCCAATAGACACATGATCTTGTATTAGATGTGTTTCTGTTTGAAGACAGCTTATTTATTATGTGTTCTTCATGAATAATTAATTCTTCCTAAGGAAACACTACCTCAGTTACGGCACAGTTGCACACACATGCAGCAGACACGTACTATATGTTGCATAGGAAAGAAAGCATTATGCAAAGATGAAATACTTGGAATCCTGTGAACACATTAACTAAACCTTACTTGTGGTGGAGCTTACTTTGTGATGGGGCAAAGGGAAGTGTGGTTAAACCTTGTGACCTTGGCCTGTCCAAGGTTTGGAAAACCAAAGGAGAGTAGGTGACTTGGTGACTTACTTGGCAGAAGAGGAAGGCATCAGCAAGGGTGGCATGTGAGATCCAGTGGTTCTACCTCAGGATTTTGGCTTTCACAAATTGGTGATGGTGTCAGCAACGTTCCCTCCCACACTGGCTTGAAAAATTCCTTCAGTCTTGTCTGCTTGGCTTTTTGCCTCAAATTTTTAAGTGTTTCAGCACAAGGGACAAATGCAGTGGAGATCAAGCGCTTAAATGTGAGGCTGCGTTCTGGCACAGGGTCACACTCTTCCATGTCATTGAAAATTTTTTTTAAAAATTTAAAAAAAGATTTATTTATTCCTGAGACACACACACACAGACACAGACACAGGCAGAGGGAGAAACAGGCTCCATGCAGGGAGCCTGATGTGGGACTCGATCCCTGGTCTCCAGGATCATGCCCTGGGCCAAAGGCAGGCTCTAAACCACTGAGCCACCCAGGGAATCCCTGAAAATTTTTTCAAGGGCAGAATTCCATTCTGATATTTTGGCTGCTGTGAGAGGGACAATTCTTGGAGTCTTAGGCTGACTTTCATCGCCATCATCATCATCACTGACTCCAGTGCCATGCTTCACCATCTTGTCCACGTCTTTTTTGGTGGGTTCTACTGCCATTTCTGCCAAAATTTCCTCCACATCTCCTTCCCTCATGTCTCTGAAGCCTTCTCCACTTATCTGCTGTGCAATATGCATTATGTTTTTGACACTGTTCTTAATATTTTCTGTAACACCTTCAAAGCCTTCAAAAATTTTCACGCAGTCTGGCCAAACATTTCCAGCAGTTATTAATGGTGGTCTGCTTGATGCTGTCCCAGGCTGTGTTGATATAATCTATGACATTGCATATACTGATGGATTTCCAGTAGCCCATCATGGTAGTTTCCTCATTGGTGTCAAGAGCCTCCAAAGCCTTGCTGTAAAGCTCCCTGGTGTAATATGCCTTGAAAGCTTTTATTATGCCCTGACTGAGGGGTTGGATGAGAGAGGCAGTGTTTGGGGGCATGAAGAGAACTTCTGTGTCAGGGTGGGCATTTTCAAGTTCTTCATGGTAATGAACTGGGGCATTATCCAAAATTAATAAAATCCTGAAGGCAAGGTTTTTGCTATGGAGATAGCGTTCAGCTTCTGGGATGAAGCAGTTGTGGAACCAATCCCAGAATATTTCGGAGGCCATCCGTGCTTTTTTGTTCCATCTCCAGTGGACTGGCATGCAGTTCAGATTTTTGCCTCTAAGTGCTCGTGGGTTTTGTGCTCTGTGTACCATTACGGGTTTGCACTTAAAGTCACCCTTGGCATTGACACACAGTAGCAAGGCTGCACGGTCTTTGAATGATTCATAGCCAGGAGCCTTGGAGGCCATTTGCATTATATAGGTTCGTTTGCCAACATTCTTATAAAACAAGCCTGTCTCATCAGCATTGAAAACTTGCTCTTCCATATAACCCTTTTCATGTACAATGCTTAGCAAATACTTTTTAAATTCTTCTGCAGCTTCCTGATCTGCAGGACCTGCCTTGCCTGCAAATTTTTCATTGGTATGAACATTTTTCATGTGGTATGGCCTTTTGAAACGTGCAAGCCAGCCTGCACTAGCAGAGAAGGGTTTAACCTTTTCCTGACTCTGGGTAACATGTCTGTAAATTTCCTTGGCTTTCAGCCTCACAACAACACTGTCTATTATGCTCTTTTTATTGGTTGACATCTCTTGAATCCGTAAGTTTAGCTGCTTTTCCATCTTTTCCATAGCTGCGTCACACACTATAGAGGTTACTTTAGCACTTTCGGGAGCGGCCGCACGCACAGATCTGCAAATGTCCTCTTCCTTTTTCTGGATGTACCGTATTGTTGATTCATTAACATTGAATTCACGGCCAACAGCACTTTAACTTAGGCCTGAATGAAACTTATCTAACACATGTATTTTCTCTGTAAGGCACATTACAGTCTTCTTGCGTTTGGGAGCATTACCCAGTGCTTTAGCACTATGCTGGGGGGGCCATTTAAATCAGCAAAACCACCAGCAAAAAGCACGAAAATGTGAAAAATGTGGTGCCAGTAGACTGCAAAAAGGATATCTGCTCATGTTACCAGCTGAAACAAGATGGCAGAGCATAACCTTATTATGCATACAGAGCTAGGAATTTGTGCATAAAGGGCGTTCAAAATTTTACTGCTCTGTATGTGTCTATAAATGAGAAAGAGCCACAAATACTGATTATGGGTTACAAACAAATTTTATTGAATGAGTGAATTTGCGCAGAATCCATGAATGAGGATGGACTGTATTTGTATGGGACTCTTGCAAAAAAAGTGTGATCAGTAAAATTTGTTTAAAAATGTATTTAGGATACGACTTTGTTGGGGGAAGTGGAATGGAAAGGAGTTGAAGGAGAAGAGAATGTAAAATTTGACTTTTTTTTTTAAAGATTTTATTTATTTATTCATGAGAGACATACAGAGAGTGGGGGGGGAGAGGTAGAGACATAGGCAGAGGGAGAAGCAGGCTCCATGGAGGGAGCCCGATATGGGACTCGATCCTGGGTCTCCAGGATCAGGCCCTGGGCTGAAGGTGGCGCTAAACCGCTGAACCACCTGGGCTGCCCAAATTTCTGACTTTTAAACAAGAGCTTGTTCATAATTTTTTAAGATTGAGGATGGGTATTGTATTTCTATTGCTTTTGGAGTCTATTAGACTTTTTTTAAAGGATGTTTAACAGTTTCAAAATGTCATCAGGAAATCAGAAATTAAAACTTTGCAAACCATTTAAAATTATGAAAGATTTTGACTGCATATTTGGTACATACTTTTTCAAAATTCTTTTATGGAGAGACCAGATGGAGTAAAGCAGCTTTGGCTTAGCCATTCACTGGGAAAAAAAATCCGTTTAATTTGGAGGAAATATGTTGGTAATTTCTTCTACGAATTTTTAAAATATAGGAAAAGGGCCTGATTTTTGCCCTCTTCACACCTGTCAACACCCCGTTTTCTTTATTCAAACTTTAAAAGACCTGAACTCTTTTAAATGAAGCTGAAGTATTCCTGTGAGGCTTGATGGAATGTTGTGATTTCCCCCAAGAAGAACAGAAGTGCGTAGAATGTCCTCAAATGTTACAGTTCTCTATGGTGCTTTAGAGCAACTCCCCAAATGGAGAGCCTTCTTCCTCTGCGTTAGAACGGCAGAGGACCCTGTGCCGCCTCTGGCCTCCTGCTCTGTATTACTGGGTTTCTCGCCCTTTCTTGCCGGGGCAGGCGGTCACTAACAGCCTGCACGCGTGGCAGGTGGCCCTCGCAGTTCTCTCTTGGGCCAAAGCACCGGGGAGCTTGCGCGGGCCCTCGCCGAGGTAGAGGCCCCCCGCCTGGGGTAGAGGCCCTCGTACAAGTTCTCCCCCGCTGACTTACTCGCTGACGCTGACGTAACTGGCTCTACTAGTTGATCATTAATGAAGCACGTGGTATGAATTCAGGGAAGGCAAACATTGCGCCTCGACCCCAACAAGCAAGATTTACGTTGCCAGTTATTTTAAATCATCGTCACTGAACACTCACTCGTTCCCCTCTCCAAGCTGGTGGCAGGGGAGAACTGAAGAAACACAGGGTTCCCGCCAGCCCCTTTGGGGTTGCTCACCGCGGAGGCCGAGCTCTCCTGGGACCTTCCGGGCAGGGCAGTGTCCGCGTGGGCGAGGCCGAGGCCGAGGCCGAGGCCGGGGCGCCGGGAGGAGGAGTCTGCACGTGCGTGGGGCCGGGTGCGCGGCGTCTGAGGACAGGGTCAGGTGCTGGGGGGAGGAGTCTGCGCGTGGGGCCAGGGAGCTGTGTCCGAGGACAAGAACCACGCGCGGCCTCCTCCATCCCGCGCGTGGGCCCAGGGGCACCGCGTCTACCAGGGGGAAGGCGAGGCCGGAAGAGGCCGCGCGCACCGGGCGGTGGGGGCGCGGCCTGAAGACGTCACTTCCGGCGGCGGCCCACTTCCTGGAGAGGGTAGGGGCCTGAGATTGGTGCAGCCCGGAGGAAGGAAAGCGGGTGAGGAGAGGCGGCGGCCGAGCCGGCGGGCGTCTGGGGCGGCCGGGGTCGGTCCGCGCCGCCGGGGCCGCCCGTCCGCGTCCTCTCGCCCGGGGCCAGCTTGCGGGGGCCGCCGTGGTCGCGCCCACGGCCTGCGCGCCGCCGCTCAGCGCCTGTGCTCTGTGTTGCAGGTTTACCCGGAGCCCCGGAGCGAGAGTGAGTGCCTGAGCAACATTCGCGAGTTCCTGCGAGGCTGCGGGGCCTCCCTGCGGCTGGAGGTGAGCGGGCAGCGGGCAGCGGCCAGCGGGGCGCGGCTGCGGGGCCGGGGCCGCCCAGGGGTGGGAACGCCGCGCTTGCAGGGCGGGGAGGAGCCGGGCCTTCGCCGCCGGGGCTTGCGGGTGGGTGCCCCACACTGGCGACAGCCGTTTGTCAGGGGTGTAGGCGGAGTCTTTGGCCCCTGCCTTCCCTTGAACGCTGCTTCTGGGGGTTCTCTGGGGACCCGCATTCAGGTCTGGGTCAGCCGCTCCGTTCTCAGCGGGTCGTCAGGCTTAGCGGGGCTGAGATGAAAAGGGCCCGGAGCCCTCCCAGCCTCACTCCTCTCTCTCCCTTCGACAGCCAGGAATGAGGTGTTCTTCAACGTTTGGTGTTCAGGGTAGAGACAAGCTCTGTTGTGGGGAGCGTACGGAGGCGGGGCATCTTTTCCGGGCTGGGCAGCGTTTTGTCACTGGGCTAAATACCGTTTTTCGGTGGCACTTCCCTGGAAATTTCCTTTTCAACTTATTTTACCCTATGCTTTTTCTTGATCGTGGGGTAGGTAGTGCTTCAGATCAGGAGCACTAGTCATTCTTATATTTGGGAATTACAGGTCAAAGTGGCCGTGGTCAGTTGTGTGCCTGAATCTTTTTCTGCCTGCTGCTTTACCACCCTTCGCCTTTGTTTCCTTATCAGAATAGAGATGATTTACGTCAGGCTCACAGAGCATATGAGTGCATCTCCAATGGAACATATCATGTAGGATGAATTCCGTAGAGCTTTCTTCGCTTAAAAGGACAGACTTAATGTAGGTTTCTTGGAGGAAAAAACCTAAAAGCCCTCAAATCTACAACGGAAGGTCAGACAACTTACCTGCTACTTGAAATTACACAGGAATTGAGATTTTTAAAAAATTACTCTTCTTATGCATGACTGTGAATGTTAAGGTATCTTTTTAGTAGTATCTGACATCTACGAAGAGGTAGCTTATAGTTAAGTGAAAGGCTCTCTTACAGATTCCATAGACCATAGGGCCGTTTCAGAGGGGGCAACATTGTTTTAGAAAGGCTTTGTCGTTTTACCCTTGATTTCCTTCTTGGGCTGGGGGGAATATGCTTTGCTGGTGAGGGAGGATCTTTGCTTTTCCTTGACCTTTGTTGTCAGATTGTATTTTCGTCAAACCAAGTCTTGTTTATTGTTACACTTAATTTGAAATTCAGTTTGCACATTAAGATTATAATCTCGCAATGTCCCTGTGGGACTCTTCAAGAAAGTATTAAAGTTGAGTCTTAAAAATCCCTCATCCTTCACTCTCTGGAGGTTGCTGTGGAGATTTCGTATCCCTGTTCTGTATACTAGTTTGAAGGAGCTCGAGGAGAGGTCACTAACCTCTGTCCTAAGCCTCTTCAACAGTTCTTGGCATACAGTAGGCCTTTCAATACATTTGTAGTTGATTAACTTTTTATTTATAAGGAAACTTGGGTGAGTTGTTTTTAAACAGTAAGTTATCTCTTCTAATAGACATATTGTTATTTTTTCAAGTTCATTTGAAAGTCACACTTAAAATTCATAGTTACCAGGGATCCCTGGGTGGCTCAGCCGCTTAGCGTCTGCCTTCCGCTCGTCTGCCTTCCGCTCAGGGCATGGTCCTGGAGTCCCGGGATCGAGTCCCACATCGGGCTCCCTGCGTGGAGCCTGCTTCTCCCTCTGTCTGTGTCTCTGCCTCTCTCTCTCTGTGTCTCTCATGAATAAATAAATAAAATCTTAAAAACAAAACAACCCTCATAGTTACCTGAGATAATTGAAATGAGAAGACAGCACATTAAAACCCTCATTGTTGTCATCTCATTTTTTCCCCCCTTAGGAAGTTACTCTGAGAAAGCAGTCTGGTATGGTGTGAACCCAACTTGAGCTTTCAGATTTGTTCTAATCAGTGATGTGAAGGGACTGGCCTGTTCAGAAACCTGGCCTTTGCATGTGGACCAAGACTTTAAAGAAAAATATGTAGAGAGGGCAGGGAAGGACCTTGCACTTGAAGTGTTTTAGGCTTGACAGCTTTCATTTTTACAACATTCTGAAAGACAGAGAAATTGTTTGAAATGACAAAACCAGTCCTTAAAACTGATAGCTTGAATTCCAGGTTGGCTTTTGTTCAGTACATGTCAAGGTGCTTTTTTTTCCTCCAGAGTTCAGGGTGAAATGTGTTTGTAATGGACTATTTTTGGCACATGTATTTTACCACCATTTTAAACTATGCTAAGATTTCTTAAAAGAGGAATTGAGCGTAATGATTAGTATTATCCGTCATTTTAATTCAGTGTAGAAAACTGGGTATTTTCTCCAGTGGGTTCTGATTATGGAGAGAGTTTTAATTTAAAGGAACTTTGTACAGTTTGCGTTTATTAAATTTTGAGAAGCAACTTAGGTTTTAAGTTGGAAAAATGATTTTAAACTTGGGGAAAACCTTACTTGTAGGAAAAACCACACAGGTGGCTCGGGTGACCTTTTTGTTTTTTCTCTTTGCAACTCATTGTGTATCTTACTTGAATCTTTCATTTCCTTGAATAGTATAGAATTTGATAAGAATTCAGATTTTTCTCCCATGTTCCTAAAGGTAAAGTAAGGTCTCCTGAGAAATGACTGTTTACAACTACCTGGGTAAAGTTGATACTTCTCTTACATACTGACAGAAGGAGGTGTAAGGGTGGTTCTCTCCAGTTACTTTTGAGGGTGATGTGTTGAGAAACCCTAGTTTGCCTAGTATATGTAGCAAGGACAGAATTGTTGTGCAACATAGGAGGGAGAGAGTATCTTGCTAATGGGGACTGAGTGCTCTCTTGCTTAGTTTTCCAGTTTCCATTTTTTTTTTTTTTTTCCAGTTTCCATTTGATCTCTGGTTTCAGTTCTTAGTTATGTCTTTATTGGTAACCTTTTAAAGGACTTCCACATGTTACATGTTTTGCTCCTCATTCTTGACTTATTGCGGCCCTGGTCTGTCAGGGAAGAAGCCTGGCCCAGTGCATCCATTTATTCTCAGCGCTTATCACGTGAACCACCTGTTGTGTATTTTACCTCTAGAGGATAAAAAAAAAAAAACCTCTTGGGATAAACATTTGGGCCTTTTTCCTCCTGTGTCCTCCATGGTGTCCCCATTTCATTGGGATCCCCTGTTTTCCCCATTGTGCAGGTGGTAAAGCAGGTGTGGGGCACTCCTGGGGTCCTGCACTGCGTGTTGGGGTTAGAGAACAGAGGGTGGCCGCTGGGAGAGGAAACAGGAGTGGCAGATCTCAGAAAGTGGCTGAGTTTGCTCCAGCCTTTTCCCCACTCTGCTTCCTCCAGGCTAGAGGGGCAGCTCTGCAGGCTGGCGATGTGGCTGTAAGAGCATCTCCTTGTGTGTGAGGGAGGCACTTTGTCTGAAGTCCAGAGAATGAAGAGGAGTTCAGGTGGGTGCTCCAGCATCGGAATCAGCTGGGCTGATACAGTTAGCTAGTGGGAAGGTTTTGGGAAACGTTGCCTTATGTGTTTCCAAAAAACCCTCCTCCACATGCAGTGAAGGACCGATTCTTCTATTATCTTACTATGTGTAATGCTTGGTGCTCTTTGAGATTTTTAAGTCAAAATTATGATTGAAATTTTGTCCAAAAGAATATTTAAAAATCAAAATTAAAATCTGCTTGCTTGGAAACTTAAAATTTGTTGACAAAGGCTTAAGAATTAATTGAAACAAAGTCCAAAGTGTATTTATAGTCTTTTTCCTAGGTATGGAATGCCCCTGGCAGGTGTTACTTTGTCTTAGATTTAGACAGTTGGATAGTTCAACTGCTTACTACAATTTTGTGTAAAGGTATATTTGAGGCCACATGGCATTTTTGTTTTCTCTTTAGCCAGTCCTCTTCACTGTTGACATAGCCGTAAGCTGGAAGTGGTGGGTCATGAATGACCTGGTATTTGATTTTTATTGATAAAATTCTTGAGGTTTATTTGCCATATCTTTGTCAGAACTTGCATTTTATTTAAGGAAGTTGAGTTAAATTTGGGAGATGAGTATTCTCTGAACATCTTGTAGGTATTTGAAAGAAAGTCAAATTCTCTTCAGGTAATATAGTTATATTTAACTTCTCCTGGCAAAAAAGTATCAAAATTGACCCAGTCTTAAATTTTTGCATCTTGCCAAATTGTTGTGTAGTGTGAGCAATTAGTTATCTGTGTATCCAGGCTGATTTTTCCAGAGTAGGTAACTGCGCTTCAGCTTTGTGGGATAGCTCACTGGTTAGGTAGTGCTGTCCAACAGACAATGTAGGGGGCGCACTCTGTGTTTGGATGGCCTAAGTCTGGATCTGTTAAGAGGCTACCATCTTTAAAATTCAGTAGACTGATACTTGATGAATACAAACATGCCTATACATTTTGTATGTACTATTTTGTTTACTCACAAATATCCTGCACTTGAGCTAGACGTGGGGTGGCTGGTGGGTCTTGGGGCCCAGCTCAGTAGGTGAGCATGCAGGATTTGTACTCTGGTCTGGGGGTTCCACCCAGTGAGTTCTTCCATGTATGCTGCCACCTGGAGTGCAGGAAGCTGAGTTGTTTGATGATGGCAAAGTAGTGCTATTGGACTGATTCCTGGGAAGGGCCATAGGTAAGTTCTGAGTTTAGCTGGTGGCAGGGCTGGCCTTGTGGGCGTGCGCCCCCCCACCCCCCCCGCCAGGTAGTCACATAGCTCTGTACTTGGTTTAATGTTCTGCTCATATCCTCTGAGATTCTGAAGAATCTTGAACCAGGAGGTCTGCATTTTGTTTGTGCTGGACCATTACAGATTGGATGGTTGGTCTGCCCCCGTGGTATGGCTTCCACTGTCCCAGCTCGCCAGTGGCCTGCTGAACAGTGACTGTCGGTGTGCCCCTCCCCAAAGAGAGACGGGAGTAATGAGCTGGAGCCAAGTGTAAAGAAGGAGAGGTGATGGTGTCTCACAGGCTGGGAATTCCTGCCCTGTGTCCTGTTGGCCTGAGGCCAACTAAAGTTTCTGCCATGGGCCCGGCAGGCTTGGGTGAGCCCAGTAGGCTGTGTCCCTTACCCCAGTGAGGAGATGGAGACATGAGACTTAATTCTGGACCTCGGCCATTGTCCATCACACTGTCCATCACACCGTGATGGACATCACAATGTGAAGCCGACTGTCATGAGGTGCTGCTTCTGTTACAGAGTTAGGATTGCGTCTTCTCTGGTGCCCTGAGAACTGTCCTGGTGTCCAGGGTACCGCCAACCCTCTGCCTGTCCGTGGTAATGGCAGGACCTAACACAGACCCAGGGTTTTGTTTCTGAAGGATCCTGTGGAGCAAGCAGTCCTCTAGTATTGGGGTGGATGAGGATGTGGGAGCTGACTTGCGCTTCCCCTTGGAGAACCTCCAAGGTGAGGAGGGAGGAAGTCTTGGATTTGTATGTAAACTTTCAGTGCCTCCATGAAAGGGGACTCTGCTAGATACAGGGCAGTGGGCCAGGTGCTCCTGAGGCTCCTGCCAGGTCTGCTGTGTCGTTTTCACTGTCCTCTTCAGTGGCCTCACCTGGCCACCACTTCAGGGCTGGACTTTAGCCCAAGAGTCTCTCCCTTCTTCCACCCTGGTCATGGAAGACAGTTGCTAAGGCCTGCCTGCTGGGCTTCCTGGGACACCCATCGAACGTGGTATCAGTGTGGCTGGCTGGCCAGGCTCCTCTGGGTTGTAGAACTGCATCCACAAGTCGGCCTGAATGTCAAGGAGTGCTGGCATTCCTTCCTGTGTGCGGTGGAATGACATGGCTTTTGGCTCCCACAAGAAGGCAGTTCTCTACCTCCTGTGAGCACACCACTCACGCTCTGCTGCCCCTGGCTGTAGGTGCATGCGCCCATCAGCTTCCCTGGGCTGGGCTGATGGGATCTGGCCTTCATTGGCTGTAGGCTGTTGAGTTACTCCTGTAGCCTGCATGGAGGCTGAAAGCAGAGTCTTCAGCAGGACAGTGAGGGAGGCTTTGCACTTGTGAGGTGTTGGAGCAGGAGGGGACATGAAGAGGTCACTGTAGCCTAGTCTCCCGTTTTTAAGCAGGTGGAGACCCAGAGATGCATGTGGGACATGCATGCGTTCCTGGGAGACTGTGCCAGGAGGGAGTTGTCTTTGTGTTTCTCAGGTTTGCCTGGCTGGTGGGGGCAGGGGAGGGCCTGGGACCGAGGAGGGCATGGTGGGCTCCCTGAGAGTCTCCGCAGGTGAGCCACTCCTGCCTTCTCTCCTCATCTGCTCTTACTGGATGCTGTGGTGTTCCCCTTGGCCTCCTCTCTCATGCCTGCTGCCTGCGCTGGCCACCAGCATCCCTTGCCCCAATTACCATAGTGGCCCCCTCCTCCTGCAGGCAGGCTTCCTTCATTTTTTTTTTTTGTATATTTTTTTAATTGGGGTTCGATTTGCCAACATATAACATCTAGTGCTCATCCCGTCAAGTGTCCCCCTCAGTGCCCGTCACCCAGTCACCCCATCCCCCCACCCACCTCCCCTTCCACTACCTCTTGTTCGTTTCCTATCAGGCAGGCTTCCTTCAGACCCACCTTTCCCTTCTGTTGTTTCCCCCTTGACTCTGATTATGCTGTGCATCTTAGACTGAAATCCAGACTCCCTGGAAGTGAGGGGGAGCAGGACAGGAGACCAGGGCAGTGTTGGTTCGGAGGCTGTAGGGGTCCTTCCAGCCCTCTGAGGACCCTGGCCTGTCCTCAGGGATGTGGGGCTGCAAGAGTCTCAGGATCACCTTGGCTGCTACTTGGGGTGTAGACTATAGGGAGTCCAGGACAAGAGCAAGAAAACCAGAAGAGGTGATGGCCCTTGACCTGTAGTGGGGACCGCATCCGTGGCAGGAAGTGTGTATTCTCGTTTCATGCAAAAGGTAGGGATGACTTCCACATGGACTATGTGGGGGTGTGAAAGCCGAGTCCGAGAGGACCAGGCTCTGGCCTGAGCAGGAGAAGCTGTTGCCTTGGAGACAGGGAGTCTGCTGATGTCCTGTGGGGTGCTTAGCGTCAGACATACTGCAGTAGAGATGTTGGATGTTTGTCGGTGGGGGTCAGTGAGATCTGACTCAGGACGTGGCCCAGGGCCTGAGCTGGACTGTCAACTTTCACTTCCACTGTGCGAAGCACCTTCTTTCTCAGACAGATTTCAGGAGGCCCTGTGAGGAGGCTGGGTTAGGTGTCCCCTTCTCCGTGGCAGTGGGCAGTGCTGTGTCAGTGTGTGCTTGTGTGTGGATACTGTGAGCATGGAGGGCAGTACCTGTGTACTGGGTCACCTTGTACTTCTGTCCCCAGTGCTGGCATGTAGTAGGCTCTTGCTTAAACTGTTGAACACAGGAGTCTAAGGAAGAGTGGCCGGTAGTGATTAAGTTTAACTCTTGTTGAGATTCATGGTCTAATGGCTCCATCTTTTGTAGTTCCTGTCGCCGTGGTCTGCTGGGCCATTTGGACATGCTGTCTTAGGGTGGCATGTGGGGAGCATGGTCTGTGCCACGGCAAGCTGAGCTGCTGGAGAGGGGTCCGTGTGCGGAACCAGTGACTTTGGGATGGCTCGGTGGTACTTGGAGGGGGGACATCCTCTTCTTGTGGGCCAGGCCTCAACATGGGTGCCAGAAAGTTGTGTGTGTGTGACGGTGGGCCGCCAGAAAGTGTGGGAAGGGTCGCCAGCAATGAAAGACACTCAGGTCTTTGGGACTTGTTTTCTTCTGTAAAGTAGTTTAGGGTTTGGAAAATGTGACTCCTAGGTCTTGGGATTGTTCTGTGTGGTTACAGAGGCAGAGGTGGGATACTGCGCTATTTTTACATTTGATTCTGTTGATAATGTTAGCTTCTTGCTCCCAAAAGGCGCTTATTTTTAAAATTCTAGTTGTTTGATCTGTTCATAGCTGTTAGGTTTTTGTCAGAGCTCCCTCTTGGAGCTTCCTCATGAAAGGTGCTTCTCTAAGAAGGGGAGGCCGGAGGTTTTCTAGAGATGTGACCAGGCCATTTCAGACACAGAGCTTTTAAAAGGAGAACCTGCTTTGTTGAGTAGAAGCTGCAGGGTCATGGTGTGGCAGTAGATCCCTTGTTACCTTTTATTTGGTGCCTTCAGTTGAGTTTGAAGAGGGGTTCTGATCTGTCACGTTTGTTACCCTGCATCATCTGTAAACCTGTCTCCCACACTGTATTGTGCACCTGGGGAGCACTGCTGTGGCCGGCCCTGTCCTAGGGTGGAAGAACTCACTGCTCACTTTCCTAAGCTTGATCCTGGAAGTACTTTTCCAGAACAGCAAAAGCTGCTTATATAAGCTTTTTAAAAACAAGCTATATATTTTTTCCAAGATTAATAAAACTAATTTGTACTCATTATAGTCTTTGGTGTTCTACCAGATCTATGAGCTGAAGTGACAAATTGCTGTTTCTGTCAAAGGGAGAAATAACTTGAGTGTGTAGATCTTAGAGTATTTTGGGTTTCTGTGACTATATAGTTGTTCAGTAAAATTGATTGCTGTCTTTGCATTTTAGTTATGAGACAGCCAGTGTAGCACATTGGTTTTCTCTTGCAGCGTAACGATTGAGTACAGATGTAGCAGCTTAGCCTTGGGCAGTGAGGCCAGCAGTCTGGGGAGCTTGACTGGGCTGTGTGTTCAGGGTCTCAAAGAGAGGGTGGTGGCTGGCTGGGCTTGGAGGGAATCTTGGGGCGAGCCTTTGTTTCCACGCTCCCAAGGTAGTTGTCAGGACTGAGGGTCCTTTTTTCCTGGTGCTGTTGGCTAGGTGTCCGTCTTTGCTCCTAGCGCCACTCTGTTCCTAGCCATGGGCCCTTCATCTTTCTGCCAGCAGGGGTGCACCTGTGTCCAGTCCTGCTCCACACCTCTGACTCCTCTTCTGTTCCTAGCAGCAGGAGGGTTTTTGGAAAGGGCTCATAATTAGATAGGGCCCACTCAGCGAGTCTCCCTTTGAATTCACTCAGGGTCAACTGATTAATATCCTGAGCTACATCTGTAAGAATCCATTTGCTGTGACTTGTAACAGCATGCCCACGAGGATGTCCTGTCACATTCCAAGCCCCGGGCTTTGGGGTGAATTCGGAAGACCTGTTGGAATTCTGCTTCAGGTAGTATTGAGAACAAGGCTAGAGTATCTGGTGACTGAGGTATAGTCTGGCTCTGCACCTATAGATGGGTGGCCCCAGCCTCCTTTCCATCTTTAACCAAGTCATGTGAAACAGAGGGGAAAGGCGACTAGTACCCTCCCCCCAGCTGTGCTAAGGGTTAATTGAAGCAGGGTGTCTGCGATAACAGGTCCTTTCACAGTTCTAGGGTGTCTTAGTGCTGACGTGAGCATGACAGGGACAGCACTGGCTCTGCGGGGACGTGAAGTAGGGTAGAGATGGCAGGAAGGTGTTCGGCCTCTGAGACAGGAGAGCTGTTCCGGGCATGGCGGGAGAGTTGGGGGACTTACTGTTGATATTCCCAGTGATGTCACCTGTTTTCTGACGAGTCGAAGTAGCTGGGTTATATATGGTTGGCTTCGTCCCCAGTCAGGCATGTCCTTCTCAGAATGCCCCAGCCAAGCTGTGGCCAAAGGCATGTTGTCAGGTTGCATCTGGCTACTTTTTATTCAGGTGAGACATGAACATAGCCTTTAATTTGTTCTTGACTTGTTGTTCTCCTGTTGTGCTGCCTGCTGTGGGATGGCCCGGGTGGCCTGTACCCCCCGTCCTGCCAGCCTGTCCTCGGGCACTGATCATGCCACCATCCTGCTGAACAGCTGCCCTGGACAGGCCCCAGTTACTCAGAGGGCTGTGTCCTGGAGCTTTTCCATGGTGAATAGGAAGTCTCCTGCCCCGCCCTTGGACTTTACATTGCAGGTATGTTGAACCACTTGAGGTGTCCTGGGTAGTATTTACTAATTGGCTCATCAGAAAATAGTGGCGTGTGTTCTGTGCCTCTGTCGTGCTAGTGGCTTCATGTGTGGTGTTTCAATGTTATAATGACTTAATGAGCTGAGACCAGAGCTAGAGGGGTTCAGGAACACAGCCCTGGTCACTTGGCCAGGGTCAGGCAGGGCGTCCTCCTCGAGGGCCCTTCCTGATGTCTGTCCTGGGTGTGCTGGCAGCCCCTCATGGAGCCGTTCACCTGCATGGGCTCTGCACACCCCCTTGTCCCTGCCGCTTCTCTCTGTGGCTCTGTGCATACTGTGTCTGCGTGTGTTAGTGTGAGGGCAGGTCGTGTCTTCGTTTGAGTTTCTGCTGTGTCTCGGTTCAGGGGCACCGAGTAGATGCTGATGGAATCGGTAAAGAACACAGTGTGGAGCCCTGGCCACACTGGCAGTGGGAGGGCTTGGAGCATCCGTAGAGCCTGTGTAGGTCTCCTCACTGCCCTGTTCACACCGTTCTGTCTGGTCAGCCCTTCAGAGCCTTGTGTCATTGGACTCCTTGCAGCTGGACAAGGAGTCTTCTCCCTTCTGATGAGGCGCGTCAGCCTGAGGGGACAGGTAGCCAGCTGTGCAGCACTGGTTAGTGGGGCAGCACTGGTCCTGCCTCTTCTTGGGGCAGCTGCCTGGGGGTCTGGCGGTTCTGCTGTCCCAGGAAGCTCTCTGTCTTTCTTACCACTTTGGGGCACCCGGAGCCTGGTCCCACAGCCGAATTTGGCAAGTGTCTGTAGCTCTGTTGTGAGGAACTGTGTGTCCTGCAGACAGCAGCAGAGCAGCACTACAGCTCTGTGCAGTGTCCTCCACCTCCCTTTGCAGAGAGGGGAAGTCCTGTCGTTCTGCCCTCCCCCCCACACCCCCATCGTGGAGATCCTAGGAGGATCTAGGGAAGGGTGGGCATGTGTGTAACCAAGTAACTGTTTTGTTTCCTAATCTAGAAGAGGTCCAGATTCTGTGCTTTTGGCAAACTGGTTCTAGGTCTGGCGGTTTTGGAAACCGGTCAGGTTGAGGCATCTAATGGAGATGAGACAGGTTGGATGTGTCTTCTGCTTGTGTGTGGTACTCTCAGAGGAGGAGGGCAGGCCTGCAGTGTGCTTGCAGTTGGCTGCCTAGGGGCTGTTGCTGTGTACATGTGTGTACGTGTGTGTGTTGAGGGGGGAGGAGGTGGGGGCTTGTCCAGACAAGCCAAGCTAGTTTGGCTGGCTGCACACTTGTCCTCAGTGTCGCACAGAAGGGCTCTCCCTAGCCTCAGATGTATCTTGACTGGCGCAGGCCACTGGGGAACACTGTGTAGGAAACATGGATTTTCCTGAATGATACTAGGTTACATGGGTATTTTTTACTTTGCAATTGGCAGGATGGCTGTTGTTGGCCAACTGGGGGTGGGTGGAAATGGTTTGAGGGTTTCTTATTTTTCAGTAAGGCCTTGTGAAAACTATCAGGACTGGTGAGTGGGAGCAGCATGAATCTGGAGCTCAAGCATGTATGGTCTGAAGAATCCTGAGGGGTTTCTGTGCTCAAGAAGGTGCTGGTCACTTACTGTGGTACCTCTTCTTCCTCTTCACTGCCTTGTTTGGGGCTGCTCTGAATGTCTGACCCTTTACTTCTCTCCTTTGGTTTTTAAAAACAGAATCCCAGTTGGTGTTTCCGGGAAGGGGATACCCCCTTTTCATGACGGGTAGTTGCCCTGTGGTAGTGCCCCACAGTCCTTAGGTCCTGGGAACCAGCGAGAGGACCAGTTCCCAGTGGGTGATGACAGAACAAACCCCATGGCCTCTCAGACCATGTTTAGATAGGAAATATGCCCTTAGTATTTTTTTTTTAAATAGTTTTCTAGCCAGAATATGTATTTCCAACCTATTTTGTGAGTGTGTGCTGGGTGTTTTCTTGTTCTCTAAAGAAACTAACTGGTCTGTCCTTGACGTAGCAGGACAGGACTTGCTGTGGCATCAGTGTTTCGACCTCGAGGCTGGGGCACATGTCTCCTTCCCCTCAGGGAGGATGTGCAGGTTAGAACCGGTAGTGTCTGCTTGGGTGGCAGTGTGGAGCTTTTAAAATACTGATTCCAGGGTCCCTCCTGGACAGTTAGACTTAGGTTTGTTTTTTTTGTTTCTTAAAGATTTTATTTATTCATGAGTGCCAGAGAGAGGCAGAGACCTAGGCAGAGGAAGAAACAGGCTCCCTGCAGGGGAGCCTGATGTGGGACTCAATCCCGGGACTGTGGGCATGACCTGAGTAAAAGGCAGACGCTCAATCACTGAGCCATCCAGGCATCCCTTAGTTTGGCTTTTAAAGCTAACCCACTTGGGTCCCTTGGATTTGGGTTTGGTGAGGTCAGGAGAAGGAATTGTTGGTTTTCCCCACGCTTGCAGGAGAGCCGAGGACCCTGCCCAGCTAGCATGGGCAGGGAGGGAAGCGTGCTTTGTCTGGCCTCCTCCTTGTGGGGCTGGGCCCACCCAGGGCACAGAGGGTGTGGAGAGGCGGTGAGGCAGCTGTGGAGGCCCCGAACTGACATGGGGCCTTTGGGATTGTTCTTGTTGAGTCCTTGTGTGGATGATGAAGGAATGCTTTTCTACTTAAAAGGTCCTGAGGGTAGAATGGGTGTCCAATGAACTTCCTAACCTGCCTCCTGCCTTTTACTTGGAAACACGTAAGCTGACTGCGTGAAAGGTTAGTGCCAGCGTCTTGTGCCCTTCACTTAGTTTACTATAGAAACACTTTACCCTTTCCTCTGAGTATTTAGGTACTTTTATTTTGCTGGTCATTTAAACTATGGAGTAGGCCTCAAGATCCTTGCCTCTGAATACCTAGCATGTACATCTTTAAAATGCGGAACGTTCTCCTTTAGTTTCCAGAACAGTTCTTCCACCTTTATCATTTGTTAGCACTTTGGCGTTTTTGAGGAGGCCAGGGTGGCTCTCCTGTAGAGTGTCCTGTGGTCTGGGTGGCATCTGGTTCAGGATAATCCTTTTCAGTAAGAAGCCTACACAGGTGCTGATAGTATTTCCACGGGTCCTATAGGGATGTCCTTAGTGCTCACCTTTCATACCGCCTGTGCTAAGCTCCATCATGTGGCTAAGATGACATCTGCTGGACCTCTGCATTGTAAATGTGCCCTTTCCCTGTGTACCTAGCATGTAACCTGTGGGGTGGTGCTCCAAAGCCTTTCACATGATGCTCTTAGCATCTCATGATGGTCCTTTTGAAGTAATTGCTACTGCGGTGGCAGCCAGGTTGTCCTGGGGCCTTCTGGCCTGCACTGCCTTTGGGACATTAGGTCGGGTCAGCAACATTTGAGGGTAGTGATCGGCATCCAAGTTAGAAAGTTGTGTTTTGGTCTGTGGGAAATTACCTCTGCTTTGCAGAATCTAAGGTAATACAGTATCTGTGAACTTAGCCATTCACTTCTGAGCTCTCTGTTACCTGTTTGAAGATTTTCCATCCAGCAGAAGTCAGTCTCTGACTCCGCCTGCCCCCACAAGCTGCATTTTATCCATGTGGACTTCAGGAGTGAGTAGGAAAGTTAATTGAAGAGAAAGGAAAAAATACAGATAAGACTGTGGTGTGTATGAGGAGAAATGATAGAAATGCAGAAGTAGAAAGTTTTTAAAACTGAATACCAGCAACTTCATGGGGATGGTGACTGCTGAGTGGCTCCCAAGTGCCAGGACAGCCATAGGGCAGTGCTAAGAGGCAGATGCAATTAGCCCTGGGATTGGAGGGGACACCGACCTAGAGAGAGGGTCAGAGAGGTGCATGGCTTGTGTTGACTAAGTTTCAGAACTGGTATTTAAATCCAGATCTAGGAAGAGGCCAGTACTGCTAAGTTTAGAGTAACTGCTGAAACCAAAGAACGGTGGTGGTGCAGCTGGTCAGTGCTCTGCACATGGAAGGGCGAGGGGCCTTTCAGGCAGCTGTGTGATGCAGTGTCTGATTCGTAACCACACTCCTCTAGAGACAAGCAGTCTGCATTGCGCAGTCGGTGCATGCAGTTTTATGCGTGATTTAGCCAGTGTCCCTGCATCCCTGCACAGTTTTAGCGTCTGCATATCCTCCATCGTTTTGGGTATGATATTCAAGTTACATGAAGCCATTCAGTGTAGTGAAGGATTTGTAACCTGGGAAAGACTTAGAGAACAGCTTTTTTAAATGCTTGAGTAAATGCCATCCTTTTTGGCATTTGCTAATTGTTTCTCAGTGGTGAGTTTATTAAATTGCTTATAATATAAAACTTTTTTTTAAAATTTATGGACCGTTGTCAGGAGTTTAAAAAACCTCAAACAGTTGTTTGAAGGTCCAGGGCAAGGCCATTTAGGGGATGGGAAGCCTGTATGGTGGATTTCACATTGCCCCAACTTTGACATCTCTTTGTAAGAGAAGACCTGGAAACTTTAACTTCTTCTAAAGTGAAACTTAATGTGTTCAGGATGTCTTTCAGCGTCTTGTTGGGATTACAGTTTAGACCCAACCCTGGAAGAGAGAAGAGGGCACGTCCTGTGCCTGGAGATGTACCATTTAGGTAGAAGGAGATCCTTTGACTATTTTTTGGATAGAATAAATAGAAAGAAATTGAAGAACAGATTTTATTTCATTTCAAGTGAAGAATGGGGAAGGTGTTCATCAGTCTGTGCACAGTTGACGAGGATGTTCTTGATCTCTGCTTTGCCCTGAGGGCTGCACAGATACACAGGGAAAGAGTTCCCTGGAAGCTTCAGGATCCTTGGGTAGCAAGTAGAACAGATATGTATAAATAACCAGGATCCAGGGCGGAGGCTGTAAGCCCTGCAAGAGGGGCAGTGACATGGGGCTGGGATGTAGAGAGTATCCCTTCAGATGACCAGGCCCAGGAAGGTGAGTGGGGAGACACCTGCATAGGTAGAGTCGGCTGCAGCCTCCTTAGTTGGTCCTGGTTGAGTTGAACCAACGAAACATCCTATATTTGATGATGTCCTGAATAGGAATCGACAGAGAAGCTGAATTGTGGCATTCTGGTCCTTCCTTTCTTGGGATATGTGATAGCCTTGAACTTGAGAAAGTTTTTAGTGTTGGAGACTAATAGGGAAGGGTGCTCAGTCTAGGTGCCCAAACTCTTGAACACGTCTGGAGTGGGGACCAGTAAATAGTAGAGTGTTCCAGAGAGGGAATGTGCTGGCAGGCACGTGGTAGTCCTGTCCTGTCGTTGTGCTCATGCAAGCCACTCAAATGGTACTTCTTTAACAACATCCTCATCTGAACATCTGTCTGGGTGTTTTGATGACCTCTGTTCAAGTTTCCTGTCAAACACCAACTACTGTCTTTTCTTTTCTTTTTTTTTTTTTTCTGTCTTTTCTGACCACTTAAAACTTTTCTCATCTGGTGTAAGTTCTGTGTGCATAGCACTGAACAGTTTAGAGAGTACTTTGTCATTTTGTCATTGTAAAAGCTGATTTTCTTGAAGCCCTTTGGATTTTCACCTAAAAGTCGTATTCCGATCCACTTCCTCCTCTGTTCCACTGTGGCTGGCTTTCTTTGGATCCTCATAAAAGGGAAAGATTTATAGTCTGTTTGCCCTGCCTCCCAGCTCTGATTCCAGTTTTCACTAATTGCATTGTCTGGTGAATCTAAATCTTTGAGTACTTTTATAAATGTAAATAATATACTGGAAATCTGTATTTCCCAGTTTT
Source organism: Vulpes lagopus (assembly GCF_018345385.1). Classification (NCBI taxonomy): domain Eukaryota; kingdom Metazoa; phylum Chordata; class Mammalia; order Carnivora; family Canidae; genus Vulpes; species Vulpes lagopus. Next base: position 2,253,037 of record NC_054839.1, on the reverse strand, counting down.
TCATCTTAGGGCTTGCACCTATGTGGAAGAGAAGAACCTGAGTGACTCCATGAGACCTAGGGAGCAGCTTACAGAGCAGGGCACTTTGTTATGGCCGTTTGTGGCGGGCTTGGCCATGTTCTCCCTGGGTGCTCAGCGCGTAGAGTTAGTGTCTGGAAGTTTCCTGTCTGCTACACTGCCCCTTTCCTGGTACTCTGGCCAGAGAGGGCAAGCTTTTCTTGGGCTGTTTTTTGTACTCTTTGGTGCATCTGTGTGTTTCACTCAGTCTGGGGCATTTGAAGCAAAACAAAACAAAAAACCCACAAAACCTAGAGAACCCACTGCCATGTTTCTTGGGTCTTGAAGAAAGCCAGTCTGCATTCTTCCAGCTCTGAGTTACCTTAATCTCTCTTCTATATGTAGTACCCAGGGCTTTTAGCTGTGCTTTGCTGGAGGAATAGGGCAGTGTGTTTCATCTCATTACTGTTTATCCGTGGGTTCCTATTCCTATCCGTGAATAAAGGTCCCGTAGCTGACCTGAATGCACAATTGTTTAGTTGAGGGACAGACAGGCCCAGGATGGCTTCACTGTAGGGCTGAAGCTGGGAGCAGTTGGGTGAAATTGGGGTCGGGAGGTGGTGGTCTGGATGCCTTCCGTGAGTAGGGCAGAGGATTCCTCTGTGTACCCCAGTTACCTGTCTCCAGCTGGGGTGGTCTGGGCTTGAAGTTGGTGCTGGAACTTGCAGGGTATTGTGTTTTGGGTGGAATTGCCTTCTTTTTTCCTCTTCTGTTTCTTTTCGTGGGTCTGATAGCACCTGGAGCTAGTCGCTTGTTAGGGACCCAGGGTAGGCAGCTGGCTTTCCTTACCGGGGTCTTTCCTTCTAGCAGCTCCCAGAAGAATAGGCTGCTTTCCTGTCGAGATGGTGGAAGAATGGTGCTTACAAGTGTGGGTTAGAACACCTGGCCTTCAGGAGCCCATCTTCTTCCTATTCTCAAGAATTTCCTGAAGCCTCCTCTAGATTGCTTTTGGCCTTCAGCCATGTAGCCTATAGCACTGTGATAGATTCTTCCTTTATTATTATTTGAAGCCTTTTCTGTCGTTTTGGTGGGATCTTGAGAGGGATGAGAATAGTGTGCGTTCTCACTTTACCATCTCTGAGACCTTTTTTCCAAGTTGAGTTTTGTAACTATGTGCTCCAAGTTTTTATTTTTTAAAAGATTTTATTTATTTATTCATGAGAGACACAGAACGGGGCAGAGGGAGATGCAGGCTCCCTGTGGGGAGCCCAATGCGGGACTCAATCCCAGGAGTCTGGGATCGTGCCCTGAGCTGAAGGCAGATTCTCAACCTCAGCAACCCAGGCGTCCTAACTTTAAGTTTTTAATGCAATGTACTCATGACCTTTCTGGCTCTAAATATTAGTACCTAGCTTATTTTAAGCTCTAGCAAGTTGTTTATCTGCCCAGACTGCTGTAGGGCAGCTGGTGGAGGGCTCTTCTTTGCACGTCTGCCTCCTTGGCAGTGGCAGACAGACTAGGGGCCTGGGGTAAGCTGGTGGGTGCTGTGTCTGTGCGGGTATGTTGGAGACCACTTCCCCTTCCCACTGTTCTGCTTGCTGTGGACTTGCACACGTGTGTACGTGGCTGAAGAAAAATGCAGTGACTGATCTACTTTCCATCTTTGTTTTCCTGCGACTTTTGTCATATGGTCTTTTGGAGCCTGGATTTGTCCTTTGTAAAAATTGTTGTGAAGCCTTCAGCACAGCACCCAGGCCTCACTGGATGGTCCCTCCCGCCTCTATCCCTGGTGGTGCTTCTGCATCTCTGGCGGTTTCTGCTTGTGACCATTGCCCCTCCATGAAGGGTGAGGACTAACTGGTGCTTTCTTTGTGCTAGTTATCTTCCCTCCCTCCTTAGGATTTTTGTCACCCCGAAACTCCCTAAAAGATGTGGCTGGGGTTTCTTTTTATATGAGTGGTTTCTGTCCTCTTCCGTGTTTGGGTGTTAACAGTGGAATCCACAAAACGGAATCTGCTTTAATTCTTTCTTTCTTTCTTTTCTTTCTTTTCTTTTCTTTCTTTTCTTTCTTTTCTTTCTTTTCTTTCAATTCTTATTTTAAACTGGAAATTTGGGGGCACGTTGGGTGACAGCAGTATGTATTGATAGAATTCACTGTCAAACTAATTTTATCCCTGGAGTGTAGGCGTAGGCAGAATCAAGGACAAAGCCTACAGAAGCCGAGGCGGCGAAATCCCTGCCGGGTCCTGTCCCTCACATATCCCCATCAGTATGGACCATTTGCATTAAACTTAAATAGCATGACTTAAAGATTTCTCTCTCCTCATCGCACAAAATCAGATTCCTTCTGACAATGTGATAGGAGAAAACTATTTTTAAACTTTGTGAACCACACTCCAGAACTCTGCCAAAAGTAAGTTTCTTGCATCAAAAATAGCTTTCTTATAAGCTCCCTGGAGAGCTGGCTCGTGTTCGGAATATTAAAGCTAGGGGAGTTGAACGTGCTTGGCCAGCTGCACCTGTGGAGCTTTCTGTCCATTAGCCCTGAGATCGTAGAGAGCATTCTTTACATTCTCCAGTATTTTCTTCTTGAGTCTAACAGGGGTGTCCTCAGCCAATGGCATCATCCAGGTGTGCATGTCCTACTTCTTCTGGTTGGCGCCGTAGGCCAGAGGTGAGGGTGCTGGGTGGTCTTTGATCCCGCCGAGTCACTGTTGCTGTTGAGCCTCTGGGAAGGGTGTGGACAGCGGCCCGGGTAACCTAAAGACCAGCACTACTGTGTCTTCCTCTTGTCTGCATCTGTGCATCCATCCCTCTTGTCTGCATCTGTGTAGCCCTGCTGCTGTGTGGCCCCCCGCCCCCCTCATGGGGAGGCCCAAGCATGTTTGCCCTTGGCTCTCCTTGCTGCTCTGCCTTTTTGGCTGTGGGGTTGTGTCGGACTCAGGGCCAGCCATATGCTGCTCACATGGCAGGCTTGTTGGCTGTGGCCTGGGGCTGCTGTGCCTCACCAAGAAGAATGTTCCTGAATCTGCAGCCCACACTGAAGAAAGGAGACTAAAAGGATGGCCCCAAGCTTCCAATTTCTGTGCAGCAGCTCTTGCTTTTTTGACTTGTTAATTACATGAACCAGTGCTGTTGTAAGCCAATTTGAGTTTCACTTACAGTTGAAAGATTTGACTGATGACTTATATGATGTATAAATGATTTTTGTGCTATAAACTTTGCTTATTTATTTTATTATATGGAAGATAGTTCCAATTTCCAGTCCTGAGTTCAGAAGCCAGAGTGAGGCAAGCCTGCCAGTGTGGGGGTGAAGGGGCCTCTCAGGTCTTACTAGTTGCTGACCTTAGTGGGAACCTTGTCCCCCTTCTTTGTCAGGTGTGTGCACCTGACACCAGCAGAATGGCTTTTAGAGCTAACCCACCTGGTTAGAAAGTATGGTCACTGGATGTGAGAAGAGCGATGGCACATGAGGGTATGACTTCCATGGTGGGTAGATGCACTGGTGGTTCTTGAGCACTGTCCTTCCTGCTAAAGGTGGGGCCAAGGCCTCTTCCCTTGAGGGATCATGCTGCAGTGGTCTCCTGAACAGCGTGGCTTGTGGGTCTGCAGTTCCTGGGTCACTGGCACCATGGTGTCCTTCCTGTCACGTGCTTGTATCCCTCCTCTCGGGTGGCCACCCTCCATAGCCATTGTTCTGATGTAGCCCTGGGGATGCATTCAGGCCACCTCTCTGAGAGACCAGAGTTGTGTTCCCTCAGTGGGGCTACTTGGAACTCCTGGTGCACACCACCTGAGAGAGAGCTAGCTCTAGCCTCGGTCTGAGGTTCTCTCAGGTTGTGTAGACACGGACAAGTAGTACGGACACCTACAGGTTAAAGGTGGTGATGCCAGTCTGGTGGCTCTCCTGACCCTGCCTGCTTGCCTGCCTGCTTGCTAGCTCCCAGGGCGCCTGGCACAGGTTTGGGTCCATCCAGGGTGGATGAGCAAGAATGAACTTTTGCAGGCTGGCTGATAGATACCTTCTTGGAGGCTGCTATAAGGCATCGCCCTCTAGCAGGTACATGATGACTGTGTCCAGAGTTTAGGAAGGGAGGAAAATCTTGTTTGCTCTGGATTGAGAAGTACTTTGTGGGGAACAGTTTTTTCTATTTTGAATAGTGGAGAAGTCTGTGTCTCAGCCAGCAAAGAAGAGGATCTGGCCTTTTAGCCTTCAGTGTTAACATGGCCTAACTCTAAGTGGCCTGCTTTATTTAATTTCTTTTTTGTTGTTGTTTGAAGATGTAGCCTCTCCCCTTCAAGAATCCGTTCTGTTGGGGGCAAAGTGTGGCATACGAATGCATAACCAGTTCTTGCCAGATGCGTTAATCAGCAACCCCCACATCTCCAAGGCTTAGAACACCAAAGGTTTATCCTCCTGGTTATGTGTTAGCTGCAAATAGGGCATTGCTGTGCTCGGAGGCTCATCTTTCTTCCAGGATCCGGGCTGATGCAAGGCCCAAACTGGAGCTGCTTCCATTCTCATTGAAAGGAAAAGATCAGAACGTTGGTCGAGACACCCCAGGACTCCTCCAGCTTCTGCTTGGGCTGCTCTGTGTTGTTGTGCTCAGAGCTGCTGCGTGTCTGTGTGTTCATGTCTTGTTGGCCGGAGCCCATGGGGAGGCGCAGCATTGGGTGGGGAGTGAGTGGGGGAGCATGTCAACGCAGCCAGGTGCAGTGACCTTGAGTTAGAGAAGTTGGAAACTAGTGTGATGAGTGTGACAATTCTAGATCAGGTCAGCATGTGCTGACTTGTGCCTTTGAAACCTACTTACTTTACAACAATATTCTGTTGGTTAAGGTTTTCCTGAAAACCACAGTGGCTCCTTCTCCTAAAACAGTCATCCTGTATCTAGGTAGAGGTATATGCATTTAGAAGCTCTCGAAGTAACCACAGGGGGTCACCCTCCTGGCACTGCCCTGCCAGATGGACACCAGTGATGTTTGGTTGACATTTGTGACCCCACCCCATCTTCCTTTACAGGTGAGCCACCTTCCTGATTTCTGGTGTGAGTTGAGCTGAACTAATGTGACCATGTAAATACAGAGTATGTCAAAATATTTTTAGAGAACCAGCAAGGCTGGTTAAGTTAAGGCTGGAAAGATGAATCTGGGCCAGATTCTCAGGTCTTCGACGGTCTGTGTTAACCCTTCTGGTGATGTCATGGAGCATATTTCTGGGGGTTAGTGGTCAGGGTGGTGGGTGCTCTGAGGGGCTGGTTTCTCTGGGCCTCTGCCAGGCAGTTCAGGGAGGAATGCTGGGCAGGTGGCCTCTCAGGCCAGATGGTGCCATCCTAACACAGATGGTGTGCCTTCTCCCTAAGGCTGAGTGTCGCACATCAGAGACCACATATGGTAGTCACCTTCTTTTGGAAGCCCTTTCTGACCTCTTGTGGCAGGTGCTCGTGAACCAGAGCTGCTGGCAGCCTCTGATCTCTTCCAAGGGCAGGCTGCAGCTTGGGTATACGCTTCTCTCGCCTCCTGGTGTGAGGGGGGTCCTGCCAGGCCTGTGGCACTTTCCTTTGCCTGTCTTCCTGTTATCCAGACCTGGGAGCCTCTTTTCCCTGGAACCTGGTGCCACAGGGGAATGCCTTATCCTTTGTGATGTCCTAAGCCCCCCGCCCCCCCTTTCTCATTTAGGCTTTACGGAAGTGTCTCAGAGAGCCAGCTTCTGAGCCTGCCAGCCTTCTCCTTGTTCCCTCATATGTTCTTTTCTGCTGCTGGCTCTTGACTCTGGTTTGCCTTTCCTCCCAGTTGATGGTCCTCCTGTAAGTGGTGTCCTGTGTCAGGAGTGCTCTTGCAGGTGGGCTAGTTAGGGTTTCACTTCCTGGTCAGGTGAGCTGGGTATCCGGGCCTCGCAGAGACCTTACACAGGAGCGGCACTTAGCGGCCCGCGCTCCCGTGTCGTCCCTCCCTGCCCTCCTTTCTGGTTTGGATTGGGAGCTCCAAGATTTGCCCCAGTCACAGTGGCTGCCCACACCCACACCTCTGCCACCTGTGCTGCTTGGCTTTTTTCCTACTGTTAAAAATGGGCTCGGGTTGAGGTCGACCAGGATTCCTATCCTGGGAGTGAATTATGTGAAAAGGCTTTGAATAGTTGAGTGTTGGGCACACAGCACAGGGAATGACTGTTCTGCAGAAGCATTCACAAATAGGGGTAGCTGTTGTGACCGTGTGGAGTCATGGGCAGCAGGTGCCGCTCGCTCCAGCTGTGAGCAGAGGGGAGTACAGGCTGGGGCGGGGTGCCACCGTGTCTGCATTGTCAATGTGGGAAGATGTGAGCAAGAGGGCTAGACTGTCAGAAGCAGGAGCGTCAGGGGTGGGAATTCTGGATGGGAACCCAAGCACCTTGGTGGAGTAGGGTGGTTTCCTATGGGAGTGGGAGCTGGAACCGGGCTGGTGCACAGTAGGGGAGGGCAGTGCCTGAGGGTGCGGGGGTGCCATGTGCAAACCTGCACTCCCTTCTCTAACTGGTCTATGTATGAGGTCTCTTGCTCCTGAACACCCCCAGTCATTGAGGATGCTTTTTCTTGGTAGCTGTGATTTAGAAAACAAATTTCTTTGGTAGAATGTAGTTATTGATATGTCAGTTTTATAGGCAAACCACAGGCTTGGTGTGCAGGATTCAGAGTTTTTATTTTTTGTTTTTTATTTTTTATTTTTTGATTCAGAGTTTTAAAATCTCATTCCTTCTCTGACATACAAGACCTTTGCACGTTGCTGCTTCCTGTCCTTGTTATCGCCAGCGTGTGTTCTTCTTTCCTATTGGAAGGATGAGAAACCGGAGATGCAGAGGGCTTCTACACCTGCCCTCAACTGAGGACATAACCGACAGGGGGCAGCCTTCCAGCTTCCCTTGGAATTGCTTGGGGAGTGTTAACATTTTGCTATTGGGTGGGAGGGGGGATTTCCTCAGAGGTGCTGATTTAATTGGTCTGGGATTTGGCTTGAGTATCTTGGTTTTCTAAATTCCTGGAGCTCCTCCCATGCAGCCTCCCCTGAGAACTGCTGTTCCCTGTGCCCGCTGAGGAACACTGGCTCCTGATCCCAGCCAGGGTGGGCCTGTGCTGCTCTTCCGGCAGCAAGGTTAGGCCATGAGGTGGGGCAGGTACCCTTAGGTCCAAGTGCCTGGGACAATTTAGTGTGCAGTGTCTCTTGATCCTTCTCCTACATGTGGAGTGGCTTTGGCTGAGATCCTTCTATAAAAGTTCTCAGACTTTGCTCTTATTCCCATAGTACAAACTTTGCTTTATACTCGAAGATTTTTCTGGTTTTGTTTTTTTGTTGAATAGATTCCTGATTCAGGAAAGAGTCTGCTGTCTCTTTCTAAAGAAGAGCTTTAGTCAAAACATTCATCAATTGAGAATGTATGTTTATGTATGTTTTTCCTCAGTGACAAGTGGTTGTCTCCTCTCATTGTGTAGTTTCCTGTTACAAAATGCAGTGCATGTGTGAATTCACTTAGGTTATGATGTCACATTGAAGCCCATTGGTGGGCAGCTTCAGCCAACCAGACGCTTCCTGGTATCCAAGTGAGAAAGATATGTAGTTCTGGAATAACAGGAAACTTCAGTATTCAACATCCTGTTTTTCTGGGTTTTGGGACTTGCTGCCTCACCACAATGAAGGTTAGTAGAATTCGTCTTGTAGAATACCACACAATTTTTCTATCTAAAATGAGATAGAATGACATGCAGATTAGCTAGTCCTGCATTTCACAAGTGAGGGAATGTTCATGTTCTATATATAAGGAAGCTGTGGCCTTTTGAGGTTAATACTCTTAATTCTCTTAAAAAACACAACTAAACTCGTTAAAAACGGTGGATGAATCAGCTTAGATAGTGCTCTCATTTTACTTGGAATTTCTTAAATATCAACAAATGAATTTTGTGTTGTAGAAGCTGATTCTAAAGACGCTCTGTTCTGAGGGGTAATTTTTCTGGCGTGAGGATCTGGCGTGAAATTGCCTTATTGTGTATGTCTGCTGTAAGAGAAATGGCATTAGGAACCGTACAGAATGCTTAGATGAGGCCACACTGATGCGCTAGGGCTCCATGTAGGTTCTTTCAGTGTTTAGAACAGTGAGCTGTGTGTTCAGCTATTACCTTCACTTCATGATTTGATGGCCTCCTTTCTTAAAGTTTTTCAGTTTTTGGTTTTTCTTTTTGCTTGCTCATGTTTAAATAAACCCGACCTCATGATTTTTACTCATTTCAGAAATTAAAGGCAGAGGACCGTCTAGTGAAGATTTTTTGAGAAAGACCGCAATTAGATTTGAAATGACTCCTCTTAGTTGCTCTTGATGTGAATGTCTCTCCTAGTGACACTGAGCACCACAGGGTGGATGGGTGGATTGATTGGTACATTTATAAATTCAGCCAACATTGGAGTTTTTACTGTGTGATGGCTGTTTTGCTAGATGTTAGACATCGTGAAATCTGGTTTTACAGACTTTACGGTGGCATACACACTTGGAACATAATGGTGTCATTTTCTTGAGTGCACTGGGAGAGCCTGATTAGGGCACCTAACCAAGACTGGTGGGGGAGGTGTGGCCGGGAGATGTCCTGTGAGGAAGAGTTAAGGGATGGGAGCCGGGAGGCAGGAAGAAGGGGGTTCCTGGCAGGATGTGTGAGATGGAGGAAGGGGGTGGGGAGAGGTGGGAAGAGATGGAAGGCAGCCTGGAGAGGAAGTTGCCCCCCCCCACTCCTTCCTGGGATGATTGGTGATGTTTGTTCATTTCTGCCCTAGTGCGAGAAACTTGGAAGGCTGTTTATGTGGTTTATGTTTGGATATCGAAGTACATCTTTGTTATTGACATCTCTGAAAGAGATGTGGGTGATTTGAGGATTAAAAATTTTTTTGTGGGGCACCTGGGTGGCTCATTCCGTGAAACCTCTGCCTTCCCCTCAGGTCATGATCTCGAGGTCTTGGGATGGAATTCCATGTTGGGCTCCCTGCTCAGTGTGGAGTCTCCTTCTCCCTCTCCCCACCACCTCCTGCTCATGCTCTCTCTCTTGCTCTCCCTTGCAAATAAATAAATTCTTTTTTTAAAAAAAATATTTTGTGTGTGGGGATTACTTGATGATCAGAAGGTATCTGTAGTCTTCAGGCAGTGTTTGGGAGTGAGCTGTGTGTGTATAGTGTAGCGTATACACTGAAGACCAGCTGGAATGTATCTAGGCAAGCTCTTGTGCTCTTCTAGCTTGTGTGTGTCTGTGTGCAAGAGTGCCAGGACGGACTCCCACGTGTGCCAGGTCTGTAGGTGGTGGAGGTTGGAGGAGATGCAGACTAGATAGTTGGGGTGTGTGTCCTCAGGGCTGTGCCTAGAGGGCAGAGGTATCCCCCTTCTGAACCTGCTTTTTCCTTCCTACTACTGTCAGTTCTATGTTTCTCTTGCTGTGCTTTGCTTGTGGAAGGGCCTGTGGCTGGGATGGGATTGTGAAGCCAGCTCTGCCTCCTGAGGGCCAGTAGCTACTGCTCCCTAGCCTGGAGGGCTCTGCCCAGCCAGCTGAGGTGTTTGGGACCATGTGGGGAGTTGGCAGGTAAGAAGCTGGTCTCACGCTCTGTGTCCTCGATCAGAATGTTCCTGAATGAGGGAACTGATAGGACCCCGCCCCTGTGTGGGAAGCTGCATCCCTGGTCTTCTCCTTCTGGGGGGCCTGCATCTTTAGGACTTGCTCAGGGAATCCTGCCACAGTCCTCTTGTTGCTGTGAGAACTTTGTTTATCCTGTACCTAACATATAAGACCCTACTAACTTGTTTAATTTTTCCTTTCAGACATTTGATGCAAATGATTTGTATCAGGGGCAGAATTTTAACAAGGTCCTCAGTTCCTTGGTGACTCTAAACAAAGTAACAGCAGGTAAGAATTTTCTGTTGAACTTGAGGGGGTGGGAAGGCAAAGGGGCAAAAACATTTGCTCTTTGGTTGGCAAGGCAAAAATGAGCATTACTGAATTGTAAAAATAAGCAATCACGTTACATTTTTGGTTGTGATTTTTGCTATGATTTTTTTTCCTTACATGATCAAAGTCTTAGGGCCTCTGGTGGGTAGCAGGTGTTCTCCTTTCTTCGGACATAGGTCACATGGGCAGATTCATGGGCTGTCTTGGAGCTAAGAGCACTTTCTCTGGATTTTTTTTTTTTTTTAAAGAATTTTTATTTTTTACTTATGATAGTCACAGAGAGAGAGAGAGAGGCAGAAACACAGGCAGAGGGAGGAGAAGCAGGCTCCATGCACTGGGAGCCCGACGTGGGATTCGATCCCGGGTCTCCAGGATCGCGCCCTGGGCCAAAGGAAGGCGCCAAACCGCTGCGCCACCCAGGGATCCCCTCTTTCTCTGGATTTTTATTCAGTTTATGCTGATCAAAGCTCATATCTAGGGAACAGATCCAGTCAGTGACTGTTTTTAAGATGTGACCATGACAAGGAAGTAGCCTGTGAATTGGCCCCTGTAGTAAAGCCATACCTGGGCCAGGCTTCCTGAGGGTTATAGGGTCCCCAGGCTGTGTGTTTTGCAGTGTCGTGAGCTCGGGTCATCCCTCAGTGGAGGGGGCTGAATGGAGCTGGAGACCCAGGGTGCTTCCCTTCTGGGGTCCCTCAGTGAGGACAGGACAGCTGCTGTGCAAACTTTTTAAAGGGAGCCCCCGCACCATCTCTCCCGCACCCCCGCCTGCCCCCTGAGCACCCAGGAATTCTGTCTTTACAGAGCTGGGTGGATCTGAAAGGACTTTGTGGCTCTTGTGTTTTAAAGATTTTTTGTTTTGTTTTGTTTTGTTTTCCCATTTACCTTTGTACATTTTTAGTTTCAGATTTATGGGAGAAAGTTAGACCTTGAGGTCTCTTGATTAAAAAAACCTCAGGGGGATCCCTGGGTGGCTCAGTGGTTTAGCGCCTGCCTTTGGCTCAGGGCGTGATCTTGGAGACCTGGGATCGAATCCCACGTCGGGCTCCCAGTGCATGGAGCCTGCTTCTTCCTCTGCCTGTGTCTCTGCCTCTCTCTCTCTCTCTGTGTGACTATCATCAATAAATAAAAATTAAAAAAAAAAAAAAAAAAACCTCAGGTATATTTTGTGAGGGGCTCTTGTCCCTTGCTTCCTGGCCATTCAGATGGGAGTGTAGGGGGAAACAGAATCAGAATGTGGTGGGCTGCAACCCCAGCTTAGGGTGCGCTGTGCTCAGGGACTCTGGTGCCCCTTCTAGAACTTGTTTGCTGGGTTGGCTGTCTGGGTGCCACACCCCTGCCTGCGTGGAGGTGTGGAAGAGGGGGGTGCCACCCAGAGCCCCTGCCACTGCCTGCCATCCACAGGTAGGGCTTCTGATGTGGCTAGGTTTTCCCAGCTTGACTGCGCAATTTAAAGTTGAACATCTCCTAGGGCTGTTGAGGCTGACGTATCTGGGGAGTTCACTCAGCTGGTAAGTTAGTCCATCTGTGAGCAAATATGGAAAGGTGGGTGAGGATCTAAATCCAGGAGGAAGAGGGAGAGAGACCAGGATGGAGAAGGGAAGGGGATACAAAGATGTAAATAGTTGGGATCATCCTTCCACTTGATGTTTGCAGATAGAACTTCTGGGCATTTCATAAAGGTCATTAGACATTGAGGCTGCATTCTCTAGCCCACATTGTAACAGAGGTAGCTTTAAAGTTAAAACCTGATGAGGAAGGAATTCTGTAATGGTGGATGTAACGTGGTGACAGAAATCTTAGAATTGATCACTGTAGTCGAACGGGAGAAACCGATGCAGAGTGGGTGCAGTTGCATTTCTTCAGTGTCTGGGTCCTGCTTGCCAGCTGCTTTGATAACCACCTGTGCCTCAGTTTTCTCGGGGTGTCCTAGGACCACCAGGGGTCACTGTGCAGACAGGGATGAGAGGAGCAGACACAGAGGCAATCTACATGTCATTTTTTACGGAGACCCCTCTGCCTCCAGGGCTGCCACCTCTTTTGGCTCCCCAGGAGGGAAAAGGGCTCCTTTGGCCTTGCTGCTGCTTGCATGGTCTCCCTGCAGTTGAAGAACAGGTGCCAGGTTAGGGAAGATGAGGGGCAGGTGCCATGGGGCAGCTCTGGTCTGTGCCCTCAGGCAGGTGCTCTTCATAATGAATGTGGATGGAATCTGCTGTCTGCTGGGCATGATGCCATTGTTTTCATCCTGTCTGGTGCAGAGATATTGCTTCCATACCCTTGAGAGCATTGGACACTTAGTGGATGTAAGATGTTCTTGACAAAGACCTGTTTGGAAAGTTCTGAGATAAACTTGGTAAACTTGGTGTTCTTCCTTTCAGTGTTGACACTGTAAGCTTCTCAGCTAGAAAGAAGTTTCTGCCTTTTTGTTGTTTTGTTTTTGAGAGAATGCATGCTAGTGTACAAGGGGGAGGGGCGGAGGCAGAGGGAAAGAGAATTTCAAGCCCACTGTGCTGAGTGTAGAGCCTGATGTGGGGTTAGATCCCGGGACCCTGAGTTACAACCTGGCCTGTAAATCAAGAGTTGGACACCTAGCTGACTCAGCCACTCAGGTGCCCCGAGAACTTTCTGCTTTTATACTGGGCTGTTTGTTCTTAAATTTTGTTACTGAAGTCAGTGTGATGGAAATGACCCTGTCTTTTTTGATCTCACTTTTAAATGAACGCCAGCACAATTGCAGTTTCAAGTTTGTAGGCTTTGTGGGGAGAAGCGTGTTAGAATTTCCCTTCTGCCACCTAAAGACCCTTGTGTTCTTTGGGTATATTGATGAAAACTTTAAACTGAACAGACGACAGATAATGGGAAAATGGGATGTTATGAGACACATCCATTGCACTGAACAGTCCCTTAAAAGGTGGAGTCAGGTGAGAACAGAGGGGGTACAGCGAGTAGCCATTGTGGGCAGAATCTCCGTGGAATATCCTTGAGGGGGGCTGTTTTTTGTTTTTTGGCTTTTTTTTTTTTTTCCTTAAGGGCTGGTTTTGTGCTTGAGATTCCCAAGGCCTGTGTCTTGCTGTAGTAGAAAGCCCTGGCAATTTTTACAGCCTGAGGCAGGACCTGAGGGTGGCATCGTCTTTTAGAGATGCTCTGGTAGAGATGTAAGACTGGGCTGCCAGGGCTGTTTGAGGACTGGGTTTCCAGATACCAGTGTCTGTAGAGCCAGGTGGGCAGCAAGAAGGACAGAAGCCCAGGTGGGCTCCTCTCTGTGCATACAGCCCTACTTCTGTCTCAGGGAGTATAGGCCCTGGGGGTGCTACAGCCTGTGTGCTTCAGGAACAGTTGAAATCTGGGCCTTCTGTGAGAATGTCAGATTTGCAATTGACAGCTATAAAATTGGCAATGTTATAAGACACTATGTAAGCCAACCCCAACAGATCTGCCAGAAAAATAGGAACTGGACACTTCCAGCTTAAGGATATTCTTTTTTTTTTTTTTTGGTACTATTTTATTTATTTTTAGGGAGTGAGGGGGATGGGGTGGAGAGAGACTGAGAGAACCCCAAGCAGGCTCTGCACTCATCATGGAGCCTGATGCGGGGCTTGATCTCACGACCCTGAGATCATGACCTGAGCCAAAATCGAGTTGACTGCTTCACAAACCGAGCCACCCGGGCGCCCCAAGGATATTTTTAAAGAAGACTCCCCATGTGTTTAGTAGCTTTAGAAATTGCTAGGTGTGTGGGTGGGTCTCGGTATAGTGATTTCCCAGGAAAGTTTCTTCATGGCCTCATTTTCTTCTCAGTCAACTCGCTTCTAAGAAATGGGTTGCTAACATTTACTGTTTGGTTGGCCTAAGTGAGAGTGTCTGGTCCTGAGGAGACTTGCGGGAGTGAGTGGAGCACTTTCATAGCTGTTCACTTCAGTCCTTCCAGCAGCTTTGTGAAGTAAAGTGTGGCTGCCTTTGTTTCAAGGAAGTACATCCTCAGAACGGCCTCTAGCTAAAAGTGCTAAGGGGATTTTTCTCTTGGTTTTTGCAAAATAATTCCTGCTGCTTAGTGCAGGAAGCTCTGTCCTGGAGAAGTGATCGGGCAGGCGTGATGTGTTGGGGGATGCTCAGAATTTGAGAGGCTTGTTTTTTCCATGTGGAAGGGAAGATAGTAAAAAGTTATAAATCCTTTCAGAAATTTGAAAATTATACTAGAGAAGAACTGAAATAGTTCTCTGAAGTTAATTCCTGAGGAGTGCTTGTGTACATGTTGCTGCTTTGGCGGGAGGTCTGCCTTGCCTGCCTTGCCTGCTGCCTGCTGTGTACTCCCTAGGGTGGGGGGGTGGGGGCTGCCATGGTGAAGGGTCACCCCCCTCCCCCCCAACCAGCGGAGAGAGGGTGTGCAGTGAGGGGCGGTGCGCTTTCCAGCCTCTCAGCTCCTCTTCTCTATGCATGACCTTTACAGACATCGGCCTGGGAAGTGACTCTGTGTGTGCTCGGCCCTCGTCTCATCGGATAAAGTCTTTTGACTCCCTGGGAGCTCAGCCGTCGCATAGTCGGACTTCAAAGTTGTTCCAGGGCCAGTATCGAAGTTTGGTAAGTTTGAGTTGATTGAAGTATATTGGGGGATGAGTGTGAACCAGGGGCTGCTCAGCCAAGGGCGCTTTGGCTTTGTGCCTATTGTTCCTTTATGTGGGCATGGAATTTGCTTATCACCACATGATCCAGATGTTATATTTGATTGCTTTTGTATACTTTGGGGGGTTATATTTTAAGACTCCTTAGATAATCTAGAGAGATAGGGGCTTTAAAGTGTTTTCCTTATCCCTTGTATTTTATTTGCTTTCTGCAAATGTATGGAAGTATGGGAATAAGAAATTTAGATGTATAAAGAAGAAATGGCTATCAGCTAAAGAATCAAAAGATGGTCTTTCTAAAAGCATGACTTAGAGTACTTTCCTGAGTGAGGATGAGATTTGTGGAGGAGAGACTCCCTTCTAATGGCTGGTAGTGGAGTGAATAAGGAATTGAAATGAATGGTTATCTTGGGAAGTGAAGAAAAATCCATGTCTCACTGTTAAGATACAGGCTGTGAGCAAAGAACAGTGACTGTGGAACTGGCAGGGAGGAAGTGGACAGCACTGAACGGGCACTGTGTGGAGAGGCCATCCTGGTTGTCCTTGTAGAAACAGAGCCCTCTTTTGAGCTAATGGGCAGTTTGCAGTTAGTTTAATGAGTTAGTCATGTCACTTTCCTTTCGGGTACCATTTTAGTAAACCTGTGTTGGAGACCAGTGGTCTTGCACATGAGTCTAAAGAGAACCCAGCTTTTGAGTGTTTATGGACCATGGCTACGTTGTCTGCTTTGACACAGAAAGGAATATTGTTAAATAAACTAAAGGTGACCTTAAAGAAATAAATTGGTTAGAGTTGTATTTTGTGTAGGGAATTTGACTTTAATTCATGAAGGAGGGTTAAAAAGGAAGCTATGAAAGGGATTGTAATTTTTACATTTCCTGAACTTTTTGAACATAAGCTCACTCATTGCTGTTTGCCTGTTTCTCCTTAGAGGCCTCCTTCTTGTTTCTGTTCTTGTGTGTGTTACACTCTGTACCACTGTTTTGTGTGCACTGTTCCGTGTACTGTTCCAGACACTGTTCCTGCAGTCCCTCAGATAACCCTCCCAGTTGACCCCATGAGGCACAGGGTTTGATGTTAGGTGAATTTTGCAGAGCACTGTTGGGAATATTTTAATTCCAAATTGAGAAAAAATATACAAACTACTTGGAAAATGTTTTAAATTTGGCTTTTATAAAATTCCTGGGGTAAAATGTAGAAAAAGCAAATGTAGCAAACTGGATAAAGAAATATCTGTTGTGCCAAGTTTTTAAAATTTTATTTTACAGCATGGGTGCATGTGAGGTATGGGGGAAGGGCAGAGAGAGAATCCCAAGTAGGCTTTTGCACTGTGCAGAGCTCTATCTTCTGACCCTGAGATCACAGCCGAGGAGAAATCGAGTCAGACTCTTCAACCAACTGAGCCACCCAGGCACCACTACTTGTGCCAGTTTTGTAACTACTTATTTTGGAATACATGAAGACTAGATTGCAAATGTATAGTTCTAAGTAAAATGCAGTTAAATATAATGTTTAGTGAATAGTGAATGTTACTGAGATCACAACCTGCATAGGATTAATTTTTAATGAGCTGGAGAAAGTTTAAGTTACATCAGAAATAAAAAGCCATCTACCATCCCTCCTGTTTAGTGTCTGTGATTGGAAGAGACCCCATTAGCTGCTGGTGGTGAGGAGCAGCGTTAGGCTTCTCTTACCATGCTCCCTGAGGACGACCTTCTTTGTCTTTAGGTTTTTTGCAGGTGTTGTTAATAGTACTTTGAGGTAATTTTCTTGGATTAAAAATTATAATGAAATAAGAATGGCAAAATGTATATTTAAAGCTGGTTGATGGGCACCAGAAAGAGAAATTGTTTTCTTATTTTCATTTACAGTTGTGCCAAAAAGAATAAAAAAGGAATAAGCCTAATCAAGGGGGTGAAAGACCTGTACTCTGAACACTAGAAAATGGTGAAAGAAATTGAAGACGATGCAAACAAATGCAAACATGCTCCTGTATAGAAGAGTCCGTACTGTTAACATGCCCACGCTCCCCAAAGCAGTCTGTAGATTTGATGTAGTGCCTGCCAAAACAATAGTTATTTTGTCACAGAACTAGAACAAGTAATAGTACAATTTGTTTGGAGCCACAAAAGACTTCAGATAGCCAAGGCAGTCTTGAGAAAGAACAAAGCTGGAGGTATCCCAATCCCAGATTTCAAGGTGCACTACAAAGCTGTAACAGTCAGTACAGAACTGGCACAAGATCATTGGAACAGAATTGAGAGCCTAGAAATAAACCCACAGCTCTGTCAGTTAATCTATAGCAGAGCCGGCAAGAATATACAGTGGGGAAAAACTGGACCACTTTCTCACATCATGCACAAAAATAAACTCAAAATGAGTTAAAGATCTAAATGTGAGACCCAAATCCTAAAACTCCTAGGAGAAAACAAAGGCCATAGAAACCTTTTTCTAGGTATGTCTCCTCAGGCAAGGGAAAAAAAAAACTTATGAGTACGCTTTAAAAAAAAAAAAGGCTTTATTACATCGAAGAAAGTCAACAAATGGAATGGGAGAAGATACTTGGAAGTGACCTAACCAAAAAGGGGTTAGTAGCCAAAACAGCGTACACAAGTGGGAGGATGAGTAGGTGACAGGTGGACCTCCACCTACCATCATTTTCTACTTTGTGTTTGAAATTTTCCATAATCTAAAAATTCATGGTTTCTTGAACACTGATTTTGTGATCCCATCAAAATAAATCTTAGCTTTGGCCGTCAGGAGACACGCGCTTAACCAGAGGTACAAGTGCGGAGTCTGCACGTGTGCCCAAGGGGCTGGACAGAGCTCCCTGAAAGTACCACCCCTGTCTTGGGAGTGGCAGTGCCCTACACGGTTTCGAAGGGAGGTGGTCTGATGGCTAGCATCTTCTGTTTGAGGGAATATCTTCTGAGGAAACAAGCCTAGAGGAGTCATGATCTTTATACAAGATCACAAGACTGGGTAGTATTAGCCATTGGAGTTGAAATTGGGTCTTTGACAGGCTTTTCTACTATCAGGGAAATTATAGGTAATTCCAGGGAACAGAGGATGAAGTTCACGTGAAGGCAGCACTCCAGGATATCCTAGTTTTGGATGATTAGGATAACTTCAGAACATAGAGTAGACTGCTTGAGGAAGCTCTGGATGTGGGTGGTTTTGACAGGCGGGCCTTTGTGGGCATCAGGCAGCCCTTTGTGGGCTGTTAAGAACAGATGTCTGTGCTGGGTACAGGTGACTGCCCCCACAGGAGGTACTATACATGTGCCCTGTCACTGACCTACCTGAAACGTACATCTAGAAAACACTGGATGAGTTTCTACAAGTCACACATTCGCATGCAAGAACAGGAAGCAGACCTGACTAGTGTCCCCTTTGTTATGTTTACCTTTCTGATGAGCTTTATTTGCCAGAGAGCTTTGAGAAAGGGGAAGAAGAGAAATCCAAAATAAGATAGTGGCTAAATACATGCTTCTGGTTTTCTGACCTCAGCAGCAGTGACTTGAGCTCTTCTTGTCTGTGTTAGGATAGGAGGCGGACTTCGGTGTGGAGTTGTTGCGGTGTCTGGTGTGGCATGTCCGCCTTTGCATCCCGCCTTTGGCGTCCCGTTCTCTTAGCAGCGCTCCTTAGGACATCTTGAACATATGTCTCTAGTAGGTGCTGAACCAGTGGACATTGGTGGATCCAGGAATTTAGATGGATCTAGGCTGCCTGTCCTCGGACACCTGTCTTTCTGTTGTGGGTTGACCATTTCTCAAGTGGAGGAGGTGTCAGTGATGTTTGTCTAACATGTGGCTGCGTGCAGAAAAAATTGCAGCTTGGCGGGGAGAGTATAGTTGACCTCATTTGCCGTGTTCTGGTCAGTGTTATGCCTGGAGAGAGGGCCTCAGCACTGGTGGCCAAGTGAGGCGGATGGGCTGGCTGCAGGCTCGTTCTGGGGTGGGGATGACTATTTGACCTCTGTGGAATCTGCTCTGCTTGTGTGCTTGATTACATGTTGTGTTCCGTTGTGAAAACTTGTCAGGATGGGCTCTGTTCAGGTCTCACACAAAGCCAGCTTGCCCAGTGTGGGTCACAGGAAGGAGAATGTAAGGAAGATCATGGTGGACAACTGGTGCAAAGATGATTGTGGTTTGCAAAGATAAGCTGAGCTAGCAGTCAGTCAGCTGTGCTTCCCGGGGGCAGCTTAGTTTTCAGAGTCCTTCTGGTGGGGTCTGGTTGGCCTCACCCAACTGGTATTGCTGGGGTTCTTGCTGGGTGGGGGAGGGGGACCGGCTGGGCCCAGGCCCTCCTCCAAAGCTGCCTGCAGGATGGGGGACACCTGTGTGGGCAGAGGGGCCCACTGGCTGCCGCCTGGGGGCGGGTAGAGGTAGGGACTCCCTGTCTGATCCTTACTGATGTCACCAGTGCAGGCGTGGCACTGGTACTTGGTGGGGTATCAAATGTCCTTCTCCATCCCTGTGGACGGTGCAGGCTGAGGGTGTACCCCTGTCAGTGGGTGAGTGGGCCTGTATGCTGTCCTTCTTTGGCTCCCTTTGTCAGGAGATGTGACTTTTCTTGAGGAGGTGTTTATTTTACTCCTGTTGGTAGATCCCAGTGGCAAGCCTCTCTAGCACCCCGTCCAGGATTGATGGAAGTGAAAAGAAACTCTAGCCAATCTGCCTCCCTCTTCCTGTCTTTTGGAGTTGGGCACATAGGCTTACTCTCATGAAAAAATGCAGAGTAAAAAGAGATACCACATCTTTCCAGCAGTTTGACACAAATCAAAATGCTGGATAATTTTCAGTGCTGGTGAACATGTGAAGAGCTAGCTCTTAAGTACTGTTGGTGGAAATGTAGCTTGCTGTAATTAGAACTTTCTGGAGGGCAATTTAGAAATTGGTACTAAAATTTAGAATGTGTCCTATATATTTTCTGACCTGAATTTAACATATAAGCTTATACACAGGTGTGTTTGAAAATGTGCATAGTTTTAACGAAGTCTTGTTTTGCAGTAGAATAGTAGAAAAAACTTTAAGTCCAGTAATAGAGAATGAGTTAATGGCACAGCTGTACCGTTAAGTTACACAATTAAGACTAAAGTTGTTATAATGCTAAAAGGACCACAATATGTTTTCCCTAACAGTAGACATGTACCATATAATGTGATGTAAGTCTACATATTAAAGTGTGTCCTGTTGAAGTAGGCAGAACCATGGACGGAGTAAGGCCTTTCAGACTGTGAAGAGGGTTTCCTCTGGGCTAGAACTGGGCCGTGGTGGTCAGGGTGTGCCGCAGGCAGTCTATGCTTTAAATGTTCTCATGGCGGAATGAGGTGCTTGCACTCCTTGTATTCTAGTAACACATAATCTAATTTTGTGATGATGTAGACGTGACATTTTTTCCCCTTCTTCCCTTTTTAGGACATGACTGACAATAGCAACAGCCAACTGGTAGTGAGAGCAAAGTTTAACTTCCAGCAGACCAATGAAGACGAGCTCTCCTTTACGAAAGGGGACGTCATTCACGTGACACGGGTGGAAGAAGGCGGCTGGTGGGAGGGCACGCACAATGGCAAGACAGGCTGGTTTCCCAGCAACTACGTGCGGGAGATGAAGCCCAGTGGTAAGTGGCATGCTGGTCCGGGGGCTGCTGCTGGTCCTCTGGGTGGGAGTTGTGGGGAGGAGCAAGTGTTATTCATGGGGGACCTTGGCGAAGTGGCCCTGGGCCGAGGATGCCCATCCTTCCCTGTGTTGTCTTTGGGGACACAGCCTTGGGGTGCAGGATGATGGACTCATCAGTGGTCACTGGTCAGCCCCTGGGAAGGGCCGCGTTCAGGCTGTGAGCATGGCTCTTGGCCAGTCCCTTAGTCTGATGGTTATTCTGGGGCCAAGAATGCTGTCCTGGGCCATTGCCAGGAGGACATTAGAGTGGGAGAAGGGAGAGGGGAGGGAGAGGTGGTCTTTGCCTTTACCAGTGCGGGCCAGGGGGCCACAGAGGTGGTGCTGGGGCTTGCCATCAGAGTGGAGACTGACTGGGCTCATGTCCTGTGTTTGTTGAATCCAGGACTTGAATTCTGCCCTGAATGACTCATTTATTTTCTAATTTTTAAAAAGATTTCATTTATTTGAAAGGTGGGGGAGGGCACAAGTGGGGGGCTGGGGAAGTGGTGGTCGTGGCAAGAGGGAGCAGCAGACTCCCCACTGAGCAGGGAGCCTGTCATGGGGCTGGATCCCAGGACCGGGGATCATGACCTGAGCCCGGGGGCAGACCCGGAACTGACTGAGCCCCACCAGGCACCCCGGGAATGACTCATTTAAGTGGGAATTTTGAGTTGACTTTTGACTTTGAGTTGCCAGTAAGAATGCAGAGGAATTGTTACTTCTTAGATATTCTCTTGGGGCTTTGAAAGTTACCTTTGACGGTTTCACCGAAAAGATAGTCCATGGGTCTCAAAGTCCTCTTCAGGTGACTTTGGGGGAGTTGTTTCCTACAGGACTTGCACATGCTCAGTTTTGCTGTGGGCAGTGGGTGGTTTCATGGTACGCTGTCACCCTTGTAAAATCTGGCATTGCCGCACCATTGCCTTGCTCTGGGGCTCCTCTTTCAGAGTGGACTCTGGGGTCACATGTAGGCCAACAGTAACTAGCCATTACATGCATGTAGAATTGACTTAGAAAAAAAGAGTATTTAAAAGGGGTGCCTGGCTAGCTCGGTCAATAGAGTATGAGGCTCTTGATCTTGGGGTTGTGGATTTGAGCCCCATGTTGGGTGTAGAGATTATTTAAAAAGAAAAGCTTTAAAAAAGAAAGCTATTATGTCTTTCTACATTGGCTTATGTCAGAGGCGACTGCATCCTGTTCCGCCAATTTTTATATCTTACCCAGTGTTTCCATGTGCATGTGCATGAGAGACTCTTTTAAACATTTGGTAACTAACTGCGTGGGTCACGTGGAATCCCAAGTTTTTGTACTGAATAGAGACCCAAGTAACTTTGGAAAATTTCCTGTTTTTCTGGTTTTTTTTTTTTTTTTAAAGTATAAATATTAACACATTTACTCTGATTGGTGATGTGTCATGTTAAATATTCTTTAGCTGACAGTTGGACCAAAGGAATAGCCTTTTGGGGAAAACTTCCATCCTGTGTTCACAAATTATCTGTGTAGTCTAAGGAAACTTATCCCTGTCTGATTTTAGATGTGGGCATTTGAGACCAAAAGATATAAAATCCTGTTTTTCCTGTATCACTTTACAACAGTGGAGAAGAAAATTTGAAGGTCATGATAACATGCTAGTGTTGTAATTCATCAGTGATTTCTGTGACTTCCTGATTTTTAGACTAGGATTCCTTTTTGGAGGGTGTGTTTCAGATAAGCATTGTAATTCACAGTGTAATTCTTCATTTTCTGTAAGCAGAATGTGCTGGATAACTGGCAGTCTGAAACAAATATTGACGTCCTTTAAGTTGTGAGTTTCTCTTCCTTAAAATTCCTACTTATAAATATCTTTCTCGAATAAACAAACCTGAGGTCTGCCTCCCAAGTGACCTCTTTTGGGCCATCTGTGTCCAGGCAAAGGCTCAAGAAAGTCCCCTCAATCTCTCCCTCTTCTTGGAAGTTTAAATAGCCATGAGCGTTTGCCCTCCTGTGGCTGCACACTGCAGTGTTCCTGTGGATTTGTGCCTTTGTACTGGGTGTGCTTTCTTTTTTCAAATAGCCCTTCACCAAGAGTCTGCAGAAGGTTATTTCCAAAGCTTGCTGCAGGTGCGCTTTCCTTCCTGAATGTGTACCCCCTTATGGCCAATATACCTGTTAGTTAGCATTTATTTTCTGTCAATGTTGCTTTGATGTGTAAAGACCATAGATTTCTGCTTTTGTGCACACAAGGTATATGTCTTATGTATGTTCTGTAGAGAATCTTCAGTCGAAGGGAGACAGGAGAGCTGCGGCAAGGCCAGTGGTCCTGAGGGAGAGGGCTACAGCACGGGTCATGCAGTTAGAATGGTAGCCCTGGGGTCTTGGGTCCTGTTTACTTTTGAAATAAAAAAGACCTAAAATGCCAGCTGGGTTTTGGATGCAGTGATCAATTAGTTATGGAAGAACAGTGTTATGATTATAATCTTCAGGGAAAAAGGGATAGAGGTAACAACTTCGCGTTGGTGGAAGTGTGTGTGTGTGTGTGCCCATGTGGTTAGGTTTCTGAAGGTGCCCAGGGTAAGGCTGTTCTAGAGGGGAGGCCTGTGTGGACTACTTGTTGCAGATGTAGATGTGATAACAGATTGCACCTCTGAGGCATGTGTGTGTGGGGAACCTGGCCTGACGTGTAGGTGCATCTGAGAGAAAATGGTGTGCAATTTTTCTAGGGTGTGGGAGTGAGTGTCCCTCCAGGCTAATTCTATGTGCACTCACCCCAACAGCTGTGTAAGTGGGTGATGGAGGGGTTGTTCTGTGCATGCGTGTGCGTACATTCCAGTGTCTGTTTCAAGGACCTGTCTCCTAGGTCAGCTGATATGGAGTTGTTTAGGGGTCAGGATTGATGGTCCTCCAGTGTTAGGGTGGTTCTTTTAAAGTTTTGTGTTCGCTTACAAAATACTGTTGGGTAGTACGAGCTTGGAAAGACAAAGCGAGGAGGACAGAAGCACCCAGTGATGGAAGCGGAGGTCCTGTTCCTCCCCAATCCATGGCTGCCCCCTAGCTGCCCTGCAGCTCCTGCCCAACTGCTGGGATTTCTCGGCAGGGATGTGTGTCTCATAGATGCTCTCCCTGGGCACCTTGTCTTCCTTGTAAGCTTGGGCTTTACGTTTCGTTCTCCTGTTGCCTTCCTTCATTGGTAATGCTTGACGGTAACTTGGTGGGTGCTCAGCAGTGACCTCTTGATGCCCCGCTTTGTAATATGAGGACCTACCTTGACCTTTCTCCACCCATCCAGTCTGCCTTTTGTCAACTATATTTTCCGGTTTCCACCATCAGGATTGTTAGGAGTGCATTCAATTCCAGAACCTCAGGTAGCATCATTCAGTAAGTACTTACTGGAGTGAACTCTGTTGTGGGAACTGGGAGAATAAAACCCAAGTGTCTTTCCAGAAATCGTGATGCCTACCTCAGGCTCCCTGGATAGAAAACAAGGTGGAGAATGCCCCCCTGGGCGCTCTGCTGGCATTGAATAAAAATCTCAGAGGCAGAATGTTGTATGTGTTATGTAGATCTTCCTGGGTTTCTGGGCTCCGTAAGCCAGCTACAGAAAGTCATTGTTGTGATGAGTTTAAGTCTGGGGAACTCTGACTACAACTGGATGTGAGATGAGAGGAACTGCTGTTTCTGTCTGGTGTGCGAATCACCTGGTGGTTGGGTTTTAAAGTCTGAGACTGACGCACACTATAAACTGTTGTGGTAAATTGCCAGTGTCTGGGATCTGCTGTACAATGCTTCCAGAAAAGAAGAGGAGGCATCTAAGAGGTAATTCTTGAAGCTAAAGAAGATGGTATATATTGTTTTCTTGCTTATCTGTGTAAGTTTCTGTAATTAAGTTGCAGAAAAGCAGGGGTAGAGAAATCTTCCCATGGGGGTTCCTGAGCATTTCCTACGAGTGCGTTGCCAGCGAGAGAGCTTGGAGGACTCAGGACAGGACACCATCCAGGTCCAGGGCCCTGTGGCAGCGAGGAAGCTGCTGATGGTGGAATGAACCCACACAGAGTGACATGACCTGTTGTGGGGATTTGTAGATGAGGTGACTGCTGTCGTGCAGAAGGTAGGAAGAGGAATTAGAATTGGCAGGCTCTGTTGGGTCACTTATATCACAGATGAAGGGGCAACGGTGGACCTGGAGTTTTCAAATCAGTTTTCCTGATTTTTCTCTTCAATAAGCATTCTCACTCCAAAAATAGTCACAAAAGAAAAGCCTGTGATAGTGGAGTCACATGCATTGTCAAATATCTGACTGTCTTTGCCTCAGGCCAGGGGCGAGGGCTGTTGCTACAGTAGCACCCCCTCATTCTGGTCTGTACCTGTGGTTGGCCAGGGTCCAGAAGCAGTGACATATGTCAGGAGGTGAGTATTAGCTGACACAGAGCTGGGCATTTTATTCCCTCAAGCCCCGAGCGCTGGATGAGCACGGGACAGGGTAACCTTCCTTAGAGTATATTGTTAGGGCTTTTGTTAATCTTCTACTGTGCCTAACTTACAAATCAAACTTTATCGTAGGTCTGTACATAGAGGGAAAAT
Organism: Vulpes lagopus; assembly: GCF_018345385.1. Classification (NCBI taxonomy): domain Eukaryota; kingdom Metazoa; phylum Chordata; class Mammalia; order Carnivora; family Canidae; genus Vulpes; species Vulpes lagopus. Next base: position 2,228,257 of record NC_054839.1, on the reverse strand, counting down.
TGTAGCATGTGGAGGATGCTATGTTCTTGGTTTCGGGCATTTTCTGGGGTCTTAGAATGTATGCCTCACAGATAAGGGGGGCCTCCTGTGTGGGCCTCCTCAAGCGTCCCCATCTTCAGTGCTGCTTCAAGGTGCCATGCCCTCCATTCATCCATGGTTCTGATTCTGGAAAGCATTCTTTCTAGGAATGCTGCCTGCTTGTTGTTCATTGTCTCCTGAAGATCCTAGTAGATATCTTATTTTGCCCTCTCTGGCTTTCAGTCTGTTTTTTATAATGTTTTGTTTTATACTCAGGACGTTTCTGGTCAGCAGTATCCCTCCCCTGTGATGGTAGCAGCCCATTGGGTTTCATTTTAGTGACCAGAGTGCTCACTTCCAGGAATAGTTCATTGTTTTCCAGGTGTTTTACACACACCTACTCCATAGTACCCCGTTTCTAGGTCTTGGGTACTAATTTCCCTCGCATATGTATCTTTCCACTCTTGGCTCTGTTCTTCATAAGCTCATACTTTCTTGTTACACATCTACCTCTGTACCCTGGCTTACGGAAGTAAGTACTCTTACAGAGAGGAGGAACATTTGCTTCCTGAGGGGCTCCCAGAGTTTTTCTTGCCCCAGGCAAATCCTGGTGGGCCCCTGGGGTTTGGTGTGGATTTGGACCACCCACTGCAGTAGGGTCAGACTCTGGGTTTTGATTTCTCACAGGCTGTGTCTCCCACCCCTGAGTAGCCAGTCTCCACCCTTGCTGTTTCTCTGGATCGGTGCTCAGGAGCTTTAGGCTTCTTATTGTCAGCTCTAAGGGTCACCAAGAGATCCTCCTGTTTGTCTGGATCAGACCAGGACTATGCCTTGTCTCTGCATTATTCTGCCCTGCCCTCAAGGGCTGGCTCCAACCCCAGCCCCCAGGGGCCCTCCCTGCCATTGCCACTAGTGATTCCCCACCTCCTTTTCTCATTTAGCACACTTATATTTAAGTTTTGTTTTTGGCATTTTTAGTTTATTGCAAGAAAGGGAAGATCTGCATCCTCTGGCCCCTGGAAGGGCAGCACTAAATGCATTCTCATTGTTGCCCTGCCCCTCAGTCACAGTAGGTTGCATCAATTCTTAGCTATCGGGTGTGCCCCAAATGAGTTGGGTGGTGTGTGTTTTTTTGTTGTTTTAAGGATACTGGGAAGGCTGAGTATTTTCTAATGTTTCCTTTGTGTGCTTTTTGGTATGATTGGCCATAATTTCTCTCTTGGTATATCATACTTTGTGTAGATTTTGTTGTTTGGAGGTTGGGGGTAGGAAAGTGTTAGAAGGCTCCCTTTGGCTGCACAGAAGTTCCTTTGGTTAACCAGATAACCTCCTGACACAGCTGTCCCGAGGGCCTGGGCGCTGGGATGCTTGAGGAGCAGCAGGCCCCAGTGGGGCTCTTATGGGGGAGCCTGCCAAGCCTGCTGCCTCAGCCCTGCAGTGTGAGCTGGTTAGGGGTGGCGGCCTCCTGCAAGCTGAGTGTATCAGGTGTTCCTGGCAAACGTGCTTCCTTACTTGGGGGGCACCTTGCGGTTGGTGGCACTACAAGCAGGCACAGCTCTTCTGTGTGACTGCTCCATGCTGAACTTTCTTACCTTAGAGCCCCCTGTCGAGAATGACACATGAGTTTTGGGGAGATGTTCGCAAGCCCTCCGATCCCTGTTAAGTTCTGTGCAGTAGCTAGCAAAGTTGTGGACAGCCTTTTGCAAGGGGCAAAAGACCCTGTGGTTGGACCCCGCCTACTACTGTGTCTGGCTCTCTTCTGCCTACCTTTTATTTTTATACAGTGTTAGTAGCCTGAAACTTCATCTGAAAAAGCTTTTTCCTTGTAATTGTCTTAGTAAGTTAATTAAATACTGTTATCTAAGGTTTTGGGAGGTGTGTCTTAAGTGAAATGAGGCAGTTGACAAATTATTTATTTATTTATTTATTTATTTATTTATTTATTTTTTTTTGACAAATTATTTATTTTTAAAATACTTTCAAGCAGACTGAAGGTAACAGCATGCACATGGGTATTTGTGGTGTCGATTTGTGGTCTTGATGGCTGCCGCATAGACCACAGTGCTCTCCCCTTTACTTCTATTTGTACTTGTCCCCCAAATTACGGGTCTTAAAGATGGAAAAGCATTGTTTCTCTTCAGGTGAAAGCATGTCAGTTTTCTCTTCCATGGTTACAGACCTAGCTGTGGATGCAAGACTAGGAAGGAATGTGGGAGCTAGGACAGATTGGTATTTCTTATGGGTTCAGAAGGAACACTTCTCATGGAGTTCTGTTTTCCATCCTGTGGGCAGAGAGCAGATTTCTTTCAACTGGAATAACACCTGTTTTATTATTTATTTTCAACCTTTTTTTTTTTTTTAAAGATTTTTATTTATTTATTCATGAAAGGCATAGAGAGAGAGAGAGAGAGAGAGAGAGAGAGAGAGAGAGGCAGAGATACAGGCAGAGGGAGAAGCAGGCTCCATGCCGGGAGCCCGACGCGGCACTTGATCCCAGGACCCCAGGACTGCGCCCCGGGCCAAAGGCAGGCACCAAACCACTGAGCCACCCAGGGATCCCCCTCAACTGTTTTTTTTTTTTTTTAAATTTTTATTTATTTATGATAGTCACAGAGCGAGAGAGAGAGAGGCAGAGACATAGGCAGAGGGAGAAGCAGGCTCCATGCACCGGGAGCCCGATGTGGGATTCGATCCCGGGTCTCCAGGATCACGCCCTGGGCCAAAGGCAAGCGCCAAACCACTGCGCCACCCAGGGATCCCTCAACTGTTTTTTTAAAAGGATTTTATTTATTCGTGAGAGACACAGAGGGAGAGACAGGCTCCCTATGGGGAGCCCTTTTTGGGACTTGATCACAGGACCCCAGAATCATGACCTGAGCTATAAAGGCAGATGCTCGACCAGTGAGCCACCCAGGCATTCCTATTTTCAACCATTCGGAAGCTCTTTACAGTCAGGTGTTGAAGGAGGGTTCAGGTGGACAATTGCATAGGAAGGAGGCGGCCACACTTGGTCTGTGTGTGTTTGGCATCTGGGCTTTCTGTCACTGGGAAAATGGTAGGTGGCAGTACTGGGCAGGCAGTGGGAATTAGGGACCTGAAGCTTCCGGACTGTTTGCAGAAGTGCTGTAGGGAGTGTGGGTGGGCAGGTGGAAGGATGCTGAGCCCAGCACACCAGAGGCACAGATTGTTGTCAGTTTACATGGTGGGGGAGGTGGGTGGCAACTATGCAGAGTCTATCCTTGAGGACACGCTCCCTACCGGCCCCAGGATCCTTGGAGGACCAGTGGCTGACGAGGACACCCACCCTGAGAGCCGTGTTCTAGTTAGCAGACACTGCTTTGATACCTGTTACACTAAATAAATCTCTCTTGATGGGATGTGGGCCTGGTAAAAATACTTGGATCCCTGTGATCCTCATGATTGTGTTCCCTGTTGTCTCTCTGTAGTTGAGGTCTTAAGGCCTCTGCTTGGCCTGGCTTCACTTCTCCTTATCTCTATGAGCCGGCTCCTACTTGTTTAGAGAGACTTGGGTTCTGAGTACTACATTGCTGAGGTGTAGTCCAGACTGGGGGTGGTAATGTTTTCACATTGTTACCGATCTGCCCCATTGCCTCAGATTCTCTTCTCCTAGTTTTTTATTTTTACTACTACAAAGTTGTAGGTGTACTTTGCTAGTGTTCTCTTACCTACTGTCAATGATGGAGCACCATCTGAGATGTTGAGCCTGAACAGGGAGTATGGGACGAGTGCTGTCCGGATTGTGAGGATGTTGGCTCCCTGACCTCGGAGCAGAGTATGAGGGAGAGACACATGGGTCTCTGTCTGGGTTTCCCTGTGGGTTGGTGGCCCCTGGCTCTGGGCTGTGTGGGGATGGTATGTGAGGGGGTCTCAAGTATGGTCTGTAAAATTGTGTTATGTTTTCATTTCAGAAAAGCCTGTCTCTCCCAAGTCAGGAGCACTGAAGAGCCCTCCCAAAGGATTCGACACTACTGCCATTAACAAAAGCTATTACAATGTGGTGAGTAATTGCAAAACCTGTTTTAAGAATCACTTTTTTTTTTTAAAACATCTCTGAAACTCTTCAGTGTAGCATATAGATAAACTACGTAGAGCATGTAGAAGGGTATAACAATCATCCATTATTGGCTGCAGTTATAACTACCATTAATGTTCTGGTGTATTTTCTTATCTTTGCTTTAGAATCTTATATTTTTGTTTCAATATGTAATGTAGAATTGTACCTTTTTTGTCACACAATGTAATATTCCCTCATGCCATTTCAAGTCTTCGAAGATAAGATTGTAAAAAGGCACATGATGTGATTTAAAGATATTACAGGCATCAAGTGGCATTTTACTTGTACTTAGAGTGGATCGTAATTACTTTAGATCAATTGCTATTTCTAGTTTACTTGTGTCTTAATAGAAAGTCTTTCTTGGGATTGATGTACATGTGTATCAAATAGTGTGGAATCACAGGAGCACATCTACACATACATAGTAAAGATGAGTGTTTGAGAATCTAAAACTGCATTTTGAAACTTAAGATCAGTTTGTGAACTTAAATACCTGTGATGTGAAGTCTAGTCTAAACCCCCTTAGTCCCTAAACTGTTGCATATACTGCAGAAATAGGAAGTGGTACTCTTTTTTGTGTGTGTGTTTTTGGGGATAACCTTTTAAATTGCTCACATGTATCAATGTGATAAATCAGCAAAGTAAACTTTGTAAATAGAACTGATCTCCATTCTGTGGAAGGTCTGCACTTTGGGTGCCTTTACTGCTCCTGGTTCCAGGGAAGGTTTCCTGATCAGGGTTGTCTATCTGCGGGTGTGAGGCCTGTGCATCTTTGCCATGGAGCAGCCACGGTCTGGCACTGCAATGAGGAATCCCGAGTGTTCCACTGTCTGTGGTTCTGGTGGGAGAGGGTGAGGATGCGGGACCTTCTGCCAGCTTGTCTGTTGCTGCAGTCTGCCCTGTGAGTCTGTGTATTCAGCGTGCTGAGCATCCATTTTCCCTTGACTCCAGATCTTACAGAACCATGTGAACTTGGGAGGGTTTGTTGTCCTAACATACATCGGATCAGCCCGTGCTCTGCACCAGGCCCTGGCAAAGGCAGTGGGACGTAGTGGTGGGCAGAAATGCAGCAGTTTTCCCCTTGCTGGCACCTCATGGTGGATCATGAGGATCAGTTCATTGCTTCCTTTCCCTGCCTCCCCAGCTTCTTCTGCCTCTGCCAATTTCACTTCTACATTTCCTGTCCTGTGGCCTTTGTGCCATGCCTTCGCCCTCTCAGATCACTTTTATTTGTATTGACCAACACCAGCAGTCATTCACTTGAGTCTCAGTCTCTGCTTCTCCCACTTCCTTTTCCTAGTTTCCTCTGCTCCTTCCAATCGCAGACTTCCACCCCAACTCTGCCCTGGCAGAGCTGCAGGCTCCACAGCACAGCCTGTACCCTGACTTGGTGGGGCCGCCCACCTTTCCTGGTGGTGCTCTGCTCTCCAGGTGTCCTCTTCGGTTCTTTGTTGGATGTTTGTTCCTGGGACATGGCTCTACTGAGGTCTTTGGTTTTTAGAGTGTACTATGTTTGGCTTCATGCATAAAGCCACAATAAAAGTCGTCTGGTGGTTCTTCAGGGTTTCACAGCAGGAGAGCTTGAGGAGCTGCCTTTTCCTCTTGTGTTCTTCTGTAAAACATTGGTTTCTTTCCAGGGGAAGGTTTCATGTGCTGAGTACCAATCGTAATCCACAGTGATGTTCTGAAGAGGGAGCTGCTTCTCCTAGAGGTTCTGTCCAAATGATGGTTAGAGGAAACAAGTTAGTGCCCTCTCAACTGGTGCCTGCTGCATTTCTCTTATCTCTCTAGTAATCTTGCTTCCATTAGGGATTTTGTCCAAGTAGGCAACTGTGCTTTTCTAGAAGTTGTGACAGGTTGTCCAAGTAGGCAACTGTGCTTTTCTAGAAGTTGTGATAGGTTGTTTTCCTTTGCATTTTATACACACACATATTTAAAGATTTTATTTAGAGCATAAGTGGGGCAGGGAGGGGCAGCAGGGTCGAGAGGGAATCCCAAGCAGACTCCCTGCTTGGCATGGGGCCTGATGCGGGTTTCAGTCTCCCAACCCCAGGATTAAGAGTTGAACACTTAACCAACTGAGCTACCCAGGCACCCGTTCCTTTGCATTGTATATCCTATAATTCTCTTCAACTTGAAGCATAATCAGTGTGTTTTTAATTTCCTTCTTTTAATTGTGCTCATATGGGGTGAAGAGCCTTCATATCACACATGCTGTTGTGAGTCATCTGCTCTGTAATTCAGAATGATGGGAAAACACTTTGACCAGAGCCCCATTCAAATTGTTTACATAAAGTTGTGTTAGTAAATAGCACATGTTAAAATTGCAGTTGTTATGGGCGTAACTCAGAATTCATAGAAATCACCTCTGGGGATAGCAGTCCCATTTTTTAGGGGAGAACACAGAAAGCTCTAGAGGTTAAAGGACTTATTATCCAAGATATACACTGGTTAGTGATTAAGCCAGGAATAAATTCTTTTTTGAATTTTGTATTTATACATGATATAAAGTAAAATATAGAACAGAATACCACATGCAGAGCAAAGTAGAATAGATAATGCATTTAGCATTTTCTCACTATCTCGTGTGGTTTTGTTTTCACAAGAAACTTAGGTATTCACAAGAAGTATAGGTATTTTCAGCTCCACTGATTGGAGAAGGTTCTACAAGAGGAGAGATTATTCACGAGAGACCAGGTCTTAGCGTGGGCTCAGTGGAGAGCTGTAGGTAGAGGTACAAGCTTATTGAAATTAAGACAGGACACTGGCATGAGTGGAATGGATCTATAATTTGCTGCTCCTGTGTGATGGTCAAGGCAAGCCAAAAAACACTGAGAAGTAAAAAGTGATTCTGGGTGAATGTCACATGTTTCCTCTTCATGGGACTCCCACTGTGCACATGTTAAGTGTGATAGTGTCCACTGGTTTCTGAGGTGCTGTTAGCTCTCCTTTGTTTCTTTCTGTCTTTCTGTTCTTCAGAGTGAGTAATCTCTATTGTCCTTTTTGTTGGCTGATTCTTTGGCATCTTAAATCTAATGTTGAGCCCCTCTAGTGAATTTTCAGTTCATAATTTCCATTTGAGTTCATTTCAAATTTTGCATTTTTTTTTTTTTTAAAGATTTGAGAACAAGTGCAAGTGCGTGGAGGGGAGAGGTGGAGGGGGAGAGGGGGAGAATCTGAAGCAGGCCCCTGCTGAGCGTGGAGGAGTCTAACAGACACAGGACTCTAAGACCATGACCTGAGCCAAAACCAAGAGTTGGAAGCTTAACTGACTGAGCCACCCGGGTGTCCCTGTTTGGTTATTTTCATAGTCAAATTCAGACTGTCTTTGAGTCATTGACTTAACTATATTAGAGCAGTTTTAGGTTCACGGTAAAGTGGGGAGGGTGATGGAGATTTCCCATGGACATCCTGCCTTTAAACGTGCACAGCTTTCCCCCATGATCAGCATCTCTGGTGGCTTGATGGCTCTCATTCTAGTGTGATAGTAACCCACTGTCTGGATGGACCAGTTTATCCATCTCCTACTGGAGGACATCTTCCGAGTGTTGGCAATTATGAATAAAGCTGCTGTAAGCTTATGTGCACAGGATTTTTTTTTTTTAATTTATTTTTGATAGTCATACAGAGAGAGAGAGAGAGAGAGGCAGAGGGAGAAGCAGGCTCCATGCAGCGGGAGCCCGACGTGGGACTCGATCCCGGGTCTCCAGGATCGTGCCCTGGGCCAAAGGCAGGCGCCAAACCGCTGCGCCACCCAGGGATCCCTGTGCACAGGATTTTGTGTGGACATGTTTTCAGCTCCTTTGGGTAAATACCAAGGAGAGTGATTGTTGGGTTGTGTGGTAAGAGTACGTTTATTTCTATTAGAAGCTGCCACTCTGTCTTCCCGTGGAGAATTCCTGGTGGACATCTTCACTGCCTCTGGTGGTATCTGTGGTTTGGGTTTTGCTGGTGTACTAGGTATGCAGTGCTATCTCACTGTTTTAATTGGCACTTAGGGTGTGGAGCATCTTTTCATATGTTTATTTGCTATCTGTATATCTTTTGTAAAGTATCTGTTCTTTCCATTTTATTATTATTATTTTTAAAGATTTTATTTATTCATGAGAGACACAGAGAAAGGCAGAGACACAGGAAGAGGAAGAAGCAGGCTCCATGCAGGGAGCCCGACATGGGACTCGATCCTGGGTCTCCAGGATCACGCTCTGGGCTGAAGGCAGCGCTAAACTGCTGAGCCACCTGGCCTGCCCTCTTTCTGTTTTTAAAGTTGGGTTCTCTGAGTTGTAAGAGTTCTTTTCAGTCTGTTCAGCTTTTTACCTGTTCGGATGGAGGTGATGATTTCCATGCAGACACAGGCAGAATGGAAGTCCCTGCTGGAACATATTTATAGCAACTCTTGTGAAGTCTTTATCAGCTAAGCCCAGTGTTGGGGCCCTTCAGCCCATGGCTGTAGAATGCCTGGGTTTTGTGCATGGGTCACATGTTCTTGGTAATTTGTGTATCTTATAAATTTTCACTGAAAATTGGACACTAGTAATTCTGGGTTCTGAACTCTCCTTGTCCCAGGATTGGTTGTTAATTGGCTTTTGTTTCCTGACTAACTCTGCAATTTATCTCCCCCCACGGTCATTGATGGGTTCTTGGTGTGAAAGCTTACCTTCCTACTGTTCATACTCAGAGCTGCAGAGCTTAGTATGTAGCCAAGGATTGCTCAAAGATTGTGTTTAAACAGGCTTCCATTCTCTGCCACAGCTCTGTATGTGGTTGGTTAATGCATTGGGGGGGAGAGGAGGCTTTTTAGAACGTAAAAGCAAAAAATGAAAACAAAGGAAAAAATACCAAAATTGATTAGGCTTTGTAAAAATTTAATAAATTCTTTACGTTCGAAAAATAGAAACCAAATTACAAGTTAACTGGAACTGTAGTAACAGTTACAACAACACAAGATTATCCTCAACGACTAAGGAGCTCATTAAGGCATGCATATACATTAAGATTAGTGGATAAATGAGAGTATGTGAACATTGTAAAATGGGAAATGTCGATGGTTGTGTTGGAATCAGTTCAAACTGCTGGAACAGTGCCACAGACTCCTCCCAGTTCTGGAGACTGGAAGTCTGAGATTAGGGTGCCAGCATGCTTGGGGTTTTGAGTGACTTCCTGGTTGACAGAGGGCTGCCTTCCATCAAGTTTTCACATGGTGGAGAGACAGAGCCTGCCTCTTCCTCCCCTCATGTCTACTGCCTGAAGGCCCCACCTCCAGGTGCCACCACTCTGGGGTATTTCAGGATGCCCAGAACATGCAGTCTGGGAGGACACAAACATTATAGCACTCTGGTGGTATGGTTAAGCTTATCATAAAAATTCTGATGGCAACTTTTTATGTAACTGGTGAGCAGAGATTTAAAAAGAATTTTCAGCTCTGATAATGGTGGAAATGTAAATCCATACAATGCTTCTCAAAAGTAATGTGGCAACTATATATAGAATTCTGAAAACAGTCAAGCCCTATAATCTACTAGTTCTATTTGGAATCCACCCCAGAGGAATTACCTAAAATATGTTCAGTGATGTTTATGCAAAGGTGGTTTTATTTTTAAGGGTTGATTTATTTTAGAGAATGGGGACAGGGGAGAAGAGGGAGGAGTAAGAGGGGGGTTAGTCAGAGTCCCAAGCAGACTCCCTGCTGAGTGCAGAGCCCATTGCTGGGCTGGATCCCTCGACTCTGAGATCATGACTCTGTGAGATCACAACCTGACCTGAAATCAAGAGCAGGCATTTAACTGACTTGAGCCCCCAGTACCCCTGTGCAAAGTGTTTTAATGGGAATTAATAGAATGATAAATGCAAGCAACCTAAATATGTAGCAACACAAGAATGATTAAGTAACTAGTGGCATATACATTGATAATCAATAAAAATGCACATGAATCTGTAAAAAATACTTGGAATACATGTTTAAGTACAGTAAGCAGAATATGAAACCATATAGATAACAGGATTTAATGATGTAGAACTGTTAACAGAAGGGTTCCAGAGAGAGTGGTTTCTCAGGAGTGGCAGACATCATCACTTGATAATGCCAGCCTCAGTGACTTTGGAGGGCTGCTTTGGCATTGGGGCCAGGCTGTTGGAGACAAAAGCAGGGTGTCAGACTTGAGAGCAACAGTGGAAGAAGATGCAGATCCTGCAAATACAGAGTTGATTATTTTTTGTAACAGCCAGCCACCACTGTCAACTCTGTTTTCAAATGGGAAAACACATCAGTTTTCAGTGTCCTAGATCTGCACGTGATCAGGAGAGCCCTTGCTTTGGGTGGCAGAGCTTGGGGGTGCAGGCCTGTGTGTTGTGTCTGTGTGCCTGTCACTGGGAGAAGCCCCTGGCTGTCTGCATGGGCCTTGAGGAGGTTTTTGGGGTTTTTCTGGAGCACACATAGAAACAATTGGGGCCTTAGGCATCCTTGAAGTCACTGTGCTGTTGTGTTTGCCAATAGGCATCCCATTTGAGGGTTAACCTGGGGAGAGCTACAGTCACGGGTGACAGGAACGTGTGATTAAAGGTAACACATTTGTGACGTGCCTGAGCTTGGTGGATTTTAGCAGTGAAAGCATATTAGCTGCACCTGCAGGTTGGTAACCCCACTTTCCAGTGGAGCTCAGAAAAGGCACCTGTGTTGTAGAAGCTGGATGCCCCCAGAGAGAAGGGACGATCTGGAGTTTTTTTTTGGGGGGGCGGGGGGGATGAGAAGTTTCCTCAGTCATTCTTACAGAAGGTTTCTTAAATATGTCCACCTGGGAAGACAGGTCCTCATGACCTCACATGTTCAGTGGTATTGGCTCATTTCTTGGGTTCTAGCAAACGCTATTATTGAGGGCCGTATGCTGGTATTCTTCATCTATAGGAACAGTGGTAGAGAGCTACTTCTTCCCATGCCAGGGGTCAGTGAAGAGGCAGGGTAGCTTTTGCCTTGGAAACATTGCAGTTACGATATGTAGGAATCATTAGTTTTAATAAATGTACCGTTGTAGGTGTGCACTTTTCATAAAGTGCTGTAGCAGCCTCCGTGGACCTTTGTGCTCCAGAGAAGAGTGCGTCTCTTTCCTCTTGGCTCCTTGTATTGCCTGGAGCCTCTGCCTTCTGGGCCATGGGGAGACTGGAGATCTTTGGCCCAGCATCTTCGGCTGACGTAGCCCAGCACAGACCCCCAAGCCCTAGTGTCCTGCTTTTTTCTTTGCTTCAAGATGAGCCACGCGCTTAACCAAGATTGCTTTTCAGTCCTTTCCCCATGACTGCTGGAGTTTTGTCAGGAGCAGCACCATGTAGAACTCCAGGTCTGGGATGGAAGGCTGCGGTTAGTGGTTTGTAAGATTTCTTCTACCTTACGTTGGGGGCTGATAGTCTCCAGTGTCACAGTCTGTGAAGTCCGTCCCCCCTTCCCGCTCCCCCATACCAGCTTTTCTAAACAGACCCATAGACCGGTGCAGTCCCAGGCAGAGCCTGGGTCTGCCAGCACCCATGGCTGGCTTTTCACTCGTCCCGGTGTGGTCGCACATGTCTCTGTGTACTCAGGCCGGCTTCTGGCACTGACTTGTATCCCAGGCCACCTGGTGCTTTGGCTGGAACTGTTGCATAGTAAACCGTTAACATTTGGAAGAAATCTGTCCTAAGACCTTGTGAATCCCCAAATTTAGAAATACAGTAATACAGCATCTTTCAAAAGGCACAATAACGTTAAACTTTGACATGGCCTCTCCAAACTCTCTTGAGAGTTGGTTACTAAGAACATACAGACACAAGCAAGCTCACTTCAGTCAGTCATTACCAGTGCGAGTGGGTGGGGTTGTGCTTCTGTGTCCTGAGGGCTGAGGGTTGTGGGGCCAGGGGAAGGGGGTTTGGAATTGGGCCCTCCAGCAGCGAGGCCAGGCTCTTCCTTCCTCTCCTTTCCCAGGGGCTCACATCCTCTGCTAACATCTGGTTTTTGAAAATGTGAGTACAGTTGAATAGACTGGGTTGGGAGGAAACGGGCAGGGGTGATTTATTTCCTTGTGTATGGGGCCCCGATGTGGTGAGGGCGGAGGAGGGTGGTTATTTGCTACTGTCTTGTTACTGTCTCAGGGACATGCTCAAGACCAAACCAGGGTAAAGTTTTTATAAGTTGGTTTTTGTTTATGATGATTTTTCATCATAATTAAATCTCTAAGAAAATATTACATTTCTTCTGTAACTCAGTTATATATTTTTAAAGGACTCAGTGACCTAAAATATGAAACCTACCAAAATTTGTGCGGTGAAAGTTGCAACTTTTGTAAAATCGGTGATACTAAGTGCTCCTTGAATCAAGGGTGGTGGTAATAAAGTGAGTTTCTGTGTGTCTACAAGGTAATGAAGCCAGTGGAGCTTTGTTTTGCTTTGCTATAACGGCTGACAGTTCAGGGATTGTCTGTGTGGCTGGCCTGATGTCCTCCTGTGTGGCCCCATTGTTTGACTGGACCAGGCTCCACGCCTCATGCCTGAGGGGGAGCTGGTGCTGGCTGAGCCCTGCCACTCTTCACGGCCGGGGAGCACAGGCTGCTCTTGCTGTGAAACCTGCACACGTTCTCTGGGGCCAGCCTTTGTGTGATGGAGCTCTGCAGCCCGGCTGGGGAGTCACATGGGGTCCTGCAGCAGCCAGAGCGTGCACAAGTCCAGAAGGGGGAGACAGGTGCTGATGAGTTGGGGGGGGGGGGCTGGAGGGGGAGAAGGGGGTTGGTGCGTGCGGCTCCTGGCATCAGCAGGACGGACTCAGCCAAGTCTGGTTGAGTGTTGGTGGAAAAACTAAGTGTAACTTGGATCGTTTGAATGGGAGGGTTAATACAACTTGTCTTTAGCACTTACTTGAAAAGCATGTTTGTGACTACTAGTTGAGATTAAACAGTTTAACTGCCTTAATGTAGCTTTTTGGTAGAGGATTCTTTGGGATTGTTTCTGGTACATTCTTATGGAAGGCTTTTATGTGTGCATACTCTTATGCTTAATGCTGTGATGGAGGAAATGCCATTTTATCCTCCACTCATTCTACTGATGTTTTCTTGTACTTATTTCCTCTCATTTTATAAAAGGTGCATGGGTTTTCAAGCATGCTCTAAGCAGCACTGCTAATAGTTCGTAATATTTGTAACCGTAATATTCATAACACCTGAAATCCATTTAATCGAACATTGAAGACTTTCCATCTTCATCTGTGGCAGATTTAATTTTTGATTTTTTTTTCTCAGTTCAAGGACTATTATACTTGGCTTCATGTTACTTTTAAAGGATAAGATCCTGTTTAATGTATAATTTTCTGGTATAGTGACTGGTGTCATAGTATGTTCTCTGTCCACCATTTCTTTGACATTTGTGTCCAGTAACCGTTTCTTCGAAGAGAGACATTGTAATCCTGGGACCAGCACCCAGATTTTCCCACAAAGGAATGAACTCCCGGAGCGGCCCCTCCGCCCTCTGGCTCGCTCCCCGACTCTGGCATGAATAGCCTCATTCAGGGGCGAAACCAGAGCTGTGTCACAGTGAAAGCGATGGATTCTCTTCATCTGAGATAGCGTAGTGTGTAAGTTTGCTTGTGAAGGACTGTGCTCTTCTCAGAGTACACAGAACACACAGTGAGCAGACCAAGAATCCATGTTGTACCCGTGTTACCGATGTTGAAATCTGAATTTAGCTTAACAGTTTTTCTTAAATGTTTAAGCATGCTTGTTTTAATGATCACACTGGGGAGAGGATGGAGTGTGTGTGTTTGTGTTTTGTACAACTCTGAGTGGTGGAGGATGTTTGATTTTTGCAGGACAAGTAGCACATCATAGTGCATGTTGTGGGTGTTTAGAAAATCTGTGGGGCATGGTCTTTTGGTTAAAGGCAGTGCTGGTGTGCTGACAGGAGGAAGGTGGTTGAGGAAGGTGTTTGTGTTCCTTCTTTACTTTGGGACGCATGAGAGCCCAGATGCCTGTCCTCAGCCTGGCAACAAGAGGGAGCTGTGAGGGGCTGTGCACCATCAGATCTAGGTGCCCATGGCACATGCGGGCTCTGCTTATGAAACTTATGGAGGAAAAGACTGAAGCAGAGTGGGTGAGAGCAATAGTTTTGGTGAGGATGACCACACGTGGATGAGACACATGGCACTGCTACATGTAGAGCACATCCCTGGGTGCTGGGGGTGTAGTGTGGGCTACTTTGATGGTGGTTCTGCGCCTGCCATTGCATCTGGGCCCCACCGGCTCTGCCTGTGGTTGTTGGTGCTGCCCCGCCCCGGGAGGGGCCTCTGCTCTTGGCCATTGCTGATGGAAAGAGGCTTATTTTTTAGTTTAGCTGGTTTGTACTTTTTATCTTTTTAGGAGCTGTAAACGGATTTTTACGGAATTTGCTGTACTAAAATAGGGTATCAGGAAACCTTTTAAGGTTGATTTATCACTGTTTCCTTAAACTAGTGGCTATTTAAGGGTTTTATACTGGTGGACTTTTAATTTTTAACAAATGCACGTATGATGATCTGAAACCATTGTTCTCTAATGAAAATGATTTACGTTTGCTAGGCTCAATCTAAAGAGTAAACCTGATTTTTTTTTAAATTGAAATATACTTTGCCTATGTTAGAACACTTGGATTTTAAGGGTACAGTTCAGTGAGTTGTGAAAAGTGTGTTTATAACAACTACTCAAATTACCATATAGACCATGTGTTTCACTCTCAAAATTTAGGGCCCTTTCCCATTGTCACTCCATACCTATCTTCTGCTTTCTGCCCTCCTGGATTAGTTTTGCCTATTCTTGGACGTAACTATAGTTGGGGCAGGCATGTCGTCATGTCCTTTCTGTGAATGGCTGGCTTTTTATGTACGACACAGTGTTAGAGATTGATCTGTGTGTGCCTGCTGTTGGGATTACCAGTGGTTCCTCCTTTGTATCTGAACAGACTGGGCATTACTTTTATGGCGATGGAATTCATCCTAACCTTGTTCTAGGTATTCCTTTTGTCGCCTGTGCTTGGTGGTAAGAAGTTGTGTGGCTGTAAGAATCCATTGCATGGGTTTTCAGAGTTAATAGGGATATTGAATGCATCGGTATTATGTAGAAGCAACATGAATTTGGACAGTGATGAACTTTCTAAAACTCCTAATCTTAATGGCGAATAATGCTATTCATTGTTTGTTGTAGGTGCTACAGAATATTTTGGAAACAGAAAATGAATATTCTAAAGAACTTCAGACTGTGCTTTCAACCTATCTACGGCCTTTGCAGACCAGTGAGAAGTAAGTTGGATGATAAATTGTGTTAACGGCAACATGGTCAACACCTAGGCTGTTTGCTCAGGTTTTCCAAGAATAGAGGATGAAATGCTGGAGCAGAATTCGGTGTAACAATTTGTTTTAGATGCAAGGTTTTTTAGTAGGCGGAGCCTCTAATTGGGCATTGGGGTGGTAGAGGAGAGTGAAACTGCGTGCTTTTACTGTTATTTTTCTTGGTTCTAGGTTAAGTTCAGCAAACACTTCATATTTAATGGGAAATCTAGAAGAAATATGTTCTTTCCAGCAAATGCTTGTACAGTCTTTAGAAGAATGCACCAAGTAAGTAAGATACTAAAAATTTGCAAACTTCAGGTTAGTACAACTGGTATTTAAAGAAACAAATGTATTGTAATTTTAGAATTTACCTTTCTAATGGAAAAACTGCTATTTTGATTCTTTTTGGTGTATCAGCTTTTATAGTAAAAGCTGTGTATTTGTCCAGTGTTTAATAGTTGGGGTATTTGGGGTAGGGATCTCCTCCTTCTGTAGAGAAAGGAGAGGGGCTTGCCAGGAGTAGGAAATTTTAAGGTGTTGGGCGGGGGTGTAGGGGATATGAAGATGTTCTGAGTAGGAAGATGGTGTGCAGGTGGGCTCTTTGTGCACGTGGTGGTGGCTCTCCACAAGTGGAGGGATCGTGAAGCAGTATGTCTATAATGTGCTACTGTGATGTTTCGTATTTGCTTTTGCCTTTTCCATGGGAGTTTTTGGGAAGTGAGGAGGTGTGTTCTCAATGATTGGCTATGCCCTTGACTTGTGTGTGTGTGTGTGTGTGTGTGTGTCTGACTATTTTGTTCTTGGTTACCATCAGACCTACTGAAGGTATCCTGGGTATCCTAATGCACACAAAAACTTGCTAGGCAGTAGGCCCCCAGGTGATACTGGATGTTTATTTTACCTGTTGGACTTGATAAGGGAAGGGGATACTTCTTATTTTTAAATTCTGTTTCTGTACTCAACGGAACCAGAAAACTTTTTCTCTTGGAATCTGGTTGGTCTCTGGTTTTTCCTTTCTGTAGCTTTTTTGTCTTTCTCAGTCTCGGAAGTGGTGAGGGCTGTTGGGCCCTCTGTGCCCCAGGCTGATGGCTGGCTGTGCTCAAAGCAGGTTCAGGGTTTCCTCCAGGTACTTTATACCAGAAGGAAAGCTGAAGGACATAGGAAGTACTGGCTTTCAAAAAATTTACATTACGTTTCCTTTTGTGGCATTTTTGGTTTGTATAAAGTGGCATTAATTACAGGGTCATGAAAATAATCATTTGAAAATTACCTTCTTTTTGGTGAATGTAGCTCATTTGCCAGCAATGTGGGATCTTTGCAAGAGGCCAGCCTCAGCATGCACGAAGTGGTGCATGCATAGTGGCTATGAACAACGTGGACTAAATAAATTAGTATTTACATAGTACATTTGCAGCACCTATTAGGAGCCTCCCCTCAGGCTTGTACTGCAGATGTATGGATGTGAAACCTGAAATCCAGGGCGGGCACCCAGCGGCTGAGAGTCCAAAATCTTGTCAGGCTTCAGGCCTTGGCGTCATCTCAGACTTCGATATGACTTAGGTATTGTTTCAGTGAAGTTCCTCAAGGGCACAGTGTGTTGGGGTTAGATACTGGGTTTTTCTGTGGTGGAATGGAAGATTTGAGACTTGGTTTTCTTATTAACCATTCCCCTTATCTTTTACCATGAATATTCTGAAAGTTGACAGATTGCCACAGAACTTTTACCATGAATATTCTGAAAGTTGACAGATTGCTACAGAACTCAGGTGCATAGTCCTAAGATTTACCCTCGACATCCCAGCAGTTTGGGTTGAACCAAACTCTGTGGTTCAACCCAAGAGGCCTTGGGGCCTCTTTGCTCAACGTGGCCCAGCCCTTGGCCCCAGAGTGTAGAGAACTGTGTCCTTTCCTCCTCCAAATGCCAGCGTCTGCAGAATCTTCCTCTCTGGCCCTCTGCTGCCTTTAGACAGTTGGTTTTATCTTTTGTCCAAAGTTCGTGTACCTGCAGGAGAGTCCATTTGATAGGAATAATGTGGTTGTAACCCATGTGATAGAACTCGAGGCATGGCCTCGAGCTTGGAGCCTGATGTGTCACCAAGGTAGGACCATTCATCCATCATCTATTACTGTTCTGCTTCCATAGTTAGTGCTGACGTCTCCCTTTCGGTTCTGATGTCTGTTGGAGGCTCAGCAGCTGTCGTGGCCAGGCTTTGAGAAGGGAGGAAAGGGGTCTGGGTGGGCTTGGTCTAGCTTTGTGCCTAAAAGGAAGGAGGGCTGTAGTGGTTTTGCTGTGCACCCATGCGTACGTGTCTGTCTCTGTGCTGCTTCAGTAGCAGACCTCTCCAGCCAAGTGATGACATTCATAATTCTCCTTTTATAGCAAACTGAAGGGTTCATGATCTCTGTCTCAACTGCCTGAAACCTCAGTTTGTGGGTCATGGCAGCCGGATACTGGAGAAGAGGAAGGGGGCCTGTGTGCTGCTTTATAGCAGAGGAGCTCTCGGGGTGGGGACTTCTCCCTGCTGGGTTGCTGCTCTGAGCACTTACATTCTGGCATTTGTATCTTTTGTTTTCATAGACACAGTATTCAAGGAGGTCTTTCAAGTTTTCTGGGTTTGTTGTTTGGCAATTTCCCTTCTGTCTATAAAATTCAGAATGATTTCCCTTGTGTTGCATGTCTCTAGGTTGCCAGAAGCTCAGCAGAGAGTTGGAGGATGCTTTTTAAATCTGATGCCACAAATGAAAACCTTATACCTTGCATATTGTGCCAACCACCCATCTGCAGTGAATGTTCTCACAGAGCACAGGTACGCTCCCTCAGACACTCTTACCTTTGGGGAAAGGACCCCTTGGGGTCTTCTGTGGGTCAGCTTGTTCTGGGCACATGTTACATGAGACACAGTGGTGATAGCCACTTGTTTGTTCGATGGTTGTTATGTTTTTAATCACCTCTTCAGCTGAGTGCCTGAGAAGCACTGGTAAGGGGCCTCTCAGGTGCTAAGTAGCATTTTTGGAGTAGAAAGGGTTTTTGAGGTTTTCCTTCTGCTCAGAGCCCTTGGGACAGTGGATTGGAGATGCTGGTAGGATTCTGGAATGTAGCTGTGAAGTAAATCCAGGCTGTCAGAATCCTGTTTCTTTGGAGTTTGTGAACTGGAAGCACAGGGGGTGAAATTAGATTTTCTGTAAGAGGAACATGTTTCATTTAAAAGTAGGGCTGGGTATTATAGCTTAAAAGTTTAAATTGGAGATGGTAGCTTCAGCTTTTCAACCTGAAACAGAATTAAAACAAGTGACACAGAATGCACAGGTTTCCTGCTGGTTTGGTGAGAGCCTGTAATCCTGTCGCTAGTGAGTGCTGCTCAGTAGAGGGCAGGGGGTCCATGTCTGCTTCTGACAGAGGCACCACGTTTTACTGAGTGTGCTAGAAAAATTTTCACGGTTACTTTTTTAAAACAACAGTTAAAAATTTTTTTGAACCATAAATGAGAAAAATCCTTTTAGTAGCATTAAGAATAAGTTATAATTAAATATTTAAGTGTTTCACTTAAGACTTAAAAATTCTTGGTAAGCAAGCATGGCTGAGCTATTTATAAATTGAGCTGAGGCTCAAGTGTAGTGTCCCTCATACACTTGGCCGGTCGCTGGGGTTGCGGAGAGGGGGCCTCTGGCTCATTTTGACCTGGGTCGAGCCCCAACTGTGCCCTTGACTGGTGAGTCTGGGGTAAGTCCTCTGCTTCTCTGAAAGTGCTGATCAATGGGGTTGTTGTAAGCAGTAAACAAAACGTGTGTGAGTGGACAGGGATTGAGTGGGTGTGGCAGGGGCTCCAGTGTGAATGTTTTTGGTGGTCTTCTCTGTCCCCCCCCCCCCCCCCCCCCCCCCCCGCCCTGGGAGTCCCTGTGTGCTCATGTTGCTCAGCATGCTGAAATGCGGGGGTCTCTGCATAAGAAAGCCTCTCCAGGCCTAAAATGAGGCAGCCTCTGCTGAGTGACAGAAGGAAAGGGAGGTCAGGATATATATGATGTCCACAGAAATGGAACCCAAAAGATCCCAGGCACCCCTCCTCTTAACTCTTCCTCCTCGCCTTTCTGGGAGGGCGGCTGTGTTCGCACATACCTTTCTAAAACCATGAAGCATGTGTCCCATCATGCTCTGCCATCTACTCCTGGACATTAGAATTTCCACAAAAGTTGAATGCAAGGATTACATTTGTATTTCTGAGAATTCTGCAGGAATCAGTGATGTAGCAAGGAGGGGTGGGAGATAAAGCAAATAGGATGTTAGGGTAAAATGGTCTTTTAGAATTTTCCTTCTCTTTCCCTTTTGGGGGTGGGGGTTAATCCTCTAGGATCGGACAGGAAGTCTAGAATGTGTGCAGTGGGCAGTTTGGGGGACTGATTCTAGCTAGATATTTTTCCCCATGGAAGTGAGGATCTGTCATAAAGATGGCATTTATAGTGATTCAGACTGTTTACAAAAATGTTCAGACTATGAAGGGAGATCCTTGCACATATGTGATGTTTATCCCCTCTTCTGTACTGTTACTTCAGTGATTGTGTCCTCGCTGAAATGTAAGTGCAATGTTTTCCCCAAAATAACAGGGAAGGAATACAGACAAGTTTGAGTTGGGGAACCTCTGTGCCGCCTCCATGTGGCATGTCCGTGGGGTGGGTGGATTAGGTCCTGCTCTGGAAGGGTGAGCTATGAGAGAGGATGCTGTGCCGGCAGGCAGGTGCCAGCTGTGGCAGGATGCTCTGCCTGTGTGCCCTCCTGAGGTCCCTGGGCAGCCGGAGACCCCGCACTGCCCACTCGTCAGACCCTGCTCCCGAAGCGTAAGTTTGTGAATTGAGACAGGGTTGCAGTTGGCTGGTAGCCTCTGTTAACGTTCACCTCGTTTTATTCTGGTATCTCAACCTGTAACCTTGTCCCAGCTTCCCTACATTTGTTGGAGTGTTAAAGCTGCCACGCCTATAGGTTGATTAACCCTATTTTTGTGCTTGAGTATACTTTTTAAGGATTGATTCAAGTGTACTGATTTGAAGTTTTAAAAGGCTTTATTTGCAATTGTGTTTAAATTCTGAATTTGAATCTTGGGAATGAACAGGATAGGACTGCCTGTTGTGTAGAATCAGAACCGGGAGACTCTTTTTGCATTTTCTTGATGGTAGACCTAGGTTCATGGCTGCCTATTTTGAATGAGTTATGTGTTTGATAGTCTGTAAAATGAGTTTTGTGTTTTCCCCAGCACTGTAATTGTTGCTTTTTGCTTGGCTATGTGGTGGTTCTCTGTATGAGTGTCCTTTTGTTGGAGCCCATGGTGTCATTTCAGTAACTATAGAGGAGACAAGCTGTATGAAGCTGCTAGCATAAGTAGAAATTAGGCTGAAAGAGCCTTTGTTTTATCAAAATAGCTGTAACCCAGCTGTTTTTTTTTTTTTTTTGTACTACATTTAAAACCGTAAAATGAAATATGATCGATAAAGACTGAACTGTGTGCATGTCCTGGCATTCTGAGATCATGGATATTAAAAGAAGTTACTTTTGTTTGCAGAAATGTCACTTGAAATTCTTAGTTTTAGGGTGTTTCTGGAGGGGGCAAGATGTAGAACTTGATTTGTTCTTTTTCTCTGCCATTACTACAGTTAGGAAATTTCATGTCCAGGAATATGAAAAATGACCATTGTAAATGGATGTTCCTGTGGTTTTTCTCGTGGTAGGAAAGGTTCCTCGTGGATCATATTTGAGTCCCATAAAGTTTTGCTGCTATGGGACTGTGTTTAATCAGTTGTTCAGCACTTAGAGAAGTGCTAACTTACGCATTTCTCCTCCTTAAAACTGTGCTTTCACTCCACTGCTTTAGGGATACATAGGGTAGTTGGAAGAGATGGGCACTTGAGGAAGGTGTGAGGGGCAGGCACTGTGTGTGAGACACACGAAGGAGTACAGCACCAGTCGGAGAGGCCATACCAGCACTTGAGTCCATGGTGAGCTCCAGGGTCCTTCTCAGGTTCAGCTACCCTACTAGCAAGGAGGATGGGGGCCTCCCCCTGTGCATAGTAAGGACCACTTGCATGGCAGGCTTGGGTGATGTGCTGGGGATTATGTGCAGAAGCTTCTCAGATGCCCAGCAGAGTGCTTGTCTAAAATTGGATCATCCCTTTCCCTTCATCCTTCCCGATGCATTCTCTAGTCTGCAGCTTTCACTTTTACAGCTGAGCAGAATGGAGTGGCTGGGAGAAAGTCTGCCTGGGAGCACTCCTCAGTTACCCACCCCTTCTCTGTGGAGAGAAGTTGATGTTGAAGAAAGAAAGCATAATGGTGATAAAATGTGTAACTCTGCAAACAGGTGCTCCCAGGTGCTGCTCCTGGTCCTTAGATCCCCACAGCCTCATGGGTAGACATGAGACCGATGTGCGGTGATGTCGTGAAACACCGCTGTGCTGGGCTTCAGTAAGTGCAGTTGGGGGGTTGTCGAAAGAAAACCAGTCTCTGAAAGCACAAAGTTCGATACACAAGGGCGCACAGTGTCTTGTACACACACACTCATCCACCTGTATCACCACGCAGGGTTGAAATCATGAAGCTGGATTTGTACAGAAATGAGAAAATGTTGTGTGTGATAATATTTTATAACTAGGATTATTTGAAATCTTCTCTTTTTTTATGATTTGCTTTGGCTTTGATAATATTTCCAAAATGTGTGTATATATAAATTTATTTAAAAGGTTTAAGAAGCGTAGATGTTAGTGTAGATGGGTATGTAGGCAGGTGGGTGACAGGTACTGTTAACCATGTTAGTACTGTATTGTTTATGTAGCCAGGCACGTGTTCTGGTTTCCAGCACAGTGCCCCTAACTTAACCGGGCCACCTAGTTTTTATAAGGCTGACTTCAGGTAGAAGTAGCTGTCTAAAGATGTGTGCTTGAGTGTAAGACTAGTTTCATGATGATCTCTTTGTCCTCAACCTGAAGTTTGAAACATTTTATTTCTGAGTTGGTTTAGTTAAGTGAACTGCTTTCCCGTGAATGTGTTCGCAGTGGATGTGAGATCAGTCGCAGTTGGGTAAATATGCCAACCTCCATATTTGTCCTCACATTTCCATGTGAAGTCCTTTTAGTGGCATTGTAGGGAGAGGTTGTGCTCAGTACTTTTGAACAAGCAGTTTCAATGGGTATCCATTTTCATCAGGAGCCCTTAGAGTGGCTGGTGCTCCCAAGAAGCTTGGGCAGTGGGTAGGTGTAGCTGAGTTGGGGGGTGGGGGTGCCAGAGTAGGGGAGGCAGTGGCTGGGTCCCTGAGGTCAGATCAGGTAACCTGCACTGAGGACTGATGTGCTCAGTTATTCTTCAGGATTTTCAGTTTTTAGCTTCACTTAGAGTTCTTCCCAGTTCTGAATTAGTGTTTCCTCTTCCCCCAGCCTCTCTGTCCCTCATTACCCCATGCCTGGAATGCTATAAGGGCCAACCATGAGGAACACAGGCGTGGTTCAGTTCCTAGCCTGGACCCCGAATGTCCACAGATGCAGAGGGTTGGTCCCTGGCATGAGTCCCAATGTGTCTATTGCTGCCCTGCCCTTCACTCCTGGCCTACCTCAGTCATTCCAGACACTGGCTGTTGAATCAGAGCACTCAGGCAGAGCTGGTGTGCAAGATAGTGGAGAACATGGCTAACTGTGGAAGTTAGATGAGAAATAGGCTGAAGGTGACAGAAGTGTGGAAAATATGCAGGCGTGGCTTTCAGCTTCTCTGATTTTGAAGTATATGCTTAGGTCCCCATCTGCAGATGTGGGTGATGTTCTTTATATATTGTGAGGCTGAAGTGAAGTGATGTGACATTGCTTTTGAAATTTGAAAGCCTAAGTGGGTCAACTAGTTCATTGTGCCAACTCGGGCTTCTCCTCACACAGAGTACTTTAGGGGCTGGTGGGTGTGCTGGTGGACACATAGAGTGTTACTGCAGCTCTGAAGCATCTTGTACCTTTTCCTCCCTCCCTCTACCTCAAGGTACCCAGGTAATCAAAATCTGTTCTAGCCTGAAGAATGCTTGCTGAAATATGGACACTCTTGTGTGAACTAGACTTGCCAAAGTGGCCTTTTGTGAATGGAATGAGTGGGTTCGGTTATGCAAGGCTGTTGTTACTCATAACCAGGGCAGTAATGGCATGAACCTTCTGGGGTTCTCCAGCAGCACCAGGTTTCAATGTAGCCAGTACCTGTTTGGCTCTAAGTGTAAAGTGGTAGACCCTGTTACATTTCACAACCTGGTGCTGCTGGTGGGGAGACTGTCGTCCACTGCTTCCATGCTTGCTCTAACTGCTTCGCCGTCTGCTCTTTCCACATGGCCACTGGCTGCTCAGCGAGCAGCTGGGAGAGTTCATGGAGGCCAGAGGTGCCAGCAGCCCAGGGATCCTGGTGCTGACCACCGGCCTCAGCAGACCGTTCATGCGCCTGGACAAGTACCCCACGCTGCTCAAGGAGCTGGAGAGACACATGGAGGTACTGTGTGCCGTATGCCTGTCACTCGGAATCCATTAGTACCGTCAGAAACTCTCAGTTCATTTCAGAGACCAGAACCAACCAAGTACTTTGCAAGGGTTTTTGACTTGATGGATTTCCAAAATGATTTTGTGAAATACCAAGTTTCCTCCTTAGCTCTATAAAAAACGTGTCCTTCATCTTCTCTGTCACCCACTGCTGCTGTTAGATTTCCAAAAGCTGGAAAACATTCAGTTTAATTTTTCTTAAATGATTTTATTTATTCATGAGAGACATGGAGAGAGGCAGAGACACAGGCAGAGAAAGAAGCAGGCTCCATGCAGGGAGCCCGATGTGGGACTTGATCTTGGGATTCCAGGATCACGCCCTGGGCCGAAGGGAGGTGCCCAACCGCTGAGCCACCCGGGTGTCCCGAGTCACTTCAATTTTAAGTAGCATTGAGGGTTCCCTGTTTAGGACCCTTATTTATGGGTAGGCGGTAACCTTTTCAGCAGTAACCGTGATAGAATCCATCCATTCCTGATCTGGGTTTGTCTTACTGTTGAGGAACAGGCTACAGGCCTGGCAGAGGCTTCTGTCCAGGGTGCTCTCTGGGTAAGAGTTGGTGCACCTTCCCTGTGAAGGGTACACCCCATGGCCTCCTGCCCCACTGCCCACTTCCGCTCTCTCGGTGCTGGAGCAGCAGAGGTCCTGTGGGAGGCCGGATGGGGGTCGGGGTGCAGGCTCCTGCCTTGGGCTTTCCCCCCAAAGTCCAGTGGCTCTGTCAGAATAAGAATGGTGCTTTCGTGCTAAGGAAAATAAGACCTGTTGTGGGTTGAAAAGTATTGGGGAAGTTTCAAGCTAGTGTGTAGAGTGCTTTTTGAAGAAGGAAAAAACTTTACGTTTTAAGAGCTAATAGTGTTTCTTCTGTCAAAGGATTATCATCCAGATAGACAAGATATTCAGAAATCCATGACTGCCTTCAAAAATCTCTCAGTAAGTGATTATATATTATGGCTTTGCCCTTCTGACATCATTATGACAAGGGAATGTAGAAAAATTTTTATCACCTAAGAAAGTCCAATGATAAATTGAGAGAATTTGGGTATACTAAAAAATAAACATGGTAGCTTATTTACCATGATGGTAAATTTCGCATGCTTTCCTGGGCTGTGTAGACCAGGAAAAATAAACTTGATGCTATAGTTACTTATAAAGGTCCTCCTGCAAGGGCAGGGTCTTTGGCAAGTTACGGGATGGAGTCCCGCTCTGTCCTCTTGCCACCATGTCCCCAGTGTTTCTGAAATGTGCCTGACTTACAGCACAGGCAGCACCTACTCTTGGCCCTTGCTTCTTTGCACTAGCAGAGACCAGTAACACTAGAAATACCTTCTTGTCCAGTCTGCATTTTTTCTTCTAAGAGCAGCAAGATCTGCTGTATCATTCTACAGTAATGTTTCTGACACCAAAGCTGCCATGCATTTTGCCCCTCTTAATTCTGTGTTCGTGAGTTCATCGTATCCTCGTTCAACAGACAGACCACCTGTCTTAAAGTAATATGGTCAGTACTTCAGGTTCTGGAAGCTTCTGTGTCTTCTAACAGTGGTTTCTGTGTCTCAGGCCCAGTGTCAAGAAGTACGGAAAAGGAAGGAACTGGAATTGCAGATACTGACGGAAGCCATCCGGAGCTGGGAGGGAGATGACATTACGACCCTGGGCAGCGTTGTTTACATGTCCCAGGTCATGGTTCAGTGCGCTGGAAGTGAGGTACACAGGGCCAGAGCGCTATGGCGAGGTGTTCCGCTCTGCAGCGTGGGTGGGAACAGAACAGAGTTGGAGGGACAGGGTGGCTGCTGGACTGCTGGTGGTCCTGTTCTGGTCTCCAAATTGTTTTTCCTGAAAACAATGGAGAATGTCTTGGGGAAAGATGGACTTGAGAACTGAACATAATTTGTATTAAGTATATAATTTGTTTTATAAATGCTTTCTCAGATGCCTCAGTGATAGTTAAGAATATAGATACTTTAGAATGTTTATGCTTTTATGATCATGTTAATAAGAGATTTTAAAGGAGCGTCAGATTTATTCGGATTCCTGTATCCTAATTTGTTTTCTACCTTTTGTCCTTGTGTGAAATTAAAGTGGCTTCTGCTGTGTTAGTGAGGTGCAGCTCACGGTGGACCACTTGACCAGTTTATGTTGGCCAGGATGAGTGATGATCAACCTGTGTCAATCAAAAGGTGGTATCCACACAAGACCACTGTCAGAAGTTGTCTGCTATAGAGCAGTCTGTATGTTCCCACCTGGCCTGGGCCTTCTTGCTGACACCATCATTCTGGGAAGTCCATTCTACTTGTTCTGTCATCCCTCCTGGTTAGCAGTTGTGGAAATCCATTACCTGGTGGTTTTCATTTAAGGGAGAGATGAGAGCAGACTCTTGTATCACCACCCAAGGAAACCAGTTTGTTTTTCTGCACAGGAGTTCTGTTCACTGGCTCACCAAGCAAGCATCTCTTTTTGAGTTTTGTCCTACCTTTGTGTGTGTCAAAACAAACCAAGAACAGTAGTTAACATGATCAAAATATGCTAATGATCCATTTCCAACCATGAAACTCTTAGGACAGTAAGAAAGCCAAAACTAGTACCAGTTTGGGGACTGTAGGAAATCATGACTTTCTAGTTTACTCTGTTGACTCTTTAGTTTTTAAGCAGCGTTTTCTTTATAATGGGAGATCTGTGAACCTTGAGTAGGTGTGCTCAAACAGTGATTCCAAGCTGCAACTGGAAAGATGGTGGTGGGTCACACAGGTTTCTTGATGGTGGTGTGCCGCAGGGCCCGGGCTCCTAGGACTCCCCCGCTGCTTGTTGTGCACCCCCACGCATGGTATGCAGGAAGTGCTGTCACACAAGTTGGAAGTGCATAACTGGTTTTCAAAGCCCGTTGCATGTGGCTGGCTCTGGAGGACTCTGCGGAGGACCCTGCTTCTGGAACCCTTGGCATTTGCACGACATGTGGAAATGGCCGCTCATGGAAAGGGCTCTGTGTTCCTTACGTTTCCGGGAATCTCTGTCCTTTGGTTGTGGTCTCTCTGGGGCTTTTTTTTTTTTTTTTTTTAATCAAAACCTTTTTGAAGCAAGTGATTTTTAATAGAAATGCTTTTAAGTCTTTCATGTAAACTAGGTGAGGTTTAATAACATGGCTGAAACAACGCTGAATTGATGAATTGATGATGTATTGGGCTTTAAGGAAAGTGCCAGTAATTATTAATAGACCAAGGTTGATTTTTAGCATTATATCCTGTCATCCATCACCTTGAAAGGTCCACCTGTTCTCTATCACAACCCCCAAACTTATAAGGTTCTTCATTTTCTTTCAAACATAAAAAAAATTTAATTAAAAGGAGTTAATGGCAGAACTAAACTCCTTAACCAGATTTTTTTTTTTTTTTTAAAAAGCTGCTACAGGGGCTACTTGTGCGTTTAAGATTATCATAAATTTTGTTTCCATTCACTTTAGCTGATAAAATTTGGCAGAAAAAAGGAAATATGGTACATATTTCCTATGATCTAATGTAAATACTTGTTCTTACATCTGTACCTTTTAAAAACAAGATGATTTGTTTGTTCTTTTACATTAGGAAAAGAACGAGAGATATCTTCTGCTCTTCCCAAATATTTTGCTAATGTTGTCTGCCAGTCCTAGGATGAGTGGTTTTATCTATCAGGTAAAATACATTTTAAATCTATATTTTATTGTTACTGTGGATCTGAGGATCTTTTCCAGGCACGTTTTGGATGTTTGGGTGAAGTACTATGTGTCTCTATTTCCGCACTGTTCCTTAGTTGATCATGTACATGTAGGTCCTGTGTTTCTATGTGACTTCAGAGTCTCGAGTTAATCTGAGCAAAATCAAGAGGAGACCAGTGACATTGTAGGGCTGCCTTCTAAGGACACCGGCTGCTCGAGCTGCAAAGCAGCCATTTTACCACCTGCAGTCCTGTCTGATTGCTGCCACTTTGCCCCGTGGTGTGGTGAGCTGGGCTAGTGGGAGTGCGTGGGCCCTAAGGCCCCAGAGGTGGCCTGGTGCTGCCGGAGACTGGCCAGGGTCGGGTGACACAACTATTAGCAAGTCATCACTTAACCTTAGTTTTAGTCATTTTGCTAACACTTTGAGAAGATAAGTGAGCTGGTTTAAGAAGAAAATGTAAAGGGGGAGATGTTTTCTCTACAGAAATTTAAAATGAGCTATTAAGTAGCTTGTTTTCTCTGACTAGTAGGTAATTCTGGCAGGGCTTCAGTGCCTTTTTCTGTGTAGTCACAGGAGGTCAGGTGTCCCTGTAGCTCATCCCTAGGCCTGGCCAGTTGTCAGGTCCTGTTTCACAAGACTCACTACTCTCTGTGAGTTTCTTCAAACATAGTCTATTGTCCTCCATCGTCCGGGACATGAACGTGGGTGAACCCTGAGTCCAAGATATCCATGGCATGTTTGTGCCTCCACACACAGTTTTGCCACCCAGAGAGAAGGAGTTGTCATACACTTGTTCCAAAAAGAGCACTTAAAATTGATGAAGGTGGTGTGTGTAGGTAAACCCTGAAAGACAGTGTCTCTTAATCTGTAAGTGTGCTGCTGAGTAGGCATCTGGGTGAATTGGCACCTACTCAGATTCCCCCAAACTGGCAGCTCTGCCTTATTAGGTGGCCCAAGTGAACACTAAGCTGAGTCCTTCCTGCCAACCTATTCTGGCTTCATGTCTTGTGCCCCAAGAGGCTGAGAATGGGACCTGCTCAGACCTGAGGGAGCAGAGGTTGCCGTTTAGGGCAGACTCAGTCCCCTAGCAATGAGAAGGGTGCCCATGCCACGTTTGCTCTGGGTGTTGGCATTGACGTGTTGCTGGGGGCTCATGCCCCCAACGGGACCCACTTTTCTGTTCAGTGCAGAGTGTCCTGGGAAGGGTGTCTAAGTGCTGTGACCCATGTGCTGTGTGTTGTCATTCCCCATTTCTGGCTTTGGAATGTAGCAAAGCATTCATTCCTTCCAGGAATGTGCTGTCCACTGATGTCGGTGCTAGGTTAAACCCGGCACTGCACCTGCATTTTCTGTAGCACTCCCAAAGCTCTCATTATACTTCTATGTGCCAGGATTCGTGGAGAGGAGCGTGCAGTGTACAGCCATTTTCAAGTATATCTGACCACAGAAATGGCAAGCACTGTTTAAGGTGCCACCTCGTGAACTTCTGGACAGGCTCTCTGCCTGCCTGGGCGGGGCGAGGAGACTGCCTTGTGTGCTGTGGGATGTTGGGCAGCACCTCTGATAGTCGAGAGTGCCCAGCCAGCCATGGCTCTGCTGGTGTCCGCTCTGGTGCCCCTGACCTTGCTGAGAGCTGCTGCTTTGGGAGCTGTGGAGTGGGTCTGCCTCCCTGACAAAGCACCAACAGACTTCTCATAAGGCCTCGGCCACCGTGTGTGGTGAGGAGTATATTTTGTTTTTTAGTCCAGTGCCATTGATGCTTCATTTGCCTCCCCATTCTGATGTCTGTCTGCTGACCTTTCCCATCCTGGTTCCCACCGTTCTCTGCATTCTCTGTGGTGTTCCATATACCTGCTGACTTCTCTGGCGCACAACCAAGCGTGACTCCTGTACGAGTCCTTGTGCTCTCACTTCTCATTTTGCTTTCTGATGGGAAACTCCCTTGGAATTTCTTTGTTAGGCAGATCAGTGCCTCCTTTCCTTATGGCATCTGGAATAACTACTGTGGACTCTAGTTTTTTGTCCTAAATAGGCCATGTTCTTGTGTCCTGATGTTTGTGTTTAGAAGAATGCATCACATGGAATTTGTTTCATTCTGGTTGCTGCTCTGTACCTTAATGCTGGCTCCATTTTTTTTTTTATTATGATGTTATGATTTCTTATTTGACGTAGAGATTTTGTAATATATATGCATATGGCACAACCAAAGAGCTTTTTTGGTTTACACAATTCCTCTGCCATTTCTAAAATCATTTAATACTTATTTTGATAATGGTACCTTCTTTACTAGAAAAGCACTAATTGTTTTTTTTTGTGGGGGGGGGTCTTTTTTAGGGAAAGCTACCAACGACAGGAATGACAATCACAAAGCTTGAGGACAGTGAAAATCATAGAAATGCATTTGAAATATCAGGTGATAGGCACAGACTTTGTGGATGCTATCTGTCACGGTGATGAGAGGCAGCTTACCATTTGTGTGCAGATTGTTGCTGGACTGTCCAGAGGGGCTGATGGTTAAGCGCTATTCATTTTTCCTCTGGGTGTGTATGTGCCTGTGTGTGCATTCTGCCTGCTTTCCCACTTCAGTGTGTTTCTTCTTGCTTCCAGGAAGCATGATTGAGCGGATCTTAGTGTCCTGCAACAACCAGCAGGACCTCCACGAGTGGGTGGACCATCTACAGAAGCAGACCAAGGTCACCTCTGTCGGCAACCCCACCATCAAGCCGCATTCTGTGCCGTCTCACACTGTAAGGACTCCTCCTGTACTTCTGCCTCCACACCAGAGGGTCAGCCTTTGGTTGGGTTGTCAGTGAGTGAGCAAGTACTGTGAAGCATGAGCAGTATCTGTACCAGGAGTACAAAATACATGCTTAGATTTGCCTGCGGATACTGGCGTGTCCGTGTGGCGCAGCTAATTGCCTCACAGTTCTTGCTCCTAAGCTGTGCTACCCTGCTCGTGGTTTGCTGGCACTCAGCTTAGAAGGGGTCTAGGAGCCCAACTCATGGGGGTTTTCACCTAAAACATCAAGAGCCACCAATCCGTTGATTTTTTCCCCCCTGAGACTCTTAATCATTGTTTTGATTGTAAGAAATCCGTTTATCTTCTACTTAGAAGAGCTCACCAGCTCTTTGACTTTTTATATTTTTAAACATTTCAGAGTATGGGAGCATGAAGTGTCTGTTTAAAACCTCTCTTTCAAAAAAAAAAAAATCTCTCTTTCCTGGTGTTTTATGCTTAAGATACTGATATCAAGTTCATAACCTCCCTCATCTTTCTCACACAATATTGAATTAGAACTCACAAGTGACCTGCGAGTGCACAGCATTTCTAGGTGGCAGGTTTTTCTCACATCCCTGTTAGATTGTCATGATCTTTATTTGGACTTTGTACCGTGGTTCAGCTCTGCATTCGTTATCCTTAGCATTCAAGTTTTTGCTCAGGAAGAGTGACAGTAATGTAACACTTTATTTATATATTTTTTAAAAATATTTATTCACAAGAGACACAGGCAGAGACATAGGCACATGGACAAGCAGGCTCCCTCCAAGGAGCCCAACTCAGGACTTGATCCCAGGGACCCCAGGATCATGATCTGAGCCAAAGGCAGACACTCAACCACTGAGCCACCCAGGCACCTCTTAAGTTTTTTTTTAAATTAAAGATTTATAGGAGAATGTGCATGTGCGCGAATGGGGGGAGGGGCAGAGGAGAGAGAATCCTTAAGCAGACTCCCTGCTGAACATGGAGACCCATGCAGGGCTCAATCCCTGGACCCTGACATGATGACCTGAGCTGAAATGAGTCAGACACTAAACTGACTCAGCCACCCAGGCACCCTTGTAGCATAACATTCAAATCAGTTTTCTCTTACTTGGTTTCTCTTGACAGTTTGGAGGTTGGGACTACTTGTTTGCTTTAGGTAACATTTCATTTTGAATGGCTCTGCCATTTATAACTTCTCCATGCTTTAAAAAATACTAGAGATGCGTAGCTTGCATGGAACTAAATTTATTCCAAAGATACTGTATGTACATGTGTATGTGTTGAAGAAAAATGGAAGTGCTGCTTCATATTGTCAGCAACACTTTGAAACCAAACAACAGGATTTCATGCCAGGTAAAACTTTGTTCTCTGAACCCTGGCAGTGTTCTTACATATAAGGCTTTTGAAATGTTAAATTTTCTTTTTAGGGCAGTTTCCACGTTCAGGTATCCTGTATTATCACTGTGATCTAGCTGTGTCCAGCTTGAATATTCTCATTTTAGCATAGACCATTATCTTTTAACAGCTTTAAGGAGAAATAAGTCCAGGTATTACTTACTTTGATGTTATTGCTGGAAGAGATTTTCATCATTTTCTCCTTTTGTAGTTTCAAAACTACATAGTTTCTCTTACGTAGTTTCAAAAAATTGTTATGTAGTGGCTGTATAGCATGTTACAGGACATGCACGTACACACGCACAAACACGTGTACAACCAGCACCGGTCTGTGGGTGCTGCAGGAAGTTTCTTGCTCTTGCCCTGGAGTGCTGTGGCATCAGCCAGTGCCAGGCTGCTCATTAAGCATGTGTTTCAAATAGGCAGTTCTTTTGAATGATGATCTCACCCTGATTTCCAGCAGAGAACACTTCGCTCTTTCATTAAGCATGCCTTATTGGTTTGGGTAATTTGAGGTCATTGCTTGATTTTGAGTATTTTTTTATTGAACTTTTTTGCATTTAATTGTCAGTGTGATGGAATATTTTTGGGTTTTCCAGGAATATAAACCCCATGATGTTTCTGAGAAACTAGATTTAATTTTATTTTGATTAAAGCTGGTTTTTCTGAGAAAATAACTTGTTTTATTTACCTTAGGGATTGGCAAAATTTTTCTGCAAAGAAACCAAGTATTTTCAGCTTTACAGGCAATCTGGTTTTTGTTGCAATTGTGCTTTTGTTTTACAGCCATCAACAGGAATGGGCCTGGCTGTGTCTTGTGAAAACTTTTTAAATGAAAACAGGCATGGGGCCCTAGTTTTGCCCATTCCTTAATCACCAGCCGTAAATGCATGCGTAGGGAGAATTACCCTCCCCCATAATCACATTCCTAGTACGAGGAATTCCTGTTCTTTTACATAATTCTGATCTATGCTAAATGAACTCACCTTTCTGTAAATGCTACTCCATGGCAAATAAAGGTGGTGGTGGGGTGCCTGGATCTGGACCTCCACATTCTGTGCCCCCAAGCTGGCCTGACACACAGTAGTTGGGTGCCTCAGAAGCTGACTGCTTGGGGTTAGAGATGAAAGAAATGACGACAGCTTGGTCGTATTCTAGAAATGGGCAGAACCTCATGGTTGAGGGACCTCTGGTGGCAGCTGTTACATATTGATCTCTTTCAATCTTCCCTTCACAGCTTCCTTCCCATCCGATCGCCCCATCCAGCAAGCATGCAGACAGCAAGCCGGTGCCCCTGACACCTGCCTACCACACGCTGCCCCACCCCTCCCATCACGGCACTCCCCACACCACCATCAACTGGGGGCCCTTGGAGCCTCCAAAGACCCCCAAGCCATGGAGCCTGAGCTGCCTGCGACCTGCACCACCCCTGCGGCCCTCGGCGGCTCTCTGCTACAAGGAGGTGAGGTCTGAGCACCAGCGAGTGTGAAGTTGACGTCTTGGCGTGTTAGGTTGGCTATTCTGTGCCTCATTCTAGAGAATTCAGAAATACAGAAAATTCTATATTTCTATCTGCAATTCTTTGACTTAAAAATACAAACCTGGTTCAGAACTGTGAAGGTCTGCCTTGGTGGTTCTTCCCTTTCTCCTTTGGGTGGCATTAGCTCCTCTCTGCCCTTTGCGGATGAGCCTTGCTGCCTGCTACCTGGAGCCTGGAGCAGAGGGCTTCCCCGGACCTGGCCTCTGGGGACCTTGGATGTACTTTGCATGTCTAGTTCATGTTGGGTGTGGCCTAGGCTTTCTGACCCTTTTCCAGGCATGAGTGAAGGCCCACCTGGAACCCTGCATTGGTCACGAGTAGCTGTTTGAGTGGAGGACCACATGCGTGAATGAAGGTGGAAGAGTGGGGCTCTCTGACTCTGTTGGAGATCCAAGTCTTCTGCTCCCGAAGCTGTCCTGCATGGTCACACCAGATGCTTATGCTGAACCAAAGTGCAGGAAAGGAAGTACCTCGAGAAATACGGTCTGAGAAATATTTGCACTTGAGGAAGGCCATAACTCAAGTGCTGGGCGTAGGTCTGAGTGTGATTTCACATGGACAGCCTGAGTGCAGCCCTGAGTGTGGGGTGTGGGGTGCCATGTCCTGGTACACCTCTCCAGGTCCATTAGAGGTAGCATCTGCCTGAGGCCCTGGACCCTCCACCTTGGTAGCAGCCCTCAATGATTTACGACCCACAGGAGTATTATATAGATTATAACTTGCCTTCTACACGTTTTTGTTACTGAATTTTGCTGTTAGGACCTTTCTTGCTGGTCATCACATGCCCAAGTCCTAGGTTTCTTTGCCACGGGCACTTAACATGGCGGATGTTGGTGTCTGTTACTAATTTAGCCTGTGTGGATCTCCCTGCTGGGAGGTCAAGGGTGGGCTGAGAAGAGGAGGTACCCAGGCATCTGGTTCTGCAGGACCAGGGTTGGGATCTGTAACAGTGGCCCCGTGTCAGAGTACCTCTGAACGATTAGTAGAGGTTCTCTTACAGAGTGTGCACGTAGGTCCACGGGCTGGCATGCAGCCTATGTGTGCTTGCTGTGTTACCCAGGGCTCTGTCTCTGTTCGTTTTGAAGTGTGGAAGCCATACAACCTGTGCTGTGTTTACTTCTTTGGAAACAGGGGTTTGTTTTTTTTTTCTTTTTAAAGATTTATTTATTCATGAGAGACACAGAGAAAGAGGCAGAGACATAGGCAGAGGGAGAAGCAGGCTCCTTGTGGGGAGCCCGATGTGGGACTCGATCCTAGGTCTCCAGGGTCATGCCCTGGGCTGAAGGGAGCGCTAAACCACTGAGCCACCTGGGCTGCCCTGGAAACAGGTTTCTGCTGCATTTTTAAGAGCCCATACAGTTTAGCAGAGGAGATCTTGGAAGAGCTACCTTTAAAAACTAAACTGTGTCCCTGCTATGCTCTCAGTCTGTTCCCTCCTGTAGCCCACGTTGGTGTCACAGCTTAAGATTCACAAATAGCTTGTATGCCTTGGGTGATGCAGAAGTGAGACCTTCTCAGTGTTGAGTACACGCTTGGCAGCTGGCGCCTGGCCTGCCTGGGTGGACTGTAGCCTGCTCTGTGTATCTCCAACTGCTGTGTGGTCTTTGGTAGCTGTATTTCAGGGGGAGGGGCAGACCATTGCATTGTGACTTAGGCGTGAGCTGGCATGTGCACACCAGGGGTAGAGCCAGTGCTCTGTCGTCTGCATGCCTCTTCCCTCAGGGCCCATGGAGAGATCTCTTCCCTTTCCTCCTTTCTTGAGGCCTCCAGTCGTTGCCGGAAGGAATTGTTTTTGCCTTTCCTCTAAAAATAGCCTTAGTTTTCCGGGTCTTTCTTTGGTTCTCTACAACAGATGGGTCTGCTCCAGAATTAGCAGCATGCATGCATCTCTGCCTGTGTCAGCCAGCCATCCCCTCTCCTCTCCAGATGCTGCTGGTCTGCTGCGAGCCTGCAACACCTCTGTGGTGTGTTGTCACAGTGCTGACAGGTCCCAGTGACACAGGGGTTTCCATCAGAGCCTGAGCTCTATTGATTTTTATATGAATGCTCAGCAGCTGGCCAAGAACTCCCAGTACTAGTAAAGTAGGGAGCTCTTCACTGTGAGTGGCTGTAGTTGCTTCCTATTCCATGCAGTCACCGACTCATCCATACACCAGGAAAAGTTACTACCTTTGGAGTGTCAGCACTTTTTCCTCTTTTTTTCTCTCTAGGATCTTAGTAAGAGTCCCAAGACCATGAAAAAGTTGCTACCTAAGCGCAAGCCTGAGCGGAAGCCTTCAGATGAAGAGTTTGCACTGCGGAAAAGTAAGTAATACACCGCACGTGTGGCAGAGGACATGGGCCCATCTTGTGTATAGCACTCATGGAATAGAGGGCTGGTGGCTTTCTAGAGGCTTCAGCTGTGGGGTTTGAGTCTTGACGTCTTGTTTAAAGAACATTGAGGAGTGAGAGCAGCAAAGTCTTTCGGCATTGACACGCACAAGCAGGAAAGCTGTCTAGCAATGCCATGTGTGGTTTTCTACTTGATGGAACTGCTTGTGCGCTCTGGGCCTCTCTGATCCCTTGTCCTGGGAATCCAAGCCAGGTGTGCAGGGTGGACCTGGGGCTGCCTGCTCTTTCTGGCCCTTCCTTGCCCTGTGGTCTCCACGTATCTGGGGAACACCCCCACTCTGCTTTGCAGCCACAGTCCTCGTTTCTCCCTCTGTGTTTGTACTACTCACACTGCCTAGCTGTAAACTTGTGAAATGCTGGGAGTGGTGCTGGATTCAACACTTGACCTCCCGGACAGCCTGGCTCACGGGAGATGCTCAGTTGATCGTGCGAGCCAGTAGAGCTATTTTGAGATGCCACTGGAGAGAGTAAGTGTGCGCAAATGCCCACCCACTTCTTTCCACTGCCTGTCTGGTTTTCTGGTGTGACGGGCAGAAGGGGTTCCATGGGCACAGATGGCTGTGGGACTGTCTGGCACAGCAGGAGGACTTGAGGCACAATAGGGAAACGGCCCAGACAGTGGGAACCTCTGTCTCCTTGGCCCCTGCATCCCCTTACTCCCCACGTGCCTAGGACCTGTCACAGGTCCTGACTTTGTGGAGCATTGTTCTTCTTTTTTGCCATATTTATCTGGG
Organism: Vulpes lagopus; assembly: GCF_018345385.1. NCBI lineage: Eukaryota > Metazoa > Chordata > Mammalia > Carnivora > Canidae > Vulpes > Vulpes lagopus. The sequence goes on along the minus strand of NC_054839.1, from coordinate 2,191,810 downwards.
ACCCTCCAGGGATTTGTTTATAAAAAAAACAACTCATGGAGAGACATTTCTAGTCAGAACATGAGTGTTGGCTATTGTCGCCCCAAGGAAGGGGACTGCTTGGTTCGGGGGCTCTGCAGGATCCCCAGAGCCCAGGCAGCCCACACATGGGCCTGCTCCACCAGTTGTCCCAGGACGATAAGCTGGAAGTGGCAGATGCAGTGAATGGCCTGGGGTGCTCACAGTATTCCGCCCTCTGCTGTGTACTGCAGTGGGCACTGTGTTGTTTGCCATCATGGTGGTCGTCGTCCTCCTGATCCTGAGCATGGGCCACGTGCCCAGGGCACCTGGTGAAAGGGGTCAGGAGAGCCCTGCCTTGGGGGCTGTAGAGCCAGTGCCTGGGAACTAGCTCTCCCACAGTCATCCACTGGGCTGTTTCCTCCATCCGCGCAAGGTGCTTATTTGAATGACAGCCACTCCCCCTACCTTCTGGCCACCCTTTCTAAAATGGCCCCAGCATACCTCCCTCCTCCACTCCTTGCACAGCACACTGTTGACCTGTTTAGTTTCCTGTTTCTACTGAAAGGTGTCTCTGTGGGTGGAGCAAGGAGCCCCTGGGGCTCATGCAGGAGGTGGTGGGTTGGTGGTGAGAGAGGACCCTCAAAGGTGCCTTGAGCAGTTGGGCAGTTGCAGTCCTGCTGTCAGCAGAGAGGGTGCTGGGCCTGGGTTTGAACAGGATCATGGATTTCTGTATTGAGAGCAGGTGAGCAGCAGTGGGAGTAGGGAGGGCAGGTAGCAGGCAAACTGAGCGAGGTGACCAGGTGACGATGATGGTGTAGTCATCATGGACAGAGTTCAGATTTTTTTGAAGAGGGAGCCTGCAGCTGTGGTTTCTCAACTGAGGGTGTCTTTGCACCCCTGGAGATTACTAACATCTTGAGGCCTTTCTGGTTACCACAATTGGGTGTGGGTATTGCTGCCTTATAGTGGGTAGAGTCTAGGGATGCTGCTAAATGTCCTAGAGCACACAGGACGACCCCCCAGCGCAGTCGTGCCAGGGCTGGGAAGGATTCCTGCAGGAGGAATCACAGGCCCTGGCAGGTGGTGAGAATTCAGGACTGCTGAAGCCATGAGATGGACTGTGAAGAGGAAGACAGAGTCTGGGTCTTAGGAGGTGAGGCGCCAGCAGAGGGAATGTGGAGACACTGGGAGATTGAAAGGAGAGCCAGGGGTTCCATGTGGATTAGAGGAGAGATGTGAGCTGTGTGACATCTGTATCAGGAGGGTATAGTCCCATGGTATTTTCCCAAGTTATTTTAGTCTTGCTTACGTTCGGAATCAATAGCCTTTGCCATGAAGGAAATGTGAGGAAAGGAGGATCACCATAGACTTAATGCTACGTCCTGCAGAGGCCGGTGAGTGTGCTTTCTTTGGGCGTACCAATCCACATATGACGTAGCCATCTGATCCTATCGTCTGGACAGGTTGTCACCTGCAAAGGTCATTGTCCTCTGGGCAGAGGTGGAATGACGTGCCTATGAGGTTGCCATTCAGCAGGTCCTGAAGTAAAATGAGGAGTGCCCTCTCTTAGTCCTGAGGGAAGAGCCCATCATGAAACGGTGGGCTCCATTCAGTAACATTTAAGTCCCTTTCTCCATAGCTCTTAAACTCTTGGTGCTGAGATTTGTATTTTCTTTTTAAAAAAATTTTTGGTGTAGTTGACACACGGTTGTTCCGTGAGTTCCAGGCCATAAGTCTGTATGCTATGCGATGCTTAACACCAGTGCAGCTCCCATCTGTGACCATACAGTGCCAACATGCCATTGACTGTATTCCCCATGCTGTGCCTTCCATCCCCACGACTGACTCCTTGACTGGATGTTTGGCACCTCCTATTCCCCATCTTGTTTACTCCTCAGGCCATCAGTTCTCTGTTACAGGTCTAATGGTGCTTTTTTTTTTTTTATTTCTTTGTTTTTACTTTAGATTCCACATATGAGTGAAATCATGGTATTTATCTTCCTTAGTCTGATGTATGTCACTTAGCCCAATATTCTTTGTCCATCCATGTTGTCACAAATGGCACGATCTCATCTTTCTTATGCATGCGTCATATTCCTGTGTGTGTGTGTGTGTGTGTGTGTGTGTGTACACATCTTCCTTATCCATTTGTCTGTTGGTGGGCACTTGGGTTGGTTGTGTCCATGACTTGGCTCTTGTAGATAATGCTGCAGTAAACATAGGGGTACCTATATCTTTTCAAGTTAATGTTTTTGTTTTCTTTGGGTAAATATCCAGTAGTGGAATTACTGAATCATATGGTATCTTGAAATAAAGTGGGAGATACCATAATTCCAGATTTCAAGTTATGCTACAAAGCTGGTTCTAATTAAAATAGGTACAAAAATATACATACATCAGTGGAACAGAATAGAATGCTGAAATAAACCCATGCTTATATTGTCATTCCAAGACAAAGGAGGAAAGAATATACGATGGGGAAAAGAACAGTCTCTTCAAACAGTGGTGTTGGGAAAACTGGACCACTTTTTTACATCATACACAGAAATCAACTCAAAGTGGGATTATAAAGACCTAAATTTGAGATCTGAAACCATAAAAATCCCAGAAGTCATTGATGTTATATTTTTTAGTAATGTCTGCCTTGCCTTATATCATATCTTACTATCATAAATTGTTGAGGCTTTATATAGCTTATAAATATTCGAGGTTTCCATACTTTTACATTTTTATTAGAGTAGGTGAGCCTTTTAAAATAAATACCCAAAAGTGATATCTTAGAAAATATAAAAGAATATAGAAAACTTAATAAAACAGAAAAGAGGAATAGTTCAACCATAGGGTCATGTGAAGTATGCTGGGTGTGAGGTTCTGAATCTGGGACTGATATCACTAGATGTTGTTAGTCTGGAAGAGTCTATCCTTCTGCATACCTGTAGTCTGAGCACGAGAAGCCAGTGTCTGGAGTAATCCGTAATTGGGGAGCTCTGGTTTAACACCTTCAAGGTTGAGGTTGTGGTTTTTTTCATCCTAGATAAATTCTTGAGTGCAGACTAGAGGGTCAGAGGAAATACTCTTTCCAGAGCTTTCCAGGGTTCTACCTGTCTTCATGCTGTCAGCTGTGGGTGGCACTGGGGATTGTCAGACTTGGTATTTTTGTTAGGCTGGTGTGTGAAAACCTGATGCTTTGTTTTGTTACTTCTTAGCGAGAATAAACCTCTTATGGTGTTCTTGTGTGAGTTGCTTGTTCCTGGCCCATTCTTCAATTCCAGTTTCTTATGGGCTAGGAAGACTGCTTTTATATATATATTTAGGGTACTAACCTTTTTGCTAGATATGTTGTGCATAAACAGTACTTTAAAAAATAGAACTGCTTTGTAAATATTGGAAAGTCCTTATCTGAGAAGAAAATAGAGAAATTGTTTTTTAGTTTGTGACCTGTTACACATGTCAACTTTTAGCTTGATTGTGGCGTGTCATATCTTGACAGGCACAGCTGCTTTGGAAGAAGACGCACAGATTCTGAAAGTCATTGAAGCTTACTGTACAAGCGCCAAAACGCGGCAAACCCTCAACTCAAGTAAGTTTCACAGTTGGGGATTAGGAACTGTAGTGCCTCACTGGGGTTAGAGTCGCCATCAGGAGAGGCCGGTGCTGGGCCCCAAATGCAACCCGTAGGCATGGCGGAGCAGTCCTCAGTGAGGGACACTTGGCTGGCCAGCCTGGCGTCCTAAGTCACCGCAGAGGGGCTGACCTGCCAGTGAGAGAATGGAATTCTACACACTGTCCAGTTGGGAAACTTTACGTAGGAGATGCTGCCAGAGTTTAAAAGCTTTCTTCTATTTAGAGAAGATGTGCTCAGAAGACAGAAGATTGGTTCAGTTATTTTTAAGCTATTTAAACTATTGTTGTGGTTAGTGGGGTCTTTTTTTCTTAGAATTGTAAAAAATAACCTAGAGCAAGGCTTTTTTAGCCCCCATTCCTCCCTCTCTTTTAAATGATGCATTTAGAAATTTTTGGAAGTAGACCCCAGCTAATTTATTTGGTAGATTGCAGCACCATTGAATTTTCCTTTATCTTTATACATAAAGTCTTACTTAGTAAGAAAATCTTAATCTGTTTTGACGGAAAAAAAGTGGGCTCTTCTTGTTTGCAACCTCCCAGCATTTGAAGATGGGGCAGATGCACGTGTGTGTGGTTTGTTTAGAAGAAAGGGCTGATTTACTCTCTCTTCTCACTGGAGCCAGGGCCATGGGCACCACATGGGGTCCTGCACTGTCATTTCTAGGTGGGCTTTCTTGGGTCTGTTTTTGTTTTGTTCGAGAACTGGATCTCTGTATTCTGGCATAGAAACTTGTTTCTGTTGGATTTTGTGTTTTGGATTCCCTTTCCACCCTGACTTTGGGCACATTGCTGATCACTGCTTCATTCCCACCACCTTTTCTGTGGCGGTTCAAATCTGCATCCTGGCTAGTGTCAAGACTGATTCTGGAAAAAAGGACAGGTGGGAAAGGGAATTTTTACGTGCTTTAGCTTTTGTTAAAGATGGCGACAGCTTAAAAAGGTAGGGCTGACAGGATCGAATTCCAGGCACAGTCTGCAGAGACTTCTCTGTGGCCATATTTTAAATGTCCGATCTGCGCCATTGAAATTCTTGTTTATACTTGATACTTGCCCTGGTGAGAATGCTTATTCATAGTAACTGGTCAGCAGAATGGGGGAGACATAGAAAGGCTTGAAGGTTGGGTATACGTAAAGCCAAACAATCATTTGTAAATACAGCCTATTTTGTCTTTTGAGATCCTGGTTTTCTTAGATTTGATAAGAAATGTGTTTTAAGTAGTAGGCTATGTAAAACGTGGCCATAGTGTTTGGGTTTTGAGGTTGAGATTTTAAAGAATTCTCTCAACTTGAATTACTTAAAATTTTAACCTGGTTGTGTCAGGTAAACAGACCGGGTAACATGAACTTTGTATGTATGTCCGTGAGAGTCTCATTTGTTCATCTGGGAGACCGTGACCCATGCCTGTGGCCTCGTTGCTTTGGCTGCCTGGAAGTGATGGCCTGTAGATTGTGTATGTTATTTGTCCTCTGTATTACGTGTTTCCATTTCTCCTGTGTAAGAAGAGCATTGCATGATATGTGGATTTTTGTTTTCAGCTGATAGTCTGGGGCCTTGTGTATAATCCCAGGTGACTGTAACTCAAGGAGTCTTGGGACCAGATAGGATGAGGGGAAAATGATCTTTGATGCTGGAAAGGTAGTGTGGGGTTACAATGGAGGTAGCTCTTTTCATATTAAATGCTTAGTAAAAACAGGATAATACACTTGACCTTAAAATTCACCTCCTGTCAGCATATGTTTGGATGCCAAGATGTTACAAGCCAGACATCTTTGGTATCAATTTCTGTCTCAAGAAGTAGTGATCTTCATAGAGACCAGGGATTTAATTGGAGGAATCCAAACTGGCCCACTTCTGCTTGTTCTGGTTTGGGAATGGAATGAATTTGGAGTGGACGCAGGACTAGGATGGCCAGCGGTTGCCGTGGTGTGCATTGTGCGTCACGCAGTGTCCCTGCATGCCTCCCTCGCGGCTGCCTGGCCAACACCCTTGCTCCCTGTGGCTGACTCCTCTCGGGCTGCTTTCTCTTCTCCTGTCTGTGCCAATTGTCCTGTCGCCCTCCTGTGAACTCAGTGGCTCTTGGCTTATCGTGTCTCTTGTCCTGCTGGTAAAAGGGTCTGCATCAGGGCTGGGAATGTGGGAACAGGCATCCCACTTTTTCTGTTGCCCTGGCTGAGCTCTGGGGAGCACTGCACTCTGAGTGTGGTGCAGCTGCAAGGGGGGGCCCCTTTCTCCGCTCTGAAATGTTTACGGTGCTGGTGGTTTAGATAAGGTAAGTTTAGACCCCACCATTAAGATAACTTCTGGGGACTTAGAGACTGGCAACGGGAGAGCTTCCTCTGGGACTCTCCTGCTTCCATACGTCCATATAAAGAACACTTTCTACTGAAATGCATAAATGGCTCCTTTTACAAATGTCCTAAACGAGACTTCTGGTTCATAGAGTGGAATAGAATCACTTGTGAAATGTTTATAGAAGTATCCGTGAACATGGGCTTATGTAAGGGACAGTTTGGGAACAATATTGTGACTGCAGTTTATTGAAATCCAGTTTTATTCTGCGGGTTGTGCTATTAAAACCCACCGTAAATAAGGAGAAATGAACATTGTTGCCAGTTTTTAACAATATTTTCTCTCTTCCTTCTCTTCCCATCACCTTTTGCTTTTGTTTCCATGTTTTTGGTTGTGGCTCTTCCTGTCCGTCCCCTCCCACCTCTGCCTGTCACTCCATCCGTCCCCGTCGTAGCATGGCAAGGCACTGACCTGATGCATAATCACGTCTTGGCCGACGACGACCAATCAAGTCTAGACTCCTTGGGTCGTCGCAGTAGCCTGTCCCGTCTGGAGCCTTCAGACCTCTCGGAAGACTCTGACTATGACAGTATATGGACAGCCCATAGTTACAGAATGGGTTCTACATCTCGTAAGAGCTGTTGCTCATATATCTCTCACCAGAACTAATGCACTTCTGAGCTTTTCTTAACAAATGCTTGTTGTATCGCAGCCTGCTTTTCTTAGATGTTTTCTTGCTGTTCCTTGTCTTTTATGTGATATTTTAACAACTTTTGAGAGCGTTGCTGATACTTCCCGTTGTACTTTGTGGAGGCCCACTGGCCAGTTCTACAGTCCATGTGAGCTGCCGCGGTGGAAGGAGACGGTGCGCTCGTGGGGCCGGGCCCCAGGGTCCTTTCCTATGTGGGTGGCGGTGGCTCTCCAGCTCTGGGTTCCCGTTCTCACTGTAGCACCCATCTCATTTCTTTTTGGATACAGCTGTGTGAACACTTTTATATTTTATACTGAGACATATAGGTTTGTGATTTAAGTGCCAGCACCATGGAGGAGACTGGCCTGATTAGGGATCTAAATGTTGTATGTTCAGTGGACCCACTGATGACTGAGTTGAAGACGGGGCAAAGGAAACATGCTATAGAAGGACAGAGTCCAGTTCAGACAGCTGTGCTCTGAGGGCTCCTCAGGGTGCTTTGTAGCCATGGAGAGCCGTGTGTGGGTGTGGCTAGCATGGGCTCTGGGCCATGGCAGGAGAATCTGCTCTCATCAGGGTGCCACAGACAGCCAACCCATCTCCCCATTTGCCCATGGGGTGGGGGTTCTCTGAGGGCCTCGTTACTGTCAGAGCTCAGACCCTTCCCCACAGCATCATACCAAACACTCCTTATTTGGAGCAATTGCTCTTCAATGGTGCTTAGCACGCCCGTGCCACTCCACTGAAGATTCGGTCCAAACTTGGAAGCACTCAGCCTCTGAAGGTGTACATGAGACTCTGTTCAGAGCCAGGTGAGTGCTTGGCTTCAGTCCCAGCCTGGCTGCGCCCCGACATCCCTGTGACGCTGCCTGTGATGGACACATGGTTTGTTTTCAGCAGCTTGCTGCAGTGAAACTCTGTTTACAGCAACCCATCATATGTAACCCTCATTCCTCATCGTCACGGGAACACCTGAGTCCATTGAAGACCTCAGTTACTATATAACTCACTTAATAAAATCTCAGATGGAGAGGGGTGCCCCCACATCCCTGGAATTTGTTGTAAGGAGATTTCACTGGCCTCACTCAGATGAATTTCTGCTTCAGAAAGAACTGAATGTGACCTGTTACATTCAGTTGTAGCACCCAGACCCACATCTAGTCATTGTCTCTCATGCATGCTGCACTTGGTGTGAAAATGGAAACTCGAGGTTGTTAAGTATTCGTTGAAACCAGCTTCAGAAAACAAGATGCCATAATAAAGTGGGAATAACCTGTTTCCCTCTCCCCAGAGTGGCTGGGGTCCCCCCACCCCTAAACCCACGTATTCGGTGTCTGATTCTGTTTGCACACAGATGACTGAGCTGTGCCCCCATGCCCTTGTTGGCTGGGCATTGGGTCCTGTTGCTCACATTCCCAGAGGAGCTGGTGGACCCTGGCAGTGGTGTAGTGCTTAGAGTCAGATGGCTTGAGTACTGCGTGCGGTGAGATATTGAGGGAACCAGTATTCCAAATACTTCTGTGCCCAAGTATCTATTGAGCCACTCATGCCATCTGGAGATTTCATATTTTTATATCAATTAGTATAAATAAGAAAGTTGAGTAGTATCTTATTAAAATTAGAGCCCAGTATTAACCCACGGTAGAGATGGGATTTATAGGTGTTCAGCCAAATAATAAATGGAATTTTGGGAGAAATAGGGCTATGAAGTTCACGCACTGAACTGAGAAGCAGTTGTTTGATTTTTGTATCCGTACAGTAGTCACCTTTTCTGGCACTGATAATACAAAGTCTTTTTGTTTGCTTTGAGGCTCTCATTTGTGCGTTGGCTTAGACGCCTTTTACCATGCCTCAGTGAGCCCGTGTTGTGCGCAGCACATGCCCCCCAGCATTAAGGTACACAGTTGCCGTACAGGGATATTTCTTTATTGCCAAGTGTCGTCTGGATTGTCTTCCTGAGACCTTTCATTTTCTCTACACCAAGGTTTGACATGATTCCATCAGTCCTTTGGTACCAGTGAAAGCCACGTGGGCAGTGATTTTGCCGATGCTGGGATCACTGCATAAATGACACCCTGACTTTTGGTTGTTGGGGCTTGTTTTGAGTGTCTGGCACCATTAGCTCTTGTGACCTGGTTGGAAGTGTTAGTGCCACGGGCCTTATCGCGGTCCCTCGGTGGCAGTGGCGGCGTGGCACCCCGAGGGCTGGGGCATGCCCAGGTGGAGTCTGGTTGGGGCAGCTCTGTCCTGGCTGCATGCACAGTTAGTGTGGTAGTGTGTGGGTGCAGACCCTGGACCCAGAAGTGGGTGGGAGCCATCCTGGGCCTTCGTGGGGGCCTGCGTGGTATGGACATTGAATTGATGCTTGCCACAGTATATAAGCTATACTATGTGTTTTGCGTAAAATTGCCAAAACACAGTAATGTGTATATAGTGGTATAAGACCTTGAAAAAAATCTATTTATTGTGCTTTTTCTCTGTGAATGGGAAAGCCATTTTTAGTGGGTGACTGCCATTTGAAGACTCAGTTGGATGTATACCTGAATGTTGCATTGTATTGTACAGTATGCATATTGTCTGTGGTTGCATATGGCAATGAAGTGTTTGTTTTATAAAAAAAAAAAAAAAGACATCTGTTATGTACAGTTGAAATAAATTTTGCATTTGCTAGCCTGTGGCTTTTAATATTTGTTACTGGGGGATGGGGGAGTAGCATAGCTTGCAACTGAATATGATTTGGCTGTTCTCCTGTACATTGTCTTCCAGAGGAAGGCCAGGCAACGGGACACTTTCTATCTGGTTTGATAGAGAAATGTGCACTTTCTTAGACTAAATATGTTCTAGACAATACAGGGTCACTCCTGACACGCCTTTATTTCCTTTTTTTTTTTTTTTTTTTTTTTGGAAGAAGTTTTCAGTCACCAGAAGGTTTGTGTTCAGAAAGAAGCACTTTTGGTTCTTTGTGCATAAATGGGGGGGGGGGGGCAACTTCAATAGTTGTGGGTTGTTTTTTTTTTTGATCAGTCTTTGAGTGCATGCCCAGCTGGCTAAGAAGCAAAAAGGAGTGTCAACGTGGGGCTGGGGCAGGGTGCAGGCAGTAAACACATGCAAATTAAATTGTTCCCTAAAGAGATTCCTCACATTTTCCTAAGGAAAAAAAATCAGAATCCTGTGATAGCCATAAATAACAAAGGACCTTTGGTAAATAATTTCTGAAAGTTGTAATATTTTCCCTTCAGGCTGAAAGTTCAGTTTCAATTGAGTATAATTAGGTGCAGGTTTTAGAGGGATTATGAATTTAAAGAAATTATGGATTGCTACCACAAATGTACTGGACAGCTGGCCAAATAGGCAGATGATCTTTTCTGACAAACAATGTGTTTAGGTTTTTGAGGCAAGGCGATTCAGTCATATGCACACATGCACACATGCGTGCCCTGGAGTTGATGGAGCTGTGTGTTCTATCAGTGTTTCTGGTCAGGTGGCATTCTGACCACAGAGAGGTGCCCTGGGCTTTGAGCCTCCTGCTCTGTGCTGCCCAGGCAAGTCCTCTGTGCAATTCAAGCGCTCGCTAGATCCGTGTTTTTTGAAGACCTATGGTGCTCTGAGGGTCTGCAGATGTTTTGGGGGTGGGCAGGACTACAAGTGTCTCCAGTTTGTAGATCACACCTCTGAACCAGCACACTCCCTGGCTCCCCAAGCCACCATCTCCTACCCGGCTCCAGCTGTGTGACCCAGAGCAGCCCCTTCTGGGGGCGGTGTGCAGCTGCCGTGCTGTGTGAGTCTGTGGGCCTCAGTAGCCCGATCCTAGGCATCTGCAGACACCTTCTTGGGGAAGGTTTCTTCTAGTTGGAGAAATACTGGATTGGTGCTAGGTGTAAATTATAGTTTCATTGTATTCACCCCTGTACTGAACAGCAGCGACAAACCCAACCAGCAGTTGTGCGCAGACAGGGTTGTAGGCTAGGCCAACACTCCTTTTGATCTGTGACATACAAAATGATGCAATGTTGCTGAGATGAGGGTCAGCACTCAGGTGACTTTAGGAAATGCTGAATTAAAGTAGGTGGGTGTTGCTACTGCACACTTCCTGAAAACTGTCAACATGCCACGTGTGTACTGTGGACCTTCCAGAAGTGGCTGTAGCCATCAGCTTTTTCCAGAACAATGTGGTGCAGAACCCCTGTTAGATGGTGGAGGGACAGCAAAGTATCCTCCGAACTGAGAAGACACTTTGAGGGTAGAAAAGGAAGGAGGTGATGCCAAATGTTTCCACAGAGCATTATTCAGGGGGGGGTCCCCCTTACTGATGTTGGGTGGGCTTGTGGGCGATGATCCAGGTGCTGCATGGCTGCTCTCCAAGAAGTCCAGACCTTTGTCCACAGATCACATAGATCAGTGGGATGAGCAGCAGAGGGCCGAGTGGGGGTGGGGGGAGGACAAGAAACTTTTCTCTCCTAGCTGTCAGAACAACTTCAGGAAAGTTCTGGACAGGTGTTCTGGTCAGGGCACATATTCCCTCCCAGGGGCCTGGAGCAGTAGCTCCGAGGCAAGTCATCGTGTGGATGTGAACAAGATGGAATCGGTATTACCAGCCATCGCTCCCCGTTACCTCCTGGAAATGCAGACCTTGAATGTGCTGGAGCCATCATGAACCCATTCGTCTGTGTTGCAGCCCTTAGAGGTTTTTAAATAAAGTGACAGAACATTCTTCGTGAGTTCGGTTGTTTTTCCAAACTTAAATAATTCAGGGAAAACATGGTGTGATCCCTCTAGAAATACTTGTTATCTTTGAGATAACGTGATAAATCTACTTTGTAAAATTTGGCTATTTCTGTAAGAACAAACTTATAAACCTCCCTGGAGACTATTCCTTTATTTTGCTGAAAAACCAAGTTTTCTAGAAAAATGTTACATTGAAATTAGGCACATTATTAGCATCCTGTGAATTTCTCTGCAGGCTAGTAAAGTCTACAAGCTGTGGTTTACCAGCTGCCTGGTGCACTGTCAAATCCGTACATATCATTTTCTACACCACCTTTCAGGAATTACCAGTTAAGTCAGTACAATTTTGACTGTAACATTCTCAAACTGAAGGTTTTATAGTAAATTCTGGTGTGCTTTCAGTGCCTTTCCAAAAATAACCACCATGTATGTGTGACTCTTACACCAGTTCTCATGGGCTTAGTCCTCTGATGTCACGTTACCTATTGGAGTTTAGGGCTTTTATCTTTGTGACTTTATCTGGTAAAAGATATTGGATGTGATTCTTAAATTCTCAGAGCAGCTCTGCAGAGCGGGTGAGCTCTGTTTTCGAGTCTTGGGCCTCCATACTCCTGCGGGTGGGATGACACCTGCCATCTGATCCATGCATGTCACCTATGACACAGGTGTCCCTGGTTTCTCTTGATGTTTGAAGCTGGGAGTGCTGGCAGCACCTGATGTGAGCCCAGGAAGCAACAAGTGGTGGACATAGCCAGAGAGAGATGTAAGGAAGCCAGTCTTTCACAGCGCTGCCACATGAACATCTCATCTTGTCGTGTCCTCACATGAATGAGCTAATGAGACGTCGTATTTCCAGCCAAGGGTGACGGACACACAACTGGTGCCTGTTCTGATCTGACCATGATGGAGCAGGTGATGGCGAGGGCGCTTAGTATCTGGCTAAGTTGTCCAGTGACCTCTCTTCACAGCAAAGTCGCCAAAGCCATTGTTTGCTACATGTCTATGCACATGTGAATTCTTATGAATCCCTCTGTTTTTCTGGGCAAAATAGCTCATGAACTAAGCCTTCAGATGAAAACGGAGGGAACGTTGCATGTCTTGGAAGCACGGGATGTTCCATGGCCTTCAGAATTTTTACCTTGGCTTGTCCTGCTGAGCTTTCTCTTATTTGTCTCACATACCAGTTTCCTTCCTGAGCAGTATTTTCTGGTGTGGCCCAGAAGCCCCGGAAGGGCCTAGAAGACAACGTGCCTGCAATCCGTCACAGAGCCGTGGCATGTGGAATAGGTGATCCTCCAGGAGGCAGTTGTTAGCAGTGATGTCTTTAAAAACGTGTTCCTCTGAGGATGTTTCACTCTGTCTGAAGAGTAATTCCTTTTGTGGATGGGTGACTGTGATAGGGTGGGTGGGTAGGGCAGCCCCATAGTGAGGGGTACAACAGAGCGATGCCTCCCTGTCCCTGGCAGTGATGGGTGTGAACAGAGGAGCATCAGTGGACAGTCCTGTTTGAAACCATGCCGATGCACCCCCATACCCCAGCCTGTTGTGACGAAGTCCCAAGTGCTCCATCTGACCATAGTCCTGAAGTTACAATGCACCGAGGGGGCCCTTCCTTCCTTGCTATAGAAACGTGTGTGTGCTGGAGCTCATGCCATATGGCATACAGCGGTACTTGCCCAGAGTTTAATCTTCTCATGCTTGGATGACAGGAGGAGGTCAGCAGCCTAGCTTCATTTGGTTCCTGCCATTACGTTTCATGGTGTGCTTGGATTTGACACCCTTCCTTGGCTGTGTGATGGAACGGAGCAGGTCTCGCAGACGTCCAGATGGTACCGGGGGAATCTAGGCCAAGGCCCTGTGGCCGGCACACTCCAGTGCTCTTCCCTGTGGCGTGCTGCTTGTGAGCCCCGTGGCTGGCAGGCTCTGATGGTAATTGCTAGTCCTGGTCAGAGGAGTGTGAGCTGATACAAGGATGCTAAAACATCTTTAAATCCTTGTATCTTTAAGACGGTGTTCTAGTGAACGTCTCTGTGATGTGAGGAGGCACAGCCATCTTACCGTTTGGCAAGCCGGGAGACCAGCGAATTGTATCGGCATCTCCGTAATCAGTTAGCAGCTATCAGACAGCAAGTGTGTTTGCTTAATGGAGAAATGTTTGTCAAAATACCACTTGTGGGTGTTTGTATCCTGGGGGGTGCGTTCCTCCCTCAAACCAAACATTTATATTTCTCAATAAATGTTCTAGTGCTGTATAACAACCTTTAAGAAAGTACTACCTCAAATTTTCTTTCTTGTATCCTTCAAAAAGACTTGAATCTCCTTTCTTCCCTGTGAGATACTTGGGTTTCCTGATTTCTCAAAGACTTGTCCCACAGCGCAGGCTTCCTGGGATAGGGCCCCCACGCAGGTGCTTCCTCGGTGTTGCCTGTGGTTTACCGCCTTCCATTTGGAAAAATGTGTATGTTCCAGGAAATGTCAAATTAGGTTTTCATGAAAGAATAAATCTTTTTCTAAACCACGTGCCTCAGTGTTTATTTTTATCTTGTTCTAGAGTTCAGTATTCGCCAGCAATTTAACATTTATGAGCACTCTGTGTGCGTGCCCATCTGACCTACCTTCCTAACGTGCCCGGAATAAGATGCCTCAAACTTTGGCTGGTTTCAGTGTTCCTCCCAATGTTTTTTGGTATTTATTCCAAAACATCCAGGGCCCTGGGTTCAGGACCTTGCTACCTGTGGAAGATTTCAGGATTTAAAAGCTCCATGATCCCGATTCAGGAACCGAAGCTTAATAAATCGCCAAAAGGCTGGTGCTTCCTTGCATCTAGATGCTTTAGGCATGAGGAAGACTGAGTTCTCTAGGCAGAAGTGGAGAAAATTGGTAAAAGCTGTCTTTCCATGTTGTATCTTGTAGAGTTTTGTAACGCACGGTCCCTGGGATTTAATAGTAACTTTTAAGTTGTGTTGTCAAGTCAGATTTTCAGTTCTGCCAGTGCATTCACCTGTGGGTTTGTGTGTTTGTTTTAATGACATAGGTTCGCGCAAAGAGTCTGCTCCACAAGTTTTGCTTCCAGAAGAGGAGAAAATGATAGTTGAGGAAACGAAGAGTAACGGTCAGACGGTGATTGAGGAGAAGTAAGCAACCCACCCCCCCACACACACATGTCAGGGTGGGCACTGGCCTTAACTGGGACTTTAGCGTGGAGGGCTTGACATGCCTCCAGCTGGAGCGCTGCTGTGTCTCATCCTAGCTCAGGTGTTCATCATTTTCTGTTTCAGGAGTCTTGTCGACACGGTCTATGCATTAAAGGACGAAGTCCAGGAGTTGAGACAGGTGAGTCATAACCAGCTCTTTAACCCTGTAACCGGGTGGGAGGAAAGCAGCGGATGAAAAGCAAGCCCATTCATCCATATGCACAGTAGCACTGAAGGGACATCCTTCCTCTCAGTTGCAGGGTCACTTTGGTTCCTGGTGAATGGGACAGGTCAGGAGGTACATTTTTAAAGTGACTTGTTCAAACTTTGTACTGTACTGTTGGCATCAAGTCCTCTCAGGTCCCTTTGGAATCGTTATTTAAAACCTCTGAAAATCCTACTGAGATTCTCTTTGTGACACTTGCTGATGTAACACATGGTCCTTGTTCTTAAGAAGTCAGGTGAACTTGGCTAAGCAACTGAGTGTATTTTGCATATTTTGGATAAAGTATGTTACATACCAACTTGTGTCTCTCAGGAGCACATGGTGAGCCTTGCATGCGAGGTGGGGGGGCGGGTTGGGGTGTGGTGCGCTTTGTGCCTGGACACGCACTTGGCCAACCTCTCTGTTTCAACATGGCTTCCAGGTGCCTCTCTTCTGCGTTTGAAGGGACACTCTGCAGTGGGTACGTGTTTGTGCAGGTGAAAGTGTGGAAGGAAAGCTCTACTCCTTTACTTGCGCATCCTTTCAGCTGCCGCTACCATTTTTCTGTAAAGAGATAATAAGATCATTGCATATGTGGAAAGATGTCCGCAGTTCCTTTGGTAAATTTCAGCCATTCTCCTCATCGTGTTATGTGGGAATTCTCTTGTTCCACAGTTAGGGCTGTTCTTCCATCTGTGATTGGTCCTGGCTCCCAGGAGTGTCTGTGTGAAGATGGCAGGTTCCAGCCTAGGATTGCTCCTGGGAAATGGAAGTCCTCTTCTGTGTCCAAGACAGTCAGTCTCCTGTGGTCTGCTTCATTTACAGGATAACAAAAAGATGAAGAAATCTCTGGAGGAGGAGCAGAGAGCCCGCAAAGACCTAGAAAAGCTGGTGAGGAAAGTTCTCAAGAACATGAACGACCCTGCCTGGGATGAGACCAACCTCTGAGGAATGCCGTTGCTTCTTGCTCTGAGACCAGCTAAGAGACCAAGCCGGGAGCCCCATGACCCTAGCCAGGGTGACCTTAAGGACCATGGGGCAAGGCTGGACAAAAGTCATCTTGCTTTCCGGGCATGGAAAAGCTGGAGTTTATCACACAAATAGAAACAGTCACACTGTTCCTGAAGAATACAAACATGAGGTGTGGACCCTGGGGGCTGGACTGCATTATTTTTACGCTGTTAACATCTCAATTACCTCATTTTGCAATAAGTGCAGTGACTACCAAACCTGGTGTTTCTGGCTTTTATTGAGATATATATAAATAATTATATATACATGTTTCTTGTAAATACCCTGTTTTGAATGCACATCCATGATTGTTGTATCTGGGCTGACCCTCTATGCTAGAATTCCTTTCCCACTAACCTTCCTGGTCCCACAAATAGCAAGTTTGGCTCCTTTGCTTTTGAGAAGCAGAGGCGTGAAGGTCCCTGGATGCTTTGCTAGACACCTGCTTTATAATCTGCCACTGTAGCCCCCGTGTGCTCTAGACTGACCTTCTTTTTGGTATGACCATGTGATCTGACTTACACCTGCAAAGATACTTTAATACCTTCCAAAGCCTTCTGTTGAAGCAGTGTTGCTGTCACCGACATGCAGTGGACCCAAGTGCGGTAGGGACCCTGACTTGGTGAGGGGGACTTGAGTGTCAGCCAGCAGTCCCAGGAAGTCCCCTGCCACAGCATCGTGTCAACTGCCGGTGTCCATGCTTGTCCGCTTCAGGAGAACAGCGGCTCAATGGTGTGCATTCACTGCCCTGGGGGGGAGAACAGACCTACATGTGTAGGCGGGTTTAATAAGGTGGCAAAATGTACTGTTTGCCTCCCCCACTCCCCACTTCCCCCAAGAGAAAGCTCTTTGAGACCCTGTAAATAACTGTAGTATTTATTACCTATCACTGAGGCCAATGGAGGCCCACCAGGGGTGCTGTGAGCTAACTCAGCAAGGGCCCAGTGCAAGTCATCTGTCAGGCCGCTGTAAACTCTGAGCTGTTTACCATCAGTGTGCAGCAAGCCTTCAGTGCTCACCGGGAAAAAGAACGCTTTCCCTCTTGCAGTGAGAATAAAGCAATATAATTCTGCCTCAAGTAATCAGTTTAAATGTGGGTATATCCCCCCCTGCCTCCCCAATACCTGAATGGCAGCAGGGGCAGGGAGGAAGCCTGCCTGAGCCCAGCTCTGCTGACCTCTCTGGGCTGGGAATCTGGGGACATCAGGGCCCCTGGGCAGGAACCGCAGCCATGGAGCCAGCTCATCCCTCCTTGTAGGCAGGATACCGTGCCCCGGAGCCGAGCTTTCCGCTCCTCTCTTCTGAAGAGGTCAGCTTTGCATTGAGAGACTTTTCCATAGAACAAGTGTTCTGTCTTTAAGACCAAATGGCAGCACTGTGCTTTGCAAACTTTTCAGAAATGCCTGTGTGGTACCAGGTGTGACTCGGGTCTTGCAATCTACAGGTCAAGTGACCCTTTAACTGCATGGGGATCGTCTGATGCCTTTGAGCTGGTGGCTTTTGGACTCTTTCTGCTTCTTGGATTCTCACCCAGGTCTAATGCTGTCGGGCAGTGGCTTGAGCTGGGCCCTCCTGGCTATGCCCCCAGCAGGGGTGTGTGTGGCTCAGCCCTGGCCTGCCCTCCTGCAGCCTTTCCAGTAGAATTCTCTGCTTTCTGCACTTGATGTTCTGCTTACTAGTGCTAGGACTAGGCAAGAGAGAGCCTCTTTAGAGGAAGCCCTATTTTACTGTGAGTTTGGTGATGCACAAGCCCTTTGCTGTAGGAAACTCTTCGGAGTGTGCCAAAGTTTGCAGTCTTGGACTCAGGGACAGCCTTCACTCCCCAATTTCTCCCCTGTCTAATGGGCTGTGTTGCCGGCCACATCCCAGGACAGGTCTCCTACAACCTGCCTTAAGCTGACTGAAGCATTGAGTAAGAAGGTGTTTCCCGCCTGCACCTGCTCTGACAGGGCCATGGGGGTGCTTGTGGGATGCGTTCCCTTGTCTTCCCGCACATCTGGTATCTTAGGAAGCTCTTCAGGGAGCGGAGTCTGAGCACTGTTCTTCCTACCAACATGTCCTGTTGTAAATAGAGCACTCATATTTGCCTGGCCTTCCCAGGGGCTGGGATTGCTGGTGGTGGGTGGAAGGGGCTCTGTGTACCCCAAGGGCGAGGAGAGAACGCACTTGGCATTTCTGTACGATGTTGGGATGTACAGACTGTCCTTTGTGCTTCTGGGATGTGCCTCTCTGCGCGTGTGCCAGGCCCTGGGACGGGGGCACTGCTGATTCTGTGTGCTCTGCCCACTGCCCCCAGTTTGCTTCTCTGGGATGCACAGAGATGGGGCCTTGTCATGTAAATGCCACAGACTCTCCTGGTGTTGACTCCTGCTACATTGTCATAATCATTAAACCGATTTTCTTATGTTACAACATCAGTTTCTCTGCTGTGATGTGGGGTTTTTTGGTGCATGTTACCTTTACACTTTCTTTTGACTTAAATTTTTAAATATTTTGGTGCAGATTTTTGATGTTGGAATGAACAACCACGTTTGCCCTTAAAATCTAGGGTTTGGGCATATTTGAAGATAAGTCAGATTAGGAAAAGGAAGGTTGTAGGTAAGAAAGGGGAAGCTGGCACCATGAGGCAGAATAATGACTTTGATGCCGGAAGACACTCAGTAACCCGCCTCGGTGGAACAAGGGAAAGTGTGTCTCAGGATTTCCATGGCACTCGTAGGACTGGCGTGTGATGCTTGTGTGCTTGAGAGCAAGCCTTGCCCTTCCCTGGCCCACCCTCCCATGGGTCCTCTGTCCGGGTCAGTGACTGGAGCCCGTGTTCCGAGCAGATGTGGCCACACCAGCAGCAGGCAAAATGTTCCTGGGTGATGCTCCTTCCCTCTCAGGGTGTCTAGCCGTGCCCCGAGCAGCTGAGTGGTACACTGCACAGTTGCTGGGCTCTGAGAAAACTTTGTCGGGTGACTTGGTGACCACTATCTTGTCTTCTTTCTCCCAGACTTTTGGGAGACCAGTGATGGCACATGTGTCCTGCAGAAAGACCAGTCTTGCTTGGTGCTGCTGTAACTTGCACCCACATGGTGGCTCATGTTTGTCACATCCCTCTACTGTTCCCCCAACACCCCAAAGGGCAGGCCACCCCCGCAGCCATGAACCTGGCCGTGTGTCCTGGACTCTGGGTGGCAGGTGAGGCAGCTGCTGCACAGAGTGTCTGTGTGCCAGGTGCCCGGCCACCAAGCACCCTGAGCTGCGGGTGTCCAGGGCTGGGAGGGTTTCCATTATTTCCGACTGGCATGAGGCAGGAAGTCCCTTGTATTGAGGCACTGTGAATAGGATGTGAGCTACCTTGGCCTCTGGTTCAAATTGTTTATCATACTGGGGTTAAGCAGTTTAGGTGTTTTTCTTGCTAATCTTCACAGAACGTGCGCACATAAGGGGAAGGAGCGCGTATCCCTGCCTCCAGGATGGTAACCAGGTGACGGGCCTCGCGTCTCCTCCCTTGTTCTTTCGAGCAAATGCGAACATGTGGTTTTGTTGCCCACACACGAGAGTGCGCGGACCATGTACTGCTGTACATGCCACCACCTTAAATCCCTGTGGGAAGCCTAATGGGCCGCGGTGACACACCATGAAAAATCCGAGGGAGATTGAAGACAAGGATTACAGTCCTTAGAGTCCCAAGTATCTTCCTGTGCAGGGCCGTGCAAGTTGCCCCTGTGCTTGGCAGCCACGTGAATACCCACCCCCTGTCCCCGCCCGGTTGTGCCAGTTGGTTCCAGTGCCCTGTTACTAGTAGGTGCCTGGGAGGGGCAGTGAATGTCCTGTGTGCACACAGGTGTCACAGCCATAGCCTTAAGTTCTGGAAATGTGCCTCAATTTTGATGAACTTTGCCAGACTCCTAGAAGGTGTTTTAGAAATGACCTTGATGATCTGGCACTTCCAGTTTTTCAGAAAGGGGAGTTGAGATCCGTATGCCATGCACGGCCTTTCCTCTGTTGCAGAGCGTTCATGGCCGTGTTGCAGACTCTGCGGGGAATGGGCTGCTCAGAAAGGAGGCCGTTGGCAGCCTACAGCCACCAGCCACGATGATGCTCTTCATGAAGCCAGGGAAGCTGCTCTGCAGTCCTGCCTCTGTCCCTCCACTGCCTCGGGGCATGGTGCTCAGCCCGGGCGGCTGTCCAGTCCATCCCTGGGGGCTGCTGGCAAGGCTCTGGCCCAGCCCCAGGGGAGTGAACCGTTGCTGCAGCTGTGATCCGGGTGGGGGCGGGGGTGTGTGATGGCATCTGTGTCGTGTCTGGGAGCCCCATTCCAGCAGTCATGAGACACTCTGTTTGGGGCGCCCCTGAGGCCTTTTTGTATAGGGAACGTTGAGGTTGTGTAAGAACAGATGGGCATGGCCCCCAGAGCTGCTTACTGTTTCCTGGCTCCATGGCCCCCTGGCCTGTTGGGAGAGAAGGGACTAGAATCACAGGTCATGGTGTGTGGAGGATGGTCGGGAGGAGCGGCCAGGGCCCCTCACTTGTTTCCTCAGATTGAAAGGAAGCCCTAGTTTCCTTCTTGTAAACACGGCAAATTGCATCCTTTGGCTCTTACATGAGCTTTTACAGAGCTGCTTTAATTCTGGGATTTCCCCTTTGACCACCACCTGTTCCTTTACCCTGGGCAGATTTCCTCCCCTTGGGCTCCTGCCCCTGTCCCTGCCCTCAGGGAGGACTCCCGGAGCACCCCATGCCCTCCGAGCCAGGCCGACTGTGGTCCTGCCCTTCCCACCACACCTTCCAGAGGCTAGGCCTGGGGATTGCTGGGGGTTAGGTAATCCCATTGCAGGATAGTAAGGGGTTAGTGGTTAGAGTTCTTGGAAGGTGTAATGGATCCTGGTGGGAAACCCAGGACAACATCTCCATTCCCTGCCCCTGGGAAGGCCTCACCGTTGACAACAGCAGACGTTAAAATGAAGTGTTAGGTGCGGTTGCTCGTCATTCCCTGGGGACGTGACTTGAGGCTAACATGAACGCTGGGCTGTCCCATTGTTGAGCCCCTGGTCCACGGCAGCAGCAGAGATCAGCCACAGAAGGGACACGAGGCAAATGTCCTGCACCCTGTCCGGCCTCCAGAGGAGCCGGGTGCCGACATGCTGCTCAGCGAACGAAGCCCACAACCACGTACATGGTGGAAGCCGGACCCCAGAGACCACACCTCATGTGGGTGTGGGTGGGTGGTGGGCATGGCGAGGCCCTGCTAATGGGTGCGGGGCGTCTTTCTGGGCTGATGGAATCGTCCTTCCATAGGTCATGATGGCTGCAGACTCTGTTCTGACCGTTGAATGGTGCCCTTCGGGCCAGTGAAGCATGTTGCATGTGAATCATGTGCCATGGGTGCCAGGCTCCCATGTGGGGCCCTTGGAAGCCCTCTAGACGTGGGCACTACCACATGGTGGTCACCAGCCACGCATTGCGACTGTCGTCCCCCTCGTGTTACAATGAAACCATGGCCCCAAGAGGCCAGATCCTCTGGCTGAGGAGGAGGGGGACTGAAGCCATGTCCTTGCCTTGTGAGCCGTGGAAGGGAGGGGCACTGCCAGACCCCAGGCTTTTCAGGCAGCCCTCAATGGGGGCCCGGCTCCTTGCTGACCCTGGCTCTTGCCCGCCCCAGGTGGCCACCCTGGCTGTCCGTGCACTCCTGGCTCCTGCACCCTCTGCTCCACTCTGGCCTGGTTGTCACAGGTTGTCTTCCTGCATGTCTCCCTGCAGCTGGGTCCTTGATATCCCAACACCGCTCCCGGGGCTGCAGTGACACAGGGCCCAGCGCAAGGCTCCACTAACTCCCCATGGCTACAGCTCACCACCCAGGGCTCAGCCTCTGGCAGCCAACACAGCTCCTAACCCTGCAGGCTGGCCATGCCCACAACCCTCCCGCTGTGTCCTGCAGTCCCATAGCACCCAGCCCTCCCTCGGGAGTCCCTGCTCCTTGCCCCAGTGGCCCAGGCCACCTGGGCCTCATCACTGCTCCCATACCCTTCTCTGGCCTGAGCACAGGCCTCCCTCCTGTCCTACCTCCCAGGCTTGCCCCATGAAGTTACTGTGGCCCCAGCAGGCTACTTCTCCAAGGCACACAGATGGCTTTTCAGCCCCCTGGCTGCTTGCCATGCCCTGGGGATCTCAGCCTCAGCCAGACCTGTCCACTTGGGTCCTCAGGTTTCCCAGGTGTGTAGCCCCTTGGTGTTTCTGATTGGCCAGGCCTGCCTGACCCCAGGACCTTTGCACTTGCTGCTGCTGCAGGCTTGCATGCCTTCCCTCACTTCTCCCCAAACTACTCAGATGCTGTGTAAGCCTGAGGCCACCAGCTTACCTCACATAAGCAGAGAATGAGCCCCCACTCCATGCTCTGCTTTTTCTCTGCAGCACATGCCTTACCTGACTTGGTCTGTCTCCTTCCATGGTGCTATGCATCCCTGAGGGTTGGAGTTTGTTTTGCTCACTGTTGCATCCCAGCAAGCATGGACACCCCCTAAAGGAAAACCCAGGAGCGAGGGCAGAACACAAAGCCAGGCCTGGGTGTGTAGGCAGGAAAGGGTCTTGGGTGGGTTCACAGCCCCACACCTCACGCTTGGGGCCCTTCCACCCCCCCTCAGCCCTATCAGGATCGTTGCCCTGCCCCCTCTGTGATGTCAGGGGGCTTGTGTGACGTCACAGTGGATAGGGCGGGCCTGCCACTGGCACCACGTTCCGCTGGTGGGAGTAGTGGAGGGAGGAGGTGCCAGTTTCTTGTTTGATCCAAAGTTGTCCACTTGGAGTGTAAGAGGACCAGTGGAGGGGGCTCGACTGGGGACATGGTCGCCAGGTGAGGCCCCCACACCTGGTGCCAGCCATGGCTGCAAGCCCCCGAGGGCCCACCTGTGCTAACCTGTTCTCTCTCCCAGGTTTCCTTGACCCCCTCGTCTGTCCTTCGACTGCTACAATGAGATACGCACCAGAATTCAAAAAATCCCCCTCACACCTCCTGAAGAAATTTGCAGGTAACAGGGAAAGACCATTGTGGAGCCTGGGTCACAAACCCCAGGGGGCACAGTTAGTCTCCAGGCTGAGCCAGGGAAGGGGGGGCAAAGGGATGTGTGTTCTTAAAAATAATGCAGGAAAATGCCGTGAAGTCTTCATTTTCTTGCAAGTGTCCCTGTAGAGACACCTGAGCCGGAGTTGTTCAGCATAAGAAACACGTCCAGCTGGCTCCCGGGGCTCAGAGGTCAAAGATGTTTCCCTGTGACTTGCCAAGCAGACACTTCCACCTCAAAATGTCACAAGAGCCACTTTTTCTTGGAGAGAACACATTTCTCAACAGAAAAGCCTACCTCCCCTGCTCTGGGTGCCCGGAGTCTGCGGTTGGACACTCATCCTGGACGCTAGGGGAAATGGTGGCCGTCTGAGCATGGGTGTGCGCACCCACAT
The DNA here is from genome assembly GCF_018345385.1 of Vulpes lagopus. NCBI lineage: Eukaryota > Metazoa > Chordata > Mammalia > Carnivora > Canidae > Vulpes > Vulpes lagopus. The sequence continues at coordinate 2,168,630 of NC_054839.1, read as the reverse complement.
GTGGCCACGGAGAACCACATGAGGGTGTGGGGTGTGTGAGGGATGGTCTCATCCTGCATGGATGAGACCACTGGGGACCGTGTGACATGAGGGAAGGGCCATTCCTGCCATGCATGCTTGCTGTGACGTTCCTTCTCAAGTGAGCTTGTCCATGCACATACTTCTGTGATGTACTTCTAGGCTGGCCAGGCTTCTGTGAGAGAGTTTTCTTGTTGCTCGGCAGAAATCTGAGGACTGAGAGGGGGGCTCACCCTCCCTGGTCGCCCCTCCTGGGGCCAGTCTTGTGGGGCTCCATCACATAGGGCTGCCAGGGAACAAGAGGTCAGGGGCTCCAGCTCAAGGTCCCAGGGCCCCAGGCCTGGGCTCCAAGCCAGGCTGTGGTTTCTGATCCACCAGGCCCCGAACAGAGGAGGCAGGTGGCCTGCACCTGGGGGCACTGAACCGGCAAGAGAGAAGACTAGCCTGGCGTCACCCCCTCGAGAGTCCTGCAAGAAGCACCTGCATGGGGACAGTCTGTTCTCAGGGCCAGGAATGTTCAGCCTCTCTAGCCTCTACTTCAGGGCTGTGAGCCTAGGGCCCTGGTGTGGTGGGGATGGAGAGCAGTGCCCACCCCTCCTGAGGCCAGCCAGGTGCCCCTTGTCCAGCTGTGGGCAGAGCAGGCTGGTCGTTCCGTGTGGTTTCTCTTATTTGACTTGGAGTGCAGGTTGTGTAGATGACAGGCAGCCTCCTGAGGGGGCCTGGCGGGGGCCGGGGGGTGCTGGCCATCTTCAGCTCTATTCGCTGTACCTGGCAGGTGCTTCCAGGCCAGTGTGGGGAGACTGAGGGGTTCACCCGGCCACTAGGCGCTGCTGGGGGCACATCTCAGGTCCACCTAGTAGATGTCAGGGTGCTGGCCTGGGGCCCAGTTCCGTGGTGTCCTGCTCGTTACACCTTAACCAGGTGGCCTGTGGGTTACACCTTCACTGTGTGCATTCTGTGTGCGGGGCACAGCCTGCCCTGAAGATGAAAGACCATCCCTGGGGTCTCACAGTGGGGAGACAGCCAGGGTGCCCTCTTCCCCGGTCGGCCTGCCAACCATAAAACAGCAGCTCACATCGGGCCATCCCGAGCCCTAAGGCAGTACGTTGTTTTCAAGGCTCTGCGGTGCTTACTCCTTCCACAGCCGAGCCCCACGCAGACACATCCCCGTCCGCGTTGTAGAGAAGACTGGGCTCTGACGGCCACATGGCCGACAGCAGGGGGAGGGCACATGAGCCCAGGGACCTGGCTGTGTGGCCTGTGCCCTCCAGAGCGGGAGGCACGTGGTTGGCTGCCTTGCTCACCTGGGCCCTGCCCTTCCCTGGATGTCATGGGCAGCTTGGGGCTGCCCTGGCTGTGACGTGGTGGACATGGGGGCCTGAGCGTGAGGAGACAGGTACACCCGGGGTGCCACATGTGCTGCAGTGGCCGGGCCCTGCCCACAGAAATGTTGTTGGGTACTATTCCCCCCAAGCAGCATGTGGTGGGGGCAGCTGGAGATGCCACTTCTGGTGCCCAATGGTCACATGATGGGCTGTCCTTTCATGCTTTTCAGTGGTCAGTGTGGGGCTCTGGGATATCTCCATGAAGCCTCACTGACCTGCCCCCTGAATGGAGCTAAGGGAGCCTCAGCTGACCCCAGTATCTCGGGGGCCAGACAGCTGGACAGAGGGGTTGCTCCAGGAATTGAGAAGTGGATGAGGTTCTCGGGGGGTGACTTTACAAAAATGCATCAAGACCTCAGGTGAGGTCCTGTGGGGGCCCCTGCTCTCAACTATGTGGGAGTCACCTGTAGGCACAGCGGTGGTGGGTGTGCTCCACCTGTTGCCACCCTGAGGGCCTAAGTGAGTTCCCTGTAGCCGGGACCCCATCTGCAGCCTGTGAAGCTGTGCACAGGTGACATGCCCTTTAATGGACAACACCTTGCAGGGGGACTGAGCCTCGGTGACCATGGGCAGTGGGGGAGGTGGCCTTACCTGCCCAGTTTGCTGGGCACTGGGGGAGGGCCTCAGTGCAGGAGGGTGACCACGGGCTTCTTTGTTCCCGACCCTGCCCAGCCTGGTGCTGCTTGGCCTGCAGTGGCATCCTGGCCACACGTCCTGAGAAGGAATAGGAGGCACAGTGGGTTTCTGTGGGGTCCCCGTGTCTGGGACACTACTGGGTAAAGGATGGGATGCCCTGGAGGCCGCTGCCCCCTTCCCTCCACACCGGGGGGAACCCCATCAGGGTTTAGGGCAGCCGCCACTGCTGCCGCTTAGGGGAATCGTGTCCTTCAAGCTGGAAGCTCGTCAGAACTGGTGCCTGACCGGCATTGCCACACTGCTGGTCCGCGTACCAGCTTGCTTTCTTTGGGTCAAAACTGACATTTCACGTTCTGTCCTTTTGAATCAACTTTTAAATTCTGGGATAATCTTCAGCCTCAGTTGATAATTTTCACTCCCCTTGTGCTTCCGAATGAATTAATTACACGTCACACCCTGTGGCCCGATATCCACCCACCCTATCCCATCTTTGTTTATCCTTTCTTTGCAGAGCGCTGATGCTGGCGCATGTTCTGGGAAACACATTATCTCCTTAATCAGTAGAGGACCCCGCATCATTGTCTGTAATTAACTTGACATGATTTTTTTTCAGAAATCTAATTCATCCTAGATCTTCAAAGTGAGATTTGTGTGATGCATAATTAAAAACATCACACGTCCCCCAGTGCAAGCCCTGGAATGCCCCCTCCCAGGCCCTGGGATTTGGAGCTCCTGACAGGGCTGTGTTCTCAGTGATGACAGCTGTATGTCTGTGCTTTGCAGTGTGTGACATTCCTCTCTACGACATCTGTGACTACAATGTCACCAGGGACCGCTGCAAGGAGCTTGGGTGCTGCTTTTACAAAGGCGTGTGCTATGAGAAAGCAGTCCCCAGTAAGTATACGCACCGGGCCCGCAGAGCAACCATGGAGGCCCACGGGCCTGCATCCCTTTCCAGCCTCCCCTGCTGGATTGACCTCTGCTGTTCCCTGGTCCCATCACTCTGATGAATTAATGGAAACTGCCGGCTTTGGGGTGGGTAAATGGGGCCGAGGAAGTTCACTGTGGATGGAATCCACCTGATACTAAGAAAGGTCCTTAGGAGACCCCTGGGCCTGCTGTGGGTGCAGAAGCAGCTGGTTCCGGGAGGGGCTGGCCACCCGCTGTGTACAAGGTCAGATCAGCTGAGGCTTCTTTGCAGCATAAAAGCAGGCCCCACTGAGCTGTGTACACCGACCCTGACCCCGTTGTTCTGGGATGTGCCTGGGGGTGGAGCCAGCAGGGAGCCCTCGGATGAGGGGCTGTGGGAATGGGGAGAGGCCGCCACCCTCAGAGGAGGGCCTGCTTCCCATGGATGAGGAGGGAAGCACCAGGGAGATGGGATTCATATTTTGGTTGGAGAGGTAGGTGCAGAGCAGGGTATAAGCTGGGATGCCTTGTGCGAAGGGATGTTCTAGTTAGGCTGTCTGGCAGTTTGCTCATAGTTTAGCGCTTTGGTCTTCTGTGTCTCTAGAATTTTCTAGGTTAGTATTTCCAAACCCTCAAGAAATTCTACTTGATGATTGAGGTGTTTTCTTGCCCTGTTTGTGGCCCTTTTAGAAATGAGGGTGCTTGGCTCTAGGAGTGTTTGGAGAGGAATGAACAAGCATGAGTAGTGAGGCGGCCTACACAGGATCTCCCCAGAGAGGAGGAAGGCACTCTGCACTCAGATACTGGCCGAGGGCCACGTACACTCAGCCCCTCTGATGCTGGGGGAGAACGTGTCCCGGGCCCTCCCTTCCCAGCTCCTACCCTCTGTCCTCACCTCCCCAGACGATACAGGCACACTTGTGCTGGGAGACTGGAAAGGTTTCTCTCAAAGGTTTCTCAGGCAGGCTGAGCCCTTGGAGCTGAGATGCAGAGTGTCCACTCTAGGAAATCAGAACATTTGCGCCTCCTAACTGTTCCCAGGGTGTGACCCACAGGGCTGCTGGATCCCACAGGCCCTAAAGTGTGAGGGTTTATTTCTGGACTCCCTTTTGTGCAGAAGAATTGAAGAAACTAAAGCATCGGCAGGATCCTGCCTCGCCACTGGGAGCATCTGTCTTGCTTTATGGTGAAGATTTGGCACTTAGGGCAAAAGAAGTTTGGCTTCTCAGAATGAGGAGAAATCAGAGGCTGCAAGAAACGCTAGGATAGCTGGGAAGGTGATGACAATTTCTCATCCAGATCTTGGGTCAGAACACTTGGAACCAGACTCACTACTTATTTCTGCCTCTGGGAGACCCAAGCAACCCTAGGATCCCACACTTACCCCTGTACTTGAATTAACTGGAAGTAATCTCTTTTGGTTGTTATTTATATTGAGATAAAATTCTCATACCATAAAATTTACCCCTTTAAAGTGTACAGTTCAGCAGCTTTTAGTACATTCACAGAGTTATGCAACCATCACCACTGGTGCTTCCAGAGCATTTTTATTAGCCCTCAGAGAAGCCCTGTATGCGTCAACTGGACAATCTACATTCCCCTCTCCCTCTAGCCCCTGGTGACCATTGATCTGTCCCTATGGGTTTACCTCTTCTGGACATTTTATATTAATGGCATCATACAATATGTGACCTTGTGTGTCAGGCTCCTTTCACAGGTTTTTAAAATTCATCCATGTGGTAGCAGGTATCAGCACTTCATTCTTGTTTATGGCTGAATAATATTTCATTGTATGGATATGCCACATTTTATTTATATATCAGCAGATGGAAATTTGGGTTGTTGCCACTTTTTAGCTTCTATGAATAATGCTACTAGGAACATGTGTATAAGTTTTTGCATGAACATATGTTTCCACTTCTCTTGGGTATTTACCCAGAAGTTGAATTGCTGGATTATATGTTAACTATGCTTAAAATGTTAAAGAATTGCCAAACTACTTTCCACAGTAGCTGCAATGACAGTGCCAATGTTAGTACCTAAGGATTCCCATTTCTCTGTATCCTCACCATCACTAGTTGTCTGGCTTTTTAGCCATCGTTTTATAGCCATTGTGATAGATATGAGTTTTGTATTGCGGTTTGGATTGTATCTCTCTGATGAGTAAGGCTGTTGAGTGTCTTTGCATGTGCATTTTGGCCACTTGTATGTCTTCTCTGAAGAAACGTCTATTCAAATTCCTTGCCTGGTTTTTAACTGGGTTAATTATATCTTTACTGTGGAGGTTTTTTGTTTGTTTGTTTGTTTGTTTTTACTGTGGAGTTGTAAGAGCTCTGTATATATTCTGGATGGTAGACCTTTATCAGATATGTGTTCTGCAACAAACCACTCCCTCCCAATCTGATGGTCATCTTTTCACTTTCTTGATAGTGTCTCTTTGAAGCACAGTGTTTTTTAGTTTTGATGATGCCTAGTTTATTTGTTCTTTGGTTGCATATGCTTTTGGTATCATAGCTAAGAAACCACTGTCTAATCCAAGGTCACAAACATTTACATCTCTGTTATTTTCTAAAGGTTTTATGGTTTTAGCTGATATGTCTTTGGTCCATTTTGACTTAATATTCTTACATGGTGTGAGGCAAGGATCCCATTTCATTCCTTTCAATATAGATATATCCAGATGTCCCAAGATCATCTGTTAAAAAGACTATTCTTTCTCCACTGAGTTGCTTTGGCATCCTTGTTGAAAATCGATTGCCCAGAAATGTGAGGGTTTATTTCTGGACTCTCAATTTTGTTCCACTAAGCTGGTATCGCACCATTTTGATTAATGTAGCTTTATAATAAATATTGAAATTGAAAAGCATGAGCCCTCTGATTTTTTTCTTTTTCAAGATTATTTTGGTTACTATGGGTTCTTTGCATTTCTATATTAATTTAGGATCAGCTTGGGGCACCTGGGTGGCTCAGTGGTTGAGTGTCTGCCTCTGGCTCAGGGCATAATCGTGGGGTCCTGGGATTGAGTCCCGCATCAGGCCCCCTGCAGGGAGCCTGCTTCTCCCTCTGCCTATGTCTCTCCCTCTCTCTATGTCTCATGAATAAATAAATAAAATCTTTTTAAAAATTTAGAATCAACTTGTCAACTTCTGAAAAATAATTCCTTCTGATATTTTGATAGGTGGCAGAGTATTGCTAATAATAAGATATATAATACTTATTGCTAATAAGTATTCTGATCTGTGAACAAGGGCTTTCTTTCTATTTATTTAGGTCTTCTTTAATTTCTCTCAATATTTTGTAGTTTTCAGTGTACCAATCTTGTGTTTCTTTTGTTAAATTTATTCCTAAGTATTCTATTCTCTCCTGATGTTATTGTTAATGAATATATTTCCTTAATTTGATTTTTAGATTGTATGTAGAATCCTAGATATATACACAAGATAATTGAAATTTTGCTAGAATATAGAAATACATTTGATTTTTGTATTTTGATCTTGTGTCCTTTGACTTTCTTGGACTTATCTAATAGTTCTACTCATTTTCAGTTGATTACTTAGGATTTTCTTAAAAAAAAAAAGATTTATTTATTTATTTAGCTAGCAGAGAGAGAGCATAAGCAGAGGGAGTGGCAAGCAGAGGGAGAGAGAGAAGCAGGCTCCCCACTTAGCAAGGAGCCCAATATGGGTCTCAATTCTAGGACCCTGGGATTATGACCTAAGCCAAAGGCAGACACTTTATGTACTGAGCCACCCAGGCATACCTACTTAGGATTTTCTAGATACAAAAGTATATCATCTGTAAATAGAGATCATTTTACTTCTATCTTTCCAATATAGTTGGTTTTATTTCATTTTCTTGCCTAATTGCCCTGGCTAGAAACTCTAGTACATGATGAATAGAGTAAGTGGGAACGTACATCCTTATCTGGTTCCTGATCTTACTGGGGAATTTGCAGTGTTGTATCAATAAAAATGATGGTAGCTATGGGTTTTACTAAAGGTCAGGTTGAGTAAGTTCCCTTCTCTTCCTAGTTTATTGAGTGTTTTTATTATGAAGGGATGTTGGATTTTATCAAGTTCTTTATCTGTGTCTATGGGATACTTTAGTGATGCTCTGTATTACTCATGTGGATTTGAGCTACTGACTAGTATCCTATCCTTTCATCCTGAAGGGCTCTCTTTTAGTATTTCATGTAAGGCAGATCTACTAGTGATGAATTCTCTGTTTTTTGTTTGGGAATGTCTTAATTTGTCCTTCATTTTTGGAGGATAGAGTTGCAGTGTATAAAATTCCTGACTGGCAGTCTTTTCTATCATCACTTTTTGCCTTCTGGCCTCCATGGTTTCTGATGAGGAATCTGCTGTTAATCTTTAGGTTTCTTTTATACATAATGCTGCCTCTTTTCTGCTGTTTTCAAGAATATGTCTTTTGACTGTTTATTATGTATTTAGGTGTGGATCTCTTTGATTTATCCTAATCATCAAATTTAGGAAGTTCTTGCCATTTATTCAACTATTCCTCTCCTTTCTCTATGCTCCCTCTGGGACTCCCATTGTGCATATTGGTCCACTCCATGGTACCACACAAGTCTCTGAGGCTCTGTTACCTTTTCTTGATTCTATTTTCTGTTGCATGGATAGTATCAACTGGTTTATCTTCAAGTCTACAGATATTTTTCTTTTGTCTGCTCAAATCTATTGAACTCCTATAGTGATATTTTCATTTCTCTTATACTCAACTCCAGAGTTTGTTTTGTTCCTTAAAAAATAATTTCTATGTCAGTATTGGTATTCTCTATCTGATGAAATACCATTCTCCTACTTTAGCTCTTCCAACATGGTTTCCTTTAGTTTTTTTTTTTACCATGTTTAAAGTAGCTAATTTAAAATTTTTGCCTAGCGAGCCAACATCTGGTCTTCCTCAGGGACAGTTTCTCAGGGAAACCATTCCTCAGGCATAGTTTCTGGCTTGTGTGTGTGTGTGTGTGTGTGTGTGTGTGTGTGTGTGTACATGCTTTCTTGTTTCTTTGCATATCTAGCATTTTTTTGTTGTTGAAAACTAGACATTTAAAAATATGTGGCAATTCTGAAAATCATGTCCTCCTGCCTCCCAAAAGTTGTTCTTAGCATTGTTTAGTGACCTTTCTGAACTAATGCTGTAAAATCTATGTTGTTTGTGGCACATGACCATTGAATATTCAGCCTGGATAGCCTACTGGTCAGCTAATAACTGGAGAATCTGCTTAGATTATTGGAATTAGTAAATCTCAGTCTTTGCATAGGGGCTTTCTGTGTGTATTAAGGCATACTTTCAACAGTCAGCCTGGTAGTCCCAACTGTGCCTTCATCTTTTCTTTATACTTTGACAGAGCCTCAATGCCAGCCAGAAGTGAGAGTTTAGGGCCTCCTCAGCTATTTAGAACTATGTGCACAGCCTCAGGCATGTGCATTGCCTTCTAGATTTCAAGGAATATGTCACAGCTTTTCAGACCTCCCTACAGACAAATAATTCCCCAGATTTTCCTTTTAAGCTTTTTGGTTGACCTGTTATCTACCTCCAACTACTGTTAGCCAATTTAACCATCATGATTTTCTTTTCTAAAGTTGTCTATTTATTTATTTGAGAAAGAGAGAAAGAAAGAGCATGTGTGAGCATGACTCAGGGGGAGAAGCAGAGGGAGAAGCAGACTCTCCCTGCAGGGAATCAAATATGGGGCTTGATCCCAATCCCGGGATCATGACCTGAGGTGAAGGCAGACACTTAACTGACTGAGCCACCCAGGCACCTCATGCCATCATGATTTTCAACAATTACCTCTGATTATTTTCAACAAATGTCTGAGAAAAGTTGTTCACGCTAAATTAGCTCCAAGTCAGGTGAAATAAAGACAACTTTGCAGGTGAGATCTTCTAGTGTAGTATAGGATGGATAAAATAATGACAGTTCTCTGGGACTGGGACCTTGAAGGAGCTCTAGCCCTGCTCTATCCCCTTCAGTGATGCCAGGCTGCTAGTTGTTACCATGATTTTGGGTTATTGGTTCAAGACTACCATGGAATTGGAGGTGAGCAGAAGTGGGAATAGGGCAACATAAAATGTCCATAGTTCAGTGTTCTTACTGCAGTTACATGTTCATTTGCAAACTTTTGATTGGTCAACTTTCAGAATTCTGAAAAAGTTTATTCTGATAAATGTTGCCAGTGTTCTCACTGGTTTTATGGAGCAGGGACTGGGGTGGGGGGCTCCTTTTCTGCCTTTTTTTTCTGATGTCACACTGAAAATTAATTGTAGACTTTAATGACCCTCAGGCCCATTTGCACACATTTGGGTAGCTACTATGAGACACAGCACTTTGTCTTTAGTTTATTGTCCTCTATTTGTCTTGGTGTAAAACCCACAACCTTTAGCCAGAATCCTACCTGAGAGATCCTTCAGAGTCCCAGGTCTTCTAGTGTGGAGTGGCCTGTCATCCAGCAGCTTGCTCTCTGGGGCATGTAACAGATATTCCTGAGCTGAGTTCATTTGGCCATAATTTGATGCATTTTGCATTTGTCATCCTTTTGTCATTTTGTGGCATTGGTGGTTTGACACCCACATCTCACTGTTTGGAGGGCAACAGACAGGTACATCACGAAGCTTTACTTTTGGCTCTGGTTTCCTAAGCACTTGTGTATCTTAGTTTTTCTGAGATGTTTACCATTTGGGGCTTCTAATTGGAGGAAACATTCACACCCAAAGCACTTGAATTTGTTCTTTCAATCTTCCACATATGAAGAGGCAGAAGACATTCAGTTCCTGAGTCAGGTCACACCTGTGGTCATAGTCTTTGGCTGTCAGCCTAATTTCCTCATGTCCCAGTGAAATGGCCCCAACAACAAAAGGTGGTGAGATGGATCCTTGGAGACAGATCGTGGCTGGCAAGGGCACACAGATTCGAACTTCTGCCAGTAATCCAACATCGCATACATTGATATTACCTTATGCCTGCTACTCACTTTGAAGGATGAGTCTTATTCTTTAAGGAACATTACCTATAATTAATCCAGAAATGAATACAAACCCTTCAAAAATTTTTGTCTGGGAAGAGGGTTCACTATTCTACAAGTAGGTATGCCATTTTTGCAAGGAGGCAAGTATTAATCCTCTTTCCATCTTTTCAGTTTTAATGAGTTGTGTGGGTTAGGCTTTTTCTCAACTTCTGACTTCCTTAAAGCTTGATAAGTTGGGCCATCTGTGGGAAGAGTCTGGGCAGTGAGCCCTACATTTGGGTTCTCACTGTGCCCTCAAATTATTTTTCATTTCCTTGACATCTTTCTCATTCAAGATGGCAAGTGAACCTTTGTGCTGTGTAAGTTGTAGTATTCAGTGACAGGGTATTATGAGTTCTTTGTGCACATAATTCCATGTTATGAAAACCTTTCACTAACTTCTTAAATTGGCTGGTTTGAAGAGCACATTGTGTTATGGCATAATCTGTATTATTAAGAATATGAACTTGGGGAATTAGCATTAGATCTTTGAAAAAGAATTGGGAATTCAAAGAGAATGACTTGCCTTCATCCTTCTGTCTTGATTTAGGGCACATTATTTAACATGTCACTTCTTCTAAGTGTTTGACTTCTGTTTTTTCATGGGACTCACTGAGATGATTTCAAAACTTTTAACTGTATCTGGGGGTGAAATTACCGAGAGATTCCTTAAGGAAAATAATGCTGTCTTCAGTTGTTGCTATTTCTCAGTGACCAATCGTACATATTGTCGATAGCTAATTGTGTGCTAGCCACATCCTGTGCAGAGAGGATCACAGAGACTCAGTTTCTGCCTCCAGGAACTTGACACCAAGGATCACAAATACTTGATTATTTAAGGATGTGGAAGATATACTGACATTGGATACTCCAACATTACCCATATGTGTGTATCTCTTTCACAGCTTCACTCACATAAATTCTGCATTTACTCCATGAACCAGGAGAGAAAATAACACCTAGTGTTATTCCAGGAACATACATTTCCTGGAATTCAAGAATTTGAGGACTCCCTTCTCATCCCTTAATATCTCCTGGTTTGATCGTTTGCATTTAGCATCATTTCAAGTGTACTTTCTCTGTGCCAGGCCCTTTGCCACACCCTTGTATTAGTTATTGCAGTGGAACACACTACTCAGAACTTAGTGGCCTAAAGCAACAGCTTAGAGGCTTAGCTAGGTGGAGGGGCTTGGGGACTCATGAAGCTGCAGTCATTGGAGGGCTGGACCAGGGCTAGAGGGTCTGCTCTGAGACAGCTGGCTTTGCTGGCAGGTGGTACTAAGGATTAACAGGAAGCTGTTTCCCATGCCATGAGACCTGCTTGCCTGTCCTTACGTCATGATAATGGCCTCTTCCCAGAGCGGGTGGCCTGAGACAGCTGGGTAGAAGCCACAAGGACTCTTTGACCTAGCCTAGGAAGTCATGCCCTGTCACATGCCCTTGGTTCAGAGGTCAGCCCTGTGCAATGTGGAAGTGTCTACACCCAGGTGTGAATATCAGGAGCATCCCCGCAGGCCATCTTGGAGGCTGGTTGTTATAGCTCTAGAGATGGAAAGGTGAACTGAGGTGAACACATATCTATGGGAGAGGTATCACTGAAGGAAATGAGCCAGCTGACTAGAAGAGAGCCTTCAGCAAGCAGCTTCCTGAGTGGTGCATTGCCATGGTGTGTGTGTTGTCAACCCCACAGACCAGGTCTCCATTCTTTCCCTGAGGGACTCTGGCCATTGAGTCCCTGTCCTGTGCTTGGCCATCACTTAATGAGCTGGAATCAATGTGAGAAAACCAGGCACTTGGGTTGTTATCACTGAGCTGTTTGGCTTCAACTCCCTTCAGTTTTCTGACATCAGCCCCTGTGCAAAGGATCCTGGAGGCCCTGTCCATTCTCCGAGACCCTCGGGGTTAGTCCAGAGTATACGGTGCCTTTTGGAATCGCCCTCCCTTGCCTGGGAGGCAGCTTTCTCTGCAGCTACTGCTTGCCTTCTGTCGTGGGTTGAATTGTGTCCCCCCACCCCAGGCGATATGTTGTAGGCCAAACCTCTAGTACCTGTGAATGTGACCTTGGTGAGAAACACGGTCTTTGCAGATGTGATTAGTTAGGGTGAGGTGCTGGAGTACAGGGGTCCCCGAATTTCCAAGACGATCGGTGTCCTTATAAGACGAGACACATGGACAGATGCCCATGGCACGCACAGCGGAGAACGCCATGTGAAGACAGTGTCACAGAGGGAAGATGCCACGTGATGACAAGACAGCAGGTGGGGTGACACATCTCCAAGCCAAGGGCACCAAGGATCCTGGGATCCCCGGGAGCTGGAAGAAGCAGGAAGGGGCCCCAGAGCTTCAGGGTACCCCCATCTTGGACTTGTACCTGCACAGCTGTGAGACACTAACTTTCTGTTGTTGAAGCCACAGGCTGTTGGCACTTTGTTACAGTAGCCTCGGGACATGAATGAACCTCCCAGGGACATTGCATCTAATGTTACTGCTGGTTAAGGGCAGGTGAACATGGTTTAGGGGAGGAGGTAAGAGAACTGAAGCAAATCCTGTCATTCAAGGTAGGGGTTTGCAAAGAAGCCAGTTTTAGCTCTTTGAAAGGGTGAAAAGCAGCGAGAACGAGGCACGACGATAGTTACATGATAGGGACCACTATGCACAAACTGTGCTGAGTGCCATGTCCACAGCTCTTCTTGCATCACGTCTTCTGGCTCCTGACCTCCTCCTGACAGGGAGAGGGGTGGTTGTAAAGCTTCCCCTGAGCGCACTCATGGGGGCTGCCTGGGTATGAGGGCCCCGGGACATGGCCCCTTGCTCTGCCTGAGCCCAGGAACCGTGGACCCCAAGAGTTAGGCCCAGCCTCGGCAAGGGAGGCTTCTGTGGTGGAGGGTCCCTACAGGAAGGCTGGGCCATGCATGCCCACTCCTGCTTTCCCAGGTGGAAGGGGCCCAGAACCTTCCCACAGAGGGAAGCTCAGGAATAGGTGCAACCCCCCCCCCCCCCAGGGATCACTGTGAAGGCCCTGGTGGTTCTGTTGGGGGTGGGTCTTGAGAAGATGTGGTGGTGTGGGGACAGTGGAAGCCCCTTGTTAATACAGAGAAGCTCAGCCAGGGGGACGTGTCTGTCACCCAAGAAGCATTTTCCTTATATGCAGTCTCAGGATAGCTCACCCAAGTATTGGGGAGTTTGGGGTAGGGCCACAGATTACAGATAGCAAAGAGGCTTTTCTAGAGAAGAGAGGAGGGTGTTGTCTGTGTGCCTGTGCTTGTGGGTAGCCCCCTGGTTGTCCTCTGTGTGGCCCATGTGGACCCTCACGTGTCTGCGTGGCCCAGGTGCCTTCAAGCCTCCACATGTCCCCAGGAGAGGGTGTGGGGGAGAGGCCTTGGGCAGCAGGAGCACCACCTGACTGGCAGGAAGACTGATGTTTGTAACGGAAGCTGTTTTCCAGTTTATGTGCAGGTGTTCTCTGCCCTGATCGTGATCATCGCCGGGGCCTTCATCATCACAATCATTTACAGGTCAGTCGTTTCTCCAGTCCACCTGCGGGGCAGCGAGGAGTGGGTGGTCAGCCTGAGGCTCCCTATGACGCCTCCGCCTCCAGCAGTTAAGGAGCACCGACACGGATGCAGTACAGGGCTTCCTGCCCGACATGTGTGCGGGTGTGCTGTGAGTCACAGTGTAGACTGTTCCAGACACCAGTCTCCCCTCTTGTTTCAGGGATGAGGACACAAGGCCACGGCAGGTGGCGGCTGTCCATGGGCAGGGCCTGGATTCATTGTTGCTACTCGGGGCCAAGGTGCCCCCGCCACAACCACACACCCCTTTAGGACACAGAGAGAAGCCACTGAGACTAGTCAAGCACTCTGTGCAGCAGCAAACTGCTTCCCTACTCAGAGTGGTTCTAGGTGCTGTGTTGTGTGACCTGCCTGCACACTCACACGGTCCCTGCACCTGTCCCCGTCCTCAGGGTTCTGGATGCCTCTCACAGCTGGGTGTGTGGAGTGTGTGTAAGAGACTAGAGTGGGGACGGCTAAGGCAACGCACAACTCCCCGTTTCAGGGAGACATCCTAGTGGACATCCTGGTGGAGGATGGGACGGCTCTCCCCCTTCAATTTCTCTTTTTCTGTCAGGGTCTTTCAAGAGAATAAGAGAGAAAAGGAGGTCCCCGCGGGTGTCCCTCTGTCATCCAAGCCCAGCGAGAGAGGCAGGGCAGCCCTATCCAGTGAGAAGCTGGAGTCCAAGACCGAGGGGTTGGGGCCGTTGTCCAAGACTACGGGCAGCAGGGCGGAGGACGGTAAGACTGCGGTGGTCCTGGCACAGGGCAGCCTCGGCCCCAGACCCTGCCTGTGATGGGCCTGCCCCGGGCCGGGCGGTCATGCCGTGGGCTGAGCGCGCACCTGCAGGCCTCGGGGCCCTCCCGGCGGTGGTGCAGACGCCCACTTGCCCCTGCGACGGCCTGATGGTGCCGGCAGCCCCTGGGCTGTGAGCAGCGGCTCAGGAGCCGGCCCCTCTGCTTCTCAGGAGGCAGCGTCACATGTACTTATGAACTGTCTCAGGAGGGCTTTGGCAGTTGCCTGTTGCTTCTCACAGGTGAGCGCCTGGCCAGTTGGAGAAGAAAGCGCCCTAAACTCTTGGGCGGTTTGTGCAGACGCGCTCTTTCTGGGTCTCTTGTTGCCTGTCAGCCAAGGAGACCTGGTCTCACAGGATCAACGGGGAGAGGAGGGTGGGCAGGCGGCCCCCCCAGCCAGCCTGTAGGGTCCAGGTGCTTGCTCTGCCGAGCTGCGTCTGAGCTGTGGTCCTTTCCTGCAGGGAGGCACATCCACCTTCTCGGGGGCTTTCTGCTGAGTTAGGCCACGAGACGTGGAGACGCTGCTCCTTTGGTGGCAGGGGGACAGGGCCACACAGACCGTTGACCAAACTTGTCTTTGAGTAGATCGTTGTATGTATGCTGCATGCGTGCTGCGTGGATCTGCTCGTGGACCTAATGCAATGTCCTTGGGATTGCTGCACCTCCACGCAGAAAACCCACACTTTGTTTGATCTTCAATCCAGCGATTGTGACAATAATGAATGAGGAAGAAGAGAGTGAGGACTGAGGGCACGACGAAGCCAAGGTGAAGATCAGCAGAGACGTCCACCTGAAACGGCCTCCTGGCGAGCCACCATGCAGTGTGTGATGGGAAGGGCACAGTAAACAGTAAAGTATTTTCACTGCTTCCTGTCGTGTTGTTGTACCCAGTGCTGCGTTTTTACCTTGAGACAGACACCACCTGGGGGTATGGACGTGCGCTAGCAGCTCTTAGCGGTCAGCCACGCTGCCTCTTAACGCTGCTGGAGCCTGGGCAGCTCGCACCACTTCTCAGAACACAGGCTGTGCCTCTGTGGAGTGTACTTGTCACTCCACCTCATGGGGGGCTCGAGACCTGCCCGGCAGTGAGCTGTGCAAGGAGGGACACAGTGTCCACCTCTGGGAGGCCCGGGTCATCTGCTGCAGCGTCCTCATGGCCCCTCTTCAGGGCAGAACGCACAGAAGTTCCAGAGCCTAACCATGGGGGATGCGGCCCAGGGAGCCCTTTGGTCTTGGAGAATCTCTTATATACCTTGAAAACCTATGTTCTCCATAGCAGCTGTGGCTCATGCACCCACACATTGCAGGCTTAGTATATATGCACGCATGTGTGCATATATGTGTGGCATGTACATATAAGTATATATGTGTGCATGCATGTATGCACACATGTGTGTGCACGTATACAGGTGGGTGTACGCTTGTACATATGTGCACACACATGCAGATGTGCATAGGTGTATATATGCATGTGTGTATATGTGCAAGTATGTATGCATGCATATATATATTTGTGGGTTTGCATGTGTGTGCATGTCTGTGTGTACATATGCACATAGTATGCCACCTAGCCCCACGGCTGGCTGCCCGCATTAGGGTAGGCTAGAACCCATGTTGTCTTTACCCTTGTCATCCTGTGAGGGGACAGGCCCGGGAATGGTCATCTCAGCCTTGTCAATGCCCAGAGGATGGAGAGACTGCTGCCAGATCATGCAGAAGGTGGGGGGGTTGCCCATCTGACTTGGGTGGAGGGTTGCTGGGAGCATCCTGTCTGGAAGTTTGGCAGTGTTTTCTGCTCTCCATGTTGTATTTCAGAATCATTTTGTGCTTAGCCGCTGAAGCCTATTGCACGTCTGCAATGGGTGCCCTGTGAGACAGCCCTTGCAGTGAAGGCCCAAAGCCTCTGCTCGGCCTATGTAGTACCTGAAAGATTATGTAATAATTCTCATGGTCCTCACTCATCTGAGAATAAAAACATTGTATTCTGAAAGGCGGCGTTACACTATAATCTGATCTTTTGCTGAAGCAAAGAAAAGCTGATTTATTTTTAGATAATGAACTTGCTGATAAGACTTAATTTGGATCCCATGTGTTTAAGTGCCTGGTACAGTTCGACACGTCCCCCAGTCCATGTGTACGTGTGTGTTGATACATCACCCACAGGCTTGTGGCACCTCCCGGGTCTGATCCCACAGAGGCTGCTATTGATTCTTCACAAAGAACACAACTAAAGTTAGAGCGTTTTCTTTGGCTCACTACTCTCCTTTCCCTCCCATGACGATTCCCTCTTTGTGCTTGTTTCTAGGCTGCAAACAAATAGATCTTAAAAATGAACCTCAGTCTCTTGCCTTCCCAGAGCAATTTTAGAAATTAAATGTATGTGCTTAGAAGAAAATTCATGCAAAGCTGTTCTGTTGTGATGGATGGTCAGCTTCTCTGGGGGGCGTTCTTTCTGGGGAGCAGCTGGGAGGAGAATAAGCACATTTATATCTTCACGTCTATGGATATCTCAGCAAATAGGAAGAGACTCCAGAGCAACTGGCCAAGGCCCAGGACTGGGGAGGGTTCTGGGGATGCTCAACATGGAACATGGCCTGGGACGTTTGTGGCCTTGTAGGCAGGGCAGGCAGATGGTAACGTGGGGACACAGGTGGAGAGCACCCCTTTCCTCTGGCTGGCCACTGAGTGCAGTGTCAGCCTGCCCAAGAATGGTGCACAGTCTGTCCTCCCAAATGAACCAGGAACCAGCTTCCCTGATGCATCTGTATGTGCCAGATGCAGATGTGAGGGGAGATCGTGAAACACCACACATGCCCAGGTACGTGGGGGTGGAGAGAAACCATTGGAATCTTTGAGCAAGGCCCCATCCTCGGCAGGGAGAGAGTAGAGGATGGGCAAGGGACAGGAGGACAGCTCCAGAGACATCGGCATCTGGATCCCCAGAACTTGTGACGTGAGTCACTTTGCAGATGCCGTGCATGCAGCATCCCTGAGGTGGGGAGACTATCCTGGATTGTCACCTGGGCCCTGAGAAGCACACTCTCCCAGCAGTGATGGAGGTCAGAGGGAGATGATCCTGTGGAGGGAAGGTGGAGGAGGCAATGCTGCTACTCTTGCAGTTGGAGGGGGGGGCTGTGAGACCAGGGGCAAGTGCTCTAGCAACTGCATAAAGGCAAGGAGTGGAGTCTCCCCAACACCTTCCCTGTAGCCACATGAGACCTCCAGAACTAACACATCTGTGTTGTGTTGTGCTGCTGAGTATTATGGCTGCAACAGAAAGTAAACACAATGTCATTGGAACTTTGAGGACAGAGTTGGCTGCAAGTCTCCATCTAGGACTGTGGGTACTGAGTATGGTGGTTCCAGCTGCACCAGCCTCCCCCAGGAGCTTGTTGGGGGCTCACAGCACACCAACTCAGTCAGGATGTGTGGTTAACAGGGCCTGCAGGTGACTGCCAGCAACCGTGGAAAGTCAGGAACAGGTAGACAGAGGCACGTAGGGCTGTGTGCACCAGACCTTCATGAATCTAAAGTGAGAACAGTGCGCGCAATTGCAGGTTTCCTCTTGTCCTTCAACCTTGTGAGCGTGGGTGCAGACAGGATGGAGAACTGGATTAAGCCAGGTTTCAGTTTAGCCAATCAAGCATGCCAATTGGAGACGGAAGGGTTAACGATGTCTAGAGGGAGATCTAGTTAGAGGACTTTGGAAAATAAGCTGGGTGAGGAGAGACATGAGGACACGGGTGGGGACAGGGCAGAGGCGAGGGGTTAGCCTGGAGGGGAGGGGCAGGGGACTGGGGATAAGCGTGTGAAGTGGAGGTGACTGGTGGTGACAAGATCAAGAATAAGACCGTGATGATGGCTGGCTTCCTTTGATGCGGGGTCTTCCTGGGCACCGGGAAACCTGCCCCCAGTGGCTGTGGCCCAGGATTGCATCACTTCATCATGTATGACCCATTGCATCCAGCGGTGTGGCTCCAATTGACCAGACTCATCTTGAGGTAGTGTGGAGGGTGGGATCCCAGCCAGGGCCACGGATCTATCTCATGGGTGCAGCGAGGTGCTGACTTCCATTTCTGGATAAATGCTCTCAGTTCCAAAAAGGGAGCAAACCCTCCATCCTTTGGTCATGCATTTTTTCACTCAAACTCCTGGTTTTGCTGTGCAAAGCCCTGCCCACAGCCAACAGGAGACGAAGAATGGCTGTCCCCACTGCCTCCATCCTGTGAAAGGGATTGTAGAAAATTAATACAATTTCTTCCTCAAGGGTTTGGTTGAATTCACCAGTGAGCCCGTTTGGGTCTGATGCTTTCTGTTTTGGAAAGTTGGTTTCTGTTTTTTCTTGTGTGAGTTCTAGCAAATTGTGTCTTTCCAGGAATTGATCATTTTCATCCAGTTTATCACATTCGTGGACATTAAGTTATTCATGGTTTTCTGCTATTATCCTTCTAATGTCTGTGTGATGTCCCAGCTTTCATTTCTGATATTAGTAATTTGCCTTCTTTTTTATTTTTTAAGATACAATTTAGAGAGAGAGAGAGAGAGACAGAGAGAGAGAGAGAGACAGAGAGAGAGAGAGAGAGGTGGGAGGGGCAGAGGGAGAGAATCTCCAGCAGACTCATGCGCAGCACTGAGCCTGACATGGGGCTGGATCCCACAACCTTGAGGTCATGACCTGAGCTGAAATCAAGAGTCAGACATTTCGCCTTCTGAGCTACCTAGGTGTCCCCATTTGCCTTCTTTCTTAAACCTATTTTTTTGAAACATTCTCAAATTTACAGAAAAGTTGCAAGTTCTAGCACAAAAGTTCTTTCCCCACTGAACCATTGTAGAGTAAGTTGCTGCTGTAAAACAGGCATTTCCAATGAACAAAGATATTCTCTTATATAATCATAATAGAATTCTCAATATCAGGAGATTAATACCAACTTTACCATCAAATCCTTGAACCCCACTCAAATTTTGCCAATTCTCTTACCAATGTCCTTTGTACCCAGAGGATCTGGTTCAGCTCATCTTACATGCAGCCATCAGGTCCCTTTCATCTCCTTTAGTATGGAACAATCCTCGGGCTTCCCAGGGCTGTCATGGAGAAGTCACTTTAGAAGATTACAGGGCAGTTGTTTAGTAGAATGTTCCTTATTTGGAGTTTGTCTGATGCATCATCATGAATGCATTCAGGCTGCAAATCTTGGTGTGGGCATCATAGACGTAGGCTGCATCTAGTCATCGCGTGTGTCAGGTGTCACGTTAAGTGGCTTGTTGCTGTTGGGGCTATTTTAATCACTTGGTTAAGATGACATCACCTTGGGTTGTCCACTGTACACTCCTCTTTCTTCCTCCTTCATTAGTGTTTTGTGTGTTGGTGCTTTGAAATTAGCTAAGTGTTCTCATTAAATTTCTATTCATTCATTCACGTCTGTGTGGACTTACGGTCCAGTGGTTTCATGCGCTGTGGTCTGTCGCTACCCGGATTTACTTTGGTGTTTGAATTCTCTCAAGTTTGGCCAGGGGAGGCCCCTGCATGTGGACCCCCACGCCTCTGGCATGTCACCACTCATCTTTGAGAACCTTCCTGCTTTCTGACACAATGTGATTTTCCGTGTTGTCTGGTGCCTTCTCTGCCCCAGCAGATGGCCTTGGGGTCAGCAGATGGTCCCAGGAGCACTGGCTCCATTCTCTGGGAGGCCGCTGCTCCCAGCTCCTCCAGGAACCCGCCGGCTCCCCATACACTGACTGAGCCCTTCCCCTGCGGCCCCCGTGCCCCCGAGCAGGGCGCAGTGCCCATCACCATGACCCTGCTTGTGCAAGTGCTGCAGGGTCCTTCTTCCTCTTTTCCTTCTCCTTGAAGTTTTTAGAAACCCACTTATCTATTCTGCTTCAAATTAATCCCCGAATGCTGCTTTACCAGACCATTAGTTGTGGCAGTGGCTGGTGATTACAGACGTGCATCATTTCTCTCCCGGCCTTTTTAAGGGCCAATCGCTATGGCAACCGTATTACGGAAAATTGCTTTCTCTCCTTAAAATATCCTTCAGAAAAAGGTCATTCGGTATTAACACTTCCAACTAAAACCAGCCCTGTAAGCAGCGCCAAGAACATGGTCACCACACGTCCTTCCGTGTGGGCATGTGTTCAGTTGTGTAATGTCAGGAGACTCTCATAACAGGACGAAACATGGGAGTGGAAGAGCGCTAATGCCCAGCGTGCGTGTGCGAGTCTGTGACTTGGAAACCTGTTTATCCTGGTCCCTGTGCTTGCAGGGCAACCTTTATTGGCTCCTGATGGTGACATTGCACTGTGTCCCTGCTCCACGTGTGGCTTGGGACAGTGAGAGGCACCTGCAGCAGAGAAGAAGTCTCTCCTGTGGGCGGGCGGCTGCCAGGGGCACCCACCGAGGTCCACAGAGCACACCCCCCCCCCCCACTGGGGTCTTGTAGCAGCCCGTGGTGGGTCACACGGCGGGACACACTTTTTGTTGTTGTTTCCCACTTAACCTCAGTGTTTTTATATAATACTTCATTAGCTCTGGGGCTCTATTTCTCAGACTAGAAACCGTCTGGGCTGTGTTCTGGTTCCCGGCAACCATATCCTTTGGTGTTTCACGGGGCAAGAAGCGGACGCGCCAAGGTGCCTGACTCTCCAAGCCACCTTCCGTCCAGATGGTACGAGACATTGCATCTCTGCGTCTGGGCTGCTGCTTTCTTGAGAATTGCCCTCCATCAAATTCACACATGTGCACAGTCTAATCTGCACATCATCCTATGTAGCTTGCAGTGGAGAATGCACACGAGCACACGTCAGCCTTTCCTGGGAACAAGGGTTTTCTCTGGCCTTACAGAGCTGTGTCGTCCTCCAGAAATCACGGCTGCTCCATATTCCCCTTTACCCAGTTGTCACCCTGATGTGCTGTATATGTTTTTTTTCAATCGAGGAACAATTAAAGATCTCACAGTACAGTTGTTTGTAACGTGTCTCTTACTCCCTTAATCCAGAATGGTCTTCACTGCTTTTTTGTTGTTGTTCAAGTACGTCAGCACCGCAGAGTCCAGGCGAGTTGTCTTATGAGATGTCCACAGTGCGGATGGTCTAGTGTTTCCCTTGTGGGTTGATGCGGGTCATAGGTTTTGGTGAGGCTGCTGCAGAGGTGACAGATGCATGTGGTCCCTGCATCACAACAGGAGACTCTAAGAAAGAATTCACCAGATTTAACTACCACATTTCTCCGGTGTGAATAACTTTGTCCTTTGAGAAGTTGGTAAGAAACCCATGGGATGACAATTCAAAGCTGCATGAATATTCCATTCCCCAATAACCTTGATCAACCGTGGTTGCAGAATGGGAATACTCCAATTCTCTCGTCTCTGCCACGCTTATTAACTGGCTTTCTTTTGTGAAGAAGAATTTATCTAGCCTTTAAAAGATAATTCATTGTAGATTCAGTTATTCCTTTTAATTCAGTGTATTCTAATCTGTTACCATCACTGTTCTTTTTAACTAAACTGTTCCAAGTCTGGTTCGCAGGAGCCCCTCCATTTCCTAGGAGCACCTCACTTGTCTTAAGTACTTCTCGGCCTTCTGACAGAGAAGACAGCGAGAACTCTGCTGATATTTACAGCAGAGTCCCAGGGAGCAGGTGTGCCATTGCTTGTGGTCTGCGGAGAGGACAGCACTGGAAGTTATAGATTCACACTCGTGCTCCCACTCAGGCCCCACAGCACCGGGTTGTCCACGTTTGATTTTCCTTTCTCTCACGGTGAGGCTCTGGGTTTCCCGAAGCTCAACCTGTGTCAGCTCTTTGCTCTACCCTGTAGCGGGCACAAACTCATTTCAGAATCACCATGCCAACACCACTGCCAAAAATAAACAAGAAAAATTCAGGATTTCTTTGCAGTGATTTTTGTCCTTAGAATACATTGTACAAAGTATGGATAGTCAGTTCAGTTCTTAGGGAAACTTCTTTTTAAATTTATTTCTATTTTTTGAAGTTTTAAAATCATTTATTTGAGAGAGAGAGGGAGAGAGAATGAATGGAGGGAGGGAGAGGGAGAAGCAGACCCCTGCTCAGCAGGGAGCCTGCTGTGGGACTCAATTCCAGGACCCCAGGATCTGAAAGCAGACCCCTGGGATCTGAAGGCAGATGCTTCACCGATGGAGCCGCTCAGGTGCCTTTGATCCTTGTTTAGGCAAAAGGTAGTGTAGCATATATACTCTTATGTATTTTCCTTTTTTAAAAAACTTGAAGTATATCCTGGAACTCACCTTTTATTAGTTTATAAAATTTTCCTGTTGGTAACCATCTAATACATCAGGTAGCTGTACTGTGGATCCTTTAACTGGTTGCTTACAGAAGGGCACTTGGGAAGTCATACACTGCAATTAGAAATAACATCACAGTGAATAGCCTCGTGTATTTGTGAAGAAGTGTTTGTCAAGGTTAGTTTCTGGAGATGGGATTCTGGGTGAAAGTGTGTATGCACAGTTCTCCGAGGTTTTTGCCACAGGTGCGCTACCGTTGGCATTCCCACCAGTGGTGCACACAAATGCCTGCTTGTCCTGGGGTGTGTGCTCACACTTCTGAATTTTTGTCCACGTGATGAGTGGGATATGGTAGGTATCCTGGTGTGTCTGAGACTTAATCTGTATTCATGAGTGAAGTTGAACATCTTTTCATATGTTAAGGGCCTTCTGCATATTGTGTTTTGTGGTCTGTTATGTATGTTGTCCATTTTTCCATTGGATTTTTGGCCTTTTCTTCCCCTCTATTTTTGAGATCATTTTATAGGTGAGGGAGATGGGCCCTTTATCACTGAGAGATGTAATGCAGACTTCCACCAGTTTGTCTTTTGCTATTTGACTTGGTTTATGGTGTTTTTCAGAAACTTAAAAAGTTTTTATAATCAAATTAATCCATCTATGCTTTATTTGCACATTAATTGTGTTATAGTTTAAAAAGCTTTCTTCTCATCCATCATGTCCAGGTTAAAAAGGAATTCATGCATATTTTTTGCTAGATGTTTTTCCATTTCCATCACTGGTCCATTTGTGGCATATGATGTAAGGTGAGGACTGATTTCTACCTTCTTCCACATGGCCGCCCAGTGACAACAGTGTCCTTTGTTACAACAGTCTGTTTCTCCCGGAAAGCTGAGATTTCACTTTTCTCTTGTGCCATGTCTCCCCACATACCTGTGAGTCTATGCCTGCTCTTTTTCACTGGCCTATCTGTCCACCAATACCATAGTTGTAATTATTGAGGCTTTTGGTGTGTTTTAATATCTGGTAGGACTAATCCCCCTCCTTGCTCTTCTTTTAGAGTTTTTCTAGCAATCATGGTGTGCTTAATTTTTCACTTAAGCTTTAGAGTCAACTTGTGTAAGTCCAGAATAACAACTTAGTGGGAATTTTATTTCAATTTTGTTAAATGTATATACTATCTCTAGGAGGACTGATGTTTTTATAATGAGTTATCGCATCCAAGAACAAGGGATGTTTTTACATTTGCTAAAGTCATTTTGTGTTTTTAAAGGTGGCTTAAAATTATTTTCATATGGGTTATGCATCTTTTCTGATAAGTTAATTCCTAAGTACTTTATCTTTTTTGATGCTTCTGTAATAGTGAGTTTCTCTTTCCTTGTTCATTATCTGGGTGTGTACACACACCCACAAACACATGTGCATACACAGTCACTGTAGATTTTTGTAAATTCAGTTTACATATTGTTTTGAATTATTTTGTTTTTGTTATTATTTTTATTATTTAGATTGTTAAATGGTGCAGATAGTGGCTATTCTTGCCTTGTTTCTGACCTTAGTGGGAAGTACATCTACCATATCCATGAAGACAGAAAATGACATAAAGGTCATATGTACACACTTGTATGTATCTACATGCATACCTGCTTTCCTGTTGGTTGCATTTGCTGGTACCTGATTGCGTGTTCAACAACACAGAGCACTTTGATCTGGATGTATCTCTTGCATTAGTTGGCTTCTACTTTGTGAATCAATTTGAAAATCTTGAGTTTTCAGTGTGATGTTTGATCTCATCCATGTCGTATTATTAAATGTTACATTTACAGTGTGTATTATAATATATTCTATTTCTTTCTTCTGTTTAATTTTGTTGTCTTTCTTTTGATCATTAGGAAGTGTCTGTATCAGTACTGATGCCTTTTATAATGCCTGCAATCTTTTTCCTCTCAGACGGACCCTTATTGTCTGTAAGTGACCTACTAACTCTGTTACCTGTGCAGCTGCTTTTATTTTTTTCCCATGCTTTTTATTTTTTTGCTGTTGCCTTGTTTCTATTTTGCAAGACATTAAACATCTAAGTACTCTTCTTCTATCCTTGTTCCCATCCTAGTGTTAGTTTTAGATCTACCATTAAATATTTTCAACGCTCACAATCAGTCCTTCTTTTGGTTAATACTTTTTTGGTCAACACTAGTTTGGAAGAAGTTTGTCCTTAGTTAACTCTTCAAAGGAGCATCACGACACATTTCATGAACTCATGAATGCTTACAGTGCTTACAACTGCTTTTCCGTAATCTGATTCTTGAAGGACAACTTGGAAGAGCAGAAAATCTTTGGCTCCTATATTCTTTCCTTGAGTTTTTAAAAACAACTATGAATCTACTGTTGTGTTTACATTTTTCTCTCTGGTCATCAGATGCTAATTCATGTTCTCCCCTTTGGGAGTCACTTGTTCTGTTTACCAGAGGAACAAAGGATTTAAAAAATACCTTTAATCATTTTATTGGGATGTGTTCTGGTTTTGATAGTTTCAGGTCAATTTTACCAGCTACACGTCGGCCCTTATAATATACTGACTCAAGCCTTCTTATATTTCCACAAAATTGCCTTCTTTATAGTTTTATTGGATTCTACTTTATAAATAGTAGCTACTTCTCATTGTTACATGATTTTTCCTTTTGGAACTCTGATTAGCTGCATTTTGGACCTTCTCTGTCAGTCTTCTTTGTGTATGGTTTTCCCTTTGATCCTTTAACAACCTCCTCTCATTATCCCCATCCTCTTGGTTGTTTCTCCTGTTCCCAGTGTCCCTGTTAGGAACTTAGTTGAATATATCATCTCTTGGGCACCTAATAGATTAATTTATACTACTTTTCTTTGGTTTCTTCCCCAAATCCAGCAAGTTCTCATTTACATATTTTGATATTAATTCTTTTTGTTTTGTTTTCAGCTTTTAGATTTTTTATGTGAAATTTCTAAAATTTTGAAGAAAAAATATATTTGTTTCATATTTACTTCTTGTTGGGTGTTGCGCACAGCTCTTCTCTGCTCCATGTTTTCTTTTGCGTGGAGAAATTTAACCAGATGAAGTGCCTCTTGTTTTGTGTTTTTCAAGAAATATCTTGTATCTTCCTAAACCAGCAATGGTGGGTGACACTATGTAGGCAGCAGAAAGGGGCTTGGTTCAGGCTCAGGTCAGGAGTGCTCTTGTAACAGTACCTTTTCAGATTGTGATTCTCTATTTTCTGGAGGATTCTTTTTTTAAAAAAAGATTTTATTTATTTGAGAGACAGTGTGAGAGAGCACAAGCATGGGGAGGGGCAGAAGAGGGGAGAAGCAGGGTCCCTGCTGAGTAGAGCCTGATGTGGAGCTCAATCCTAGGACCCTGAGATCATGACCTGAGCTGAAAGCAGACATTTTGCTGATTGAGCCTTCCAAGTGCACCAGCAACATTCTTTTTTTTTTTTTTTTTAAGATTTTATTTATTCATGAGAGAAAGAGAGAGAGAGAGAGAGAGAGAGAGAGAGAGAGAGAGGCAGAGACACAGGCAGAGGGAGAAGCAGGCTGCCTGTGGGGAGCCCAATGTGGGACTCGACCCCAGGATTCCGGCATCATGCCCTGAGCCAAAGGCAGATGCTCAACTGCTGAGCCACTCAGGCGTCCCACCCCCTGGAGGATTCTTAATTGACACCATCTGCTTCCTTCTTTCCCTTCACAAGCTCCCTGCCCCCTGCCCCTGATACAGTGCCTCCCAAGACTGTTACCACCATCCCCACACATTGCCATGCTGCTTTCTTTCAAGAACCTTGTACTTTAAAATTATTTGAGACTTCTGGAAGAGTTGTGAAGGTCATGCAGAGGGTTCCGTTGTCCAGCTCCCTCAACTGCCTCTTGTGAACACCTTATACCACTGTGTATTTATCAAAACTAAGGAGCTAACTTTGGGACACCATTAATCCACCATCACTTTATTAGGATTGTCCCAGTTTCTGTGCTAATATCATCTCCCTATTCTAGGATCCAACCCAGGGTGCACAAACATTTAGGTCTCTCTTCATGTCTCCATTTTAGCACAGTGTTTAGTGTCCCCCTTGTTTTTATGACTGGGGGATTTTGTAGGATAGCAGTCAGGTATTTGGTAGAATGTCCCTCCATTTGGATTTGTTTGCTGTTTCTCATGACTAGCCTTAGATGATAGAATTTTGGACAAGAATACCACAGAGGTGACATGCCTTCTCCTTAGATTGTATTGGGGCATGTGGTATCAACATGACCATCAAGGTTGACTGTGATCACTTGGTGAAGTGTCTGCCAGTTTCTCCGTTGTGAAGTTACTGCTTTTCCCTTTCCGTACTCTGGTCTTCAGAAGCGAGGGAGTATGTCTCGCCCACTCCTAAGTGGTGGGGAGTCAGGTGCCACCTCCTGGAGAAGACATCAAAGAGCCTGTGTACACATGATCATCACCACAGTAAGTAGTATATTTTAGAGGAGAGCCTTTGAGGCCATGCAAATATTCTGTTTCTCCTTAAAGTTTTACCAAGTAATTCTGGAATTTATCTATGAATCTTTCTTGTGGACATTGGTTTTCTGGTATCACTAATGGTGATTTTCTATTTCACTTGCTCTTCCTACAGGTATAACTAGAATTTTTCTTAAGCAAGATTTGTTGTCTTCCACATTTATGTATTCACTTATTGTATCAGTATGGGCTCATAAATATTTATCTTACTTTGAGGGTTATGATCCCAAAGTGTCATTTTTTTGTTATGTTGCTCAAACTGCTCCAGATTTGACTTGTACGAGTGCCTTTCATTGACTCCTGTGCCCTTCTAACATGCATGCATTCTGTTTGTTTCTATTTTGAGTACATTCTCACTCTCTTGTTACATGAGGTAGTCCAGGCACATCCTATAGTTTCCCTGCCTAGCCTGGAGTCAGCTGCATCTCCAGCCCCTGGCTTTATTTACTGGGGATGATGTCAGAAACCAAGGTCTGGACTGGATATGCTCCTGCTGTGGGGTGTCTACTTTTAGACCCCCCAGTACTCCCAGAAGCTATGTCTTTGGTCCACTGGGTTTCCTTTGGGAGGTGGACTTGTTTCTGTCATAGTTTTGTCTGTTCTCGCTCAGCTGCCCCACTCCCCACCCCCCTGCAGAGGGGAGCTCCTCCATTTGTATTCCCAGTGTGACTCCTTGGTTTTGCACATTTGCTCTGTCTCCAGGACATGGTGGAGGCACATGGTGTATCCTCACATTTCATGGAGAAGTCATGTGGTGCCAGTCCTCATATATCTGCTGTGCTGGCCACTTCATTAGGGTCTACTAACGGAAGACTACTAACTGGAAAGTTGTACCCTTCAGTTCAGGGAAGTTTTCTTGTATTATTTTTTTTTTTATAATTTCTTCACTTCTCTTTTTCCATTTAGATACAAATTCAATAAATAAGCCATATTGGAAGACTCAAATAACTGGAAAGGAAATGAAAACTTGGCACAACATCTATCAGTGAATGAGGCATGGCACTATTTCCTTATTCAGCTGCCATTAAAGTGATTATAGATCCTTCTGCTGATCTTTTATTCCATTTGGTTTTCTCTCTCAAGCATCTCATGGCAAGAGGAATTAAGGGGAGATTTTAAAAATTGAAAGTCTTTTGAGTCATTATTGGTTTTTCCAGGCTGCAAAGCTATGCCGTCCCACTGCTGGCTCTCACTACCGCCAGAGTGCCTGCAGGGGTCCTGCTCAGGGAAACCATGCAAGGACTACCACCGTTTGAGGACACTTTCTTGCTCTTTGGCCAGCTCTCCTTGCTGGAACATGCCAGTGCAGATTTCAGTAAAATGATCAGCAGAGCTACAGTGCTGTAGGTGCAGATATGTGTGAGCAGCTGGTCCCTGGGACACAGTAGGTATCAGCTCAATGAGCACTAACTGAATGGAAGGAATTGTGGGGGGGCACTTGTCAGTGGGGGGCTCCCAGGGCCTCCTGCCCCTTTCCAGTAGTGAAACCATCATGGCAGAGTCAGAGGACAGGTGGCCCCATCAAGAAGCAAATGTCACTTGCCTTGGGGGAGGGGTGGCTGGGGGAGGGACGGGCATGGCAGAGCCAGGAGCCTCTCAAGCCTCTAGGAGAGATGGTTTAGGCTTGGAATCAGGCAGACCTGGATTTGAATCCACTTCTTTACAGGTGACCCCCTGGGTCACATGGGGCAGTCACTTGTGTCCCTGAACAAGCTCACCTCACTGGCACATGTGACTTGACCCCCACCCCATACCTGGCTGGACCCCAGTGAATGGCTCCTCTTGGAGAGACTGTTGTGCCTTCTGCTGGTCCCAGGGTAAGCTTTTCCTCATAGACATGCTGCTGCTCCTCCAGAGGGGATGAGGGCTGCACTCTGAGCCCAGCCTCACATAGACACAGTCAGGGCCCGTGGCAGGGTGGAATGTAGATGCCTGGGCTCACCACATGGGGGTCCCCAGCCTCGCTCTGGCCTGGGACAGGGAAGCCAGTGGGCAGGAGGGACCCAGGGCCACAGCTCTCTGGGACAAGGGACAACCTCTCAAATCCCCCTGAAAATAGACGTTCAAATTCCTGGATTAAACTCTTGAAACTCTCCTGTGGATTTCCATGTCCGTCTTTGTGTACATTCCTGGGTTATCTTCTCTGTCTCTGCTCCACCATCCCTGTTGGAAAACAGTCGCCTGTTTCGTGTTTTCTGAATAAGTGGCCTGTCTTCTGCTGCATCCTCCTCTTGTTCACAAAGCCAGTATCTGTTGTGTTCTATAGTACTAACCCCTGAGGCAGGTTTCCTCTACTCCTTTTTTTTTTTTAATATTTTATTTATTTATTCATGAGAGACACACAGAGAGAAGCAGAGACACAGGCAGAGGGAGAAGCAGGCCCCATGCAGGGAGCCCGATGCGGGACTCGATCCCGCGACTCCAGGATCACACGCTGGGCTGAAGGCCGGTGCTAAAACACTGAGCCACCCAGGGATCCTCTCCCCTGCTAATTGATCAGCCAACTGTCCCGGTTTCCTGTTATCTGACCTAGATTTCCTGCTGGGGACTTCCCTGCAGTACCTGGACATTCTTGACCCTGGACACAGGTCGGGTGCTTTGTTTTCACAGAAGAGGCTTATTGGCTGCAAGGTGCTTGGCTGGGGTCCTGGCCGTTTGTGCAGCCTTCTTGTATATGTTTTTCCAAGTCCCCTATTTGTCATTGGTACCCAAGACTGGCTACTGGTACTGAGAGCTGATAGGAAGGAAGCTGGTGTCTCACTGGTGGGAAGACCTTTCCCAGGCCGCATCTGCAGGGTGGCCTCCACCTTCCTGCCCAGCCTTGCCTCCTGTACCTCAGGTAGAGTTCACCATTCAATATCCTCAGAGACTAAGCTTCCTGCCTTCTGTGGAGTGCAGGGGGTCCGTCTCCAGGCTGTGGAGCTAGGGGAACCGGCTTGGGGTCTACCTAGGTCTCAGAACATGGACAAATCCTGGTCCTCAACATGCCACTCCACCCCTTCCTGGGGAGACTCAGGTGCCTCCTGAGCCTTCTGGTGGCCCCAGGGGAGGCTCCGCTAGCTTGTCACCTCTTTCACCATAGCGCTCAGATCTCAGCTGTACATCTTCTCTGTTGTGACAAATTTAACATCAAGGGAGCAGGATGGTCAGCCTGCTGATGCGAGTGGAAGCAGCTTTCTATGCTGCTGTCAAGCTCTTTATTTTGTATTTTGTTTTGCACCCCAGCCCTACCTTTTTCTTTCTTGGTGTCTACCTAAGACATTTAAATTTGAAAGGTTGTCATGTATTGTTACAAAAATACTTCCTGCCTGGAAAATGCAGAACTTTCTCAATGAAAGCCACAATGAGTGATTAGAACGAAGGTGTGTGTGACTGCATGCACACGCGTGACTGTGTGTGCGCCCACGCGCGTGTGTGTGGGGAGGGGCGGGCGGGCGCTGAGGAGTGAGAGACACAGTGACGGAGGAGGGGTCCAAGCAGAGGAGGGACCCGATAAAGAAGTTCACGGAATGCCAAAAGCAAGGCTGTAGCTGGGATGCTAATTTGCTCCAATGTGTGCATGTCACTGATAGCCAGTGGGGCCCGTGACATTCTGACGCTGTCTCTCAGGAAAGAGTAGGACACAGAGGAGGCCCGTGTAATTGGAGAACCAGCTGAGATCTGAGGCGGTTGAGGATGAGGATGAACCATCCTCCATACAATGGCATTGGTTGAAGGTTGTATATAAGGTGGCCTTATTAAAGTGACAAGGCAATTTAATTCCTTTGTGCACGATGATTCTACTTCATTGATTTACAATGGGAAGGATATAATTTTGCTAGTGTTGGCAAAAAGCTCAAATGTCAGCCTTTTCAAATTACCATACTTGCCTTGTTCAGGATGAATAATGAATAAGTCACCTTTTGTCTACAGTTAAATATTCTTGAATAAATACAAAGAGCATAAAAGACATAAATGATTGCCTGATTTATATTTAAAATAAAGATCAACATTGTGATAAATGGTTGAAAATGCTGTGTGTGCAGCAATATGACTCTCCTGATAATTACATTATCAATGAGGGAGCAGCCCAGGTGTAGACGGTTGTTGGGGTGCATACCCACTTACCTGTGAAGCTGCGTCACACTGTGGGCCTGAGCAGCTTCACAAGGGGGATCATGGGTCCCAGTAGAAGGGTCTGTCTCCCCAGACCCCCCACGTCTGAAACCCCGAGGCCCAGGAAGGGCAGAGAGCCCTGGGTCCCAGGCCCTCAGCGTTAGGGAGAGCAGAGGCCTTGAGAGAGGCTGATTCACTCTGGGCTGGGGATGGCTCTCTATTTGTCACCTTTGGAAGGGAGTTGGACAAGAGTAGAAGAGCAGATTCATCTGAAAAATCAGCCAGTCCATGGCGAACAACCACAAATAACCACGGAGTTGTACACAGCTTTGGGAAATGAGTAGGATGGGGAGAGCTTCGCATGATGAACAAACATGCCCACATTACTCTCACGTGAATAAAGCAAGTTCTACTCCGATATGAAAATAAAATCCAATTTTTTAAAAGATTTTATTTATTCATAAGAGACACAGAGAGAGAGAGAGAGAGAGAGAGAGAGAGAGAGAGAGAGGCAGAGACACAGGCAGAGGGAGAAGCAGGCTCCATGCAGGGAGCCTGATGTGGGACTCAATCCCAGGTCTCCAGGATCACACCCTGGGCCAAAGGCGACCCTAAACCACTGAGCCACCCGGGCTGTCCATAAAATCCAACTTTTATTAAAAATGTGTATATGTGTGGATTAGACTAATTTTCTTGTTTTCTGAAGAGACAGAATGTATATGCATATTTATGTGTGTTTGAAACACATTAATTTTAAGGAATTGGCTCATGTGGTTGTGGGAATGACACGACTCAAATGTACAGGGCAGGCTGCAGACCCAGGGAAAAGCTGGTGCTTCAGGTCCAAAGGTCAATGCGGGCAGAGTGAGAGTATATGTGTACATGTGTTTGTGAATGTATGCATACAAGTGTGAATGGTGGTGTATATGTGTGTGTATACGTGAATGTGAATGCTGGTGTGTGTACTTGTGTTTATACATGTATGTGTGTATGTGCACGTGTGTCTTTGGACCTGTGTGTATATGTGTGAATGCTGGTGTGTGCCTGTGTACATGTGCCTGTGCATGAGTGTGTATGTGCACAGTGTGAGTGTGTTGGGGAAGCAGAGCGTGCATGTACGAAGGAGTCACTGACGAGGCCAGGTGTGGCCCAGCAGTAGCGCGTGGAGGCACGTGCAGGTGGGACAGGGCAGGGGTTTGGGAGGAGAGGACCGATGTGGGCCTCGGCGCCCGGTGAGCCTTCCATGGTTCCCAGCTTCCTTCTCTACTTACTCCGGCACCTGAGATCATGGCTGCTTTCTGGGACAGTTTTCTTAATGAGAGCAGGGTTTGCTTTTGGGAAGGTGGCCTTATCTGTAGGAATGTGCTCAGCGCTGGCCCCTTACCTCCCACCTCATCCTGTGCTGGGGACATCACACCTGGGTCAGGGTGAGGCCTGAGTTGAGCACTGGGTTCCTGGCAGAGCCACAGGCCTGCGGGCTGGGAGAGCCTGGTGTGGCCTGGGCCAGTTCCCTCTCTGGGAGCAGTTCTAGATGGGGTGGGAGGCCCAGCTCCTGGGAAGAGGGTGGACAGCCACTTCAGGACCCCAGCTTCTCAGGGCTGGTGCGGGAAGGGGCCTTGTAAGGATGCAGGGCTAGTAAAGAGGGTGCATGTTGGCCCCCATGGAGACAAGCAGAGGGGGGAGTCCTGTGGTGAGCTCTGGGTGGGGGGGGGGACACCATGGGGTCAGCACAGGGAGGGCAGCATGCTTGGCTCCTACAAGGCCCGAGGCCCCAGTGAGGGACCCCCAGCCCTGAGGGACAGTGCCAGCCGGGCAGGACTGCTGCTTTGCCCAGAGATGGGAGCACGCTGGCCCCAGGTCAGGATGCTCAGCTGCAGTGACAGAGAGCAGCCTTTCCCCATCTGTCCCTTAGCACATTACTATATTCAGGGTGAGTGTGGGTGCAGGAGGCAGACCCGGGGTGAAGGCTCCCTGCAGGGATGTGAGTGGCCCTTGCTGGTGACCACGGCACAGAACTGATAGGAGCACAGGGGTCCCAGCAGACCTCGGGCAGGCCTGGCTGCTGGGGCGCCACAGACCGGGGGTGTCTGCTCCGTGCTTGCTCCCTGGAAGGTCTCCGGAATGCACTTTAACCTTTTCTTTCCTCGACAACGTTGACCCATTACAACACGGGTGACTAGGTTTCCGTTCGAGTAGGATGACGTCACTGCGCAGTGCCGGGTACTATGGTGACAGGCACTTGGCAAATGTGAACGGTCGTCTCCACCTTGCTAGGGCACAAGGGCTTTGCTCGGGGCGCTCCACGCTGACGAGGAGCTAGGAAGGGACTTGTTGGAAGTTTGCTCATTCTGTTTGGGGTCTCCCCACAGCAGCTGCCTTCCGGGGTCTCCAAAGGAGGCAGAGAAACGAATGACAGGTGTTTGCAGACAGCAGAGCAAGTGTCCCTGGAAAGGCCTTCTTGGGCATCTAGGATTTGTATGAATTTTGAGAGGGTGCTTGGGTTGGGACAGAAATTCTGGAACTGGAAATCATCTTGTGCTGGCTAAACCCAGAGGTCTGCGCACCCCCACCCCAAGGTTCTGTCCCTAGAGAACCAAGGCTGCTCACCCTGAGATCTTTTACTTCCTAGAGTAGAAATATGCAAGGGCACCTGGGGGCTCAACTGGTGCAGTGTCTGCCTTCGGCTCAGGACATGATCCCAGGGTCCTGGGATGGAGCCCCATGTCCAGGGGGTGGGGGAGTGGTCCCTGCTTAGCAGGGAGCCTGCTTCTCCCTCTCCCTCTGCCCCTTCCCACCCCTGCTGGTGCGTACCATGATCTTTCACGAGGGTTCATTAAGACACCAATAAAAACCCACATCCCTGGAATGCCAACAGGGTCCCAGCTGAGTTCTGTCTCAGATAAATAAATCTTAAAAAAAAAAAGGGGGGGGTAAATCTTAAAAAAAAAAAAAAAAAAGAAATGTGCAATACATTTAGCACTGAATTTATAATGGAGAATACTTGTGATTTCAGATGTGCTGGGAAGCCTATGCTGTGTGTGATGCTGAGACAGGGATGGGGCTGGCATCCAGGCTGCAGGACAAAGGGGACACCCACCTCCATCACAGAAGGCTCATGAGGCTAGAGTCAGGCTCACCTTGGGGACAAGATGCCGTTCTCGTGGTTTCTGCAGGTGATGTCCCTCCTGGCAAAAGCGAACAACACAAGCCCATCATACATTAAAGCAGTCCTGTCTGGCCCTGTGCATCTTTTCCTTCCACCAGGCCCAGCTCTGAGAGGACAGGTGTGTGGCAGGAATCACGGGTCTTTGACAGACGGAGGATCGGGAATGTGAAGATAGGATCCATTCTGCTCGCCACTGTGGCCGTCACAATGGGACACAGGGGTCCGGAATCCGCGTGGACTGGAGCTGTCCTCAGTCCCTAGTGTGCAACCTGGGCTGGGAGGGTGGTTAGTCCCTAAAGAACGCAGGGGTGAGGTCACGGAGGAGGGGAGGAAGGGGAGCCAGGAGACGGCGTGAGCTGTGCCTTCTTCCTCGTTAGTAGCTGAGATGGGATGCGGGATGCCCGGCCTCAGCCACCAGCACGTCCTCAGTGCCAGAGACCCCTGTACCATCTTGTTTACTCCTCCCGACAAGCCCCTGACACGGGGGCAGGTGTCCTCTTCATCTCCACCTCCCTGTGGAACCATAAGGGACAGAGAGGCTGGGAGACTTCCCCAATTCCTCTCCCGCCATCTCTGACACCCACCGTCTACACCGCTGTCCAGGGACCTCTAGGTGTGTGTCTCTGAGCCCCTCCCGGGCAAGCAGGGGGTCAGGTGCTGACTGATCCAGGAGTGGGGGCCCAGGGAAAGGGGACACGGTGTCTGTGGGGGAGACATGCTGGGCAGGGAGGGCTGGGGCCCACACACCATACTGATGGGAGGAGTGTGTGCAGGTGGTTCAGGCATGGGACTGGCCTGGGAGCTCCCCCACCCCCACCCCAGCCCTGGGTCAGGTGCCCCTCCAGGCCATGCTGTGGGCTGGGAGGGATTGGTTAAACCTTAAGGAGCCAAGCCTGCAGTCAGGGTGGGGGGAGGCACATCCTGGGGTCGGCTCACAGTGGGGACCCTGGACAGCCGGCGGGGTGGCGAGGCAGGGGAAATTCCCCAGGAAATCCCTTCCCTCCTCTGCTCTGCTTCCTGCCCTCCCCTCCTCTTTTCTTTCTCATCTCTCTGCACTGAGGGGGTGTGGTAAAGCTATAAGGAACAGTGGGCATAATCAGGAAGGGGCAAGGTGGCCCCTACAGGCTTTGGCACTAGTGGTTGTGGGTTGTCAGCACCCCAGCAAAGACTCCAGGACACACCGAGGTGGGCGGTGGGCCAGACGGTGCAGGAGGGAATCGTGGGGTGGCTTGGGGGGTCAGAGGGACTTGCCAGGGCCTGGCTGGGTGCTCCGGGCCGGGGTAAGCAGGTGCATTGCTCTGGATGGGCTGCTGTCAGGAAGCAAGGCAGCGTCCACAGATCTGACCTGGAAGGAGGGAGGAAGCCCAGAGCAGGTGGACATGGGATGGGCAACACGCGCCCTGGAGGCTGGATGTGCAGTGGCCCCTGGGCACATGCGGGCCGCGAGCCTGTTGTGTCTGGGCCCTGGCATGGGCATGACGTGACCCAGGTGGGCTTGCGCGGTGTCGTGCACTGGTTTGCATCCCGCAGGAGAGCACCGGCTGCTGTCTGCCCGGCCTTCCTCTCCTCTCTCTGGGTTTGGGGTGAGCACTTACTCTCTCTCTCTCCATCCAGTGCCAGGGCCACCTCCCAGCCCAGCCAGCGTCCTCCTGGAGCCACTCGCAGAGCCCGACTGACCGCAGACCTGGCAGCATTGAAAAACTTCTGGTCCCTCCGAGGCCTCGCCTGACTTTGTAAGGGGAGGGGTCTCGAGTTCTTTCAGCGTCAGGCCCCACCTCCAGGTGGGGGCACCTGCCAGTGTCTGTGTCCCCTGAGTCACGGCCGGGCCAGTCCTTCACACCCACAGGCAGCTCTGCTCTTGCTGTGGCAATTGCCTTGGGAGAACACAGGCACCCAACCCTGAGGACCCTGGGACACCCACCATGCAGGCTGGGGCAGGGGTCTGCTGTGGAGCGACAGCCACCAGCCCGACTCCCGCCAGCTTCTTGGGGGAATGGGACCACGTTGCTAAGTAGGCCACATCTCTGAGCTTCAGTTCATCCACCCGGGGTTGGGAGATGGTACTGGATGCAACCATCTCCGTGGATCCTCTCAGCCCTGGAGTCTGAGACAGGCCCCTTGAGAGCCAAAGGGTTCGACTGTCTGATGATTTGGCGGGAGAGTGGTCATGGTGGGAGCTGGCGTCCTGGGAGAAAAATCCTGGAGTGATGGGATGGAAAGAGGGTTCTTGGCCTTCCGTCTTACCAAGAATGTGGGCCTGGAGGCTAAGATGACTTCTAACTAGATCCTGTCCTTGGAGAAGCTCGGGGACCCCAGGAGTCCAGCCTGCCAGGTCTGCTAGTCTGGGGCAGCGGCCCTCCCCACGGTGCGGCTCCCGTGGCTCACTCCCTGGTCTGTGCCCACAGCCAGTCCACGGGGAGCCTCATGGAGCCAGACTGCAAGGAAAGACAGGCCTTGTTCGGGACATTTTGCCCAAGTGCCCCGTGGTGGTTTTCGTGCTGGTCACGGACGCTCTATCTGGAGTAGCCCAGGTGTGGCAGAGAGGCACCCGCACGCTACACCAGCCAGGGCGTTTTCTGGGCTTTAGGGATTTCCCTGCTGTTCATATTCTGCTTTGCAATTTGGAGGTACCATGATCTTTCACAAGGGTTCATTAAGACACCAATAAGAACCCACATCCCTGGAATGCCAACAGGGTCCCAGCTGCCCTCAACTTTACGTGAAGTGGTGAATCTTTCCTTGTACCAGATGCATTCTAAAATACTCGATCAGTGCAGATTAAATGCAAAAAGGATCAATAGGAGAATTTTATTTTATATAAAGGAAAAAACAGCTTTGTCCACTGCCGAGGGTTTCTGGTTTCATTAGGTTGCGGTAAAATCCTCTCCTTTCGCCATAATGGGCTTAATGCACTTGAAGAGTAAACGTGGGGGCCTGAGGCCCTTTGTGTCTCACTCAGCCTTTGCCATGCGTGTCCTTTCTGATCTTTTGTATACCCAATCCCTTTTTTCTATTTAAAAAACCCTCACCCAAATACCCATCAAATGTGACTGCATTAAATATAAATACATCCTCCCTCAATTGTCTACAAAGCTGCGATCAGCGACTCTGCCAAGAAAATGCAAAGCCAACCTTTTAAAGCTTTATTTGAAAACCTAGAGGAAATTAACTCCCAGATTCAGCTGATTTCATAAATAAGTAAAAGGAAAAAATATAAATACATAAAACAAAAATCGACTCCACCGGCCTCAGCTTTTATTCTTGTTCTACAAGCAAGAATATCCAGAAGAACCACCTCTTCTCCCTCCAACTTTTTAGATTGAAACTTGACTAGTACTCTGCACCGGGCCCTGCCCTCCACCCTCTCGGTGGCCCCAGCACATCCAGAGGCCGTGGGCATCCTTTGTTTACAGCATTTGTGGCATATTGAAGGATGGTTCTTCTCTTTGTCTGCAAAGAGAATCTTTTTATAAAAAAGATTTTATTTATTTGAGAGAGAAAGAGAGAGCACAAGGAGGGGGAGCTGCAGGCAGAGGGAGAGGGAGAAGCAGTCTCCTCGGTGAGCAAGGAGCCCAACATGGGGCTCGATCCCATTACCCCTAGATCATGACCTGAGCAGAAGGCAGACGCTCAACTGACTGAGCACCCAGGCGCCCCGCGAAGCCAAAGCTGGTTTGTGCTCCTTGCTGTGCACGTGGGCTGAGCCGGTGGCTAATAGAACGTGGCAGCTCCTGTGTCCATCACCCGCTAGGTGTGAACCTGACCATTATGGTTGCCACCTGTTTTCTCGGTTTGTCCTGTACGGTGTCTGACACACAGCTGTGCTGGAGATTAGCATGCTGAGATGCTCCCATGTAGTCAGGGATGGGCACCCCTCTGGCCTCCTGAGTCTCCCTGTGCCACCAGTAGCTAGGGCCTCCTGGGCAGCTGGAGGAGTCATGACCAGTGATCAGGCTCCTGGCACTGAGTCTGGGCCCATGTCTCCCTTCTCTGATTGGTCTGCGCCCTTGTTAGGTGTACTGATCATTGCCCAGCCAGTGGTGACCACTGGGCTGGGCTGGCACCTGCTGTCCTCAGCTCTAATGTCCCCAGACGGTCCCATCACTCCCTGTTCTCACACCCAGTGGGTTGTGTGCTCAGCATTTCCCAGAGGCCAGCAAGGGAAAGCCTATTTCTGTTGGGGCTGTAGCACCTGGGCTGGGTGGGGCTGGTCCCAGCTCATGCCTGTGTCACCCTACTCAGGTGACAAGGACACTATCACCATGCCTAAGAGGAAGCCCCTCAGATCTAGTGGGACCAGGCGGGTGGAGGGCAGGGCTCCATGGGAGGTGTCTTGGGTTGGGCCTAGGGTTCAGTATCCCAATGGGAATCTGTTGGGTTCCATGTAGGGGCTCTGGGTTTCCTCGCCTGTGAGATGGGGACGATGGTTCAGTGCATCAAGAATGGGGTGCTGGGCTCTCCCAGTAGATGCTCCACTGCTGCCGAATGGCAGAGGGAACAGGGCCTGGGACTGGGTTCCCGCCCTGAGTCTCTGGATGGGTGTCACATTGGCCGACTCATCCAGTGACAAAGGAGCCAGTGAGATTTAAATGGCTCAGTTGCCCTTCCTGCAGCTTCCCCCAGGTCCCCGCAGCTGTGACAGCATCTCCTCCACGTTGTCCAGACCCACTGCTGCGGTGTCCTTGCTCCCTCTGGTCCGAGGCCACACTCTTCTGTCTTTGTCTCAGAGACACTGTCCGTCCACAGTGGGTCTGTCTCAGGCACTTGCTCACCATAGTTGTTCTCTTCCCTGTTTTTCCTCTAGAATATTCCACCCTCTGACAGCGTCTCTTTTCTCTGTGTTGTGAAGAGCCTTCGTGCCATTGTACTCTGGCTGACAGCTTCGCCTCCCATCTAAAACCCTTCAGCAATATTTGTTTCCTTGCTTGGATTCAGGCACACAGGTAGCAGTTCTGGTGCTTCCTTCCTAACTGTGCATGTGTGCGTGTGCATGCGTGAGTGTGTGCGTGTGTGTGTGTGTGTGTGTGTGTGTGTGTGTGGTGAAAATGAAGGTGGCATCACACATTGTTCTAGTGATTTATGCATCATTAACTCATGGGCTTTCTATGGTCAGCCTGGCTCACGGGGTGGCTTTGACTTGGGGGTAATATTGTGATTTCTATAAAAGGAAGCATGTGTGCATTTTGGAGCCCCATCGTCTGCTTGCTGGACTATTCCTGTCACGCCTCCACTAACGAGTGGTATTGCTGTGCTCTCCACCGCCCTCGGTGTCCGCAAGCCCCTTGCCCTCTCTCTGGCCTTTGGGAGAAACTCTGGTTCTCACACATGTCCCCATTCTCCCTCCTGTATGACACTTTGTTCTATCTGACCCCCTCTGCCCTGCTCTGGATGTACTAGCTGATCGTGCAAAGTGGACTTGTTCTCAGAGATCAGGAGATTCTGGACTCAGGCTGACCCTCAGGTCGGGTGGATCCAAGGTGGTCACATTAGCCCGCCTGTCCCACGCCTCGGTCTGGAGGACGGTGATGTTCCACCGATAACCTGGAGCACGTGCTGCTGCTTCCGGCAGAAGGCCCGAGGCTGAGCAGGTTCTGCACTCATGCTGCTCTGGGCGGACTAGGTGAGGATGCAGAGCTGAGCATCGCTGCTGGGGCTCTGTCCACGGGACAGGGAGACGCGCCATGCCACGAGGGAACCACGCAGGTACTTCCACTGTTGAGGACACTGGCCATGGCTGTGTGCAGGCTGTATAGCTGGAGTCAAGGCCAGTTCCCCTTTGCCCCCATCCACCCCGCTCCGGGAAAGCCTGGGCCCGACTGGCCAGCTCCCACCTGTTCTTGCCTCTGAGGCAGGTGACCCTGGCCTGAATGAAGCCACAATCAAAGACACTGGCTGTGTCTCATCCCCCCTATGCCAGCGGGCACCACTTGCTCCAGATTGCTGTTCCCTTGCTGTCAGCCTCTGCAGCCTCCTGTCCTCTGCTTGACTAATGGCCCTTCCTCCTGGTTTGGCTGGCTCCTTCCCTGGTGGGGCTGCCCACCCCTGATCCCTTGGGCAGTGCCCCCCAACCTGGACGTGGCCCTCATGACGAGCTCTCAGGAACTCCACACTTTGGGCTTTAACTGAGACACAGGCAGCCTGCATAGGATCCAAATCCTGGCAAGACTTTACAGGATGCCCCTGGGATGATGGTGGGGAAGGAGTATGAGGTGATCAGGCCCTTCCCTTGTTATAACATGAGTACCACTTAGCCTTTGGCTTGCACAGTTCAGATAGGTGTAAACTTATAAAGGCTATTCTAGTACCACCAAGTCTGGAGGGAGCATGTGGCTTAGTGACACCCCGGTCCATGGCTCTGGGTTCTCACACTTACCAGGAGAGGCCTTATTGGGATGATTTGCTTATCCTGAGCTGGACTGTGGTCCTGTCTGTGTGGAGTGTGGGCACCATGCCTGCCTGTACCCTCTGATCTGTGGAAGGATGCCTCAGGAATGTGCATCAAAGGTGCAGGCAGGTGCTGTGGGGAAGTGAAGGGGGTGATGGGGACTTCTAAGCCAGGGCCTTACCCCTGAGCAGGTTGTAGGGTGGGTCCTTTGGGAATCCCACAGCTGCCACTTGTCAGCAGTACTGCTAACCCTCCATGCTCAGATCCCCATCTCTGAAATGGGGAGAAGCATAGTACCTGCTCTGTAGAGTGGCTGTGGGAGCTGTGGGTTCAGACACATAAAGCTCCTACAGCACAGGGTGCCCAGATACCCTGGGATGGCCTTTGGGTGTGTCTGGGAGGGAGTTTCTGGATGAGATGAGAGTTTGAATTGTGGGGCGAGTAGGCAGGTTGCCCTCCCCAGGGTCTGACTAGAGCACATAGGAGGGCAAGTTGAATCTTCTCTCTGCCTGACAGTGGAGCCGGGACATGGACTTTGCCCTGCCTCAGCCCTCCTGGGTCCCAGGCCTTGGACCTTTACCACAGGCTCTCCTCAGCTCCAGCTTGCAGAGGGCAAGCGCAGGACCTTAGCCTCCAGAGTCATGTGAGCTAATACCTGATAAGTCTCTCTGTATCTCTGTCCTATTGGTCCTGAAGGACCTTGACCATTCTCACTAGGGGTCATCTCTGGGAGTG